>NC_086451.1:478306760-478906760 GCF_028390025.1 Pseudophryne corroboree
GTAGCCTGTCTAGAAAGCTTGTGGTACCTGTTATCCATCACCATAGTGAACTTGGGTGTGGTCATCCCAGGCTTTACCAGAGAGTGACCTGACCAGCGAGCTCAAAGGCTCCTGTGGGAGCTAAAGTCTTCAGCCCAACTTTGCCAAATGGCTAGGGTGAGTCCCTTTACCTGAACATTTAAAAAGGAAGAGAGGTCTGAGGAACCAAACCTATAAGAGTCAACTGCAATAAACAAACTGTGGAATAAAGTAACCAGTGGCACAAAGGGAAAGAAAAATACATTTGTGCCATGAAGTTGTGGCCCAACCTTACTTTAAATTTATGAAGAAACTGCTGCCCAGACTAGGTGAAAAGAAAGCAAGACAGCAAAAAAGCAAAAAGTGGGCTACAGTGCTCAATGACTTACTAAAACACGCTGGTCCCATGCTCCCATGTGTGTTTTAGGCATCTTGTGAACACTTAGTGTCCCCAATCTTTGCTGCTGCTGACTTTCCTACAGGAGGTCCAAGGCAGTCTGCCGGCCTTCCCTGCATTGCCCGGTTCACTATGGGGTATTGATAAGAAGGCTAATCACCATGTAACTAGAATAACACTTCATACAATGGATGGGTCAGTGCCTAAATGGAAAGTAACCACAACATATTGGGATGCGCCCAGTTTTACCTAGATGTCTACAAAGAACACTTTATGGAGATCACTGATTGCACATGGCACGGACTGTGGAAACCAGGCTTATAGTGCAGAAGGCCGGGGGCCTCCCTGGTCAAATTCCCGGGTCGCATGGAAGGATTTGGGGTGGTAAAGCAGAAGTGGTCAAGGAGTTAAATCTGCATCTGGTCTGCAGGACATTAATGCTGAGAATATAAATGGTGATACTGAATTGTTTTGTTTCTCTGAATTCTTCCCTCCAGCATATATCCATAAACACCCATCTCTCCCCCACGGTGTGCGGAGTGTGTATGTCTGTAAGATCACCAGCCGCCTTCATTTGCCAGCAGCCATCTTTATTTCAATCACAGTAATGATTTCCTTTCAGAGGCAAGCTCTGGGTGGAAACTGAAAAATGATTTCATCTGACAGCAATATTCCAGTCTCCAAGGTTCAAACACGCCCCAAAGGGCCCTACTTGCCTTTGTTACGAGTGATAGATGTACTTACACGTACTCCCGGTTAGTGACCTAAGAGACCACGAGCTTTATTCATTTTGTTGGTGTTTTTTATTCCATGTCTGACTGCGCCTGGGGCTTCCTGGATGCGCACGTCTCCTCTGTCTGTCTTTGTTCCTACTGACTGCAGATAGGAAATTCAAAGAATAAGTAGATTAGAAAAATGATTGTGCATTGCACATATACAATGAAATTGTTCATTTTGGATAAAATATCTAAAGGTGACACAAGACTATATGGCTTCCAGTACAGTCAAAATGCCCCCCCATGCCCCCCTACCCCTCAAAGGGTGCATGGTCTTGCGACAAGGGGCATGGTCCCACTGGGAAAAACAATCCATATACCCCCTTGCATTTACAGCACCAGCCAACCCTCATATTACCAGCATTCAGCACCTGCTCCCTTTACCTTGCTGTCAGACGCACACCCCATTCCAACCTTAAGCCCCCATATTGGGTGCTGTGCCCTTCTAAGCCCAGCACATACAAATAACAACCAGGACCCCACTCCCAGCCAGCCACCTGCTGCAGATGCCCATCTGTGAGTGGGAGGGGGTGTAGCATACCTCGTACAGGTCCCAAGAAGCCATGCTGCCAGGATCTGGGGCTGCGGTGCACTGCTGGACTGAGATGAGATGGCATCTCTCCAAATAAGGCATCTGCTCAGCATCCAGGTCTTTAATACACTGCACAGCTCCACAACACGATGTCATGACATCACAACGCATGCTTGGACGAGCCTCCATCCAGATGGCCAGGAGAGTCCATCTATTGGCCAGTGGTAACAAGGGTCAGAGTCACCGCTGTAGTGACATGTGACATCCGTCATAGGCACTCGTTTTCTGAACACAAGTTATCCAAAGCCTGTAGCTTGTACATATATTCCCCTACATTCCCCAGGTCACCTAATATAAGAACAGAAGGAGATGACCTCTTACGCCCATTGTCCATGGCTGTGCTTCTCATCCATCTAGATCAGTGGTTCCCAAACTCGATTTTGAAAATGTGACAGTTAGTAATAACTGCACCTGTACACCTGCCAGGTGAGCTGGAAAACGTGAACTGTTGGTAGCTCTCGAGGAGCAGGGTTGGCTACCACTGGTCTAGATAGACAACATTTAGCAGTGGCGGGGAGGATGGCCTATGATTTACTTTCTGTCTGATGATTGCCATACTAATTACCTGGACCTCACAACATTTCACAGTCCGCGTGGAGAGGATTTGTGTTATTTTGGGCCGGAGAAGGATTTGTTTGTTTTATGCCCAAGCCCACTGGCGTGTGATAGTAGGGCCTGGCACATGGAGTAAGAAGACGGTACAGAACTACCGTTATTTCTCTATCGTCCTAGTGGATGCTGGGGTTCCTGAAAGGACCATGGGGAATAGCGGCTCCGCAGGAGACAGGGCACAAAAGTAAAGCTTTCCGATCAGGTGGTGTGCACTGGCTCCTCCCCCTATGACCCTCCTCCAAGCCAGTTAGATTTTTGTGCCCGGCCGAGAAGGGTGCAATCTAGGTGGCTCTCCTAAAGAGCTGCTTAGAAAAGTTTAGCTTAGGTTTTTTATTTTACAGTGAGTCCTGCTGGCAACAGGATCACTGCAACGAGGGACTTAGGGGAGAAGAAGTGAACTCACCTGCGTGCAGGATGGATTGGCTTCTTGGCTACTGGACATCAGCTCCAGAGGGACGATCACAGGTACAGCCTGGATGGTCACCGGAGCCTTGCCGCCGGCCCCCTTGCAGATGCTGAAGTAAGAAGAGGTCCAGAATTGGCGGCAGAAGACTCCTCAGTCTTCTAAAGGTAGCGCACAGCACTGCAGCTGTGCGCCATTTTCCTCTCAGCACACTTCACACGGCAGTCACTGAGGGTGCAGGGCGCTGGGAGGGGGGCGCCCTGGGAGGCAAATGAATACCTATTTTGGCTAAAAATACCTCACATATAGCCTCCGGAGGCTATATGGAGATATTTAACCCCTGCCAGAATCCGTTAAGAGCGGGAGACGAGGCCGCCGAAAAAGGGGCGGGGCCTATCTCCTCAGCACACAGCGCCATTTTCCCTCACAGAAAGGCTGGAGGGAAGGCTCCCAGGCTCTCCCCTGCACTGCACTACAGAAACAGGGTTAAAACAGAGAGGGGGGGCACTAATTTGGCGTTAGAAATATATAAAAAAGATGCTATAAGGGAAAACACTTATATAAGGTTGTCCCTATATAATTATAGCGTTTTTGGTGTGTGCTGGTAAACTCTCCCTCTGTCTCTCCAAAGGGCTAGTGGGTCCTGTCCTCTATCAGAGCATTCCCTGTGTGTGTGCTGTGTGTCGGTACGTGTGTGTCGACATGTATGAGGACGATGTTGGTGAGGAGGCGGAGCAATTGCCTGTAATGGTGATGTCACTCTCTAGGGAGTCGACACCGGAATGGATGGCTTATTTAGGGAATTACGTGATAATGTCAACACGCTGCAAGGTCGGTTGACGACATGAGACGGCCGACAAACAATTAGTACCGGTCCAGACGTCTCAAAAACACCGTCAGGGGTTTTAAAACGCCCGTTTACTTTAGTCGGTCGACACAGACACAGACAGGGACACTGAATCCAGTGTCGACGGTGAATAAACAAACGTATTCCTTATTAGGGCCACACGTTAAAGGCAATGAAGGAGGTGTTACATATTTCTGATACTACAAGTACCACAAAAGAGGGTATTATGTGGGATGTGAAAAAACTACCGTAGTTTTTCCTGAATCAGATAAATTAAATAAAGTGTGTGATGATGCGTGGGTTCCCCCCGATAGAAAATTATGGGCGGTATACCCTTTCCCGCCAGAAGTTAGGGCGCGTTGGGAAACACCCCTTAGGGTGGATAAGGCGCTCACACGCTTATCAAAACAAGTGGCGGTACCGTCTATAGATAGGGCCGTCCTCAAGGACCAGCTGACAGGAGGCTGGAAAATATCATAAAAAGTATATACACACATACTGGTGTTATACTGCGACCAGCGATCGCCTCAGCCTGGATGTGCAGAGCTGGGGTGGCTTGGTCGGATTCCCTGACTAAAAATATTGATACCCTTGACAGGGACAGTATTTTATTGACTATAGAGCATTTAAAGGATGCATTTCTATATATGCGAGATGCACAGAGGGATATTTGCACTCTGGCATCAAGAGTAAATGCGATGTCCATATCTGCCAGAAGATGTTATGGACACGACAGTGGTCAGGTGATGCAGATTCCAAACGGCAGAAAGGTGTATTGCCGTATAAAGGAAGAGGAGTTATTTGGGGTCGGTCCATCGGACCTGGTGGCCACGGCAACTGCTGGAAAATCCGCCGTTTTTACCCTAAGTCACATCTCTGCAGAAAAAGACACCGTCTTTTCAGCCTCAGTCCTTTCGTCCCTATAAGATCATATCTGCCCAGGGATAGAGGAAAGGGAAGAAGACTGCAGCAGGCAGCCCATTCCCAGGAACAGAAGCGTTCCACCGCTTCTGACAAGTTCTCAGCATGGCGCTGAGACCGTACAGGACCCCTGGATCCTACAAGTAGTATCCCAGGGGTACAGATTGGAATGTCGAGACGTTTCCCCTTCGCAGGCTCCTGAAGTCTGTTTTACCAAGGTCTCCCTCCGACAAGGAGGCAGTATGGGAAAAAATTCACAAGCTGTATTCCCAGCAGGTGATTATTAAATTACCCCTCCTACTACAAGAAAAGGGGTATTATTCCACACTATATTGTGGTACTGAAGCCAGAAGGCTAGGTGAGACTTATTCTAAAAAATTTTTTGAACACTTACAAAGGTTCAAATCAAGATGGAGTCACTCAGAGCAGTGATAACGAACCAGGAAGAAGGGGACTATATAGTGTCCCGGGACATCAGGGATGCTTACCTCTATGTCCCAAATTTGCCCTTCTCACTAAGGGTACCTCAGGTTCGTGGTGCAGAACTGTCACTATCAGTTTCAGACGCTGCCGTTTGGATTGTCCACGGCACCCCGGGTCTTTACCAAGGTAATGGCCGAAATGATGATTCTTCTTCGAAGAAAAGGCGTCTTAATTATCCCTTACTTGGACGATCTCCTGATAAGGGCATAGTCCAGGGAACAGTTGGAGGTCGGAGTAGCACTATCTCGGATACTGCTACAACAGCACGGGTGGATTCTAAATATTCCAAAATCGCAGCTGATCCCGACGACACGTCTGCTGTGCCTAGGGATGATTCTGGACACAGTCCAGAAAAAGGTGTTTCTCCCGGAAGAGAAAGCCAGGGAGTTATCCGAGCTAGTCAGGAACCTCCTAAAAACAGTGCATCATTGCACAAGGGTCCTGGTAAAAATGGTGGCTTCCTACGAAGCAATTCCATTCGGCAGATTTCACGCAAGAACTTTTCAGTGGGATCTGCTGGACAAATGGTCCGGATCGCATCTTCAGATGCATCAGCGGATAACCCTATATCCAAGGACAAGGGTGTCTCTCCTGTGGTGGTTATAGAGTGCTCATCTTCCAGAGGGCCGCAGATTCGGCATTCAGGATTGGATGCTGGTGACCACGGAGCCCAGCCCGAGAGGCTGGGGAGCAGTCACACAAGGAAAAAATTTCCAGGGAGTGTGATCAAGTCTGGAGACTTTTCTCCACATAAATATACTGGAGCTAAGGGTAAATTTATAATGCTCTAAGCTTAGCAAGACCTCTGCTTCAAGGTCAGCCGGTATTGATCCAGTGGGAAAACCATCACGGCAGTCGCCCACGTAAACAGACAGGGCGACACAAGAAGCAGGAGGGCAATGGCAAAAACTGCAAGGACTTTTCGCTTGGCGGAAAATCATGTGATAGCACTGTCAGCAGTGTTTCATCCCGGGAATGGAAACTGGGAAGCAGACTTCCTCAGCAGGCACGACCTCCACCCGGGAGAGTGGAAACTTCATCGGGAAGTTTTTTCCACATGATTGTAAACCGTTGGGAAATACCAAAGGTGGACATGATGGCGTCCCGTCTGAACAAAAAACGGGACAGGTATTGCGCCAGGTCAAGAGACCCTCAGGCAATAGCTGTGGACGTTCTGGTAACACCGTGGGTGTACCAGTCGGTGTATGTGTTCCCTCCTCTGCTTCTCATACCTAAGGTGCTGAGAATTATAAGACGTAGAGGAGTAAGAACTATACTCATGGCTCCGGATTGGCCAAGAAGGACTTGGTACCCGGAACTTCAAGAGATGCTTACAGAGGTCTTATGGCCTCTGCCGCTAAGAAGGGACTTGCTTCAGCAAGTACCATGTCTGTTCCAAGACTTACCGCAGCTGAGTTTGTCGGCATGGCGGTGGAAAGCCGGATCCTAAGGGAAAAAGGCATTCCGGAAGAGGTCATTCCTACCCTGGTCAAAGCCAGAAAGGAGGTGACCGCACAACATTATCACCACATGTGGCGAAAATATGTTGCGTGGTGTGAGGCCAGGAAGGCCCCACAAAGAAATTTCAACTCGGTCGTTTCCTGCATTTCCTGCAAACAGGAGTGTCTATGGGCCTCAAATTGGGGTCCATTAAGGTTCAAATTTCGGCCCTGTCGATTTTCTTCCAGAAAGAATTGGCTTCAGTTCCTGAAGTCCAGAAGTTTGTCAAGGGAGTATTGCATATACAACCCCCTTTTGTGCCTCCAGTGGCACTGTGGGATCTCAACGTAGTTCTGGGATTCCTCAAATCACATTGGTTTAAAACCAGTCAAATCTGTGGATTTGAAGCATCTCACATGAAAAGTGACCATGCTCTTGGCCCTGGCCTGGACCAGGCGAGTGTCAAATTGGTGGTTTTTTCTCAAAAAAGCCCATATCTGTTTGTCCATTCGGACAGGGCAGAGCTGCGGACTCGTCCCCAGTTCTCTCCCTAAGGTGGTGTCAGTGTTTCACCTGAACCAGCTTATTGTGGTGCCTTGCACCTACTAGGGACTTGGAGGACTCCAAGTTGCTAGATGTTGTCAGGGCCCTGAAAATATGTTCCAGGACGGCTGGAGTCAGGAAAACTGACTTGCTGTTATCCTGTATGCACCCAACAAACTGGGTGCTCTTGCTTCTAAGCAGACTATTGCTAGTTGGATGTGTAATACAATTCAGCTTGCACATTCTGTGGCAGGCCTGCCACAGCCAAAATATGTAAATGCCCATTCCACAAGGAAGGTGGGCTCATCTTGGGCGGCTGCCCGAGGGGTCTCGGCTTTACAACCTTGCCGAGCAGCTACTTGGTCAGGGGCAAACACGTTTGCTAAATTCTACAAATTTGATACCCTGGCTAAGGAGGACCTGGAGTTCTCTCATTCGGTGCTGCAGAGTCATCCGCACTCTCCCGCCCGTTTGGGAGCTTTGGTATAATCCCCATGGTCCTTTCAGGAACCCCAGCATCCACTAGGACGATAGAGAAAATAAGAATTTACTTACCGATAATTCTATTTCTCGGAGTCCGTAGTGGATGCTGGGCGCCCATCCCAAGTGCGGATTATCTGCAATACTTGTACATAGTTACAAAAATCGGGTTATTATTGTTGTGAGCCATCTTTTCAGAGGCTCCGCTGTTATCATACTGTTAACTGGGTTTAGATCACAAGTTGTACGGTGTGATTGGTGTGGCTGGTATGAGTCTTACCCGGGATTCAAAATTCCTCCCTTATTGTGTACGCTCGTCCGGGCACAGTACCTAACTGGCTTGGAGGAGGGTCATAGGGGGAGGAGCCAGTGCACACCACCTGATCGGAAAGCTTTACTTTTGTGCCCTGTCTCCTGCGGAGCCGCTATTCCCCATGGTCCTTTCAGGAACCCCAGCATCCACTACGGACTCCGAGAAATAGAATTATCGGTAAGTAAATTCTTATTTTTACAATGAAACCAACAGATATCTGGCCCTCCAACCCAGGGGCACCAAGAGGGGGTGGGTCAGGTACAGAGTACCCTGTCCCAAATCTCTTAAGGGACCCTGGGGTGCAGGAGTGTGTAATCAGGCCTACCAAGATGCCGCGGCCAAGCTCCCCCTCAGTGCAAAGTGACAGCGTGCCCAATGCTAACAGAGTCCACGTCAGATGTAGTCACACCCTCTCTGTGCCAGGCCCAACACTGGTACTGGGGCCCACACTGTGTCTAGTGGGCCCTGATGTTTCTGATTTGCCTGATGGCAACTTTTGTCTGAATGAAGCTTCCAAATGATGGATAGGACTGATTTGCTATTAATATTCTCATTAATTCAGAGTACGTCCACACCATAAAACTATAACAGCAATATCTGTGTGTATACATTCGCGTTGCTCTAGGCCCCCACACTCTGTATTATACAATTTGTCACTGTGGCTTTCTTCTGTCTTCAGTCTTACGGATTTAGAAGCGCGTTATCTGAGCAGGCGACCGCACTCATTCATGTGGAGAACATACTGGAGTAAGTCTAGTCACTGCTCTGGTTGTTTTATCTGCTCCTACAACTATCAGGCGAGCGGACCCAGGAACAGGCTAATGGTCCGCACTGCAGTAACGCCGTATCCCGCTGCCTGCGACTCATAGACCAAACAGCGCCATTAATTCGTAGCTCAGCCTGATGAATGGCACCTGTGTTTCTCAAATGCAAATCTGCTGCTAGGGATTCTGACTGATTTATCAAATAAACAGCCCCATTACCTTCCCTGAGATTCGGATACTTTGTAATTTACAGTTCCTGGGTTATTTATCTGTATGCTGCTGGCGACCGGAAATTCTAGCAAAGTTTTGCAGCGAAGCAAATGAAGAACATAAATGTTTTAAAGCCTGTTCAGGGAAGTGTGCGCAGCCACAGGTGGACGCGTTATTAAACATTAATCCTCTGTAATCACTGGAGATTGCTTTCACATTTGTAGAACCCTGATATTTTCTTCAGGCTGAAGAGGATCTAGGCTGTGCTGCATTCTGTATTTCTTCCCGCAGTATCTTGCTGGCTAACTTACACCCTTCCTTTCAGTGCCACGGCAGCTGTAGACCGTGTGCAATAGCCTCAGAGACGCAGGAACAGCACGATGCAGGAACAGCACGAATACAAGTTAGCCCATATTTTTTTGAGGCGTCAATGTAAAAATAGGGGAATAATTGCATATTGCAGACTATTATGTCGGGGGTGTGATACAGGAGGCCAGCGGTCGAGATGCAGAGAGTCACATGCGACACCGGCATCCCAACAATTAGAATGCCAACAGTGGATGGGGTAATTATAGTACTTTACCCCTCCCCTGTCCCCTACCCTAACCCCAACTCGCCAGATGTGGCTGCTAGGGCTAAAATAGTTAGGGTGACGAACAGGGCTAAGTCACAGGGGTTGGCAGCTGGAGCTAAGACTCGGGGGGGTTCCGAGTAGTGTCGGGATTCCGGTGTCAGTAGTTTCGGGATTCCGCCGGCATCCTTCCTAAAATAGGGCCTCATTCAGACCTGGTCACACGCAGGCTGTTTTTTACACTGCTGCGACCAGGTAATCCTTGCCTACAGGGGAGGGGGTAAGCGCATCGCAGGGTGCGAACGGCTGTGAAAAAGTTTGTGCAATTTCTGCACAGCCCAGGACTTACTCAGCTGCTGCGACGATCCGGGCCACTGGTGACGTCAGGAACCCTCCTCCGGAACGGGTGGACACGCCTGCGTTTTTTCCAACACTCCCAGGAAATGGTGAGTTGCCGCCCACAAACGCCTTCTGCCTGTCAATCTTCTTGCAATTGCCCCTGCGATCGCTTTCGCCGTAGAAACCGTCGCTGTCCGGTGACCCCCGTCACCGGACAGCGATGCGCCTGCGCAGTGCGGCGCGCACGCATGCGCTGTTCAGACTCGATCACACGGCTGCAAAAAAGGCAGCGTGCGATCGGATCCGAATGACCCCCATAGTGCCCTATGTGTGCTGATATGAACCGCTTGACTACTAAGGTGTGGGCGCCATTTATGTAGCCATAATATAATAAATGCTTCCCCCATCAACATTTTAAACACCAACAAACAATTAATATTGTCCTTAAATATAATAAATAAATAATATTTCTGTCATGATAACTTTAAACAATCATTTTACACCTCATATATTAGTAAAATAGCATTTACCTCATAGGAGAATTATCAGTGTTACACGTCTGCCTCCTTGTTCAGTACATAACTGCCTTCATGATAAGGGGCCTATTTATCAGGGAATATATGCGGGATAACCCCTCAAAAACACTCTATCTGAGACCCTGTCCCCATGTGTGTGTTTTTAATACATTGTGACAATACTTAATTTCTTATTGCCACTATAAGCAGGGAAAATAAATTCTAATTATCGGGTCTAGAACTCAGAATTTAATAAATATGTCCGCAGGGGCGGTTTAAGAGAGGAGCGGGCCCATGTGCAGGCTGAGTGCAGGCCCCCTGATTTCTGGCAGCACCATAGACTCTGGCTTTGTGTCAGAGGTTACTGTACACGTGCAGGTCTCCGGGAAAATGGAGACCACACTCGGGGGTGTATCTAGGGTTCCAGGCGCCCCTGGCAAAATTAGGGACTGCCCCCCCCCATAATGTAAATAAGGACAGCGCATGCTGAAAAGGGGGTATACCGTCATTGGCATCCCGTGCGCCAGAATGCCGGCAGGGGGGCGAACCCAACGCAGCTCCTTACAGGATCGCTGCGCTCACCACAGGTTTTACGGAGCACCCACAGAGGGGGAATCACCTACCTCGCCGGTATTCCGACGGCGGTATAGTACCCCTGTTTGAATCCTGGCGTATTATTATTATTATTTACTATTATTATTGTTGATTATTATAGATGTCTCTCAGTTTTGTACATTTGGGAATATTAGATAAAGTGACATACAGTACAATATGAATAGGGGAGGGAAAGTGTTTTAGCATGTAAATATTACATTCTTTAGACAATAGTATTTTTACTAGAATGATGTCACTACATACAGTCATTTATATATTGGGCTCTGAATGTGTAGCTGAAATGTTTTGTAATTAAATGTCTCTGAGAGATCCGTGTATTACCATAGTGATAATGCAGCGGATTGAAAAGATCTACTACAAGGTTACATCTTCCACGTGTAACAATGCAGTTAGACCAGCAATGTCACTTATACCTCACCACGAGTGACGGCGGCAGAGACCGGGACGTAAGTCATCTTTTATCTAACATACGTTCATCAGAGTCATGTTATCTCACTCATCTGACCCATAGATAGATAGATAGATAGATAGATAGATAGATAGATAGATAGATAGATAGATAGATAGATAGATAGATAGAAAGAAATAGACAGATAGATAGATAGATAGATAGATAGATAGATAGATAGATAGATAGATAGATAGATAAACAGATAGATAGATAATAGATAGATAGATAGATAGATAGAGATAGATAGATAGATAGATAGATAGATAGATAGATAGATAGATAGATAGATAGATAGACAGAAAGATAGCTAATAGATAGATAGATAGATAGATAGACAGAAAGATAGATCATAGATAGATAGATAATAGATAGATAGATAGATAGATAGATAGATAGATAGATAGATAGATAGATAGACAGACAGATAGACAGAAAGATAGCTAATAGATAGATAGATAGATACATAGATAGATAGACAGACAGAAAGATAGATCATAGATAGATAGATAGATAGATAGATAGATAGATAGATAGATAGATAATGGATAGATACTAGATAGATAGATAGACAGAAAGATAGATAATATATAGATATATAGATAGATAGATAGATAGATAGATTGTAACTCACACACAGCTTCACACACACGCACACACACACACACACACACACACACACACACACACACACACACACACACACACACACACACACACACACACACACACACACACACACTAGCTGGGTGTTACAGTTCTATGGAAACCACCCTCACCATTTATCCGGGCTTGGGACCGGCTATGAGATTGATGAGAATTACATAGGCTGGGTTATGGCCTCCTCCCTCCACCTCTCACACCAGACGTTCTCGTGGTCTGGTGGTCTCTCTTATGGCCTGTGATGTAGTGCGGCTCCAGCTTCCACCTCTCACACCAGACGTTCTCGTGGTCTGGTGGTCCTGCTGCTGCCTGTGATATAATTGCAGCTCTCTCCTTCTGCTACTCTGACATCGCGTTCCGTGGCCTGGTGATCACACTGATGGCCTGTGAAGTGCCTTGAGCCCCCTCCTTCCACCATGCTAATATCAGTTGTTCCCTGATTCTGGTGGTACACCTGATGACATGTGATTGGCCTTCCTCCTTCCCCCAGGCTGTTGCCAGGCTCGTCCACTTCTCAGAAAGACACTGGACCACTCTCCTTGCACCTTGGTGTATGTCAGTGCTTGGGTGTCTCATTGCCTTTTCCAGGTCTTTGGCCATGTTGCTTAGATCTCTCGATGACATGAGATCATGTGGAATAAACTCATTGATGATGCTTATGAGTCTCACCAGGTCTTCTGTCTCCATGCATATGGGCAGTTTCTTTAATGCCTTCAATAGCAGCTTCTTCAGCAGGTGGTTCCTTGCAAGGTTCCTGTAGAGGGACTCTTCATACTGGAGATCCCCCCAGTAGCTGCCCTCCAGATGTCTGGTGCTACACCCCAGGTGGGGTAAGCAGGTCTTCAGACAGGCCGCTGCAGCCGATGACAGTTCTGCATTCATGCTCTGCATCTTGGTAAGAATCGCTACAAGCTGTTCCCTTATTATGGTGCCTATATCACTACATGGGTAGCGCCGGTACCTCTTTATCAGCTGACTAAGTAGCTGCAGAGCGCTCAGTTGTACATCTTCGCTGGGATGGTTTATGTATCTCAGCACACGGAACAGTATTCTGTCATTTCCATGGCAGCTTTTCTTATCTATCCGCACCACGGCCATTAGGGCCTGCATCACTGCGGATAGAATCGCCACGGTCGCACCTTTCAGTGTGCGCAGGAGAGCCTCGATGATGGTGCTGGCCAGTTTCCTGGCCTCCTTTGGTGATGATCCTACACCATTCACCACGCACTGTATGGCCATTAAGAGTACGTCTTCATCACAGTCGTACAGCGCCGTTAGTATGGTGTTAATGATGACGCTGTATACTCCTCCAGACAGGCAGGTGGCGTACTTGAGGAGCTCTGCTGCGACTGTGAGGCTGCAGAGTTTATTAGGGACATTGGCAGACTTAAATACAGGGCGTAGCATCTTCATCATGTCCTCGCCGCCTCCCATCGCTATGATCTTGCTCACACAGCTTTCCACTGTCACTTCTGCGCTGTACAGCCCATCCGGTGTTATGGAAGTAATAGGCACGCTGGGGGAAGGTGACATTATACACGACAGCGTGTGCTGCAGTGACAGTGGGGGGCAGCCATCCGATGTCATGGACGTTTGGATCTCACAGACGGTATAGTCCCTGTAGTGCTGGGACAATAGTACTAGCACTTTGCTAGCTGCCTGCCAGTCCCTCCCTGCCTGTTCTGCCTGTATCATGGCTCTCACCACTAGAGGCGGGATGTTCTCTGTGAGTAAGGCGGCAGCGTCCTTCCTCTCCTCTAGTACATGGGCGTAGAGCGCAATAATCATGTCCGCACTCGTGACTGTTGCGCTGTTACTAAGCAGCCCTTGTGTTTCATCCATTATAATCATCAGCTTCTCAGATTCCATATAGCGGATGATCTCTGGCACACAGTTACTAATAACCGGTGCAAAAATAAGATCTAGTAGATGTATCATTGTTACCGATTCGGCAAATCCAAGGCGTAGTCAGTACAATCTGTCGTAGCCAAGGGTAACGTCGCCGGGTCAGTCAGAATCACTCTCTCAGAGTAAAAGTACTGTATAGCAGGTCGCTAGTAGCAGTATGAGGCCACAGCTGGCCGGCCCCCCAGTATGTAGGCTGTGAGGCCTGTGACATCACTGTGATGTCATAATGGCCTGCTCAGCATCAGTGACATCACACATGGCTGCCATGATTAGGGATCTGGTTATAACCGGTTTATGTGAAATAGCTTTAACCAATGGCTTCATAACCTAATACTAATATCTACATTCAGACCAGCAGGAACACCTGTAGCCAATGTCACACTATATGTTTTATTGTGTCACCCAGACTTAGCGCCCACCTGTGTTATAATAACGCCGGGTCCACAGGGTGTCATTCCAGACTTTATATAGAATGAGGGGATATGGGGTATATTTATTGAAGTTTGGAGAGAGATAAGGTGGGTAGAGGTGAGGTGCCGGCCAATCAGCTCCCGGCTGCCATGTTACAGACTGTGTTTAGGATGTGACAGTTGGGAGCTGTTTGGTTGGTGTTTTATCTCCTTCAACGTTTTGATAAATCTCCCCCTGTGTTTGCTAAAGGAAACATCACATGCAGTGACACAGGGCCATATATATACCCAAACCACTAAGGCAAGCCTAATACCCTATCCCCCAATCTAACCCCTAACCCCTAAATTGTAACCCTAACACTAATACTCAAATGTGTGTGTGTGCGTGCGTGTGTGTGTGTGTGTGTGTGTGTGTGTGTGTGTGTGTGTGTATCTTTATCCGTCTCTCTCTATATATATTACAATGTTAGAAAATATGAACTAGGGAACAATATGAATTGTAATGTTGCTTAATATGAACTGGGGACACTGTATGTCATAATATGAATTGGGGGTACTGTGTTGCATAATGTGTACTGGTAGCTCTACAATGTGACATCATTTAAACTAAGTCATTACTATGGTTCAGAAAATGAGCTAGGGCACTATTATGGGGAATAAAAGTAACAACTGCTGTGGAGAGCTGTCTCTCTAGATGCATTGGGACTGGGGCCCCTTTAAAATGTTGCTATGGGGCTCACAAAGTACTGGCTACGCCCCTGGTTATACTGTATGTGTGTATATCTGTGCTCTATGTATATGTAGGTGTGTCTGTGCTCTATGGTGGTCATTCCGAGTTGTTCGCTCGCTAGCTGCTTTTAGCAGCATTGCACACGCTAGGCCGCCGCCCTCTGGGAGTGTATCTTAGCTTAGCAGAATAGCGAACGAAAGATTAGCAGAACTGCTATTAAGTATTTCCTTGCAGTTTCTGAGTAGCTCCAGACCTACTCACAGATTGCGATCAGATCAGTCTGTTTAGTTCCTGGTTTGACGTCACAAACACACCCTGCGTTCGGCCAGCCACTCCTCCGTTTCTTCAGCCACTCCTGCGTTTTTACCTGGCACGACTGCATTTTTTAGCACACTCCCTGAAAACGCCAAGATGCCGCCTAGAAACACCCACTTCCTGTCAATCACACTACGATCACTCGAGCGTTGAAAAAACGTCGCTCGAGCTTGTGCAAATCTGCAAAGTTTTGTGTTAAATTACTTAGCACATGCGCGCTGCGTACCATGCGCATGTGCATTTTCCACCTAATCGCTGCGTTGCGAAAAACGGCAACGAGCTAACAACTCGGAATGACCACCAATGAGTGTGTGTTCTATGTCTTTGTTTGTATGTATGTGTGTCTTTGTGTGTGTGTGTTTACTTTGTATGTGTGTTTGTGTTCTGTGTGTGAGTGTGTGTGTATATGTAGGTGTGTGTGTTCTATATGTTGGTGTGTGTTATATGTTTGTCTTTGTGTGTGTTTGTATGTGTTCTATGTGTGTGTACATGTATGTGTGAGTATGAGTGTGTACATGTATGTGTTCTAGGTAACGTGTATGAAACTCACCCACCCCCCCTCCCCTACAAAACCTGCATTTACTCCTAACAATCATGTATGGAAACCCCCCCCAGGAAAATCCTTTGTTTGCCCCTGGGCTAGCAGCATACTAGCGGCACAGTATACTTAGTGATACCCACCCACCCCCACCCACCCTCATCCACCATCCCATACTTTGCTGGCAATGTGCAGGAGACCCCTGGAAATACGCATTAAGCCCTTGACAACGCACATGAAACCACTGGCAATGTATCAGAGACCCCTGACAATGTACATGAAACCCCTGGCAATGTGCTGGAGACCCCTGGCAACGAGCAGGAGCCCCCAGCGAGCATGGAACCCAGAGCATGAAACCCCGGACAACAGGCAGGTCATTTAAAAGTAATTACGGTGTGTGGCATCATTTGTATGGGTCATTATTGTGTGTGGGGGAGCACAAAATGGTGTTAGGGCCATAACTGTTTGTGGCATAATATGTAATTGACGTTACAGTGTGTGGCATATTGCGGAATGGGCATTACGGTGTGTGGCATAATGTGTAAAAGGCATTACTGTGTGTTGCATAATGTGTAATGGGCATTACTGTGTGTGGCATAATGTGTAATGGGCATTACTGTGTGTGGCATAATGTGTAATGGGCATTACTGTGTGTGGCATAATGTGTAATGGGCATTACTGTGTGTGGCATAATGTGTAATGGGCATTACTGTGTGTGGCATAATGTGTAATGGGCATTACTGTGTGTGGCATAGTGTGTAATGGGCATTACTGTGTGTGGCATAATGTGTAATGGGCATTACTGTGTGTGGCATAATGTGTAATGGGCATTACTGTGTGTGGCATAGTGTGTAATGGGCATTACTGTGTGTGGCATAATGTGTAATGGGCATTAATGCTGCACATGGATCACACATCCTCTATACATAGGACTAAATTCAATTAGGGGAGAAGTTCTCGCCCCTGCGAAGAAGTGCAAGTATATACCACACTTAATGAGGGTACACACATCCAGATGTGTGCCAGAGATGTGTGCTGAGTGGGGGGTGGGGGGGAGTAGTGTTGTTGGCAAGCCAAAAAAGCACTCTAATGGACAAAACCATGTGCACTGCAGGTGGGGCAGATATAACATTTGCAGAGAGAGTTAGATTTGGGCGGGTTATATTGTTTCTGTGCAGGGTAAATACTGGCTGCTTTATTTTTACACTGCAATTTAGATTTCAGTTTGGACACACCCCACCCAAATCTAACTCTCTCTGCATATGTTACATCTGCCCCACCTGCAGTGCACATGGTTTTGTCCATTAGAGAACAAATTTGCTGCTGCGATCAACTCAGAATTAGGCCCCAAGAACAGAGCCTTGGGGGACACCTACAGTTAGGGGAAGTGAGGGGGAGGTGGAGTCATGAGAGGAGACAGAGAATGAACGGTCAGAAAGGTAGGAGGACAGCCAAGAGAGGGCAGTGTCACGCAGACCAATGGAGTGAAGGATTTGCAGTAGGAGAGGATGGTCCACAGTGTCAAAAGCAGCAGAGAGGTCAAGAAGAATAAGTAGAGAGTAGTGGCCCTTAGATTTAGAAGCATGGAGGTCATTGCAGACTTCTGTAAGGGCAGTGTCAGTGGAGTGAAGAGGATGGAAGCCAGACTGGAATGGGTGAAGCATTGAGTGGAGGAAAGAAAGGCAGTGAGGCGGTTGTAGACAATACGCTCAAGGAGTTCAGAGGCAAAAGGGAGGAGAGAGATGGGTCGGTAGTTGGAGAGAGTGTTTGGATCAAGGGTAGGTTTTTAAGAATAGGAGAGAGGAGTGCCTGCTTGAAGGCAGAGGGGACAGTGCCTGATGAGAGGGAGAGATTGAGAAGGTTGGAAAGATGGGAACAAGCAGAAGTAGAGAGGTAGCGGAGGAGGTGGGAGGGGATAGGCTCAAGTGGGGAAGTGGTGGTGGGGGGGAACAGATGAGGGCCGTGACTTCCTCACCAGATGCATGGGAGAAAGATGTCAGAGTTGATGCGAGGGATGGGGAGGGGTGGTAAGGGATAGGAGGTGGCTGGTTGTTGATGGTCTGGTGTGATGTGATTTCCTGACGTATGGAGTCAGTTTTGGATGTGAAGTAAGTGGCAAAGTCAAGAGCAGAGAGTGAGGGTGGGAGACGAGGTGGAGGTGGGCAGAGGAGTGAGTTGAGAGTGGCAAAGAGGCGCCGGGGGTTGGAAGACTGGGAGGAGATGAGGTTCTTGAAGTATGACTGTTTAGCGAGGGAAAGGGCAGCACTGAATGATGAGAGCATAAGTTTGAAATGGAGGAAGTCTGCCTTAGAGCGTGATTTCCTCCACTATCGCTCAGCAGTACGTGAGCATTTTTGCAGATATCTGGTGCATTTGGTGTGCCAGGGTTGAGGTGTTAATTTGCGAGGGTGAATAGTGGTTGGTGGAGCGACAGAGTCAAGAGCAGAAGTAAGGGATGCATTGTATATGGAAGTGGCTTGTTCAGGGCAGGAAAGAGAAAGAGAATAGGAGAGAGAAGTGAGTCGAGTAGGGAGGATAATGAAGTGGTGTTGATAGCCTCAATGTTACGCTTAGTGATGGTAGCCTTAGGAGGTAGAGATGGAGCAGCAGAGAGATAAGTTAAAGGATAGCAGGTGGTGGTCCGAGAGGGGAAATAGGGAGTTGGAGAAATCAGAAATATCGCAACGGTGAGTGAAGACCAGATCCAGTGAGCTCCCATTCACATGGGAGGGTGAGGAGGTCCACTGGGAGAGACCAAGTGAAGAGGTGAGGTTAAGTGAAGAGGTGAGGCAGGGGATGTGGGGGGATCTTGATAGGGATGTTGAAAATGACTAGGATAATGGAGGGAATGTCAGAGGAGAGCAAGTGAAGAAACACAGTTATCAAGGAATTTGGAGGCAATGCCGGGGGGGGGGGGGGGGGGGGGTAAATGACAGCAACTCAAAGATGAACAGGTTGGAAGAGGCGTATCGCTTGGACCTCAAATGTAGGGAATATAGGTGATGGTTCTGGGGGTATGAGTTGGTAGGAGTAATTAATTAACACACGTGCTGCTCCCCTTTCCACACACACACACCCGTAGTGGCCACAAATTCACATTTAGAATTGAATTGCACAACTTGTTCTGATATTATTGGTAAAATAAATTAAGTGAAGTGCACAGATTATTAATGCATTGTGCAGATCGCAATTACCTAGGTGTAATTGTAGCCTCCTCTCGTGTTAGACAAGTAACATTTAATAGTGTACATTAGAGATGAGCGGGTTCGGTTCCTCGGAATCCGAACCCGCCCGAACTTCAGTTTTTTTTACACGGGGCCGAGCGACTCGGATCTTCCCGCCTTGCTCGGTTAACCCGAGCGCGCCCGAACGTCATCATCCCGCTGTCGGATTCTCGCGAGGCTCGGATTCTATATAAGGAGCCGCGCGTCGCCGCCATTTTCACACGTGCATTGAGATTCATAGGGAGAGGACGTGGCTGGCGTCCTCTCCGTTTATAGAGAAGAGAGTGAGACAGTAGAGAGAGACACAGTAGTAATTTTGGGGAGCATTAGGAGGAGTACTAGTAGTTACTTGCTGAAGTGATAGATAGTGTGACTGTATTATCTGACTTGTGGGGGAGACACTGACAGTGGGGAGCAGTTAGAGTCTGAGAGCAGGACTCAGGAGTACATATAACGTACAGTGCACACTTTTGCTGCCAGAGTGCCACACTGCCATTGTGACCACACTGACCACCAGTATAATATATATTGTGATTGTCTGCTTAGGAGTACTACTTGCAAGTTGCTGATAGTGTGACCAGTGACCTGACCACCAGTTTAATAATCACCACCAGTGAGTTTAATATATATATATATATATATATATATATATATATATAATTGTATATAATATATATATAATATTGTATACCACCTACCCGTGGTTTTTTCTTTTTCTTTCTTCTTTATACATACTACTATAGTAGCTTACTGTAGCAGTCTGCGGTGCTGCTGAGCTGACAGTGTCCAGCAGGTCCGTCATCAGTCATTACATAATAAATATATATACCTGTCCGGCTGCAGTACTAGTGATATTATATATATATATATATATATATATATATTGATTTCATCTCATTATCATCCAGTCTATATTAGCAGCAGACACAGTACGGTAGTCCACGGCTGTAGCTACCTCTGTGTCGGCAGTCGCTCGTCCATCCATAATTGTATACCACCTACCCGTGGTTTTTTTTTTTCTTTCTTCTTTATACATACTACTATAGTAGCTTACTGTAGCAGTCTGCGGTGCTGCTGAGCTGACAGTGTCCAGCAGGTCCGTCATCAGTCATTACATAATAAATATATATACCTGTCCGGCTGCAGTACTAGTGATATTATATATATATATATATATATTGATTTCATCTCATTATCATCCAGTCTATATTAGCAGCAGACACAGTACGGTAGTCCACGGCTGTAGCTACCTCTGTGTCGGCAGTCGCTCGTCCATCCATAATTGTATACCACCTACCCGTGGTTTTTTTTTTTTCTTTCTTCTTTATACATACTACTATAGTAGCTTACTGTAGCAGTCTGCGGTGCTGCTGAGCTGACAGTGTCCAGCAGGTCCGTCATCAGTCATTACATAATAAATATATCTACCTGTCCGGCTGCAGTACTAGTGTGATATAATATATATTGATTTCATCTCATTATCATCCAGTCTATATTAGCAGCAGACACAGTACGGTAGTCCACGGCTGTAGCTACCTCTGTGTCGGCAGTCGCTCGTCCATCCATAATTGTATACCACCTACCCGTGGTTTTTTTTTTTTCTTTCTTCTTTATACATACTACTATAGTAGCTTACTGTAGCAGTCTGCGGTGCTGCTGAGCTGACAGTGTCCAGCAGGTCCGTCATCAGTCATTACATAATAAATATATCTACCTGTCCGGCTGCAGTACTAGTGTGATATAATATATATTGATTTCATCTCATTATCATCCAGTCAATATTAGCAGCAGACACAGTACGGTAGTCCACGGCTGTAGCTACCTCTGTGTCGGCAGTCGCTCGTCCATCCATAATTGTATACCACCTACCCGTGGTTTTTTTTTTTCTTTCTTCTTTATACATACTACTATAGTAGCTTACTGTAGCAGTCTGCGGTGCTGCTGAGCTGACAGTGTCCAGCAGGTCCGTCATCAGTCATTACATAATAAATATATATACCTGTCCGGCTGCAGTACTAGTGATATTATATATATATATATTGATTTCATCTCATTATCATCCAGTCTATATTAGCAGCAGACACAGTACGGTAGTCCACGGCTGTAGCTACCTCTGTGTCGGCAGTCGCTCGTCCATCCATAATTGTATACCACCTACCCGTGGTTTTTTTTTTTTCTTCTTTATACATACTACTATAGTAGCTTACTGTAGCAGTCTGCGGTGCTGCTGAGCTGACAGTGTCCAGCAGGTCCGTCATCAGTCATTACATAATAAATATATCTACCTGTCCGGCTGCAGTACTAGTGTGATATAATATATATTGATTTCATCTCATTATCATCCAGTCTATATTAGCAGCAGACACAGTACGGTAGTCCACGGCTGTAGCTACCTCTGTGTCTTTTAGTTGTGCCTATTAAAATATGGAGAACAAAAATGTTGAGGTTCCAAAATTAGGGAAAGATCAAGATCCACTTCCACCTCGTGCTGAAGCTGCTGCCACTAGTCATGGCCGAGACGATGAAATGCCAGCAACGTCGTCTGCCAAGGCCGATGCCCAATGTCATAGTACAGAGCATGTAAAATCCAAAACACCAAATATCAGTAAAAAAAGGACTCCAAAATCTAAAATAAAATTGTCGGAGGAGAAGCGTAAACTTGCCAATATGCCATTTACCACACGGAGTGGCAAGGAACGGCTGAGGCCCTGGCCTATGTTCATGGCTAGTGGTTCAGCTTCACATGAGGATGGAAGCACTCAGCCTCTCGCTAGCAAACTGAAAAGACTCAAGCTGGCAAAAGCACCGCAAAGAACTGTGCGTTCTTCGAAATCCCAAATCCACAAGGAGAGTCCAATTGTGTCGGTTGCGATGCCTGACCTTCCCAACACTGGACGTGAAGAGCATGCGCCTTCCACCATTTGCACGCCCCCTGCAAGTGCTGGAAGGAGCACCCGCAGTCCAGTTCCTGATAGTCAGATTGAAGATGTCAGTGTTGAAGTACACCAGGATGAGGAGGATATGGGTGTTGCTGGCGCTGGGGAGGAAATTGACAAGGAGGATTCTGATGGTGAGGTGGTTTGTTTAAGTCAGGCACCCGGGGAGACACCTGTTGTCCGTGGGAGGAATAGGGACGTTGACATGCCTGGTGAAAATACCAAAAAAATCAGCTCTTCGGTGTGGAAGTATTTCACCAGAAATGCGGACAACATTTGTCAAGCCGTGTGTTGCCTTTGTCAAGCTGTAATAAGTAGGGGTAAGGACGTTAACCACCTCGGAACATCCTCCCTTATACGTCACCTGCAGCGCATTCATAATAAGTCAGTGACAAGTTCAAAAACTTTGGGCGACAGCGGAAGCAGTCCACTGACCAGTAAATCCCTTCCTCTTGTAACCAAGCTCACGCAAACCACCCCACCAACTCCCTCAGTGTCAATTTCCTCCTTCCCCAGGAATGCCAATAGTCCTGCAGGCCATGTCACTGGCAATTCTGACGAGTCCTCTCCTGCCTGGGATTCCTCCGATGCATCCTTGCGTGTAACGCCTACTGCTGCTGGCGCTGCTGTTGTTGCTGCTGGGAGTCGATGGTCATCCCAGAGGGGAAGTCGTAAGCCCACTTTTACTACTTCCACCAAGCAATTGACTGTCCAACAGTCCTTTGCGAGGAAGATGAAATATCACAGCAGTCATCCTGTGCATCCGGTATCCGCCGTTAGTTCACAGGGAACTAGACAATTTCTTGAGGTAGTGTGTCCCCGGTACCAAATACCATCTAGGTTCCACTTCTCTAGGCAGGCGATACCGAGAATGTACACAGACGTCAGAAAAAGAGTCACCAGTGTCCTAAAAAATGCAGTTGTACCCAATATCCACTTAACCACGGACATGTGGACAAGTGGAGCAGGGCAGACTAAGGACTATATGACTGTGACAGCCCACTGGGTAGATGTATTGCCTCCCGTAGCAACAACAGCAGCTGCGGCACCAGTAGCAGCATCTCGCAAATGCCAACTCGTTCCTAGGCAGGCTACGCTTTGTATCACCACTTTCCATAAGAGGCACACAGCTGACAACCTCTTACGGAAACTGAGGAACATCATCGCAGATTGGCTTACCCAAATTGGACTCTCCTGGGTATTTGTGTCATCGTACAACGCCACCAATATTGTGCGTGCATTACATGTGGGCAAATTCCAGCACGTCCCATGTTTTGCACATACAATTAATTTGGTGGAGCAGAATTTTTGAAAAAACGACAGAGGCGTGCAAGAAATGCTGTCGGTGGCCCGAAGAATTGCGGGCCACTTTCGGCATTCAGCCACTGCGTGCCGAAGACTGAAGCACCAGCAAACACTCCTGAACATGCCCTGCCATTAGCTGAAGCAAGAGGTGGTAACGAGGTGGAATTCAACCATCTACATGCTTCAGAGGATGGAGAAGCAGCAAAAGGCCATTCAAGCCTATACATCTGCCTACGATATAGGCAAAGGAGGGGGAATGCACCTGTCTCAAGCGCAGTGGAGATTGATTTCAACGTTGTGCAAGGTTCTGCAACCCTTTGAACTTGCCACACATGAAGTCAGTTCAGACACTGCCAGCCTGAGTCAGGTCATTCCCCTCATCAGGCTTTTGCAGAAGCAGCTGGAGAGATTGAAGGAGGAGCTAAAACGGAGCGATTCTGCTAGGCATGTGGGACTTGTGATTGGAGCCCTTCATTCGCTTAACCAGGATTCACGGGTGGTCAATCTGTTGAAATCAGAGCACTACATTTTGGCCACCGTGCTCGATCCTAGGTTTAAAACCTACGTTGTATCTCTCTTTCTGGCAGACACAAATCTGCAGATGTTCAAAGACCTGCTGGTAGAAAATTGTCAAGTCAAGCGGAACGCGACCCGTCAACATCTCCTCCTTCACATTCTCCCGCAACTGGGGGTGCGAGGAAAAGGCTAAGAATTCTGAGCCCACCCGCTGGCGGTGATGCAGGGCAGTCTGGAGCGAGTGCTGACATCTGGTCCGGACTGAAGGACCTGCCAACGATTACTGACATTTCTACTGTCACTGCATATGATTCTGTCACCATTGAAAGAATGGTGGAGGATTATATGAGTGACAGCATCACTGTAGGCATGTCAATACTCTGTGAGGATGAGGATGTACACAGTGAAAGGGGTGAGGAATCGGACGATGATGATGAGGTGGACATCTTGCCTCTGTAGAGCCAGTTTGTGCAAGGAGAGATTGATTGCTTCTTTTTTGGTGGGGGTCCAAACCAACCAGTCATTTCAGCCACAGTCGTGTGGCAGACCCTGTCGCTGAAATGATGGGTTTGTTAAAGTGTCCATGTCCTGTTTATACAACATAAGGGTTGGTGGGAGGGCCCAAGGACAATTCCATCTTGCACCTCTTTTATTTATTTATCTTTGCATCATGTGATGTTTGGGGACTATTTTTTTAAGTGCCATCCTGTCTGACACTGCAGTGCCACTCCTAGATGGGCCAGGTGTTTGTGCCAGCCACTTGGGTCGCTTAGCTTAGTCATCCAGCGACCTCTGTGCAAATTTTAGGACTAAAAATAGTATTGTGAGGTGTGAGGTCTTCAGAATAGACTGAGTGGAAATTATGGTTATTGAGGTTAATAATACTATAGGATCAAATTACCCCCAAATTCTATGATTTAAGCTGTTTTTGAGGGGTTTTTGAAAAAAAACACCCAAATCCAAAACACACCCGAATCCGACAAAAATTCTTAAGGGAGGTTTTGCCAAAACGCGTTCCGAATCCAAAACAAGACCGCGGAACCGAATCCAAAAGCAAAACACAAAAAATTTCCGGTGCACATCTCTAATTTCATTAATGCATACTGCCAACATTGTTGCCCCTCCTTCCGGGAGGGGCTGCCTGGTCATCGAACAGGGGGCGTGTCTGGTGGTAAAGGGGCGTGTCCATGGTAGCACAAAAAGTGTCATTGTGGCTCCACCCTGGATAGCATGGGGCAGAGCTACGATGATGCGAATGCGATGCAGCGCAAATCGCGTCATCGGGTCCCTCTCGGACTGCCCACTGGTGCTCCGTTGTGGGCGGCCAAGGGGGAGGGGGGTGCGGGGGCTGGCAGCAGATGCAGGACACTTGTCGACCTTTCCGGGGGGCTGGGAGCTCGGATCGATTTTCGTGAGCCTCCCAGCCATTCTGGGAGGGTAGGCAAGTATGTTAATGTCATTCATTTCCTTAATCAATACATAATGATTACCCGCAAATTGTTTTGAGCTTCCTCATTTACTGGTTAGACTGAGAGATGGCGGCTTTGCAGCAGATTTTATGGCGGTGTTTCAGTGGTTTCGCAATTTGTAAACCAGTGGGAGTTTAAGGATCACCTGGCCTAATTCAGATCTAATCGCAGCAGCAAATTTGTTAGCATTTGGTCAAAACCATGTGCATTATTGCAGGTGGGGCAGATGTAACATGTGCAGAAAGAGTTAGATTTGGGTGGGGGGTGTTCAAACTGAAATCTAAATTGCAGTGTAAAAATAAAGCAGCCGGTATTTACCCTGCACAGAAACAATATAACCCACCCAAATCTACCTCTCTCTGCACATTTTACATTTGCCCCACCTGCAGTGCACGTGGTTTTGCCCATTAGCTAACAAATTTGCGGCTGCGATCGGATCTGAATTAGGCCCACCATCCGAACGAATGAATAGTAAAATATACAGGTTGGAGGTAAAACCCATCAACAATAAACTGCAGTTTCATGGCCCAACAAAACCCTCCTTTAGTAAATTTGACATACTGGGATCTACTCAGTCCCTCGTACCTCATAGATGCCACCGTTTAACAAATTGATAAGGTTGCAAAACCAGAATTATTTTCTATGCAAATAACTGCTACATTGAATTGTATTCTATTTATTCTGCATAACTTTTGTATTAAATAACTTTTTTTATTTTTCTCTAACATTTCCCTTTTAGCGACTGTCAAACTCTCCGCAGCTCTTTGAACATTTCTTTAAACTGGGAGACACGTCGCTCACAAAGCAGCAGAGAAGTAAGAGGGAAAACAAGGGGAAAATATTCACAGGACTTTTACGATGCAGCAAAATCGATGCCGCAAGTTCAGGCTGAAATTCTGCAGCTGAAACAAAACAGACAGATGAAAGAATCCGAAACGATAAACCGCGTTGTGTGCAAGAGCCGGAGAGCGGCTGCCAGCTGGGAGGCTAGTACTCCCTGCCTCCGGCTAAGTGTGGGTTATGGATGCGGAGGTACGGCTCGGTGCCTTGTGATTCATGTTCTTCATACCTGGTGTATCTGCGGGATCCGGTCTCTAGGTCAACACTGTCTAGGTCGACCACTATTGGTCGACAGTAAGTAAGTCGACATGGTCTCTAGGTCGACGGTGACTCTAGGTCGACATAGAATAGGTCGACATGACAAAAGGTCGACATGAGTTTTTCACAATTTTTTTTCCCATTTTTTAAATCTTTTCTTACTTTACGATCCACGTGGACTACAATTGGGAACGTAACCTGTGCCGAACGCAGTGGAAGCGGAACGAGGCACCTTGCTCGAAGCCGCTCGCCATGTGAGGGGACACGGTGCGCTAACTGAGGTTCCCGGTCACTCTACGAAGGAAACGACACCCAAAAAATAAAAAAAAACTCATATCGATCTTTTTTCATGTCGACCTAGTACATGTCAACCTAGAATCCCTGTCGACCTAGACACTGTCGACCTACTTACTGTCGACCAATAGTGGTCGACCTAGACACTGTCGACCTAAGTCTATTCTATCTAACATACCACACCCGTGTCTGCAACCCTGACTTCAGCAACATCACTTACTAAGGGGCAGATGTACTAACACTGAACTGTCATATTTCAAACAGCTGATTGTCACCGTCGTCACGTTTGCGCTGCGTTCTGCTCGCTTGCTGTGCGAGATGTCTCTCATCAGATGGGCTGCGCTTCATTATTCATCATGAGCCAAAGGCGAGGGTAAAAATAAGAGTTCAAAGCCTCAGCCTCCTCTTAGTAATAACTCTATTATTCATTCTCTGTTTCTTAAGAGGGAAAAGGCATTAAAAGTGAAGAACGTATTAAAATATAAGTTATCTCTTTCATTTGCCGGAGTTGTTGGCTAAGCCCTGTGGAGTTGGATGTTGGAACATTTTGCAAGTGAAATATAACTACTGAATAGCACGTTTCCATTCTACAAAGTGAGATACGTCTCGGCCGACGCGCTGCCTGTCCGCATACTGATACTCTAGCGCCAAAATAAAGCAGAACAACTAAATAGGCCACGAGTTACTGGCATAAATGTCGCCGGGAAGCAGCGCCAAGGGCAGCGTGTCAGCGGCTCAGTGTGTTTCTCTGATAACAGTCCCTTCTGCCAATATATGAAGAGGTTCTCCGCACAAATCAGTTATTTAGTAATTGTATTTTTACTTTAATTTCCCATTGCAGCGCTGACTGTGCACAGACTTCATGCTCCTACCGTCTCCCAGCCGAACGTGGAAATGATTTCCAGAGCTGCAGACCTCCATTTACGCATGGCTTGCCTGTCTTCCCGGTACAATGTCATGTACTATGGGGCCTATTTATCAACTGATAATGGTGAGAGAGAAGCCTAGGAGTAGCGCAGCTGCCCCGGGAAAATTAATGTAAAGTGTTCGCTAAGGAGATATAAATCCTAACCACACAAAAATGGCTTCCCTAATCTCTAAATGATATGGGGACGATAACTTACTCCACACTCATCAGAATATGGGCCCACACTTCAGGGGGTATATATTTACTAAAGGTCAATCTTGACCAATTTTGTATATTTCCGCTGATTTTTGGGCGATTTTATAAATCAGAGATTTACTAAAGGCAAAAAACAGTTTGTGAAATCGACTGAAAATCAAACCCAAAATCAACCAAACAATAGACTAGCCGCAGACAGGAGATTTCACTTCTAAAACACATTCTATTGCCTAAACCTTCACTATGATGCCTATAAAAGGGTTAAGGTCGGGTGACCGGCAGTCGGGTTTCCGGCGGTCAGAATACCGTCGTCGGGATCTCGGCTGCCAGTATGCTGGCAGGGGCAGAGCGCAATGAAGCCCCTTGTTGGCTCGCTGCGCTTGCCATACTGCGGGCTCAGTGGATCGCTGCACTCGCCACAAGCTCTATTCCTACCCTATGGGTGTCATGGACACCCACGAGTGGGAATAGCTCTGGACCCCCTGCCGGCAACCTGGGAGCCGGAATCCCGGCAACGGTATGCTGACCGGAGGGATCCCGACAGCTGGTCACCTGACTACATCCCCTATAAAAGTAGAGATGATGGACACTACCGATGTGTCCTTATCCATCTCACCTGCTAATCACAGCAAATGCGACTCCTTTGACGTGCCGGCGGGTGTGCGCAAGCTGTGACTAGTCGCGGCAGGCTGCATGATATCGCTGCCATGATGTGTACGCATTTATCAAGCAATCGTATGTTAGCTGAAGGAGAACGCATCTATATGCTGATATTTTACAATTGAGCGATTATGGTAAATTGCGCACGCATATGCTTCACACTGCGCATGCGCCAAGGTCTGATTGCGATGTCACTCGCAGCGCTTACCATCACATAGAGTGACACTCTGACACCGTTTGTAGGCGTTGGCAAGGGAGTAGTGGCGAAAAACGCAGGGGTGGCGTGGCCATTGTTGGGGCATGTCACCGGCTGCGTCTTGTGAATCCATACTCAAGCGGCGTGCCTCCGGCGTCTCTGGTTGATTTACTCGGTTCCGAAGGATCTGATGTGCGCTGGGAATGTGTGCACAGTTGCTGTTCCGCTCCGCTGGGCGATGCTGTACTTTGCAGGGCTGCCGAGTTTTTGGCAAACGTTTGCACATACTCAACGTGCACAGTCACAGCTGCGACCGCCATAGTGCCGGCAATAAATCAATAAATAATAGCCGCTGAAGGAACAGAAACAGATCCAAATTACATGATTTTAGATGTTTTCTCATACGTCCTAGAGGATGCTGGGGACTCCAAAAGGACCATGGGGTATAGACGGGATCCGCAGGAGACATGGGCACACTATAAGACTTTGAATGGGTGTGAACTGGCTCCTCCCTCTATGCCCCTCCTCCAGACTCCAGTGAGACTGGATGCACACTGAGGAGCTCTACTGAGTTTCTCGGAAAAGACTTTTTGTTAGGTTTATTATTTTCAGGGAGCACTGCTGGCAACAGTCTCCCTGCAGTGTGGGAGTGAGGGGAGAGAAGTATGACCTACTTCAGTGAGTTTAAGGGCTCTGCTTCTTAGGCTACTGGACACCATTAGCTCCAGAGGGTCTGATCACTTGGTGCTCCTAGCTGCTCGTTCCTGAAGCCGCGTAAACACTAGAGATGAGCGGGTTCGGTTTCTCTGAATCCGAACCCGCCCGAACTTCATGTTTTTTTACACGGGTCCGAGCGACTCGGATCTTCCCGCCTTGCTCGGTTAACCCGAGCGCGCCCGAACGTCATCATCACGCTGTCGGATTCTCGCGAGGCTCGGATTCTATCGCGAGACTCGGATTCTATATAAGAAGCCGCGCGTCGCGGCCATTTTCACACGTGCATTGAGATTGATAGGGAGAGGACGTGGCTGGCGTCCTCTCCGTTTAGAAATTAAAATAGATAGGAGAGTGAGAGTGAGACACTTCATTTACTTACTGGAGCTTAGGAGGAGTTATACTAGTGACTGATGACCAGTGACCTGACCACCAGTGCAGTTTTATAATTTATTATTATTTAATAATCCGTTCTGTTCTTGTTCTCTGCCTGAAAAAAACGATACACAGTGACTCAGTCACACTCACATACCATATCTGTGCTCAGCCCAGTGTGCTGCATCATCTATGTATAATATCTGACTGTGCTCACACAGCTTAATTGTGGGGGAGACTGGGGAGCAGTTATAGGTTATAGCAGGAGCCAGGAGTACATATTAAACAGTGCACACTTTTGCTGCCAGAGTGCCACTGCCAGTGTGACTGACCACTGACCACTGTGACCAGTGACCTGACCACACTGACCACCAGTATAGTATATTGTGATTGTCTGCCTGAAAAAGTACACTCGTCGTGTGACTTGTGTGGTGTTTTTTTATTCTATAAAAATTAAAAAACTCATTCTGCTGACAGACAGTGTCCAGCAGGTCCGTCATTATATAATATATACCTGTCCGGCTGCAGTAGTGATATATATATATTTTTTATATCATTATTTATCATCCAGTCTATACTAGCAGCAGACACAGTACGGTAGTTCACGGCTGTAGCTACCTCTGTGTCGGCACTCGGCAGTCCATCCATAATTGTATACCACCTACCCGTGGTTTTTTTTTTTCTTTCTTCTTTATACATACTACATCTCATTATCATCCAGTCTATATTAGCAGCAGACACAGTACAGTACGGTAGTCCACAGCTGTAGCTACCTCTGTGTCGGCACTCGGCAGTCCATCCATAATTGTATACCACCTACCCGTGTTTTTTTTTTCTTTCTTCTTTATACATACTACATCTCATTATCATCCAGTCTATATTAGCAGCAGACACAGTACGGTAGTCCACGGCTGTAGCTACCTCTGTGTCGGCACTCGGCAGTCCATCCATAATTGTATACCACCTACCCGTGGTTTTTTTTTCTTTCTTCTTTATACATACTACATCTCATTATCATCCAGTCTATATTAGCAGCAGACACAGTACGGTAGTCCACGGCTGTAGCTACCTCTGTGTCGGCACTCGGCAGTCCATCCATAATTGTATACCACCTACCCGTGGTTTTTTTTTTCTTTCTTCTTTATACATACTACATCTCATTATCAACCAGTCTATATTAGCAGCATACACAGTACGGTAGTCCACGGCTGTAGCTACCTCTGTGTCGGCACTCGGCAGTCCATCCATAATTGTATACCACCTACCCGTGTTTTTTTTTTTCTTTCTTCTTTATACATACTACATCTCATTATCATCCAGTCTATATTAGCAGCAGACACAGTACAGTACGGTAGTCCACGGCTGTAGCTACCTCTGTGTCGGCACTCGGCAGTCCATCCATAAGTATACTAGTATCCATCCATCTCCATTGTTTACCTGAGGTGCCTTTTAGTTGTGCCTATTAAAATATGGAGAACAAAAATGTTGAGGTTCCAAAATTAGGGAAAGATCAAGATCCACTTCCACCTCGTGCTGAAGCTGCTGCCACTAGTCATGGCCGAGACGATGAAATGCCAGCAACGTCGTCTGCCAAGGCCGATGCCCAATGTCCTAGTACAGAGCATGTCAAATCCAAAACACCAAATATCAGTAAAAAAAGGACTCCAAAACCTAAAATAAAATTGTCGGAGGAGAAGCGTAAACTTGCCAAAATGCCATTTACCACACGGAGTGGCAAGGAACGGCTGAGGCCCAGGCCTATGTTCATGGCTAGTGGTTCAGCTTCACATGAGGATGGAAGCACTCAGCCTCTCGCTAGAAAACTGAAAAGACTCAAGCTGGCAAAAGCACCGCAAAGAACTGTGCGTTCTGCGAAATCCCAAATCCACAAGGAGAGTCCAATTGTGTCGGTTGCGATGCCTGACCTTCCCAACACTGGACGTGAAGAGCATGCGCCTTCCACCATTTGTACGCCCCCTGCAAGTGCTGGAAGGAGCACCCGCAGTCCAGTTCCTGATAGTCAGATTGAAGATGTCAGTGTTGAAGTACACCAGGATGAGGAGGATATGGGTGTTGCTGGCGCTGGGGAGGAAATTGACCAGGAGGATTCTGATGGTGAGGTGGTTTGTTTAAGTCAGGCACCCGGGGAGACACCTGTTGTCCGTGGGAGGAATAGGGCCATTGACATGCCTGGTCAAAATACAAAAAAAATCAGCTCTTCGGTGTGGAAGTATTTCACCAGAAATGCGGACAACATTTGTCAAGCCGTGTGTTGCCTTTGTCAAGCTGTAATAAGTAGGGGTAAGGACGTTAACCACCTCGGAACATCCTCCCTTATACGTCACCTGCAGCGCATTCATAATAAGTCAGTGACAAGTTCAAAAACTTTGGGTGACAGCGGAAGCAGTCCACTGACCAGTAAATCCCTTCCTCTTGTAACCAAGCTCACGCAAACCACCCCACCAACTCCCTCAGTGTCAATTTCCTCCTTACCCAGGAATGCCAATAGTCCTGCAGGCCATGTCACTGGCAATTCTGACGAGTCCTCTCCTGCCTGGGATTCCTCCGATGCATCCTTGAGTGTAATGCCTACTGCTGCTGGCGCTGCTGTTGTTGCTGCTGGGAGTCGATCGTCATCCCAGAGGGGAAGTCGTAAGCCCACTTGTACTACTTCCAGTAAGCAATTGACTGTCCAACAGTCCTTTGCGAGGAAGATGAAATATCACAGCAGTCATCCTGCTGCAAAGCGGATAACTGAGGCCTTGACAACTATGTTGGTGTTAGACGTGCATCCGGTATCCGCCGTTAGTTCACAGGGAACTAGACAATTTATTGAGGCAGTGTGCCCCCGTTACCAAATACCATCTAGGTTCCACTTCTCTAGGCAGGCGATACCGAGAATGTACACGGACGTCAGAAAAAGACTCACCAGTGTCCTAAAAAATGCAGTTGTACCCAATGTCCACTTAACCACGGACATGTGGACAAGTGGAGCAGGGCAGGGTCAGGACTATATGACTGTGACAGCCCACTGGGTAGATGTATGGACTCCCGCCGCAAGAACAGCAGCGGCGGCACCAGTAGCAGCATCTCGCAAACGCCAACTCTTTCCTAGGCAGGCTACGCTTTGTATCACCGGTTTCCAGAATACGCACACAGCTGAAAACCTCTTACGGCAACTGAGGAAGATCATCGCGGAATGGCTTACCCCAATTGGACTCTCCTGTGGATTTGTGGCATCGGACAACGCCAGCAATATTGTGTGTGCATTAAATATGGGCAAATTCCAGCACGTCCCATGTTTTGCACATACCTTGAATTTGGTGGTGCAGAATTTTTTAAAAAACGACAGGGGCGTGCAAGAGATGCTGTCGGTGGCCAGAAGAATTGCGGGACACTTTCGGCGTACAGGCACCACGTACAGAAGACTGGAGCACCACCAAAAACTACTGAACCTGCCCTGCCATCATCTGAAGCAAGAAGTGGTAACGAGGTGGAATTCAACCCTCTATATGCTTCAGAGGTTGGAGGAGCAGCAAAAGGCCATTCAAGCCTATACAATTGAGCACGATATAGGAGGTGGAATGCACCTGTCTCAAGCGCAGTGGAGAATGATTTCAACGTTGTGCAAGGTTCTGATGCCCTTTGAACTTGCCACACGTGAAGTCAGTTCAGACACTGCCAGCCTGAGTCAGGTCATTCCCCTCATCAGGCTTTTGCAGAAGAAGCTGGAGACATTGAAGGAGGAGCTAACACGGAGCGATTCCGCTAGGCATGTGGGACTTGTGGATGGAGCCCTTAATTCGCTTAACAAGGATTCACGGGTGGTCAATCTGTTGAAATCAGAGCACTACATTTTGGCCACCGTGCTCGATCCTAGATTTAAAGCCTACCTTGGATCTCTCTTTCCGGCAGACACAAGTCTGCTGGGGTTCAAAGACCTGCTGGTGAGAAAATTGTCAAGTCAAGCGGAACGCGACCTGTCAGCATCTCCTCCTTCACATTCTCCCGCAACTGGGGGTGCGAGGAAAAGGCTCAGAATTCCGATCCCACCCGCTGGCGGTGATGCAGGGCAGTCTGGAGCGACTGCTGATGCTGACATCTGGTCCGGACTGAAGGACCTGACAACGATTACGGACATGTCGTCTACTGTCACTGCATATGATTCTCTCAACATTGAAAGAATGGTGGAGGATTATATGAGTGACCGCATCCAAGTAGGCACGTCACACAGTCCGTACTTATACTGGCAGGAAAAAGAGGCAATTTGGAGGCCCTTGCACAAACTGGCTTTATTCTACCTAAGTTGCCCTCCCACAAGTGTGTACTCCGAAAGAGTGTTTAGTGCCGCCGCTCACCTTGTCAGCAATCGGCGTACGAGGTTACATCCAGAAAATGTGGAGAAGATGATGTTCATTAAAATGAATTATAATCAATTCCTCCGCGGAGACATTGACCAGCAGCAATTGCCTCCACAAAGTACACAGGGAGCTGAGATGGTGGATTCCAGTGGGGACGAATTGATAATCTGTGAGGAGGGGGATGTACACGGTGATATATCGGAGGATGATGATGAGGTGGACATCTTGCCTCTGTAGAGCCAGTTTGTGCAAGGAGAGATTAATTGCTTCTTTTTTGGTGGGGGTCCAAACCAACCCGTCATATCAGTCACAGTCGTGTGGCAGACCCTGTCACTGAAATGATGGGTTGGTTAAAGTGTGCATGTCCTGTTTATACAACATAAGGGTGGGTGGGAGGGCCCAAGGACAATTCCATCTTGCACCTCTTTTTTCTTTAATTTTTCTTTGCGTCATGTGCTGTTTGGGGAGGGTTTTTTGGAAGGGCCATCCTGCGTGACACTGCAGTGCCACTCCTAGATGGGCCCGGTGTTTGTGTCGGCCACTAGGGTCGCTTATCTTACTCACACAGCTACCTCATTGCGCCTCTTTTTTTCTTTGCGTCATGTGCTGTTTGGGGAGGGTTTTTTGGAAGGGCCATCCTGCGTGACACTGCAGTGCCACTCCTAGATGGGCCCGGTGTTTGTGTCGGCCACTAGGGTCGCTTATCTTACTCACACAGCTACCTCATTGCGCCTCTTTTTTTCTTTGCGTCATGTGCTGTTTGGGTAGGGTTTTTTGGAAGGGCCATCCTGCGTGACACTGCAGTGCCACTCCTAGATGGGCCCGGTGTTTGTGTCGGCCACTAGGGTCGCTTATCTTACTCACACAGCTACCTCATTGCGCCTCTTTTTTTCTTTGCGTCATGTGCTGTTTGGGGAGGGTTTTTTGGAAGGGCCATCCTGCGTGACACTGCAGTGCCACTCCTAGATGGGCCCGGTGTTTGTGTCGGCCACTAGGGTCGCTTATCTTACTCACACAGCTACCTCATTGCGCCTCTTTTTTTCTTTGCGTCATGTGCTGTTTGGGGAGGGTTTTTTGGAAGGGACATCCTGCGTGACACTGCAGTGACACTCCTAGATGGGCCCGGTGTTTGTGTCGGCCACTAGGGTCGCTTATCTTACTCACACAGCTACCTCATTGCGCCTCTTTTTTTCTTTGCGTCATGTGCTGTTTGGGGAGGGTTTTTTGGAAGGGACATCCTGCGTGACACTGCAGTGCCACTCCTAGATGGGCCCGGTGTTTGTGTCGGCCACTAGGGTCGCTTATCTTACTCACACAGCTACCTCATTGCGCCTCTTTTTTTCTTTGCGTCATGTGCTGTTTGGGGAGGGTTTTCTGGAAGGGCCATCCTGCGTGACACTGCAGTGCCACTCCTAGATGGGCCCGGTGTTTGTGTCGGCCACTAGGGTCGCTTATCTTACTCACACAGCTACCTCATTGCGCCTCTTTTTTTCTTTGCGTCATGTGCTGTTTGGGGAGGGTTTTTTGGAAGGGACATCCTGCGTGACACTACAGTGCCACTCCTAGATGGGCCCGGTGTTTGTGTCGGCCACTAGGGTCGCTTATCTTACTCACACAGCTACCTCATTGCGCCTCTTTTTTTCTTTGCGTCATGTGCTGTTTGGGGAGGGTTTTTTGGAAGGGACATCCTGCGTGACACTGCAGTGCCACTCCTAGATGGGCCCGGTGTTTGTGTCGGCCACTAGGGTCGCTTATCTTACTCACACAGCTACCTCATTGCGCCTCTTTTTTTCTTTGCGTCATGTGCTGTTTGGGGAGGGTTTTTTGGAAGGGACATCCTGCGTGACACTGCAGTGCCACTCCTAAATGGGCCCGGTGTTTGTGTCGGCCACTAGGGTCGCTTATCTTACTCACACAGCTACCTCATTGCGCCTCTTTTTTTCTTTGCGTCATGTGCTGTTTGGGGAGGGTTTTTTGGAAGGGACATCCTGCGTGACACTGCAGTGCCACTCCTAGATGGGCCAGGTGTTTGTGTCGGCCACTAGGGTCGCTTAGCTTAGTCATCCAGCGACCTCGGTGCAAATTTTAGGACTAAAAATAATATTGTGAGGTGTGAGGTATTCAGAATAGACTGAAAATGAGTGGAAATGATGGTTTTTGAGGTTAATAATACTTTGGGATCAAAATGACCCCCAAATTCTATGATTTAAGCTGTTTTTTAGGTTTTTTGGAAAAAAACACCCGAATCCAAAACACACCCGAATCCGACAAAAAAAATTCGGTTAGGTTTTGCCAAAACGCGGTCGAACCCAAAACACGGCCGCGGAACCGAACCCAAAACCAAAACACAAAACCCGAAAAATTTCCGGCGCTCATCTCTAGTAAACACCCCCTCACAGAGCCAGAAGAAAGAAGCCGGGTGAGTAATAGAAGAACAGAACACTTCAGTGACGGCAGAAGACTTCAGTGTCTCTGAGAAACCGCGCAGTGGTCGCGCTGCGCGCCATTGCTCCCACTCACAAGCGGCACTACAAGGGTGCAGGGCGCAGGGGGGGCGCCCTGGGCAGCAATATACCTCATATATATAGCCTGGCAAAGAGGTATACAGTGCTTAGGTACTGTATACAGACCCCCGCCAGTATAAAATTTTTTAAAAAGTAGCGGGACTGAAGCGCGCCGATAAGGGGGCGTGGCTTAGCCCTCACAACTCTATCCAGCGCATTTTCTCCTCACAGAGACGCTTGCCCTGCCATAGCACTGATGAACAGTTCACAGTGTAAAACGAGGGGGGCACAGTTGTTTAGTGCAATATACAAATATAAAGCACTATATATCTCCTATATATTAGCCCAAGTCTGTGATTCTGTGCCTTGCCGTAACGCTGGGCGGAGTCACAGCGGTGGGCGGAGTCACAGAGCCCGCCCACCACATGTGCAGCAAGTCTCTGCTCCTGCTGCCTGTCCATCTCACACCCCTCCCCCCCCCAGCAACTCTGACTCCATATAGATATATGTGTGTATATGTGTATTTAAATGTGTATATTTATACAAAAAATTTATAATGAATGCTGAAGTAAACTTTTCCTTCTCATGTGCTGGTCGCTCTGTTGAATAACTCTAGGTCAGCCGTGACAAGATGGTTTCAAATCATCACGAGGAGTCCGAGTGTTTATTCTTTTCCCGCCGTGGATAGAATAAAGTGAGAGTCATCCCCTGTTCTGCACGGGGCCCTGTCACAAAGGATCGTTTACAGGAAGCTAAGTGATATTTTAATTATATGTTTTGATTATACTTGCATGGCATGCGCAGGGGGGAGTGCTTGTATTCAGGAATGGTCGGTTACTTGGTCATCCGATATAATTACCCTGGGGAGAGATGGGATACTCCTTAAGTTGGGTCATATCTAGAACATTGCAACATACTGCCGTGCGACTACAAGGGATGGGAATCTTGGGTGCGCGGGCCACTTCCATGGCGGTCTCGGCTAGGAGGGCGTTGTGGATTCACCAAAGGGATGCAAATGCTGACTCCGAAAAGAGTGTAGTCTCTTCCCCATGAAGGTGAAGCCTGGTTTGGTGATGGCCTTGTTAATATGATCTCGGCAGATGCCACGGGTAAGTCTACCTTCTTGCCCTATGTTCCCTCACAACGGTTGGTGACGCGTTGTTGAAGGATGCAGTCATTTCGACCGAATAGATAAGGATTCCCCTTTCTTTACAGGTAAAGGAAGGTAAAAAAGGTAAGAGGTCAGCAGCCTTTTTAGGTTCACAGGAGCAGAAATCATCCGTTGTTTTCTGCCACGTCCACCACGGGATGTTGGGTTTATCTTGCGGGGGCCCATAGCGGTGGGTCCACGTTTAAAGCTCTTCAGTCAGTCCTGGAAAGGACATGGACCAGTGAGTTAAGGATAGAGTCCCTAGGGGGACATACGGGAGTTCCAGATGTTCCCCTCACTGATTGTTTCAAATCGACCTTACCGATCCTCCTCATGACAGGGAGGTAGTATATGACGCAATACAAGAGTTGTGTCAGGATCAGGTCATTGTCCTGCTGTTCCGGTCATATAAAAAATTTAAAAAAAAGAGAAGAAGCTGTTATTCGAGCTTTTTCGTCCTCCCGAGGCCGGACGGCTCAGTCATACAAATCCCAATATTCCTACTTAAACTCCATGAGGGAATCTCTCATGGAAAGGTTCTCCACTCCGAAAGTGGAGTAAGGTCGTCTAAGTACAGTATCTTCCGCATTAGGCTTACCTGAGGTTTGCGATTCAGGATTGTTGTTACCATTTCACCAGGGTGATGGCGGTATGCTGGGTTTCCTTCGATAGTAAGGATACATAATTATTCTGTACTGGATCGCTCTCCGAATTACGGAGAGATCAAGAAGCCAAATGGTGTAAACGTTGTTTCTCCTTGACAGATCTTCAACAACAGGACTTGCCAGAATCCCTGTTGGTCCCAACGACGCGGTGATCGGCTTGGGCAATATTATTAGACGCAGTACTGAGGAGAGTTTATTTGCTTCTAAAAAAAAAAAAAAAAAGGAGAAGGGAAGCTCTGAGAATTCAGAGTCTGGCGGACCTGCAACGGTGTCAATCCGTCAATACATTCAGTTGCTGAAAAAGATAGTTGCGGCCTACGAGCATTCCGGCCATTCAGTGGGTAGGTTGCAGGCCTGAGTATTTAGCGGGACCTGTTGGATAAGTGGTCCGGTTCCCACCTGGGATAATCATGGTTTCAAGACCTGTATCTCACTCCTGTGGTAGCGGCGCAATTCTCACCGAGGACAAGTGTCATGTTAGGATACTTGTCGCCTCATTAACGGTCTAGAGTTAAGGGCCGTGTATAACGGTTTTCTACAGACAAAAACCGGAGAAGAAATGGTAGAAGCCAGAAAGATTTTCCGCTGGGCGACGAAAGCATTTACGTGCTCTATCAGCAATGTTCGTTCCAAGAGTGGACAACTGGGAAGCAGACTTCCTCGGCGGACACGTTCTCCGTTCAGGAGGGTTGAGTCTTCAGCAAGCGGTTTTCACAGAAGTGACAAGTCTTTGGTGAATTCTGAAAATAGACAAGATGGCGTCTCGCCTCGACAAGAAACTTCAGAAATATTGTTTGAGGTCGAGGGTCCCTCAAGCGATAGCGGTGGACGCCCTAGTGACACCGTGGGTGTTTCGGTCGGTCTATGTGTTCCCTCCACTTCCACTCTTTCTAAAGATGTTAAAGATTATAAGAAGAACAAAGGTTCAGGTGATCCTCATTGTTCCAAACTGGTCAAGAAGGGCTGGTATCCGGATCTTCAGCAATTACTCATAGGAGATCCCTGACCTCTTCCTCTGTGAGAGGATATGTTATAGCAGGGGCTGTGTGTGTGTTTCAAGACTTACCGCGGTTTCCATTGACGACTTGGAGATTGAACGTCGGATCCCAGCCCGAAAAGGGTATTCCCAGTGAAGTCATCCCTACTCTTCTTCAATCAGAAAAGAAGTAACGTCAAAACATTACCACCATATTTGGAGAAAATTTTGTGTCTTGGTGTGAATCCAAGATGGTTCCTACGGAAGAATTCCAGTTGGATCGTTTTCTCCATTCTTTTCTTGCAAGATCGTGTGGATGCGTTCTTAGGTTGGGCTCGATTAAGGTTCAGATTTGAGCCTTATCGGTTTTCTTCCAAAAACAATTGGCCTCCTTTCCAGAGTTTCAAACTTTCGTAAAAGGAGTCTTACACATCCATCCTCCCTTTGTGCCTCTGTGGCACCATGGGATCTTTACGTGGTGTTGCAGTTCCTGCAATTTCTTTGGTTAAACTTTTCAGTAGGGTTGAGTTAAAATTCCTCACTTGGAAAGTGGTCATGTGGTTGACCTTGGCATCCGCAAGGCGGGTGTCTGAGTTGGCGGCTTGGTCTCACAAGAGCCCTGTTTAATCTTCCAGGAAGATAGAGCGGAGTTGAGAACTCGGCAGCAGTTTCTGCCAAAAGTGGTTTCATCTGTTTCACTTGAACCAACCTATTGTGGTGCCGGTGGCTACTGACGCCTGGGCGACATCGAAGTATCTCGATGTGGTCTGAATTTTGAAATTTTGTGTTGCCAGATTGGCTCAGATCAGGAAAACGGAGGATCTGTTTATCCTATATGCTCCCAACAAGATTGGGGTTCCTGCTTCCAAGCAGACTATTGCACGCTGGATCTGTAATACGATTAAGCTTGCTCGTTTTACGGCTGGATTGCCGTTACCGAAATCGGTGAAGGCCCATTCTACCAGGAAGGTGGGCTCATCCTGAGCGGCTGCCCGAGGGGTCTCGGTTTTATAGCCTTGCAGAGCAGCTGCTTAGTCGGGTTCAAACAATTTTGCAAATATTCTACAAGTTTGATACCCTGGCTGATGAGGACCTCTTGTTTGGGCAATCGGTGCTGCAGAGTCATCCGCACTCTCCCGCCCGTTCTAGAGCTTTGGTATTGACCCCATGGTCCTTTTGGAGTCCCCAGCATCCTCTAGGACGTATGAGAAAATAGGATTTTAATACCTACCGCTAAATCCTTTTCTCTTAGTCTGTAGAGGATGCTGGGCGCCTGTCCCAGTGCGTACTGTATCTGCAGTTATTGGTTATGGTTACGCTCATGTTGTGTTTCTTTTCAGTCAGTCTGTTGCTGACGTTATTCATGCCATGGCATGCGTTATGCTATTATTGGTTGTGTTTGCACACAGGTTGTGTTACATTTTAGATCAGCATATTGCTGTATATTTTTCATGCTGTCTGCTGGTGTTCTATTGAATGCCACGTTCTGCGGCATGTTTGAGGTGTGAGCTGGTATGGCGCTCACCGTGTTTAAACAATTAATTCTTTCTTCGAAATGTCCGTCTCCCTGGGCACAGTTCTATAACTGGAGTCTGGATGAGGGGCATAGAGGGAGGAGCCAGTTCACACCCATTCAAAGTCTTATAGTGTGCCCATGCCTCCTGCGGATCCCGTCTATACCCCATGGTCCTTTTGCAGTCCCCAGCATCCTCTACGGACTAAGAGAAAAGGATTTACCGGTATGTATTAAAATCCTATTTTTATAATTTTTTTTATAAAAAACACTTGACGATCTGCGCACATCATTGAGCTGCAACCATGTGGCTCGCTGCGGCGTGCGGGATGGGGACCACTGCTTTGAAGTCAGATATCTCCGGCTCACCGTGGCCAATTTTCAAAATCTGGTAACCCTGGAAAAAGGGGACCCTCAGTTATCAGCCTAGGGCCCTTATACTCCTGGGGCCCTTGGGCAACTTCCTATTGCGCCCATACAAAAAGATGGCCCTGGCGGAACGGCTCGTACGGGGTGAGAAAGTCTGTTCCGATTATGCAGACCCTGGTCTGGACATGCCTACAAAATGGGGGCATCATTCCCCCAATCTTAAGATCACTGAGAACCATAGGGTTTGCATAAAAGTCTGGATGAGGCCCTAAAATCACAAGGCACATATACCCTGTATACCACTAGTGCATTTGCGTGCTATAGCTGTGCGAAAAAGATGCTAATCTGAGAATAAAGATGGGAGACTGTGGGCCAATATAACTGAGACTCGCCATGACGCATTGTGCGCATATACGCTTGCACGAGTGTGAGAATAAGCCTCCAGGACACTACAGCTCTGATGGCACTAAAGTGCGAAAGTACACTGGTTGGTAAACCCACCGTATAAGCGCCATGAGCTTACAGAAGACTTATGGTTGGAATACCGGGATTCTTTTTTCCCTTTATTTGAAACTGTATTTTATTAAGTCAATTTTCTGAGGGCGGGCATGCATAATATATTAGGCAGCCATGCATTGCAATGATAATATATATTGTTATATTATTGTTCTGTGCTGCCTTATTTATTACTATAGAGTGCTGGCTGCAGAAGCCAGGAGTGTACCATAAATCTCTCCCGGAAATAGCCTCCTAGAGGTGTTTACAGGTCTCACCGGGGAGCCAGACCGCAGAAGGTCACTCTGTCAAACCAGATTAGGTTTTGTACAACCAACCAACTAGGGGGATATTTTCAGAGGTTTTATTTACTTACTGCACTTTAATTAGTTTCTGTATTATAGGTGGACATTTACTAAGCCGTGATAAGAGTGGAGAAGTGAGCCAGTGGAGAAGTTGCCCATGGCAACCAATCAGCACTGAAGTAACATCTATAATTTGCATACTATAAAACTGTACAGAGCTGCTGATTGGTTGATGGGGCAACTTCTCCACTGGCTCACTTCTCCGCTCTTATCACTGCTTAGTAAATGTCCCCCATAGTCTGATCTTTCCATGCCTACAGTCACAGAGATCATTGCATTATTCTGTCCCCTGTCAGATGTGTCAGGAAGAACAAGTTATTGCCTTTTGTTTACCGATGTCACATAGGTGCCTACTTATTATACAGTAATCCATCTTTTTGGCGCTGTGTTTAGTTAGACAGATCTCTGCGTATGGACGCACACGGTGAGTTGTTGCATTTTCTCCATCGAGCTTTGCATCAGGGCACTCAGGGGGTGATTCAGACCTGATCGTAGATGTGCTTCCCTGACATGCGGGGGGACGCCCAGCACAGGGCTAGCCCGCCCCGCATGTCAGGGCCGACTCTCTTCCCCCTGCACAAGTACAAAAACATCACACAGCGGCGATGCTTTTGTACTGGATGAGTAGCTCCCAGCCAGCGCATCTCCTGCACGCTGGCAGGGAGCTACTCGTCGTAGCTCGGGTCGCAGCGGCTGCGTGTGATGCAACGCAGCCACCGCGGCCCGACCCCCACAATGGTCTGGGTACGCCTGCATTGCCCGGACCACACCCCCTAAACGGCAGCTAAACGCCGCCGGCCCGCCCCCGCCCACCGACCGTCTCTGCCTGTCAATCAGGCAGAGGCGATCGCAGGGCTAAGACAGCCGTCTCTTTTAGACGGATCCTTTGCACCCAACAGGGAGCAGGTACAGTGTCGGACTGGGCATGAAGGACCCCCCAGTGGTAGGGGCCCATGTGTAGAGGTGTGGCCAGTGCCCAGAGGGGGCGTGGTCAGCCACCACAGAGACTTGTATAACCAGTAGAGAGTGCATGGGCTGGGCCCACTGATAAATATATATAGTAAATACTGACAGCACTTACAATACACTAGATTAATAACAGCAATGCACTGTAGAAAATACACCATAGTCCTATGCAGTCATATGTATATAATGTTCAATTCGAGTGCATAGTCTGGAACCTGATGCTTAGCGGAGGATGTTGCTCATAGCATCCAATCAGATTCTATCTATTATCTTCTAGAAGCAGCTAGATAAATGGTAAGTAGACTCTTATCGGTTGCTATCACCAACATCACCAGTTCTAAAAAAAATCTCCCACCTTAGTAAATTTACCCCTTTGCGTCATTCTCCGGCGATGTCACTAGCTCCTTGTGAACTGAATAATAGGTATTGTCAGAGCTGTCACTTTAGGTCACAATATGGCGGCCTCCGCTGTGTGTGCGACGGGCTCGTCGTGGAAGCTAGTTTCAGTTTCACTAAAACCACTGAATTCCTTGCAGCAGCAGCGGCGGCGCGGTGTGATTTCCCCTGTGCCTGACCTCCGAGCAGGAACGCTGTAAGAGTAATACACAGGAATCAACAATGACATTCCCTGACTGGAAACAGGAGCGTTACTGGTGGCTGATGAGTGTACACCGCCCATGGTAACCACATACAGGAGCGACATATACAGTCAGGAGAGATTGGACTTGCTGCCATACCCTGTCACCGCGCTGGAGCAGATGATCAGTCAGTGCGCGCTCTGTGTGTTACTGACTCATTTAGCGCCATGCTGAAATCTGCTCCATATGCAGCAGCAGCAGCCTGTGATGTGCGCTGAGGTAACGCGCACTCATTCACTCACTTTCTTTCTTTATTAATTCAAACGGCACTAAACGACATATTTATCTGTTCCTATCAAACCTGATATGACAGTGGTCTCACACATGAACGCAGAAGTGTGAAGGGGAGATGCACTACTGTAAGCCTTGAAAAGTGATAAAGTGGAGAGTGATAAAGTAAAGTACCAGCCAGTCAGCTCCTAGCTGCCATGTCACAGGCTGGGTTTGAAAAATGACAGTTAGGAGCTGATTGGTTGGTAATTTGTCTCCGTCCACTTTATCTCCATCCAAGGGTTAGTAAATAGCCCCTTTTATCACTCTCCACTTTATCACTTTTCAATGCTTAATACATCTAGCCTTATGTCTTATATCTCCAGGGGAGATGGGCTACAGACATCAGCCAATGAGAAGTCAGCGTGTTGTTTGAGAGTCTCCTTTTACAATGTGCTAAAACTGCTAACTATATAATGGGGGATAAATACTTTCCTACCACCCCCTAAATACTTTCCTACCACCCCCTACTGTCACCGCCAACAAACGCCATCACCAGCAGAGAGAAACTCTAACCACACTCTGCCGGGTTACACTACATATTATTACTATGATATTACTGATCAGAAGGCTTAGGACTCTCATTATCACTGTATATAGAGAAAAAAACCTATATCCAGCAAAAGCAGAGGCTCAAAGCTTCTCCGTGTTTATGCGGCACAAGCGGCATCGTGCTAAGCATGGAAAGACAATGTAACAAGGATCATGGTGTACATGATGGAAGCATTTTCTTCTAATTGGAATGCCATCACATGCATTCATCTTTCACACAAAAAAAGCAAAAAACTTTTTTGTAACAAGTGTAACTGGCCCCCTCTCATTGGCTGCGGCTACCTCTCATTGACTGTGGCCCCCTCTCATTGGTTGCGGCTACCTCTCATTGGCTGTGGCTACCTGTCATTGACTGCGGCTACCTCTCATTGACTGTGGACCCCTCTCATTGACTGTGGCTACCTCTCATTGACTGTGGCCCCCTCTCATTGACTGTGGCTCCCTTTCATTGGCTGTGGCTACCTCTCATTGACTACAGCTCCCTCTCATTGGCTACAGCTCCCTCTCATTGGCTGCAGCTACCTCTCATCGGCTGTGGCTCCCTCTCATTGGCTGCGGCTACCTCTCATTGACTGTGGCCCCCTCTCATTGGCTGCGGCTACCTGTCATTGGCTGTGGCTACCTCTCATTGGCTGCAGCTACTTCTCATTGACTGTGGCCCCCTCTCATTGACTGTGGCCCCCTCTCATTGGCTGTGGCTACCTTTCATTGACTGTGGCTCCCTCTCATTGACTGCGGCTACCTCTCATTGACTACAGCTCCCTCTCATTGGCTGCGGCTACCTCTCATTGGCTACAGCTCCCTCTCATTGGCTGCAGCTATCTCTCATCGGCTGTGGCTCCCTCTCATTGGCTGCGGCTACCTCTCATTGACTGTGGCCCCCTCTCATTGGCTGCGGCTACCTCTCATTGGCTGTGGCTACCTCTCATTGACTGTGGCCCCCTCTCATTGGCTGTGGCTACCTCTCATTGACTGTGGCTCCCTCTCATTGACTGCGGCTACCTCTCATTGACTACAGCTCCCTCTCATTGGCTGCGGCTACCTCTCATTGGCTACAGCTCCGTCTCATTGGCTGCAGCTACCTCTCATTGGCTGTGGCTCCCTCTCATTGGCTGCGGCTACCTCTCATTGACTGTGGCTCCCTCTTATTGACTGTGGCTACCTCTCAATGACTGTGGCTACCTCTCATTGGCTACAGCTCCCTCTCATTGCATGCGGCTAACTCTCATTGGCTGTGGCTCCCTCTCATTGGCTGCGGCTACCTCTCATTGGCTGTGGCTCCCTCTCATCGGCTGTGGCTCCCTTTCATTGGCTGCAGCTACCTCTCATTGGCTGTGGCTCCCTCTCATTGGCTACGGCTACCTCTCATTGACTGTGGCTCCCTCTCAGTGGCTGTGGCTACCTCTATTTGGCTGCGGCTACCTCTCATTGGCTGTGGCTCCCTCTCATTGACTGCGGCTACCTCTCATTGACTGCGGCTACCTCTCATTGGCTGTGGCTCCCTCTCATTGGATGTGGCTCCCTCTCATTGGATGTTGCTTCCTCCCCTTGCCATACTGGGTCTGATGCTGCAGGATTAATACTGGGGTCATGACTATCACTTTGTGTTATGAAATTGCTACAAATCTCAGCACACACTGGTAACACAATATGGTTACTGTCCAAATAAAGCAGATGAATAAAGGGCAATTCTCAAGATGCAACTTGAGACAAAAGAAAGACGCATATTGTGTTTCCATCTAACTCTGGTGGTGAAAATACTTTGGGGGGTATCCAATTACATGCAGTCGATAGCCACGGGTAATTGTATAGCCGGGGGCTGTCCTATTAGCCTCGATGTGGCGAGCTCCTCATGCGGCACTTATTGCAGATTATGCTCCGGGTGCCTCAAGCACCCGAAGCATAATCCGTGATAAGCGGGCTGCCGGAGGCGTGATAACACATGGGATCGGGGACTTATCCCTGATCCCATATGTTATCGCGCGTTCGCAGGTCCGTTTTCGCCCGATGAAGACTGCCTGTAATAGGATACCATAAAAATGACCATCAGTCATTAATCGCAATACCCTGCCGTTTTCATCCACCAAAACGGCATTGCAGGCAATATTAATATACTGGAAAAAAAACTATTTTAAAAATATAATTTGCATTTTTTATTTTTATATATATATATATATATATATATATATACATACATACACACACACATGATAGAACTATGAATAAAAATACTGCAATTGCGGTGAGTAAGTTGTCGGTGAATTGCTGATTCTGTTCTGTAGAACATCCAGCATCGCTGACATTCTGGGGTCTGGTAGTATACAGTCATATATATTTCATGTCAGAAAGCCACTTTATTTTCTTTGTCTCTGCCAGCCATGCGCGACTGACCAAAATCTGCTTTTGTTATCCTTCATTCAGCCAAGGGCACGGGAACCGCAGCGACCTGAGATGCTCTTTTTTTGATAGATTCCAATTTAACAATTTATGTGTAAACATGGGGGGGGGGGGGGGGGGGAATAGATGTCCAGATATATGTGGAGTCTAGAACAATAGTCACTGGATGTATACAGTATATTGCTCTTATTGTGCATGTTCTGACAATAAAACATAGGCCCTCATTCCGAGTTGTTCGCTCGCTAGCTGCTTTTAGCAGCATTGCACACACTAAGCCGCCGCCCTCTGGGAGTGTATCTTAGCTTAGCAGAATTGCGAACGAAAGATTAGCAGAATTGCGAATAGAAATTTCTTAGCAGTTTCTGAGTAGCTCGAGACTTACTCCTACACTGCGATCAGTTCAGTCAGTTTCGTTCCTGGTTTGACGTCACAAACACACCCAGCGTTCGGCCAGCCACTCCCCCGTTTCTCCAGACACTCCCGCGTTTTTCCCTGACACGCCTGCGTTTTTCCGCACACTCCCATAAAATGGCCAGTTTCTGCCCAGAAACACCCACTTCCTGTCAATCACACTACGATCAGCAGAACGATGAAAAAACCTTGTTAGGCCGTGAGTAAAATAACAAACTTTTGTGCAAATTTACTTGGCGCAGGCGCACTGCGAACATTGCGCATGCGCAGTTTGCGACTAATCGCTCCGTAGCGAAAAAAAATAACGAGCGAACAATTCGGAATGAGGGCCATAATTTATTTATATAACCCCAGAACAGGTGTGCGGCTAACAGAGCGGACAGAAAAACATAATTTTTATGGAAAAAGAAAAACAACGACGGGACATATTTGTCAGTATTTTCCCCACTATGATAATATAAAAATGTGTTTTCTCGCCCTTTGCACATTATTCTAGTGTGTCATACTGTATATTTGTCACAGGGCTTTTGGGGGAGATTTTGTAAACTATCTCCTCCATACCCTAAAATTCACATGAGCTCCTCCTGCTGACCGCATTTCCCGTATCTCTGCGATCAGCTCAGATGGAACAAAATTAATTCACTAATTGTCAGTTTTAACCCTGATCATTAGAATTTCTTATCACCACTACAAGAAATGAGCATGCCCCCAAATGTACTAAAAATCACCTGCAGGGACAGGGGCTCCGAAAGGCGGCCAGCACTGCGATCTGTAAAGAAGTGAAATGATCCCAAAAGCAATAATCTCTCTTCTCCTTTGGAAGCTGGGGCCGTTCTGCGCATATGTCGTCTGCTGAGCACATACACACCGATGGTGCATATTAGATTTAAACTAATAATATAATAATGCCTGGGTACTGTTTATAGCTCCACCTAATTGAGAGACAACTATATTATAAAGTTTTCTTGTAGAGGAACAAAGACAACTTAATCAACCTTAAAATACCCATAGTAAAATAAAATCTATCATTTATCTTGTCACATGCAAGGATAGCCGCAGCCTCTGTACTACTTACATACTGGGACAGGACTCAGGAGGACTCTCACTGTGTGTCTCTCTATAGACCTGAATGCTCTCATTAGATAACTGGATACACAGGACCCAGACACCCAGGAGGGGAGGAGGAGAAGCTGGGATCCCTGGGTCACTTACAGTTCTCTCCCACCCTCCTATCTCTCCTCTGGTCAGGAAGCTCTATTGGTAGCTCATGACACCTGATAATCCTGTTTCTCTGCCTGCACTGCATACTGCCCGGCTCACATTATGGCTGCCTGGTTCTGCTGCTGCACAAGTGGGAGAGCTAATGATGTCAGTGTGCTCCAGCTGTGGGGCCCCCCTGACAGAGGCTCATAGAGTAGGAGGTATGTACCTACCCCTCTGCAAGGACATGGCCACCTCTTTATCTTTCTTTTAAGATAAAAGTTCTGTTTGTCTTCTGTTCTCCTTACTTTGTGTGGTCTCAAGATCCAAAGCCCATCGATGGGTGTCAGTATTTTATATTTGTCCGTGAAGGTATCTAGCATCTTGTGTGTCTTTTTTACAGATTACCCTCTGTACACAGGACATGCACAAATGCTGAATATTTATGGCTGTTCTGTGCTGGTCTAATATTATATAGGATATGCACTATCAAAGTGTGCGCTCACTTACATGGATGTGGCGTGCACGTCTGCAAAATACCAATCTAACGCACACAATAAACATATCAGGGGTGTAATACTTAAATTATGCTTCTTAATTTATTAATGGGTTACACACAATTAGGGTCAGAAGGGGTTTCCACATCTGTCTCAGATCAATCATAGCTAATATTTAAGAATAATACAAAGGGTAAGTAATAGATGCTGCGCATGTTATTTACCCTCCATATCTTGGAAGAGAATATGGCCAGAGGCGGGTGCAGGTGGAGCTGACCTATGTGTACCATGTGAAATCATCTTCTCTGATCTTAGTTATATTACAGTCAGTGGCGTAACTACTGCCCCCGCAGTCCTTGCGGTGGCTTGGGGGCGAGGGGCTGCGGGGGCGCCACTGACTTAGAACAGATTGACATGCGGACTAGCGTCCGCATGTCAATCTGCGTTCTCCTTCCCTCCGCTGCTGTGTTGGAGGGACACGGAGGGCACCGCGCGCGCCTCTTCAGTGTCCCTCCTGGCTCTCCGGCCGGTCTAATAAAGGAAGTGCCGTTCGTGAGCTCTGATTGGCTCACGAACCGGCACTTCCTTTATTAGACCCGCAGGAGAGCCAGGAAGGACACGGGAGAGGCGCGCGCTGTGCCCTCCGTGTCCCTCCAACACAAAGGAGCGGCGGGGGTAGGGGGGGGAATAGGGGAGCAGGCACTGTGGGGAAATATCTGGCACTGAGGGCATGTACCTGGCGGCACTGTGTGGGAATATCTGGCACTGGGGGCATATACCTGGCACTGTGTGGAGGAATATCTGGCACTGGGGGCATATACCTGGCACTGTGGGGCAATATCTGGCACTGGGGGGAGCAGGCACTGAGGGGGCTTATGTGACACTGTGGGGGAATATCTGGCACTGGGGCATATACCTGGCACTGTGGGGGAATATCTGGCACTGGGGGGAGCAGGCACTGAGGGGGCTTATGTGACACTGTCGGGGAATATCTGGCACTGGGGCCATATACCTGGCACTGCGGGGGAATATCTGGCACTGGGGGCATATACCTGGCACTGTGGGGGAATATCTGGCACTGGGGGGAGCAGGCACTGAGGGGGCTTATGTGGCACTGTGGGGGAATATCTGGCACTGGGGGCATATACCTGGCACTGTGGGGGTATATTTGGCACTGGGGGCATGTACCTGGCACTGTGGGGGAATATCTGGCACTGGGGGCATATGTGGCACTGGGAGCACGGCCCTACCAACAAGCACTACCCCCTAGCAACGAGCATGACATCCAGTGCATGAAACCCCTGGCAACGAGCATGACACCCTGAGCATGAAAATCCCTGGCACCGTGCATGGAACCAAGAGCATGAAACCCCTGGCAACGAGCAGGTAATTTAAAAGTAATTAGAAGCCTTACTGTAGAACTTAATGTGTAATGGGCATTACGGTGTGTGGCATAATGTATCACGGACATTGCGGTGTGTGTCATAATGTGTCAGGCATTACGGTGTGTTGTATACTATATCACGATCATTGTGGTATGTGGTATAATGTCTCAGGGTCATTGCGGTGTGTGTCATAATGTGTCACAGACATTGTATGTGCTATAATGTATCAGGGGCATTGCAGTGTGTAGCATAATGTATAACGGGCATTGCGATTCCTGTCATAATGTGTCACAGGCATTACGGTGTGTGGCATAATGTGTCGGGGGCATTACAGTGTGTGCATATTGTGTCATGTGCATTATTGTGTGTGGCATAATGTGTAAGGGCCATTGCAGTATGTGGCATAATGAATACTGGGCATTACTATAAGGAGGAAAAATGACAAATAATGTAAGGGGCATGAATCAGGATTATTTTTCTTTCCTATGGTGGCTAACGTCTGGGCATGCAGGTATTTTCCTGCAATGCCACGCCCCTTTATGCAAAGCCACGCCCATTTCAACGAAGCCACACACCCTTTTTGGCAGCCTCTGCGCGCACATATTTGTCCCTTTACTACTGCCAATTATGGGGGGGGGGGGGGTGCAGAAGAATTTTTTGGCTTGGGGGAGAAAAATTTGTAGTTACGCCACTGACTACAGTCGAGCATGTTTCACTTTTATGATGGGACCAGTGTATACAAGAAATAGAGGATGCAATTATTAGAAGCCAAGGAAACTTAGCATGATGGCATCGTACCCATGAAAGCAATAACATTTCAATTATTTTTTCACTAGGTGTCTAAACTTAGATTAAATTCATTTCCCAGTGACTTAGAAGTGATTTTAATGGATGAAAAAATTCCCCTGAGATCAGAGATAAAATGTCATTACCTGGTGAAACGCACTTTGCTGAAACTCTTAGTGGATCTTCGGTTTAGACATTTGATACATTTGCTAATTGAATCTGGTTTGATTGATGCAATTAACTGATGCTACACATTTCATTGCACCATATTGTACTCAGTGCCACCTGGGAAATATCGCTAGCGGGTAATACTGCTAGGGATCACATTTACATATAACTGAATTTCTCACGTCATTGTTCTGCCCTGATGTGAGGCATTTGTCGTGCTCCTTTGTGTGTGTGAGCTGTGTAATAATAATAATGGACAACACCCAGGCGTTACCTGTTACTTTTCTTCCAGACCAATCTAATGCACCCATTGCAACTGTGTAACATATCTCAGTGCCAATTGCCAATCTCTGCCATAAAAGTTACAATATACAATACATAGTTAACTTTTATGACATAGGGTACAAGACATTTGTGCGCCTTTCCCCTGAAATGTTGTTCCCCATACCTTGTCTTGTAGTACCGTGCTCAGAGAAGTAGCAGAGATTGACCCGAAACAGGAGTGAGTCAGAAATTCCAACAGGAAGTCTTTTTATTAATCTGCAATGAACTCTGGATTTGGAATGACTGATTGATTAACGTACGTCACTTTGGTTGTACAGTAACTCACAAAAAAAATGACTTTGGCATACAAAAAGAACAGGAACATGCAATTCACTACAGTTCACACCACAAAAGATTAATCAATATGCAAAAGACAAGTAATTTGAATCACAGAAGAAGGGTAATTGGAATCTGGATGAAGAACAATTGGAATCACAAACTAACATAAAATAATTGGAATCATGAAATAATATCAGACGCGGGCTAATTCAGACCTGAGCGCTGCTGTGCGTTTTCGCACAGCAGCGATTAGGTCTGATCTGCGCCGGTGCCGCAGTGCGGCGGTGAATGCCAGACAGCCTACGGCCATCTCAGCCCTGCGATCGGATCTGCAAGATTGACAGGCAGAGGCGGGAGGGGGCGGGCCGACAGCGTTTGGCCACCGCTTTAGGGGCGCGGTCTGGGCATCACAGGCGTGCCTGTACCGTGCGGAGGGTCATGGTGGCTGCGTGACGTCAAACGCAGCCGCTGTGACCCTCACATCGACGAGTAGCTCCCTGCCAGTGTGCAGGAGCTGCGCTGGTGGGGAGCTACTCTTCAAGTACAAAAGCATCGCCGCCGTGCGATGCTTTTGTACTTGTGCGACAGGGCAGGACCTGGCATGCGGGGCAGACTAGCCCTGTGCTTGGCGTCTCCCCGCATGTCAGGGAAGCTGATCGTAGATATGCTAAATTTAGCACATCTACAATCATGTCTAAATCATGCCTACTGTGTATTCCATTTTATAATGTGATGACAAGAAGAATGATAGCAGTATAACTCAGTAATCCTAAATAATAACTTTCTATCTCTCCCTAGCCAAGGTAACAAATATCTTCACCGGCAAGTATTATTGGAGCTCTGGTTGAAGTCTACTGTGCCACAATGTGTCAATGGAGGAATGCGACACAAATCTTGGGGGAATTCTGGGTTTGGAAAATGTCAATGATGCTAAGTCAAAGACGCTATAACTAGTGAAGGAATGGTAGGGCCCCATTACAATGACAACTAACAATGATGGCTTGATCTGTATTTGCATATGTAACTCAGTTCTTCCAGAAATAAATGTCTGCCTGTCTTTGCATAAAATTCCGTCTTTGAAGCACAAGTCTCTCCTTTGGGTTCACCTTAAACTCAGTCTTTAAGCATCCCTTCTGCGGGCTTAAACCTGCAAAATATGGCGCTGCTGGCCGCACCCTTTAAACACTGCATAGTCTGTAACAAGGATGGCGGAGGCTGAAGGGTATACTGGCCTGTGGTAGGGCTGACAGTTTCTTACAGTACTCACTCAGACCCAGGGAACGGAGGTATATGCTGGCTGCACCTGCTGTAAGTGGCTTCTCGCTGTCTCAAGATGGCTGCGGCATCCAGGCCTGGCGGCGTCCGGTCCCCGGCTGCGGCGCCTCAACACCCGCTCTCCGGCAACTGGCTTCAACCGCTCTGCTATGCATTCCCCCATCTTTCAGCACCTCCTCCCTTCAACAACTGCATTGCACCTTCTTCTCCCAGGTGCCCCTGCCCGATCAGCTCTCCTTTCTGAGACCATGTGACATTATAAATATTTTCATACATCGTTAATTCTAAATTGCCAGTTTCACTTGGATGACTCCTAACGTGTATCATTTTGTATTTTCACTGCTTTTTTAATTGTATCTCCTCTTCTAGTTATTCTCTCCCACTCTTCCCTACCTTCACTGCTCCTATTTGCACCCTCCACCCCAGTTCCGGCAGAGCCCGCCTTACTCACTGAGGAGCAGCCAGTTCTTACTACAGACCCTCCAACACGAAGGGAAACATGCCCAGTTCTCAAAAAAAAAAAAAAAAAACATTTTTATTCCTACTTTAAGCTTCTCAGCCTGTGGTTCATTTCCCCATCTCGCTCTCTATCAGGTGTAGCATGTGGCACAGGTTACCCCGCGTCTTCTACACCTTGTAGGTCATTATTTTAAGTTTACTGCAAAAAATTCCTTGAAGCTATTTTTGATAACCATCCATTCATCCACTGACTTTTTCATTACACCCATATGTATCATAGTTGCCGGGTCCTGCGTAGCCCCTTCCAGCATCCCATCGAACCCCTCTGTAATACGATACGGTAGAGCTTAGCTTTAAAAACAAAAATGTTAAAGTAAGTTTTTATTAGTTTAAAAAAATATATTTATATAATGGTTTAAAAAAATCAAAAACAATTAATTTAAAATGAACTTAAAACATTGTTATATTTGAAAATCAAACATAAATTTCAAACCACAAAAGTGAATTGTGGGGGCTTAGTGAAGATTGTACGGTACCATGATATTTTTTCCTAGCCATGGAATTTCGATTGAATTTCTTACTGCTGAAGAACTCTCCAGGTCAGTATTTGTATAACCGCCAGGGGTGGGCGGGCCTCCTTACATAGTGACATTGCTTCCGTTATCAGGGCTACCGTATTCCCCCATAGGTGCACCACCCTACCTGCCACTGATTTAAGTACACAGTGGAGCTAAAGCATTACAACTAATCATCAGTTATACAAATGGAATGCTTGGTGCCCAGAAACCAACGTAACATAGGATGCGTAGTGTGTAACATGAGCAAGAGCCTCTCCAAGCAAAGATGGTGCTGGCTTTCCCCATATAATCATCCAGACACTACCCTCGATGGCCAATACACAATGAGTGATGGAAGACGGAAGATTTTGTGGGCCCAGCTGAATGTTGTCCTCTCCTGGTCAGACACTTGGGATTTGCAAACGTCAAATACCTTTTGAAATTGCTCTGAATAAACCTGACATTTTCTGTTATTTTGCAAAAACAAATGTTGCTTAACCCTTGGTAAAGTTTCCCCTCATTTCCCCAGCTGATTCCTCACCTATCCTGGTGTGCTGTGTTTGCGGAGATTATTTCAGATGAAATGATTCTTTGCAGAGTGTTGGCAAACGCTTTCTCTCTAAAAGAACTGATTTAGAACACGACAAATGGAAATAAAATGAAGCAATAAAAATGCATCAGTGGGGAGCCTCTGTCAGAGTTACTGCAAAACTTTGGTGTTTCTGGAACCTCCGCCCCCCTGACTATCACACCAGCAAACATCTCTCACCTACATCTTACAGTGATAATGTTCTCCTGTAATTAGGAAGACATATCGGTGTTAGGTTATTCTGCTAAATATGCCCAGAAATACGTTTATCCTGTATAGAGACTTCTCATTCTCAGAATATATTCCAGCCGAAGGCCCATCGGCCCACACGGTGTCTCTCGAAGGACCAGGGCTTAAACTAGGGGGGGCGCTAGGGGGCACGTGCCCCGGTGCTGGGCTGCAGGGGGCGCTATTGAGCCCAGTTCTTGTGTAACAATAGCTTCTGCTGGTTTCCCGACAGCAACTGACCTGCTGTAGGGAGCCAACAGCACTAGACGCGGCTCCCTGGGCTTCCGGGATGCAGACGGCGGCACATCGCGCGTGTGATGTCATGACGTTGCACGTGCATGTGACGTTACACGCACACACCCGGCTAGAGAGAGGACGGAGCCGGAGGTGGGAGTCTCTGGCGCCGCGGCCGCATCTATCACCACACTATCAGCAACGGGGGCCGGGGCTAACATGCCTGGCTGCAGAGTACGATATACACTGTGACTGGCTCACTGACAGGTAAAAAAATGTTAAACCAGTATCCCACATTAATATATATATATATATATATGCCTATTTTTGTATGTATATGACAGCAACTTTTGGCTCTTGTCCTGTTTCTCCGCCATAAGTGCCGCCTGCACAGACGTTTTATGTTTGAGGAATAAGTTTCTTTCTTCAATTGGAGAGCACCGGCATGCTTTATGTGAATCATTTGAAGTAATTGGAGTGCCGCCTGCCTGGCTGTTCTATGTATGTATATATATATATATATATTGGAAAGACAGCAAACAGACAAAAATGTTGTCCCTTGACCCCTTGATGAAGTCAGACCAGACGAAACGCGTTGGATGATTCCTGCCTACTACTGAAATCCTCAGTTAAGCTGTTTTTACTTTATAACAAACTTTTGTATACATTTATCTTTTTACATAATTTTTAGACACACAGTTGTCTCAAATTTTTTTCTCATCTTTTAGTGCATGAATTTTTAGCACCATTTAATCTTGTCTTTTATGTGCCCTTTGGAATGGTTTTTTAACAAATTTTAAAAAAAGCAACATATTTGTCTGTTTGCTGTCTTTTTTATGTGCAATTGTCTTAAAACGTTCTGTGCAATAAACCCCATTTTATTTGTTAAGAAAATCTTCTTATAGTCACTCAGAATATCTACCACCTATGGTCGCTTTGCTCTTATTCGCTTTTCCAATTTTTATCTATCCGGCACACGTACAAGTGCAGGTCGTACCTAAGATCGAGCAGACGCCCCATATACAGAAAAAAAGGGGAGTGGCATTGTAGTGACTAGCTGTTCTTTTGGGGTACATTTGTATTTGACATACTGTGGGGAAAAAAAAATTACTGCATCTTTTGGCGCTGTTAGTTCACCCTATATACATATATATATATATATATATATATATATATATATATACACTGCTCAAAAAAATAAAGGGAACACTAAAATAACACATCCTAGATCTGAATGAATTAAATATTCTTATTAAATACTTTGTTCTTTACATAGTTGAATGTGCTGACAACAAAATCACACAAAAATTATCAATGGAAATCAAATTTATTAACCCATGGAGGTCTGGATTTGGAGTCACCCTCAAAATTAAAGTGGAAAAACACACTACAGGCTGATCCAACTTTGATGTAATGTCCTTAAAACAAGTCAAAATGAGGCTCAGTAGTGTGTGTGGTCTCCACGTGCCTGAATGACCTCCCTACAATGCCTGGGCATGCTCCTGATGAGGTGGCGGATGGTCTCCTGAGGGATCTCCTCCCAGACCTGGACTAAAGCATCCGCCAACTCCTAGACAGTCTGTGGTACAATGTAGCGTTGGTGGATGGAGCGAGACATGATGTCCCAGATGTGCTCAATTGGATTCAGGTCTGGGGAACGGGCGGGCCAGTCCATAGCATCAATGCCTTCATATTGCAGGAACTGCTGACACACTCCAGCCACATGAGGTCTAGCATTGTCTTGCATTAGGAGGAACCCAGGGCCAACCGCACCAGCATATGGTCTCACAAGGGGTCTGAGGCTCTCATCTCGGTACCTAATGGCAGTCAGGATACCTATGGCGAGCACATGGATGGCTGTGTGGCCCCCCCAAAGAAATGCCACCCCACACCATTACTGACCCACTGCCAAACCGGTCATGCTGGAGGATGTTGCAGGCAGCAGAACGTTCTCCTTGGCGTCTCCAGACTCTGTCACGTCTGTCACATGTGCTCAGTGAGAACCTGCTTTCATCTGTGAAGAGCACAGGGCGCCAGTGGCGAATTTGCCAATCTTGGTGTTCTCTGGCAAATGCCAAACGTCCTGCACGGTGTTGGTCTGTAAGCACAACCCCCACCTGTGGACGTAAGGCCCACATACCACCCTCATGGAGTCTGTTTCTGATCGTTTGAGTAGACACATGCACATTTGTGGCTTGCTGGAGGTCATTTTGCAGGGCTCTGGCAGTGCTCCTCCTGTTCCTCCTTGCACAAAGGCGGAGGTAGCGGTCCTGCTGCTGGGTTGTTGCCCTCCTATGGGCTCCTCCACGTCTCCTGATGTACTGGCCTGTCTCCTGGTAGTGCCTCCATGCTCTGGACACTACGCTGACAAACACAGCAAACCTTCTAGCCACAGCTCGCATTGATGTGCCATCCTGGATGAGCTGCACTACCTGAGCCACTTGTGTGGGTTGTAGGGAGGTCATACAGGCATGTGGAGGCCACACACACTACTGAGCCTCATTTTGACTTGTTTTAAGGACATTACATCAAAGTTGGATCAGCATGTAGTGTGTTTTTCCACTTTAATTTTGAGGGTGACTCCAAATCCAGACCTCCATGGGTTAATAAATTTGATTTCCATTGATCATTTTTGTGTGATTTTGTTGTCAGCACATTCAACTATGTAAAGAACAAAGTATTTAATAAGAATATTTAATTCAATCAGATCTAGAATGTGTTATTTTAGTGTTCCCTTTATTTTTTTGAGCAGTGTATATATATAATTTATATAAGGCGCCCATAACTTTATTGTGATTACATAAACCTTTTCTTAAGCTAGCTTATCACTAAAATTAACACGACACAACACACTGAAATAAAGACACTGACACGGTAGCTGGAGTTAAAGGTCAGACGATGTTTATTGATCGCTGACCAACTCTTTAAACTATAATTGTGATCGAATTAGAATTAATTTAGATTATAGATTTTAATTTAGCTTGGAGGATGGCAAACAGAAAGTCGCTACCCGACACCAGCACCAGTCACCTAGATGAAAAACCACCAAACCAAGGAGGGGAGTACTCAGACCCCGCCTCCTTCCTGCATAAACCGCATTGTGCTGGCCTCACCCCTCTTTTCTCTGGCAAGCGTTCGGTTCCCGCAGGGGAACGTCTAAATGTCCAACCGCAAGAGAAGGACACACCTGCCGTCCTTCTAAAGAGGGAGCCCCACAATGACCACTTATGCCTGTGTGACAGCTGGTTGGTAGCGACTTCCCGCCAATCTGGCTTTCAATAGCCAACTGAAGGAAACAAAAATTGACGCAATCCGGGAGGGCGGGCGGGCATACAATGAATGGCAAGAGGAAGTCTGAGGCAAATGCTCTCCCCTATATACTATCCTAAGACCAACCTATTAAGCTTGATGGACAACCTTCTAATCCAATAGGGAAAACCACAGGAAAAAACTGACCTGCCTAGCAACTGCTTAGTCATTAAACAACCAATCACAAAAAGTTGAGCTCTTATATTGCCTCAGGCTTATGCAGCCTTCAGCTTATTTAAGGCGCCCATAACTTTATTGTGATTACATAAACCTTTTCTTAAGCTAGCTTATCACTAAAATTAACACGACACAACACACTGAAATAAAGACACGGACACGGTAGCTGGAGTTAAAGGTCAGACGATGTTTATTGATCGCTGACCAACTCTTTAAACTATAATTGTGATCGAATTAGAATTAATTTAGATTATAGATTTCAATTTAGCTTGGAGGATGGCAAACAGAAAGTCGCTACCCGACACCAGCACCAGTCACCTAGATGAAAAACCACCAAACCAAGGAGGGGAGTACTCAGACCCCTCCTCCTTCCTGCATAAACCGCATTGTGCTGGCCTCACCCCTCTTTTCTCTGGCAAACGTTCGGTTCCCGCAGGGGAACGTCTAAATGTCCAACCGCAAGAGAAGGACACACCTGCCGTCCTTCTAAAGAGGGAGCCCCACAATGACCACTTATGCCTGTGTGACAGCTGGTTGGTAGCGACTTCCCGCCACAAAGGTTTACAAACCGCCACCGCCATCCGCAACCAGCAACCAAAAAACCAACTAGAACAAACTAAATAGCCCTACCGAAAAGGACCAAAAATATCCTCCAGGAAAATCTGCACTCCTTCCGGAGAAAGATGAACCCCATCCTCCTTGTAGAACTGCCTATTACGCAGCACAAGTAAAGGATGCCTGACAGCTACTCCACCTATGGCCCTGACAAAGAGAGACACTGCCGAATTCACCTTCTTGCGGGCCTTCTCCAGCGCCGAGAAACGCACCGCACCGCGCCAATGAAAACGCGGCACTATCTCCGACCAAACAATGCACACTCCTTGCCAGTGACAACGAATCGCCACCAAATCCGTCTTAACGGACAAAACCAAATCTATGCCCTTAACTCGACCTAGATCATTACCACCTAAATGAAGGACAATACAACTAGGGCGACCCCAGCGGCGCTCACGGGAAAAAAGGAGCCGCAACAAGTCACCCCACAACATACCTCGGACACCTAACCATCGAAATTCCCTAGACCCAAAAACATCCGCTGCCATAAGTGCCCCGGGATGCCTTGCCGCCCAAAAAATATAGGAATGGCCAACCAGCCATACATGCTCCCCAAAATTGATGATAGCTGAAAAAGAAAATATCCTAACATCAGAATTGTGAACACAATACATACAGAATGCATAACATAACAAAAAACCCAAGTGAAGGAGAAAAATCAAAAAACCTCCCGTGGACCTTGATAGAACAGCCAATTGAAATTAGGCCCCCTCGGATGAAAAATGTTAAAAATTCACTTCACACCCTCGATTCCTGAACGGTAAGCGTTCAAAAACCGACGAGTAAACACGTTTTTGGGTTAGCGCAACAGGCGCACCTACAACTTATCCAAACGGACATAGACCTATAGGAGGCAGACTTCCAACGGCCCAGCTCCCGAATAGCCGCAGGGGATGAACCCGTAGCCGCTGCATGGGTAGCCGCCCCAACCTGAAAGGAATGGGTACAGAAGTCCGCCCCCTGCAAGCCCAATGCCGCCAAACATTTTTTAAACACAGCAGCAAATTGAAACTTTGTCAGCGGGCCAACGTGCGCGTGCACCAGCAACTGGTCGCCCCCCGGAGGCCTCAACCGCATATACTCCTGCGTCAACCGCAGCGGGCAAACACCCGTTTCCTCCTGGGCCTCCAAGGACACCCAGCGACCCCGACCTGTTTGATCTGTCTTGGACCGCACAATCCTACAGAGCAACAGGCCATCCTGCAGGCGCACATTTCCGTAAAGCAGACCCGACTCCCGAGACGCTTTGCTGAATGCCACCAACTCGCTCACTCGGAAAGCCCCAAAAAAGGCCAGGGCATACGCACAACTAAACAAAGCCACCTCGAATTCCGAGGTCGCAATTTGAGGCAACACACGCAGTAACTCTGTTAGCAGCTGCAACGTCACGGGTCTACGGGAGTCCGCGGGCGCCGGACGCAACCTAGCCCAACCCTTCAGCGCTCTGGAAAGGACAAAAGACCCCGTGGGGTCCGTCATCCCGTGGAGCCGCGAGTGAAAAGAAATGCCCGCAAGGGCAGACGCCATGGCCGCTTTTGACCTACCGTTTTGGTAATGTTCCCAAACAAAGGTCATCAGGGCGTCAGCCGAGGACTCACCTGCTACCCTGTACCTACGCTGAAAGACCGACCAATCACGCCAGGCTGCATCATACGCTCTGAGAGTGGAGGGAGCCAGAGCACACCTGGCTAAAGCAGCTAACCCGATTCGACAATCTGCCAGATAGAAGGCGGGCACTGTAAACCTACTGCCGCCGCTCCCGGAACCAACGCCCGGAATTTGTCAAATTGGAACCGAGACAATGCATCTGCAATTCCGTTGTCGATTCCGGGAACGTGACGGGCCCTGAAATTAATATTGCGCCGCAAGCAAACTAAAACTAGATGTCGTAGCAGCCTCAGAGCCTGCGGAGATGAGGAACGCTGATTATTAATCGCATGTACCACCCCCAAGTTGTCGCAACGAAATGAGATGTCCCTATTCGCGAACTGGCAGGCCCATAATTCAAGAGCCACTATGATCGGGAACAATTCCAGCAACAGGAGGTTCTTGGTAAACCCCCGCGTTACCCAAGAGGCCGGCCAAGCAGCAGCGCACCATGCCCCAGCAAAAAACGCCCCAAAACCTTGACTATCCGAGGCATCCGTGAACAATTGTAGCTGCTTGCTGGAACAACAAGGCGCAGGCCACAAAACCTCCCTGTTGAAGGACACCAGGAAAGATACCCAAATCCGCAAATCATCCCTGATCTCGCGGGAAAGGTACACGGTGTGGTGCTGCCGGACCGTCCCCGCCGTGGCCCGTTCAAGTTTGCGACAGAAAATCCTACCCATGGGGATAATCCGGCACGCAAAGTTGAAAGAACCCAGCAGAGACTGCACCTGCTTCAGCCGAACCCTGCGTTTGCCTAAACAGTCAGTAATTAAACCCAAAAGCTTACGCACTTTATCCTCGGGTAGGCGACAGCAACCCCCCACTGTGTCTATTTCAATACCTAGATAGCTAAGGCAAGTGCAAGGGCCCTCACACTTATCCTGCGCGACAGGCACCCCTAAACTGTCGAACAATGATCTAGCCACCGACAGAATATCCCCACAGATTGAACTGCCCCCGGGACCCACAAAGAGAAAGTCGTCCAGGTAGTGAGCCACCCCGCGTTGGCCGGAGGCGGACTGGACACACCAGTGCAAAAATGTGCTAAAACTCTCAAAGTAGGCGCAGGAGACCGAACAACCCATGGGGAGACACCGATCCACGTAAAACTCGCCCCCCTAGCTTGAAACCCAGAAACCGCAGGGAATCCGGGTGCAGTGGAAGTAGACGGAAGGCCGACTCCACGTCCAATTTTGCCAACAGGCCCCCCGGCCCACAATCTCGCACCAAGCGCAGAGCGTCTTCAAAAGACTGATAACGCACCCTGCATTCTGCCTGCGGAATAGCGGCGTTAACCGAAAAACCCGGAGGGTGCGACAAGTGCTGTATCAGGCGGAACTTGCCCGTGGCCTTCTTGGGCACCACCCCCACTGGGGAAATGCACAAGGAGGGCAGCGGGGGAACGGCGTAGGGACCCGACATGCGTCCCAGCCCGATCTCCCCGTCCACCTTCCGCCGGACCTCCTGCGGGAACTCCCGAGCCGATCTCAAATTCTGGCGCGCCACTACGCGCACCGATTCCGAAATGGGCAAACGAAAACCGTGCCGAAAACCCTCTAAAAGCAATGACGCTGCCGACCTGTCGGGGTATAAGCTCAGCCAGCGCCGCAACTCGGGAACTCGAATCGGAGAGAAGGCCTTACTTGCCAACTCCCCCGGCCTCGGCAGGAGCGGAGTGCTTACCGCTCGCCGCCGAGGTGCAATCCTTGGCCGGGTGACTGGCCCCGCACAACTTACACGAGTGGCGAAAACGACAATTCGCCCCCTTGGCACATTTGCCCTCGTTGTAGGCAAAACACTTCCCTTTCCCTATCAAGCGGGAACCCGAAGCCCCGGCCGCCCGGGCTTCTTGACCGTGACGTCCGGGGTGGGCTTAACCTGTTGCATGACCTCCAACAACACCTCGACATCCTTAAAACCCACGGGCAGGGTGGGGTTGCCATCCTGATTGCGACGGAACTTTCATCGTAATCCCGCCAAGCGGAACCCTTGGATTTTAAGTACATGTCATGGACTAAAAACAACTACTTAACTAAGTTGGAATACTCCGCGGGTCGCGATTCCGTGTAGCAAGCGGTAAAAACCAAAAACCCTCGCAACCACTGGTGAAAACTGCGGAACGCATTTTCTCCAATGCCGCCCGGTTTCTTGGCTGCGTCCAAACCCTGTCGCATGTCATCCGTAAGGGTGAAGATGTCCACGTACTTCCCCTTACGGATTTTCTCTCGCATTCGCTTACGTATCCCCCGCGTAACTGCCGTGTTGGCGCAATGCACCATCTCCGTATAATGGGGGGGTCAAGCGGAACCACCGCCGCTGGCGTTGCCACTTTCTGCGCTTCCTTCGCCATGCGCCGCGCGATAAGTCTAGCTAATTTACGCGGGCGCCGCGGAGAACCTGACGAAACACTGCTAGAAGATGATGAATTACTGGTTGAACTGTGTAAAGGAAGGGCTTGCTCACCGGTGTTAGAAGGACCCGGAACAGCGTCGTCCGTTGCACCCGACTCCGTTGGTGGCCGAACCTCCCCCGTCAATGTCGCGGCCGCCGGCGACCTTCGCCCCCTACGTGACGCAGCCCCAGAGCCAGCCAGTACCTGTGAGGGAGAAACAGAGGGGACAACAAGCGCAGGGGAAACCAGCGCATCAGTAGCAATGGGGTGAACATGCAGGGGAGGAGGCCCAGCCCAGCCGCTCCGCGGTGGAGGGCCGGCGGGAAGCTGCAGGAGAGGACCCCCAACCGAGGGATATGCAACGGAGTGGGGGAAAGCAGTCCCAACCCCCGTAGCAACCCCCATGGAGTAAGAAGGCCGCCATGACCTATGCGGCGTATAACCGCTCTCCCCCGAAAGTCCGGACGAAACCTGGGGAAAACGTGGGGGTGCTGGGGGGGGTGGCAAAATATGCACCCATGGATTTGCTCCGGCCAGGGACGGGACGAGTTGCGAGCCCGCAAAGGCAGGGAGGGGCACCGAAACCCGGGGGCCGCCTACCGACCATGTGGTCTGTACGCCGGCGCCCGAGCCGGCTACGTACGGGGAAAATTGTGGACCGGACGCCACCGTTAGGCCCATGGAGGGCGCACTGGCAGCTGCAGGGAACGCCGGCGCAAGAGGCCACGGAAAGCCCCCGGGGAAGAACTGGCCCCCAGCGAAGCCTTGCTGAGCTTCGAACGAATGAGCAGGGCCGGGTAAATGGTAAGACGCTGCGACAGACGACTGTGTCGCCACTAACTGCAATGCCCCCGGCAGGACGGGAGGGAGCGCCTGAAGCCCGACGTATGGGGATGCCGACACGGGTGGTCGCGCGACTGGCGACCAGGGGCCCAGCCAAAAGGCCCCCGATGCGGGATTCCCATCCGGGAACCCCTGCCATGTAACCGCAGTAAGGGCGGGCGCTGCGGCAGTCACAGCCACGCCCCCCCGCCCCGGCAACACCAGGGGCCGCCAGCCCCCCATCCCCAATTCTGTATCTGGGTGCCATAGGCCCCATCCCAGGGAGGGGTGTGTGTAGGTCACGAACCTTTCTGGGGACAGCGGGCACCTCACCCTGCTGCCCCAGACTCATAGCCCCCACTTGCGCACTGGCCCCCCCCCTCACCGCTCGCAGCCCCGCCGCGGCCGCCCGACACCACGTGGGCGCCCGAGCCGCCGCTGAGAGCCGCTTGCGGGGGAGACCCAGCGCTGATCAGCGCGCCGGGTGAGGGAGCCGCCGTTGGAGCCTGGGTTGCCGGGGATGCCGGCGACCGCGGCCCGGCCGGGCCGCGCGTCCCATCGCCACGTGCAGAGCGGCCGCTGGCCGCCTGCCTCCGGCTGGCAGGGTAGCGGGCCGTCGCGGCCCGACCCCGCCGCATGTCCGCCGCCGTCGTAGGCAGCCTCCGGGGCCCAGTACTAGGGGAGCGGGAGCGGGGGGTGCCCACAGCCTCCACGAGGCGGAGGGAGGAGGGGGCAGAACGTCGTGGACGCGGCATGACAGGAGGGGGGGGGGAAACTGCAGAATCTATAATAGCAAACCACAGATCACAATAAATGACCACAAGAAGGGGGAAAAGGGGTATATAAAGAAACAAAGCAATAACCAATAGCAAAACAATACAAGTATTGATATACTTATCCTTCCTGGGCCATACAATGAATGGCAAGAGGAAGTCTGAGGCAAATGCTCTCCCCTATATACTATCCTAAGACCAACCTATTAAGCTTGATGGACAACCTTCTAATCCAATAGGGAAAACCACAGGAAAAAACTGATCTGCCTAGCAACTGCTTAGTCATTAAACAACCAATCACAAAAAGTTGAGCTCTTATATTGCCTCAGGCTTATGCAGCCTTCAGCTTATTTAAATATATATTGGCCCTCATTCCGAGTTGATCGGTCGCATTGCGAATTTAGCAGAGTTACACACGCTAAGCCGCCGCCTACTGGGAGTGAATCTTAGCTTCTTAAAATTGCGACCGATGTATTCGCAATATTGCGATTACTAACTACTTAGCAGTTTCTGAGTAGCTCCAGACTTACTCTGCCTGTGCGATCATTTCAGTGCTTGTCGTTCCTGGTTGACGTCACAAACACACCCAGCGTTCGCCCAGGCACTCCCACCGTTTCCCCGGCCACTCCTGCGTTTTTTCCGGAAACGGTAGCGTTTTCAGCCACACGCCCCTGAAACGCCGTGTTTCCGCCCAGTAACACCCATTTCCTGTCAATCACATTACGATCGCCGGAGCGAAGAAAAAGCCGTGAGTAAAATTACTTTCTTCATAGTAAAGTTACTTGGCGCAGTCGCAGTGCGAACATTGCGCATGCGTACTAAGCGGATTTTCACTGCGATGCGATGAAAAATACCGAGCGAACAACTCGGAATGAGGGCCATTATACAAATATATATATATATATATATATATACTAGGTGATTCATCGCGCCCTACGGGCGCTCTTCACACCATCGTTAGGGGCTACGCCCCGTTAACCTCTGCACGCCTTTGAACATACGCAGGGCGGTAGATAACAGAATCAGAAACGCAGGGCAGTATAGAGGGCATACAGAAATGGGTTCCGGTTGAGATAAGATAGAGAGGCATAGGGGGAGAGAAAGGGAATGTACAGAAACGCTGTGCGATCTGTAAAGGATAGGGAGAGGCAGGGTGGTAGGGAGAGGAAAAAGAGAGGGAAGGTGTTAGACAGAAAATACCGTTGCAAGGGGCTACGATCCATTATCCCCTGCACGGGCTTCAGCTGTGCTATAATTGTTATTATATGGAGTATTACCTGTTGTTTTTTTTATGACAGTGGGTAAATATTGTAAGGGGGGAGGGCGTGCGATTGTCAAGGGGGCGTAGGCCTTTGTGAGGGCGTGCAGAGTGTCCGCAGGGCACAATGAATAACATAGTGTAGAGTGTAGTATATATTGCTAGTGTCTGCATTATGAAGTACCAGATGAGTAACAGCAATGCACTGTAGATAAGATACGAAGGTGCTGTGGCCACAGGTAGCAGAGCCGCTTATACACTCAATACCCACAGGTAGCAGAACGGCTTATACACACAATGGCCACAGGTAGCAGAGCCGCTTATACACACAATACCCACAGGGGGCAGAGGCGCTTATACACACAGTGCCCACAGATAGCAGAGCCGCTTATACACAAAATACTCACAGGTAGCAGAACCGCTTATACACACAATACCCACAGGTAGCAGAACCGCTTATACACACAATACCCACAGGGGGCAGAGGCGCTTATACACACAGTGCCCACAGATAGCAGAGCCGCTTATACACACAATACCCACAGGTAGCAGAACCGCCTATACACACAATACCCACAGGTAGCAGAACCGCTTATACACACAATACCCACAGGTAGCAGAACCGCTTATACACACAATACCCACAGGGGGCAGAGGCGCTTATACACACAGTGCCCACAGGTAACAGAGCCGCTTATACACACAATACCCACAGGGGGCAGAGGCGCTTATACACACAGTGCCCACAGGTAGCAGAGGGGCTTATACACACAGTGCCCACAGGTAGCAGAGGCGCTTATACACACAATACCCACAGGTAGCAGAGCCGCTTATACACACAATGGCCACAGGTAGCAGAGCCGCTTATACACACAATACCCACAGGTAGCAGAGGCGCTTATACACACAGTGGCCACAGGTAGCAGAGCCGCTTATACACACAATGCCCACAGGTAGCAGAGCCGCTTATACACACAATACCCACAGGTAGCAGAACCGCTTATACACACAATACCCACAGGTAGCAGAGCCACTTATACACACATTACCCACAGGTAGCAGAACCACTTATACACACAATACCCACAGGGGCAGAGGCGCTTATACACACAGTGACCACAGGTATCAGAGGGGCTTATACACACAATGGGCACAGGTAGCAGAGCCACATGTACACACATTACCCACAGGTAGCAGAACCGCTTATACACACAATACTTACAGGGGGCAGAGACGCTTATACACACAGTGCCCACAGCTAGCTGAGCCGCTTATACACACAATACCCCCAGGTAGCAGAGGCGCTTATACACAGTGCCCACAGGTAGCAGAGGTGCTTATACACACAATGGGCGCAGGTAGCAGAGCCACGTGTACACACAATACCCACAGGTAGCAGAGCGGCTTATACACACAATACCCACAGGTAGCAAAGCCGCTTATACACACAGTGACCACAGGTAGCAGAGCCGCTTATACACACAGTGTGCACAGGTAGCAGCGCCACTTATACACAATGGGCACAGGTAGCAGTGTTGCTCATACACATAATGGCCACAGTATTAGTGTTTCTAATTAATCCAATGTCCATTGGTAGCAACTATACTCACAAAAGTTTGGGGGGTTTGGAAAGGGGGTGGGTTCAGTGAGGTTCCTATCCGTGGGAATCACTTGTAGCGGCTGTGGATGGTGATTCGAGGTGCTACGTGTGGTGGAGGGTTGGGTGTGGGAGGGGGTCCAGAGGTGTTGTGGGTGGCAGAGGGGTGGGTGCAGGGGCATGGATGGCGCAAAGGGTGCAGAGGTCCTGTGGGTGGGGGAGGGGGAGGTGTAGAGGGGGCGCGGATGGGGAGTGTAGTTGCTGTTGGTGGGGGAGGGGTGGGGGAGGGGGACTGTGGATGAAGGAGGGGGTATGGAGGTGATGTGTGTGTGGGAGGGGCGATGTAGGGGTGTGCGTTTGGAGGTGCAGGGGGGGTGAGCTTAGGTGATGGGTTTCAGAAGTGCTGTGGGTGGGGGAGGTGTGGGGTGGCACGGATGGGGAATGTAGATGTTGTGGATGGGGGAGGGGTGGATGCGGGGGAGCTGTGGATGGGGGAGGGAGTCCGGAGGTGGTTCGGGTGGTGGTCCAGAGGTGTTGCGGGTGGGGGAGGGGCAGGTGTGGGAGGTCCGCAGATGTGGAGGGTGCCTGTAGATAATGCGGGCGGGTAGGTGCTGTGGTTGTGGGAGTGGCGGGGGTGTTGCGGGTGGGGTACGTGATCTGGATGGGGTAGGTGATGTGGATGTGCGGTAGCTATGGGAGGGGCGGGTGCGGGGATGGCACGGATGGGGGAGGGGGTCCGTGGGCGCTGTGGATGAGTGAGTGGTGGGTGTGGGGTTACGGCGGTTGTAGTGGGCCAGGTGTGCTGCTGCAGTGGGTGGGGGAGGGTGCCGGTGCAGGGATACCGCAGTTGGGGTAGGGCGGTTGGTGCAGCTGCGGCGGGTAGGGGAGGGGCAGGGGAGGGGGTGCGGTGGTGGGGAAGAGGCGGGTGTGAGGATGCTGCGGGTGGGTTGGGGGGGGCGGAAGGGGGTGTGGATGGGGTCTGTAGATGCTGGTGGTGGAGGGGCAGGTGCAGGAGGCTGTGGATGAAGGAGGGGGTCTGGAGGTGCTGTGTGTGGGGGAGGGGCGATGTAGGGGGAGTTGGGGTTGCAGAGGGGGAGGTTGGGTGATGGTTTGTAGAAGTGCTGGGGGTGGGGGAGGTGTCTGTAGATGATGGGGGTGGGGGAGGTGCTGTGGGTGGGGGACAGGTGCGGAGGGGGGGCATGGGCTGGAGCAGTGGTGGTGCAGTTGGGTGGTGGGAGGCAGCTGCTGGGGTTCCGAGGGTTGGGGAGGTGGTGCGGGTGGGGGAGGGGTGGGTGCAGGAGGGGTGGGTGCAGGATGGGGCAGTTGCGGTGGTGGTGCGGGTTGGGTGAAGGGTGCAGCAGGGGGGAGAGGTGGGTATGGGGGAGGGGCAGGGTTGCAGTGGGTGGTGGAGGGGCGGGGGGTGCTGCAGGTGTGGGAGCTACGGGTGGGGGCGTGAGTGCCGCGGGTGGGAGCGGATGTGGGGGATGCGTTGGGTGCCGCAGGGGGGGCCAGCGGGTGTTGGTGCTGTGGGTGGGGGAGGGGGCAGAGTGCCACGGGTGGTGCGGGTGTTGGTGCTGCGGGTGGGGGAGGGGGTGGAGTGCCACGGGTGGTGGGTGGATGCGGTGGGTGTCGCGGGTGTTGGTGCTGCGGGTGGGAGTGCCGCGGGTGGGAGGCGAATGCGATTGGTTTGCCTCGGGTGTAGGTGCTACCGGTGGGGGAGGGGGCGGAAGTTCCGCGGGTGGGTGGCGCGGGTGTTTGTGCTCTGGGTGGGGGAGGGGACGGGAGTGCCGCGGGTGGTGGGTAGATGCGGCTGGTGTTTGTGCTACAGGTGGGGGCGGGAGCAGTGGCGCCACAACGTGGGTGTGGGCCGCACCCGGGTGTTACCCTCTGAGGGGTGACACCAAAGTGTCGGCTCCTGTCACAGTGCAGAAGCCAGCACTGCAGATTCAGCAGTGTCCGGGTGAAGGCCGTATGCCCCGACCCACAATGTGCCGAAAACGGGGGGTCGGGACGCGAAGTCACGCCCCCTTCCGCGAAGCCACGCCCCCTTTTCACCCGCGGACGCGGGTAAGTGACGGGTGGATGCCGCGGGTGGGAGGCAGATGCGGGTGGTTGCCGCGGGTGGGAGGGGGGGGGGGCGATTTGTGCCGAAAACGGGATCGGGACGCGAAGTCACGCCCCCTTCCGCGAAGCCACAGCCCATTTTCACCCGCGACCACGGGTAAGTGACGGGTGGATGCCGCGGGTGGGGGGCAGATGCGGGTGGTTGCCGTGGGTGGGAGGGGGGGCGAGTTGTGCCGAAAAAGGGGGTCGGGACGCGAAGTCACGCCCCCTTTTCACATGCGACCGCGGGTAAGTGACGGTTGGATGCCGCGGGTGGGAGAGGGAGCGAGAGCAGCTGCCAGTGCTCAGCATGTCCCCCTGAACTCTGCAGCAGCCGCTAGTCTGTGAGGCGGGTAGTGTGAGTTCCGCTCACAGTCAGCGGCTGCGGTGTCACCAGAGAGAGTGTACGGGGAGAAGGGAGACAGGGGACAGGGCGGAGATGGGGAGGGGACTGGGCGGAGAGAGGGAGGGGACTGTTCCTGGCCAGATCTGTGCCTGTGACTCCGCCCAGCGTTACGGGCACAGAGTCACAGACTTGGGCAAATATATAGGAGATATTATACACATATAGATATATAAATATATCGGCACTCAGGCAGGTCTTTTGAAGTGTTACAAATTTGGATATTTGATGGTGTTATTTAAGAAACCATTCAATATTTTTAAGGGATGGATACTACATTTATGTCAGAAAGGCCATCGTTCATGGTTGAAAAATGTCTGAAAGGCAAAGTGTACAGTTGTGGGGTTTTCTGTGTTTTTAATTTATTATTTTATTTATTTATGTTTTTATTCTAAAAAATGTATTCATTATTTTAAATTTTTTTGTGGGATGGGGTGGGGGGCGCCAAATTACTGCCTTGCCCCGGGTGACAGGAATCCTAGTTTCGGCCCTGGAAGGACTTCATGTGGACTAACCTGCTTCACACTTTATTGTATGGTGTCACTTTTGGATCAATAATCAGAAGATTTTGGCGTAGTAACAGCATTTCATAACATTATAGATGGCTGATCTGCTTGTTTTAGCTGAGCACAAAGAACCCATAGACCCTCATGGCAAACTACAGTGTCCAGAGGAACCGCAGAACACTTGCACTTGGTGGTTACCTCCTTCCACTCCTACCTCCAAGATTTTGCACCTGCTGCTCCCTACCTCTGGAATTCTCTACCTCTCCCTATCAGACACTCCAACTCTACAAAACTTCATACTGGCTCTCAAGTCCCACTTCATCAAACCCAGCCAAATCTCATCCTAACCCTCTGTTCCATGCTCACCATCTACCCCATCTGTGTCACCCCTGTCTGTCTGCCCTTCCCCTATATAATTCAAGCTCTCACAAGCAGGTCCCTTCCCGAACTTCATGTTTTTTTACACGGGTCCGAGCGACTCGGATCTTCCCGCCTTGCTCGGTTAACCCGAGCGCGCCCGAACGTCATCATCACGCTGTCGGATTCTCGCGAGGCTCGGATTCTATCGCGAGACTCGGATTCTATATAAGGAGCCGCGCGTTGCGGCCATTTTCACACGTGCATTGAGATTGATAGGGAGAGGACGTGGCTGGCGTCCTCTCCGTTTAGAAATTAAAATAGATAGGAGAGTGAGACACTTTATTTACTTACTGGAGCTTAGGAGGAGTTATACTAGTGACTGATGACCAGTGACCTGACCACCAGTGCAGTTTTATAATTTATTATTATTTAATAATCCGTTCTGTTCTTGTTCTCTGCCTGAAAAAAACGATACACAGTGACTCAGTCACACTCACATACCATATCTGTGCTCAGCCCAGTGTGCTGCATCATCTATGTATAATATCTGACTGTGCTCACACAGCTTAATTGTGGGGGAGACTGGGGAGCAGTTATAGGTTATAGCAGGAGCCAGGAGTACATATTAAACAGTGCACACTTTTGCTGCCAGAGTGCCACTGCCAGTGTGACTGACCACTGACCACTGTGACCAGTGACCTGACCACACTGACCACCAGTATAGTATATTGTGATTGAATGTCTGCCTGAAAAAGTACACTCGTCGTGTGACTTGTGTGGTGTTTTTTTATTCTATAAAAATTAAAAAACTAATTCTGCTGACAGACAGTGTCCAGCAGGTCCGTCATTACATAATATATACCTGTCCGGCTGCAGTAGTGATATATATATATTTTTTATATCATTATTTATCATCCAGTCTATACTAGCAGCAGACACAGTACGGTAGTTCACGGCTGTAGCTACCTCTGTGTCGGCACTCGGCAGTCCATCCATAATTGTATACCACCTACCCGTGGTTTTTTTTTTCTTTCTTCTTTATACATACTACATCTCATTATCATCCAGTCTATATTAGCAGCAGACACAGTACAGTACGGTAGTCCACGGCTGTAGCTACCTCTGTGTCGGCACTCGGCAGTCCATCCATAATTGTATACCACCTACCCGTGGTTTTTTTTTTCTTTCTTCTTTATACATACTACATCTCATTATCATCCAGTCTATATTAGCAGCAGACACAGTACAGTACGGTAGTCCACGGCTGTAGCTACCTCTGTGTCGGCACTCGGCAGTCCATCCATAATTGTATACCACCTACCCGTGTTTTTTTTTCTTTCTTCTTTATACATACTACATCTCATTATCAACCAGTCTATATTAGCAGCAGACACAGTACGGTAGTTCACGGCTGTAGCTACCTCTGTGTCGGCACTCGGCAGTCCATCCATAATTGTATACCACCTACCCGTGGTTTTTATTTTTCTTTCTTCTTTATACATACTACATCTCATTATCATCCAGTCTATATTAGCAGCAGACACAGTACAGTACGGTAGTCCACGGATGTAGCTACCTCTGTGTCGGCACTCGGCAGTCCATCCATAATTGTATACCACCTACCCGTGGTTTTTATTTTTCTTTCTTCTTTATACATACTACATCTCATTATCATCCAGTCTATATTAGCAGCAGACACAGTACAGTACGGTAGTCCACGGATGTAGCTACCTCTGTGTCGGCACTCGGCAGTCCATCCATAATTGTATACCACCTACCCGTGGTTTTTTAATTTTTCTTTCTTCTTTATACATACTACATCTCATTATCATCCAGTCTATATTAGCAGCAGACACAGTACAGTACGGTAGTCCACGGCTGTAGCTACCTCTGTGTCGGCACTCGGCAGTCCATCCATAATTGTATACCACCTACCCGTGGTTTTTTTTTTCTTTCTTCTTTATACATACTACATCTCATTATCAACCAGTCTATATTAGCAGCAGACACAGTACGGTAGTTCACGGCTGTAGCTACCTCTGTGTCGGCACTCGGCAGTCCATCCATAATTGTATACCACCTACCCGTGGTTTTTTTTTTTCTTTCTTCTTTATACATACTACATCTCATTATCATCCAGTCTATATTAGCAGCAGACACAGTACAGTACGGTAGTCCACGGCTGTAGCTACCTCTGTGTCGGCAGTCCATCCATAATTGTATACCACCTACCCGTGGTTTTTTTTTTCTTTCTTCTTTATACATACTACATCTCATTATCATCCAGTCTATATTAGCAGCAGACACAGTACAGTACGGTAGTCCACGGCTGTAGCTACCTCTGTGTCGGCACTCGGCAGTCCATCCATAATTGTATACCACCTACCCGTGGTTTTTTTTTTTCTTTCTTCTTTATACATACTACATCTCATTATCAACCAGTCTATATTAGCAGCAGACACAGTACAGTACGGTAGTCCACGGCTGTAGCTACCTCTGTGTCGGCACTCGGCAGTCCATCCATAATTGTATACTAGTATCCATCCATCTCCATTGTTTACCTGAGGTGCCTTTTAGTTGTGCCTATTAAAATATGGAGAACAAAAATGTTGAGGTTCCAAAATTAGGGAAAGATCAAGATCCACTTCCACCTCGTGCTGAAGCTGCTGCCACTAGTCATGGCCGAGACGATGAAATGCCAGCAACGTCGTCTGCCAAGGCCGATGCCCAATGTCATAGTACAGAGCATGTCAAATCCAAAACACCAAATATCAGTAAAAAAAGGACTCCAAAACCTAAAATAAAATTGTCGGAGGAGAAGCGTAAACTTGCCAATATGCCATTTACCACACGGAGTGACAAGGAACGGCTGAGGCCCTGGCCTATGTTCATGGCTAGTGGTTCAGCTTCACATGAGGATGGAAGCACTCAGCCTCTCGCTAGAAAACTGAAAAGACTCAAGCTGGCAAAAGCACCGCAAAGAACTGTGCGTTCTTCGAAATCCCAAATCCACAAGGAGAGTCCAATTGTGTCGGTTGCGATGCCTGACCTTCCCAACACTGGACGTGAAGAGCATGCGCCTTCCACCATTTGCACGCCCCCTGCAAGTGCTGGAAGGAGCACCCGCAGTCCAGTTCCTGATAGTCAGATTGAAGATGTCAGTGTTGAAGTACACCAGGATGAGGAGGATATGGGTGTTGCTGGCGCTGGGGAGGAATTGACCAGGAGGATTCTGATGGTGAGGTGGTTTGTTTAAGTCAGGCACCCGGGGAGACACCTGTTGTCCGTGGGAGGAATATGGCCACTGACATGCCTGGTGAAAATAACAAAAAAAACAGCTCTTCGGTGTGGAAGTATTTCAACAGAAATGCGGACAACAGGTGTCAAGCCGTGTGTTGCCTTTGTCAAGCTGTAATAAGTAGGGGTTAGGACTTTAACCACCTCGGAACATCCTCCCTTATACGTCACCTGCAGCGCATTCATAATAAGTCAGTGACAAGTTCAAAAACTTTGGGCGACAGCGGAAGCAGTCCACTGACCAGTAAATCCCTTCCTCTTGTAACCAAGCTCACGCAAACCACCCCACCAACTCCCTCAGTGTCAATTTCCTCCTTCCCCAGGAATGCCAATAGTCCTGCAGGCCATGTCACTGGCAATTCTGACGAGTCCTCTCCTGCCTGGGATTCCTCCGATGCATCCTTGCGTGTAACGCCTACTGCTGCTGGCGCTGCTGTTGTTGCTGCTGGGAGTCGATGGTCATCCCAGAGGGGAAGTCGTAAGCCCACTTGTACTACTTCCAGTAAGCAATTGACTGTTCAACAGTCCTTTGCGAGGAAGATGAAATATCACAGCAGTCATCCTGCTGCAAAGCGGATAACTGAGGCCTTGACAACTATGTTGGTGTTAGACGTGCGTCCGGTATCCGCCGTTAGTTCACAGGGAACTAGACAATTTATTGAGGCAGTGTGCCCCCGTTACCAAATACCATCTAGGTTCCACTTCTCTAGGCAGGCGATACCGAGAATGTACACGGACGTCAGAAAAAGACTCACCAGTGTCCTAAAAAATGCAGTTGTACCCAATGTCCACTTAACCACGGACATGTGGACAAGTGGAGCAGGGCAGGGTCAGGACTATATGACTGTGACAGCCCACTGGGTAGATGTATGGACTCCCGCCGCAAGAACAGCAGCGGCGGCACCAGTAGCAGCATCTCGCAAACGCCAACTCTTTCCTAGGCAGGCTACGCTTTGTATCACCGGTTTCCAGAATACGCACACAGCTGAAAACCTCTTACGGCAACTGAGGAAGATCATCGCGGAATGGCTTACCCCAATTGGACTCTCCTGTGGATTTGTGGCATCGGACAACGCCAGCAATATTGTGTGTGCATTAAATATGGGCAAATTCCAGCACGTCCCATGTTTTGCACATACCTTGAATTTGGTGGTGCAGAATTTTTTAAAAAACGACAGGGGCGTGCAAGAGATGCTGTCGGTGGCCAGAAGAATTGCGGGACACTTTCGGCGTACAGGCACCACGTACAGAAGACTGGAGCACCACCAAAAACTACTGAACCTGCCCTGCCATCATCTGAAGCAAGAAGTGGTAACGAGGTGGAATTCAACCCTCTATATGCTTCAGAGGTTGGAGGAGCAGCAAAAGGCCATTCAAGCCTATACAATTGAGCACGATATAGGAGGTGGAATGCTCCTGTCTCAAGCGCAGTGGAGAATGATTTCAACGTTGTGCAAGGTTCTGATGCCCTTTGAACTTGCCACACGTGAAGTCAGTTCAGACACTGCCAGCCTGAGTCAGGTCATTCCCCTCATCAGGCTTTTGCAGAAGAAGCTGGAGACATTGAAGGAGGAGCTAACACGGAGCGATTCCGCTAGGCATGTGGGACTTGTGGATGGAGCCCTTAATTCGCTTAACAAGGATTCACGGGTGGTCAATCTGTTGAAATCAGAGCACTACATTTTGGCCACCGTGCTCGATCCTAGATTTAAAGCCTACCTTGGATCTCTCTTTCCGGCAGACACAAGTCTGCTGGGGTTGAAAGACCTGCTGGTGAGAAAAATGTCAAGTCAAGCGGAACGCGACCTGTCAACATCTCCTCCTTCACATTCTCCCGCAACTGGGGGTGCGAGGAAAAGGCTCAGAATTCCGAGCCCACCCGCTGGCGGTGATGCAGGGCAGTCTGGAGCGACTGCTGATGCTGACATCTGGTCCGGACTGAAGGACCTGACAACGATTACGGACATGTCGTCTACTGTCACTGCATATGATTCTCTCAACATTGAAAGAATGGTGGAGGATTATATGAGTGACCGCATCCAAGTAGGCACGTCACACAGTCCGTACTTATACTGGCAGGAAAAAGAGGCAATTTGGAGGCCCTTGCACAAACTGGCTTTATTCTACCTAAGTTGCCCTCCCACAAGTGTGTACTCCGAAAGAGTGTTTAGTGCCGCCGCTCACCTTGTCAGCAATCGGCGTACGAGGTTACATCCAGAAAATGTGGAGAAGATGATGTTCATTAAAATGAATTATAATCAATTCCTCCGCGGAGACATTGACCAGCAGCAATTGCCTCCACAAAGTACACAGGGAGCTGAGATGGTGGATTCCAGTGGGGACGAATTGATAATCTGTGAGGAGGGGGATGTACACGGTGATATATCGGAGGATGATGATGAGGTGGACATCTTGCCTCTGTAGAGCCAGTTTGTGCAAGGAGAGATTAATTGCTTCTTTTTTGGTGGGGGTCCAAACCAACCCGTCATATCAGTCACAGTCGTGTGGCAGACCCTGTCACTGAAATGATGGGTTGGTTAAAGTGTGCATGTCCTGTTTATACAACATAAGGGTGGGTGGGAGGGCCCAAGGACAATTCCATCTTGCACCTCTTTTTTCTTTAATTTTTCTTTGCGTCATGTGCTGTTTGGGGAGGGTTTTTTGGAAGGGCCATCCTGCGTGACACTGCAGTGCCACTCCTAGATGGGCCCGGTGTTTGTGTCGGCCACTAGGGTCGCTTATCTTACTCACACAGCTACCTCATTGCGCCTCTTTTTTTCTTTGCGTCATGTGCTGTTTGGGGAGGGTTTTTTGGAAGGGACATCCTGCGTGACACTGCAGTGCCACTCCTAGATGGGCCCGGTGTTTGTGTCGGCCACTAGGGTCGCTTATCTTACTCACACAGCTACCTCATTGCGCCTCTTTTTTTCTTTGCGTCATGTGCTGTTTGGGGAGGGTTTTTTGGAAGGGACATCCTGCGTGACACTGCAGTGACACTCCTAGATGGGCCCGGTGTTTGTGTCGGCCACTAGGGTCGCTTATCTTACTCACACAGCTACCTCATTGCGCCTCTTTTTTTCTTTGCGTCATGTGCTGTTTGGGGAGGGTTTTTTGGAAGGGACATCCTGCGTGACACTGCAGTGACACTCCTAGATGGGCTCGGTGTTTGTGTCGGCCACTAGGGTCGCTTATCTTACTCACACAGCTACCTCATTGCGCCTCTTTTTTTCTTTGCGTCATGTGCTAATTGTGGAGGGTTTTTTGGAAGGGACATCCTGCGTGACACTGCAGTGACACTCCTAGATGGGCCCGGTGTTTGTGTCGGCCACTAGGGTCGCTTATCTTACTCACACAGCTACCTCATTGCGCCTCTTTTTTTCTTTGCGTCATGTGCTGTTTGGGGAGGGTTTTTTGGAAGGGACATCCTGCGTGACACTGCAGTGACACTCCTAGATGGGCCCGGTGTTTGTGTCGGCCACTAGGGTCGCTTATCTTACTCACACAGCTACCTCATTGCGCCTCTTTTTTTCTTTGCGTCATGTGCTGTTTGGGGAGGGTTTTTTGGAAGGGACATCCTGCGTGACACTGCAGTGACACTCCTAGATGGGCCCGGTGTTTGTGTCGGCCACTAGGGTCGCTTAGCTTAGTCATCCAGCGACCTAGGTGCAAATTTTAGGACTAAAAATAATATTGTGAGGTGTGAGGTATTCAGAATAGACTGAAAATGAGTGTAAATTATGGTTTTTGAGGTTAATAATACTTTGGGATCAAAATGACCCCCAAATTCTATGATTTAAGCTGTTTTTTAGTGTTTTTTGAAAAAAACACCCGAATCCAAAACACACCCGAATCCGACAAAAAAAATTCGGCGAGGTTTTGCCAAAACGCGGTCGAACCCAAAACACGGCCGCGGAACCGAACCCAAAACCAAAACACAAAACCCGAAAAATTTCCGGCGCTCATCTCTAGTCCCTTCTCCCTCACATGCTTTTCCTTCTGTTACTTCCCACTTACTACTACACTACCTAGCCCTCTGATTCTGCCACTCTGATGCTTAGCTCAGTGTCCTGTCGGCTGATGCAGCGATGTGTATATACCCTGTACTTGCCCTACATTGTCATGAACTGTAAGTCGCTGTTTTTTTGTTTCGCTCATTTGTACTTTTATGTTCTAAAGATGGTGTTACCCATTTTTACCCATTGGGTCCAAGCTCCGGAATGTATCCTATTCCAGAGCTTCGTGCACAACTGAAAAGGGTCCAAACCTCTGAAATCTGTATTTTCTGTGGTTTCACCGCAAACAAAGCTTTCATGCACTTTGCCCCAATGTGGTCCGTTCTGACAGGGGACTCTTCTTTACTCCATGTATACAGAATATCATGTATCCACCCCAAATGAACAGAGCGCACAGCATCAGGGACTGCCATACACGATAATACAAACTTCTAGTAAGATGGATGTTACTTACACCGGAGGGTCACCGTGTAGTTTACTGGTCCTGGATGGTCCCGAGCTGTGCAATCCTAAGCAGGATGTGTATGAGGGGGTAACGCACCAAGGGGGTCATTCTGAGTTGATTTCTAGCTGCATTTGTTCGCAGCGCAGCGTTCAGGCTAAAAAATGGCAGTTCTGCGCATGCGTATGCGGCGCATTGTGCAAGTTTGATGTACGGGCACAACGAACGATGCAGTTTTGCACAGAGTCTAGCGATGCATTTCAGTCGCACTGCTGGCCGCAGAGTGATTGACATGAAGTGGGCATTTCTGGGTGTCAACTGACCATTTTCAGGGAGTGTTCGGAAAAACACAGGCGTGCCAGGGAAAACGCAGGCGTGGGTGGGTGTGAGACGTCAAATCCAGAACTGAATAGTCTGAAATGATCGCAAGTGCTGAGTAGGTCTGAAGCTACTCTGAAACTGCACCAACATTTTTTGCATACTCTCTGCGATCCCTTCGTTCGCACTTCTGCTAAGATAAAATACACTCCCAGTGGGAGGCGGCATAGCGTTTGCACGGCTGCTAAAAATTGCTAGCGAGCGATCAACTCGGAATGACCCCTCCAAGTTATTTGTACAATTCCATTTATTAACAAAACAATTGAACAGAGCAGTGGTTAGCGTCTGTTACGCTGCACGTTATAGTCCAATACATCGGCTGATAGGTGACACTGACATATAGTGCTGACTGCACTAAGTAAAAAAATTCCAATGCCGGAATCCCGACAGCCGACATTTTACCGTGGTCTGAATGCCGACACCCGCCCGTAATTCCCACTCGGATGGTGGGTCTATGCCACCAACCGAGTGGAATAGAACCGGGCATGAAGTGTGGTGAATGCAGCAAGCCCAGGAGGGGACTCACTGCCTTGCTACCAGTATACCGGAACACGGGTTGCTGCTGTCGGTATACTGACAGTCGGCATCCCGTCAGCCGGTATATCATCCCCATTCCGTCTGTGCATATCACATTTCAGGCAGGTGGCTATCTGGCTTTGATGCAGGAGATACTGTAGGGCTGGAGCGCAGTCCCGTCTATCAGACTTCACCCAAGATCTTCTGCAGCTACATCCGGTTTGTCTGCCATAAAAATTAGATTAATATATCTCTATCCGGTATCCGGACTCTGGGTCAACCCAATTAGGTCGACACCCATTGGTCGACATTGGATAGGTTGACACTAGAAATATGTCGACGTGGCCATTAGGTTGACATGAACAAGCTCAATGTGCAAAAAGGTCGACATGCATTTTTCAAATATTTTTTGGGGGGACTTTTTCATAGTTTATGATCCATGTGGGCTACGACTGGGAACGGTAACCTGTGCAAAGTGCATCGGTAGCGGAGCGAGGCACCTTGTCCGCAGCCGTGACCCATGCAAGGGGACGCGGTGCACTAATTGGGGTTCCCGGTCACTTGACGGAGAGAACTACACTTAAGAAACATAAAAAATCTCATGTCGACCTTTTTTCATGTCGACCTAATGGTCGCGTCGACCTATTTCTAGTGTCAACCTACCCACTGTCGACCAATGGGTGTCAACCTAATTGCTTTCGACCCTGAGTCCCATACCTGTGTAAGACACACAAATAAACTCTGCGGTACGGGACTCATCTCGTAGTCTTGCGGCAGACGGTATGCACAAGTCTGTACACAGGACATACATACTGGATGGAGATTTTATATTATGGGGTTTTTCTATACATTATTTCCCTAGCCTCCCACATGTACTTCGTCTCACCATCCGGGAATGAGCGATAGGATTCCGGAAAGGGCACACTAGCCGTAACGTCCTGATACTTTGTGACACTGAGCCGTAAACACAATTACTGGAGGTGCCGGGGCAGCACTCAGCAGTTCTTTAAGGGCTATCGATTTAGTGAAGTATTACATATGTATCATTGTCTCCCCCAAAGGCCCCTTGTGCCTCTCACAGTCCAGTGGTCCTAGCCTTGTTAGTAGGGAAGGCGCGTTACCTCGTATGGATCTGGGCTGCAGGGAAGGCAGAAAAACCTCATTTCTGCAGAGGAAAGCACTGACTAATGTGATTCTCTGTCGCTGAATACAAACCGAGCAGCTTCATATTGGACGCTAAGGGGCTGAGTTTTTTATTGATATTTTTTATACTTACGCCTTTCTGTATAGCACACATGAGGGATGCTTCTGAGTAGCGAGCAAGTAACTTTGCACGTTGGTAAAACCAGGGAGGGGCAGATTTAAGTTGTGCAGAGAGATTTACAGTATATTTAGGGGGGCACGTATCCAAACTCAAATGTAAATTGCAGTGTAAGAATAAAGTTGTCCAGCATCTGTGGGCTACATGCAAAAGCAGCCAGTATTTACCCTGCATGCAATAACTTTATTTGCACCCCTTGCAGTGCAACGCGTTTTTGCTCCAGATACAAAGTTACTTGCTTGATTTGCTGTGCTCTCATCTGAGAATCAGCCCCATGGCCTCAAAGACTGCTTACCCTTCCATCCATGTGTTCTCAGCATCAGCCACCTTTCACACTTCTACTCTTTATACCTGGAGAGGCAGGACGGAGGGAGAGGGCCGTGCAAACGTGCAATAAGGAAGTGTCCACGTCACTGTTGCACTTTCAGAGGAGGTAAACACCTGCAGATACACCTGTCACGATCGCTGACCACCGATGCAAGTCCTTGCTGCCGATGATAATTACCAACACGCACGTTAAAGAACTAGAATAAACAAAAAATAAATAAATCAGTGGTGTTGATTACTTTAGAAATATGGCGACAAGATATCAAAGGTATAATGGCATGGGACGGACAGGAGGTAAGTAACTGAAATGGGTGTAGGGTGCGCGATGGGGACCCCGTTGCACCCAGTGATCTGGTTGCAATGTACAACCTGCACCTATTACAGATACTCCGCTGTTGCTACCTAACCCACCAGCTGTTGCTAGATTGCAAGCATCCCAATGAGCAAAGATAGGGATCCGTGGTCTAAAACCACCTAATTGCCAAAGGGAATGCAGTCTCCCCATTACAAACAGAGCAGAAGGACTTGTGACATACAAGACCCTTTCACATAACTGTCTAATAGAGCCAGATCTATAAGAGCCCATGGCATGGTACAGACACAGCATGCCGCGATACGGGCCCTGGCTTGGTACAGACACAGCATGCTGTGAAATGGGTACTGGCTTGATACAGACACAGCATGCCGCGATACGGGTCCTGGCTTGCCAGCATGCATACATAATCCCCCCTGATTTTGTTCTACATAGCTGCCAAGTAACATTACTCAGTCCCTCTGTATTCCAAGGCGAATGGAATAGACATTAATGTTGTACGATGAGGCATTGATTTAGAACAGACCGTTTCGTTGAGGAGAAAAAAAATGGAGCAATCAAATATTTCTCAGCTGCCATCTGTAGCTACAGTACGGACAGCAGACACGTCCAAGTGTGAACATCTGAGCATGGTAATGACGGGGGTGAGTTCTGTAACAAGTCTCAAATCCAGGTGTCATATGGTGAAGGAACTGAGCGGGCGTTGTACATGGAATATCAATAAATAACAATGTTAATGTCTGATGAAGAATTTACTGTGTGTGTGTGTGTAACAGTAACTCTCAGTCATGTACAGGGATTGTTCAGATATCACACACGGTCAGTATGGTCTGATTACGGCCATATGGAATAATGGCCCTCATTCCGAGTTGTTCGCTCGCAAGCTGCTTTTAGCAGCTTTGCACACGCTAAGCCGCCGCCTACTGGGAGTGAATCTTAGCTTATCAAAATTGCAAACGAAAGATTTGCAATATTGCGAAAAGACTTCTCTGTGCAGTTTCTGAGTAGCTCGAGACTTACTCGGCATCTGCGATCAGTTCAGAGCTTGTCGTTCCTGGTTTGACGTCACAAACACACCCAGCGTTCGCCCAGACACTCCTCCATTTCTCCAGCCACTCCCGCGTTTTTCCCAGAAACGGTAGCGTTTTTTCACACACTCCCATAAAACGGCCTGTTTCCGCCCAGAAACACCCACTTCCTGTCAATCACATTACAATCACCAGAACGAAGAAAAAACCTCGTAATGCCGTGAGTAAAATACCTAACTACATAGCAAATTTACTTGGCGCAGTCACAGTGTGAACATTGCGCATGCGCAGTTAGCGGAAAATCGCTGCGATGCGAAGAAAATTACCGAGCGAACAACTCGGAATGACCACCAATATTTTTAGATCTGGAGAAAGTTCAGGGAAAAGTTTTTGCAAAACCGTGTTTGGCTGATGGTGGGGGAAGGAATGGGGGTGGACTTAGAGGGTAATTCAGACCTGATCGGTAGGCAGCGATTTTTGCACTGCTGCGATCAGATAGTCGCCGCCTACAGGGGGAGTGTATTTTCGCTGTGCAAGTGTGCGATCGCATGTGTAGCAGAGCTGCACAAACTGATTTTGTGCAGTCTCTGCACAGCCCAAAACTTACTCAGTCGCTGCGATCACTTCAGCCTGTCCGGGACCAGAATTGACGTCAAACACTCTCCCTGCAAACGCTTGGACACGCCTGTGTTTTTCCAATCACTCCCTGAAAACGGTCAGTTGCCACCCACAAACGCCCTCTTCCTGTCAATCTCCTTGCGAACGCCCATGCATTCGGAAATTTTGCACAATCCCGTCGCTGACTGGCGATCCCAGTTGCTGCGGCCCGTTGCGCTTGTGCATGCGCAGTTTAGATCTAATCGCAGCCTGTGAGAAAACGCAGCCTAGCGATCAGCTCTGGATTGGCCCCTTAGGGAGAGATATATACAACCTTCTTAAAGTGGAGAAGTTGAACATACTGAACTTAAACACTCACCAAGTTACATTCAGGGGCGGATTTAGGGATAAGGGCGCCCCTAGGCACAATAGTAACAGCCGCCCTCCCCGCCTAATTTTATTATTTTCTTTGATTGGTTATAAGCTCTCCTTTGATGACAGCCAATTTAATACAATAATAAAAAAGCCACTATGACATTTTTTTTATTTTTTTTTATTACTGTATGTTCAGTATACATATTTAGTAGAACAGCTTATAGGGGCAGTATGTGCGTGTCCTGCCCATTTACACTCCATTCCAGGTGTTATATTTTAAAGTACAGGGGAAATATTTAGCAGCAACTGGTACAATTCGGGCTGATAGCACCAACACAAGCATCCAAGTCCTGCCCCCAAACAAGTGCGGCCCCTAGACACCTGCCTAATAGGAAATTCGCCACTGGTTACATTACCTCTTGATAATTTTACCTCTGCTTCATTTAGTTTTGCCTGGTATTTACCGCATTTAGCGATAGTAGTAAAAATCCATTCACAAACAACGGAGATCCAGGTTTATATTAGTGATGAGCGGGTTCGGTTTCTCGGAAACCGAACCCCTCCGAACTTCACCCTTTTTACACGGGTCCGAGCCATACATGGATTCTCCCATATGGCTCAGGTAACCCGAGCGCGCCCGAACGTCATCATCCCGCTGTCGGATTCTCGCGAGATTCGGATTCTATATAAGCAGCCACTCGTGCATTGGAAATGTTAGGGAGAGGACGTGGCTGGCGTCCTCTCCGTTATTGTTGAACTTGATTGTGCACTATTGCTTAATTGTGGGGAGGGCTGGGGAGCAGCTGTATTATATAGGAGGAGTACAGTGCAGAGTTTTGCTGACTAGTGACCACCAGTATACGTTGTCTGCCTGAAAAACGCTCCATATCTGTGCTCAGTGTGCTGCATATATCTGTGCTCACACTGCTTTATTGTGGGGACTGGGGAGCAGCAGTATTATATAGCAGGAGTACAGTGCAGAGTTTTGCTGACAGTGACCACCAGTATACGTTGTCTGCCTGAAAAACACTCCATATCTGTGCTCAGTGTGCTGCTTTATTGTGGGGACTGGGGACCACCAGTATAATATTATATAGGAGGAGTACAGTGCAGAGTTTTGCTGACCAGTGACCACCAGTATATAATATATAGCATTACGGTACAGTAGGCCACTGCTGTACCTACCTCTGTGTCGTCATTAAGTATACTATCCATCTAGATTCTATACCTGTGGTGCATTTTAGTTTTGCAGTTTGCTGACACAGTGACCACCAGTATACTATATATAGCAGTACGGTACGGAAGGCCACTGCTGTACCTACCTCTGTGTCGTCATTAAGTATACTATCCATCTAGATTCTATACCTGTGGTGCATTTTAGTTGTGCAGTTTGCTGACACAGTGACCACCAGTATATATAGCAGTACGGTACGGAAGGCCACTTCTGTACCTACCTCTGTGTCGTCATTAAGTATACTATCCATCTACATTCTATACCTGTGGTGCATTTTAGTTTTGCAGTTTGCTGACACAGTGACCACCAGTATACTATATATAGCAGTACGGTACGGAAGGCCACTGCTGTACCTACCTCTGTGTCGTCATTAAGTATACTATCCATCTACATTCTATACCTGTGGTGCATTTTAGTTTTGCAGTTTGCTGACACAGTGACCACCAGTATACTATATATAGCAGTACGGTATGGAAGGCCACTGCTGTACCTACCTCTGTGTCGTCATTAAGTATACTATCCATCTACATTCTATACCTGTGGTGCATTTTAGTTTTGCAGTTTGCTGACACAGTGACCACCAGTATACTATATATAGCAGTACGGTACGGAAGGCCACTGCTGTACCTACCTCTGTGTCGTCATTAAGTATACTATCCATCTACATTCTATACCTGTGGTGCATTTTAGTTTTGCAGTTTGCTGACAGTGACCACCAGTATATATAGCAATACGGTACGGAAGGCCACTGCTCTACCTACCTCTGTGTCGTCAAGTATACTATCCATCCATACCTGTGGTGCATTTCAGTTGTGCGCAGTATATATAGTAGTAGGCCATTGCTATTGATAGTTAATGGCATATAATTCCACACATTAAAAAATAGAGAACAAAAATGTGGAGGTTAAAATAGGGAAAGATCAAGATCCACTTCCACCTCATGCTGAAGCTGCTGCCACTAGTCATGGCCGAGACGATGAAATGCCATCAACGTCGTCTGCCAAGGCCGATGCCCAATGTCATAGTATAGAGCATGTAAAATCCAAAAAACAAAAGTTCAGTAAAATGACCCAAAAATCTAAATTAAAAGCGTCTGAGGAGAAGCGTAAACTTGCCAATATGCCATTTACGACACGGAGTGGCAAGGAACGGCTGAGGCCCTGTCCTATGTTCATGGCTAGTGGTTCAGCTTCACATGAGGATGGAAGCACTCATCCTCTCGCTAGAAAAATGAAAAGACTTAAGCTGGCAAAAGCACAGCAAAGAACTGTGCGTTCTTCTAAATCACAAATCCCCAAGGAGAGTCCAATTGTGTCGGTTGCGATGCCTGACCTTCCCAACACTGGACGGGAAGAGCTTGCGCCTTCCACCATTTGCACGCCCCCTGCAAGTGCTGGAAGGAGCACCCGCAGTCCAGTTCCTGATAGTCAAATTGAAGATGTCACTGTTGAAGTACACCAGGATGAGGATATGGGTGTTGCTGTCGCTGGGGAGGAAATTGACAAGGAGGATTCTGATGGTGAGGTGGTTTGTTTAAGTCAGGCACCCGGGGAGACACCTGTTGTCCATGGGATGAATATGGCCCTTGACATGCCTGGTCAAAATACAAAAAAAATCAGCACTTCGGTGTGGAATTATTTCAACACAAATGCAGACAACAGGTGTCAAGCCGTGTGTTGCCTTTGTCAAGCTGTAATAAGTAGGGATAAGGACGTTAACCACCTCGGAACATCCTCCCTTATACGTCACCTGCAGCGCATTCATCATAAGTCAGTGACAAGTTCAAAAACTTTTGGTGACAGCGGAAGCAGTCCACTGACCACTAAATCCCTTCCTCTTGTAACCAAGCTCCTACAAACCACACCACCAACTCCCTCAGTGTCAATTTCCTCCTTACCCAGGAAAGCCAATAGTCCTGCAGGCCATGTCACTGGCAAGTCTGACGAGTCCTCTCCTGCCTGGGATTCCTCAGATGCATCCTTGAGTGTAACGCCTACTGCTGCTGGCGCTGCTGTTGTAGCTGCTGGGAGTCGATCGTCATCCCAGAGGGGAAGTCGTAAGACCACTTGTACTTCTTCCAGTAAGCAATTGACTGTCCAACAGTCCTTTGTGAGGAAGATGAAATATCACAGCAGTCATCCTGCTGCAAAGCAGATAACTCAGGCCTTGGCAGCCTGGGCAGTGAGAAACGTGGTTCCGGTATCCACCGTTAATTCAGAGGCAACTAGAGACTTGATTGAGGTACTGTGTCCCCGGTACCAAATACCATCTAGGTTCCATTTCTCTAGGCAGGCGATACCGAAAATGTACACAGACCTCAGAAAAAAACTCACCAGTGTCCTAAAAAATGCAGTTGTACCCAATGTCCACTTAACCACGGACATGTGGACAAGTGGAGCAGGGCAGACTCAGGACTATATGACTGTGACAGCCCACTGGGTAGATGTATTGCCTCCCGCAGCAAGAACAGCAGCGGCGGCACCAGTAGCAGCATCTCGCAAACGCCAACTCGTTCCTAGGCAGGCTACGCTTTGTATCACCGCTTTCCAGAAGAGGCACACAGCTGACAACCTCTTACGGAAACTGAGGAAGATCATCGCAGAATGGCTTACCCCAATTGGACTCTCCTGGGGATTTGTGACATCGGACAACGCCAGCAATATTGTGCGTGCATTACATCTGGGCAAATTCCAGCACGCCCCATGTTTTGCACATACATTGAATTTGGTGGTGCAGAATTATTTAAAAAACGACAGGGGCGTGCAAGAGATGCTGTCGTGGCCCGAAGAATTGCGGGCCACTTTCGGCATTCAGCCACCGCGTACAGAAGACTGGAGCACCACCAAACATTCCTGAACCTGCCCTGCCATCATCTGAAGCAAGAGGTGGTAACGAGGTGGAATTCAACCCTCTATATGCTTCAGAGGATGGAGGAGCAGCAAAAGGCCATTCAAGCCTATACATCTGCCCACGATATAGGCAAAGGAGGGGGAATGCACCTGACTCAAGCGCAGTGGAGAATGATTTCAACGTTGTGCAAGGTTCTGCAACCCTTTGAACTTGCCACACGTGAAGTCAGTTCAGACACTGCCAGCCTGAGTCAGGTCATTCCCCTCATCAGGCTTTTGCAGAAGAAGCTGGAGACATTGAAGGAGTAGCTAAAACAGAGCGATTCCGCTAGGCATGTGGGACTTGTGGATGGAGCCCTTAATTCGCTTAACCAGGATTCACGGGTGGTCAATCTGTTGAAATCAGAGCACTACATTTTGGCCACCGTGCTCGATCCTAGATTTAAAACCTACGTTGTATCTCTCTTTCCGGCAGACACAAGTCTGCAGAGGTTCAAAGACCTGCTGTTGAGAAAATTGTCAAGTCAAGCGGAACGTGACCCGTCAACATCTCCTCCTTCACATTCTCCCGCAACTGGGGGTGCGAGGAAAAGGCTAAGAATTCCGAGCCCACCCGCTGGCGGTGATGCAGGGCAGTCTGGAGCGAGTGCTGACATCTGGTCCGGACTGAAGGACCTGCCAACGATTACTGACATGTCGTCTACTGTCACTGCATATGATTCTCTCACCATTGAAAGAATGGTGGAGGATTATGGTGGAGGATTATATGAGTGACCGCACGTATACTGGCAGGAAAAAGAGGCAATTTGGAGGCCCTTGCACAAACTGGCTTTACTCTACCTAAGTTGCCCTCCCTCCAGTGTGTACTCCGAAAGAGTGTTTAGTGCAGCCGCTCACCTTGTCAGCAATCGGCGTACGAGGTTACTTCCAGAAAATGTGGAGAAGATGATGTTCATCAAAATGAATTAGAATCAATTCCTCCGTGGAGACATTCACCAGCAGCAATTGCCTCCACAAAGTACACAGGGACCTGAGACGGTAGATTCCAGTGGGGACGAATTAATAATCTGTGAGGAGGGGGATGTACACAGTGAAAGGGGTGAGGAATCGGAGGATGATGATGAGGTGGACATCTTGCCTCTGTAGAGCCAGTTTGTGCAAGGAGAGATTGATTGCTTCTTTTTTTGGTGGGGGCCCAAACCAACCAGTCATTTCAGTCACAGTCGTGTGGCAGACCCTGTCGCTGAAATGATGGGTTCGTTAAAGTGTGCATGTCCTGTTTATACAACATAAGGGTGGGTGGGAGGGCCCAAGGACAATTCCATCTTGCACCTCTTTTTTATTTCATTTTTCTTTGCATCATGTGCTGTTTGGGGACTATTTTTTTTGAAGTGTTATCCTGTCTGACACTGCAGTTCCACTCCTAGATGGGCCAGGTGTTTGTGTCGGCCACTTGCGTCGCTTAGCTTAGTCACACAGCGACCTTGGTGCGCCTCTTTTTTTCTTTGCATCATGTGCTGTTTGGGGACAATTTTTTTGAAGTGCCATCCTGCCTGACACTGCAGTGCCACTCCTAGATGGGCCTGGTGTTTGTGTCGGCCACTTGTGTCGCTTAGCTTAGTCACACAGCGACCTTGGTGCGCCTCTTTTTTTCTTTGCATCATGTGCTGTTTGGGGACTATTTTTTTGAAGTGCCATCCTGCCTGACACTGCAGTGCCACTCCTAGATGGGCCAGGTGTTTGTGTCGGCCACTTGTGTCGCTTAGCTTAGCCATCCAGCGACCTCGGTGTAAATTTTAGGACTAAAAATAATATTGTGAGGTGTGAGGTGTTCAGAATAGACTGGAAATGAGTGGAAATTATGGTTATTGAGGTTAATAATACTATGGGATCAAAATGACCCCCCAATTCTATGATTTAAGCTGTATTTTAGGTTTTTTTGTAAAAAACACCCGAATTCAAAACACACCCGAATCCAAAACACACCCGAATCCGACAAAAAATTTTCGGTGAGGTTTTGCCAAAACGCGTCCGAATCCAAAACACGGCCGCGGAACCGAATCCAAAACCAAATCACAAAACCCGAAAAATGTCCGGTGCACATCACTAGTTTATATAAATGTTCAAATTGCAAGGTGAGTGGAATGAGAGGTTGTTGAATCGTTGTGTACATTATCGTCTCACATTTCTCTCCTTTTTTGCGGATCAGTAACCCACTCTGATGCAACGGGAATGCCAATGACATCACTGCGGGCAACAGTGAAACACTGTTCAAGGCACAATTACTTCCTCAAAATGATGAGTGCTGTAATTGAGCATTTAGTGATTACCCACTGTTTTACACAAGTGTACAAATAATGCACCTTTACTTCTATTTTCTTGGTACACACATGGATGTCCAATTGCTGAGATTACCCAGAAACCACCTGCATATGCAAGGCAGTAGCGGCTCTTGCCACGGGCAAGCAGGACTTTTGCCCGGGGCGCCGCCTTCCAGAGGGCGCCGGCGCCATCCGGAGGGTACCGCACCATGGCAAGGTCCGCTACTGTGCCCCCCGCTGTGTCCCCCGCTGTGACGGGAACTAGACGCTATGCGTCTAGTTTCCCTTCGTGGAGAGGACCTTTGCTGTGCGGTGCGCGATGACATCATCGCGCACCGCACAGCATTGTGGGACTGACAGCCGGTAGGGGTCATATTTGACCTCTAGTGTCTGTGTATGCTGTGCTATGGGAGAGACGTCATGATGTGTCTCCCATAACTCCGAGGAGAGGAGCGGCGCCGGCGGAGGTCTGCAGCAGGCAGGAGCGGGGATTGCCAGTATTTGTGTGTGTGTGTGTGTGTGTGTGTGTGCTACGCTACAGGGGGCACAAATGGGGGCACAACTCTACTGCCCACGCCCCCTGTACAAAGCCACACCCCTATTATCCGCCCGGGGCGCCAAAATACCTAGAATCGGCCCTGATGCTAGGAATTATATACTGCATACTATACTTGGAAACAGGGCCATACCAAGGGCAGTACGGATGGTGTAGTGGTTAGCGTTACTGCCTCACAGCACTGAGGTCATGGGTTCAATTCCGACCATGGCCCTAACTGTGTGGAGTTTGTATATTCTCTCCATACTTGCGTGGTCTTCCTCTGGGTACTCTGATTTCTACCAAAAATATACTGGTAGGTTAATTGGCTTTTGACAAAAAAATTACCCTACTGTGTGTACTGTATATGTGCTAAGGGCAGAGCAGGTGGGTTAAGTGGTTATCTGCCATCAAATCCTATGTTGCCGCTGCCCAGGGCACAAGGACAAGGGTGTTGCTGCACCAGCGTTTGGAGGGCCACCCTGCCAGGCTCAGACTCAGTGCTGCACCTATAATAGGTACAAGGTGTGCAGTGCACACAGCAGGGACGTGCAGGTAGGGGAGGCACGGGAGGTAGGAGGCAGTGCCTCCCCTGTGATTAATTATTAAAATTATACAAAGACGATACTTATGACACATATTCTGTGTTATAAATATCTCCTTTATTTAATTCTAATTCATTTCTGGCCTGAAATGACTTTGGGAGGCACTGACACAGTGCCTCCCATACGTAATAGGAACGGAAACAGAGCGGGGGGCGGGGCCAAGCACTGGGCTGTAAAAGCCCATTCAAAACAGATGGGGAAAGCGGCATACATACAAGTGCCTCGCTGACAGGGACACCACCCCCATGTCAGCTAGGCACCTCTGATTGGACAGTGGATCAAGTGCTGTATCCGCTGTCCAACCACCCACACGCGGAAGTAGCAGCGGGTCCCGGTGCGGGTGACTGGTGTTGGGCCCACACCGCACACCCTGCACCCATTTCTTGAATACATACTGTACCCCTTCAGAGTCCTGCGTCAGCTGTAGCAGCGCCACACAAATCACCGGGAAAATGGCATGGAGGCCATTTTCCTGACATTTCAGGAAAATGCTGAAGCACCATGGAAACTATTCCAAGATTAGACCTCCCGCCAATCAAAGTGGTTGGTCCTGATTTACTCTTGTTCACTCCTTTATAAAGGGGCCCTGTTCCTTGCATGTCCTCTCTAATGGTTGGCCAAAGATCCTGGTGGTGACTGGCCACACCCCCTGTGGTGGCTGGCCACACCCTTGAAGCTTAGATCCCTACCACTGCATTCCCTGGTGGGCCCTTCAGACCCCAGTCCGACAATGCACCTTACTGCTAGGAGGGAAGCCAGGAAAGTCCTTAGGAAGTAACTGTCTCCCATATTCCTGATCCTCAATAGAAGAGATTGATCCAGGGAATTAGAGGCCGATTTATTAACATTATTTTTCCAAAAAAAAAATGTGAAAAGGGGGGTTTTCAGTTTTCACATCTGTTTCGCATTATTTTAGTATCACTGAAATGTATTAAAGGGTTTTTGGAGCAGTTTTCGTGAAAAACTGCTCCAAACCCTTAAATGCGATCTGGGCCGCATTTACCCCCCAAATTTTTTAAAAAACACTGCAGTGTGCCCTGTGATAATAATGCCAGCTCAGACTGGGAAAGTCACAATAAGCTGCCTTCTGCCCAGCTTTCCCTGCCCCCTGGCAGAGAAAGCTGTGCAGGGACCCGGCAGTGTGATCCGATGGACACTCAAGCTGATCACTGGTTAAAAAAAAAAAAGTAATAAACCCTGTAAAAGTACTTAGCAGTCCAGGGAGCCAGTGATCGGTGCTCTGGTGCGGGCTGCAGGGCGCCGGGTCCTCCATATGGTGCGCTGTGAAATGGCAGCTCACTTTACAGCACTGGAGGTCACACCAGCGCACAGGAACCGGCGCCCAGCAGCCCTGCAGGAGTAGCGATCACCGGCTCCCTGGACTGGTAAGTATATTTACTGTGAGGGGGTCCGCGGCGCAGGGGGGCAGTCGCAACAGGGAGGTCGACCCGGCAGCAGTGATGTTGGCGGTGGCGGTGCATGCGCAGCAGGACATCGGGGTTTTCTTCCTGAAAAATACCCAGATACTGTTGCGGATTGTTATCGCAGGGACAGAGCTTGCTCGCAAAAGCTCTGTCCCTGCATGCGATAATTGATACATCCGTGCAATGTAATCAACTATTGCAGTGTGGATTAGGTTGATTTTATGACATGCCACCATTCGATAAATCGGTCCCTTAATCTGATGTTTGCCCCTATAGGGGGAAATATATTAGCAGATGCACCAAGGAAATGGGGAGGATGGAGAATGGCCCCCTGTCCATTAGTCTGGGCGAACTCCCTCAAACTTATCCTTCTCTTGGAATAGCCAAGCATGACCTTGATGCAAAATACTGCAGCGCCAATACGACATGATACAATTGTATCCTCCGGCACGAATCGTAACAGTTCTCTCAATGTGAGTATTTGATACGTCATCCACTAGTAACTACACAGGCCTGGCAATTATCTGCACACTGTACACATTGGGGGTAATTCCAAGTTGATCGCAGCAGAATTTTTTTTTTAGCAGTTGGGCAAAACCATGTGCACTGCAGGTGGGGCAGATATAACATGTGCAGAGAGAGTTAGATTTGGGTGGGTTATTTTGTTTCTGTGCAGGGTAAATACTGGCTGCTTTATTTTTACACTGCAATTTAGATTGCAGATTGAACACACCCCACCCAAATCTAACTCTCTCTGCACATGTTATATCTGCCTCCCCTGCAGTGCACATGGTTTTGCCCAACTGCTAAAAAAATTCCTGCTGCGATCAACTTGGAATTACCCCCATTGCACTGTGGGGTGGAAGCCAGAGGTCTAGCCTTTTACGTGTTATTCAGATTGCTCTCCGGGAGAAATCATGTTTCTGTGTCAGGCTCGGCCAAGACTAGAGGTTGATAAATGTGCAGACGTCAGCGAAATCACGCCTGGTCCTCAATACCCTGTGATATTCCCATGATCTATGTCAGGGCTTAGGCTCGGGTTTGGCTAAGGTGAGTGGTGGAGGAAACCGATTGTGTGAGAACAGAGAGGTCAGGAAACACACTCGTGAAACGTTCTTGTTTTCACAAAATCCAGGAGAAGTCACCTGACCTCAACGTGTGAAAACAGAGCTTATTATTATACATGGCTTGCAGTATTTGTGTATGTTATATATCGATGGTGTGCTATGTTTAAAAACGACATTGTTGCAGTGTTTGTAGAGTACTGGAATATGCCCAGTAATGCTGTTAATCCAGGCACACTAATACATGTTAATTAAATGTCACAATTTACGCAGTTAAATGTCAAGATTGTAACTCAAAAGCAGAAATCAGAATATTATTTACTGGCAATGTGGATCGTGTGTGATGAGTGCATATAGTTATAGCTAGGCACACAGACAGAGCAATGTGTAAGAGCTCCCATTAATTTCTAATATATACTGTGTATCTATCTATCTATCTATCTATCTATCTATCTATCTATCTATCTATCTATCTATCTATCTATCTATCTATCTATGGAGAGAGAGACAGAGAGGGTAGTTTGGCACTCTAGGTCAATGCTGCAAATGCAGGATTTCTTCCCAAAATAATGTTTAGTCCACACTTTCATTATGGAGCTATGCAGTACTGGGAAAGACTAAGGTGACACTCCTGGCTTTCTGCAAAAACTAAATGCACGCTATTTTTGCATGAAGCCAAGAGTGCCGCCTTAGTCTTCCCCCGGGGGCTGCAATTTTTCTTTTATAATTTATTTAACTTTTATATATAATGCACACACAGTTTACTGTTTTACACAGCGCTGCACATTGACGGGCAAACAATAATTGACATACAATATGTCACGCTCGGTGCGGATTGTGGATCCGGGTTGGATGCTGAAGAGTAAGGGAATGTGGTTTCTTTGTACAGAAGATGGGCTGGGTGTATAAAGGTTCTTTTCATGGAATTTATTATTGGACAGAGGTGAAATAAGCTGGGTTTCTGCATAGGAAACACTGACTTTCATTGGTAGTTTAAGAAACGAGAAGGAGACGTTCCGGCCCTTATGAGAGGCAACGTGGAATCGGAATAATCGTGATCCAAAGCAGGCAGGGCCCTCGGCAGGACTGGCTTCTTGCACACTGGTAGGTTGCAGGAATACAGAACTCTGAAAGATGCACAGGAATTGCTGTGAAGCACAGAGAACTGGATACACAGTCTAGCTGTGTTAAACGTTACACTGGCAATTTCTAATCACTCAGCTTCCTTGTTTATACCTGTAGAAGAAATCCCACTGGCTGTCAGAGTCAACAGACCCTTCCTGGAACCGGATTGGCTCCCTGCGATGAAGTGACCGCTGTTGCCAGATCAGAGCTCAGCCTGCCCCATTCCAGGGACTAGAGATGGCCCGCAGAGACTCCCACACTGCACCTGCCGCCAGCAGCCCACACTTCCGCCAGGTGGACCCTGCCAGAGCTCTTGGACGGGTAAGTCCCAGAACCCCCACACTCTCCCAGGCCGGAACATGACACAATACATGAAATGAAAGGTACAGTATATGGCCCTGCCCAAATGAACTTACAATCTAAGAGGTGGGGATCACAAGATACAGATGGTAGCGGAATAACAATTGCACAGCGACTGGTGTTGGGGATACATGGTTATAGATACAGGAACAGGTATAGTCCTGGATTCTGGGCACTTGGTAATTATAGGCCCTGGTCCGTAATCAGAGGCAGACATAAACCCAACTTGCATTTTTCCTTACTGATCATTTGTGCAACTTGTTTTTATCAGGAGTACGCCGGACCTGAGACTGTGCCACCGTAAGGGGGTGAGACTGGCATAGGAGTGCAGACACGGGCAGTGGGCGTGAAGACAAAGCCAAAGTGTATTAAGGGTGTGGCGTGGGCGTGTGACCTACAGATGGGTCCACGGTTATCTTGACTAGTTTGCTGCGCCTGGGCACAACATGGTTTATTAACATAAAACCTTCATCTATTGTTCTCAGCTGCAATACAACACAGAGAACAATACTGCAGGGGATTAAGTCCGACTGGCCAGTCTCAGTTAATCCTATTAAAGGTCAAGATAAACATGGACCCATCTGTAAATGGTCGTTGAGAAGTGTCACAGTAGCTGGCTGGAGGGGTGTGACTTGCGAGGGACATAGCGCTGGTGTAAATAATTGCACTCTGATGATGACATGTGGCGACTGTGTCTGATTGGTCGCACTCATTAAAAACACACCCACTTATGCAAATGCAGTAAAATAGATGGAACAGTGCTTTAAGTTTCCCTTTTCACAGCATTCTTTTTATTTATATGACAACACCTATAAATATATGTGCAGGGTTCCCGTACTCAGTAGGGGAAGGGGAAATCTTAACATAGGGGGTAATTCCAAATTGATCGCAGCAGGAAATTTTTTAGCAGTTGGGCAAAACCATGTGCACTGCAGGGGAGGCAGATCTAACATTTGCAGATAGAATTAGAATTGGGTGGGTTATTTTATTTCTGTGCAGGGTAAATACTGGCTGCTTTATTTTTACACTGCGATTTAGATTGCAGATTGAACACACCACACCCAAATCTAACTCTCTCTGCACTAGAGATGTGCACCGGAAATATTTCGGCTTTTGTGTTTTGGTTTTGGATTCGGTTCCGCGGCTGTTTTGGATTCGGACGCATTTTGCCAAAACCTCCCTGAAAATTTTTGGTCGGATTCGGGGTTTTTTTTACAAAAAACCCTCAAAAGCAGCTTAAATCATAGAATTTGGGGGTCATTTTGATCCCATAGTATTATTAACCTCAATAACCATAATTTACACTCATTTTCAGTCTATTCTGAACACCTCACACCTCACAATATTATTTTTAGTCCTAAAATTTGCACCAAGGTCACTGGATGGCTAAGCTAAGCGACACAAGTGGCTGACACAAACACCTGGCCCATCTAGGAGTGGCACTGCAGTGTCAGACAGGATGGCACTTTAAAAAAAATTGTCCCCAAACAGCACATGATGCAAAGAAAAAAAGAGGCGCACCAAGGTCGCTGTGTGACTAAGCTAAGCGACACAAGTGGCCGACACAAACACCTGGCTCATCTAGGAGTGGCACTGCAGTGTCAGACAGGATGGCACTTCAAAAAAATAGTCCCCAAACAGCACATGATGCAAAGAAAAAAAGAGATGCACCAAGGTCGCTGTGTGACTAAGCTAAGCGACACAAGTGGCCGACACACACACCTGGCCCATCTAGGAGTGGCACTGCAGTGTCAGACAGGATGGCACTTCAAAAAAATAGTCCCCAAACAGCACATGATGCAAAGAAAAAAAGAGATGCACCAAGGTCGCTGTGTGACTAAGCTAAGCGACACAAGTGGCCGACACAAACACCTGGCCCATCTAGGAGTGGCACTGCAGTGTCAGACAGGATGGCAGATTTAAAAAATAGTCCCCAAACAGCACATGATGCAAAGAAAAAAAGAGGTGCAATGAGGTAGCTGTGTGACTAAGCTAAGCGACCCAAGTGGCCGACACAAACACCTGGCCCATCTAGGAGTGGCACTGCAGTTTTCTAGCGAGAGGATGAGTGCTTCCATCCTCATCACTAGCCATGAACATAGGCCAAGGCCTCACCCGTTCCTTGCCACTCCGTGTCGTAAATGGCATATTGGCAAGTTTGCACTTCTCATCAGACGCTTTTAATTTTGATTTTTGGGTCATTTAACTGAACTTTTGTTTTTTGATTTTACATGCTCTCTACTATGACATTGGGCATCGGCCTTGGCAGACGACGTTGATGGCATTTCATCGTCTCGGCCATGACTAGTGGCAGCAGCTTCAGCACGAGGTGGAAGTGGATCTTGATCTTTCCCTATTTTAACCTCCACATTTTTGTTCTCCATTTTTTAATGTGTGGAATTATATGCAGTATCAATAGCAATGGCCTACTACTATATATACTGCGCACAACTGAAATGCACCACAGGTATGGATGGATAGTATACTTGACGACACAGAGGTAGGTAGAGCAGTGGCCTTCCGTACCGTACTGCTATATATACTGGTGGTCACTGTCAGCAAACTGCAAAACTAAAATGCACCACAGGTATAGAATCTAGATGGATAGTATACTTGACGACACAGAGGTAGGTAGAGCAGTGGCCTTCCGTACCATACTGCTATATACTGGTGGTCACTGTCAGCAAACTGCAAAACTAAAATGCACCACAGGTATAGAATCTAGATGGATAGTATACTTGACGACACAGAGGTAGGTAGAGCAGTGGCCTTCCGTACCGTACTGCTATATATACTGGTGGTCACTGTCAGCAAACTGCTAAATTAAAATGCACCACAGGTATAGAATCTAGATGGATAGTATACTTGACGACACAGAGGTAGGTAGAGCAGTGGCCTTCCGTACCGTACTGTTATATATACTGGTGGTCACTGTCAGCAAACTGCAAAACTAAAATGCACCACAAGTATAGAATCTAGATGGATAGTATACTTGACGACACAGAGGTAGGTAGAGCAGTCGCCTTCCGTACCATACTGCTATATATACTGGTGGTCACTGTCAGCAAACTGCAAAACTAAAATGCACCACAGGTATAGAATCTAGATGGATAGTATACTTGACAACACAGAGGTAGGTAGAGCAGTGGCCTTCCGTACCGTACTGCTATATATACTGGTGGTCACTGTCAGCAAACTGCAAAACTAAAATGCACCACAGGTATAGAATCTAGATGGATAGTATACTTGACGACACAGAGGTAGGTAGAGCAGTGGCCTTCCGTACCGTACTGCTATATATACTGGTGGTCACTGTCAGCAAACTGCAAAACTAAAATGCACCACAAGTATAGAATCTAGATGGATAGTATACTTGATGACACAGAGGTAGGTAGAGCAGTCGCCTTCCGTACCATACTGCTATATATACTGGTGGTCACTGTCAGCAAACTGCAAAACTAAAATGCACCACAGGTATAGAATCTAGATGGATAGTATACTTGACAACACAGAGGTAGGTAGAGCAGTGGCCTTCCGTACCGTACTGCTATATATACTGGTGGTCACTGTCAGCAAACTGCAAAACTAAAATGCACCACAGGTATAGAATCTAGATGGATAGTATACTTGACGACACAGAGGTAGGTAGAGCAGTGGCCTTCCGTACCGTACTGCTATATATACCGGTGGTCACTGTCAGCAAACTGCAAAACTAAAATGTACCACAAGTATAGAATCTTGATGGATAGTATACTTGACGACACAGAGGTAGGTACAGCAGTGGCCTTCCGTACCGTACTGCTATATATACTGGTGGTCACTGGCAGCAAAACTCTGCACTGTACTCCTCCTATATAATACTGCTGGTCCCCAGTCCCCACAATAAAGCAGCACACTGAGCACAGATATATGCAGCACACTGAGCACAGATATGGAGCGTTTTTCAGGCAGAGAACGTATAATACTGGTGGTCACTGGTCAGCAAAACTCTGCACTGTACTCCTCCTATATAATACTGCTGGTCCCCAGTCCCCACAATAAAGCAGTGTGAGCACAGATATATGCAGCACACTGAGCACAGATATGGAGCGTTTTTCAGGCAGAGAACGTATAATACTGGTGGTCACTGGTCAGCAAAACTCTTCACTGTACTCCTCCTATATAATACTGCTGGTCCCCAGTCCCCACAATAAAGCAGTGTGAGCACAGATATATGCAGCACACTGAGCACAGATATGGAGCGTTTTTCAGGCAGAGAACGTATAATACTGGTGGTCACTGGTCAGCAAAACTCTTCACTGTACTCCTCCTATATAATACTGCTGGTCCCCAGTCCCCACAATTAAGCAATAAGCACAGATATTTGCAGCAACATTAATAAACGGAGAGGACGCCAGCCACGTCCTCTCCCTAACATTTCCAATGCACGAGTGAAAATGGCGGCAACGCGCGGCTCCTTATATAGAATCCGAATCTCGCGAGAATCCGACAGCGGGATGATGACGTTCGGGCGCGCTCGGGTTAACCGAGCCATACGGGAGAATCCGAGTATGCCTCGGACCCGTGTAAAATGGGTGAAGTTCGGGGGGGGTTCGGTTTCCGAGGAACCGAACCCGCTCATCACTACTCTGCACATGTTACATCTGCCCCCCCTGCAGTGCACATGGTTTTGCCCAACTGCTAACAAAGTTCCTGCTGCGATCAACTCCGAATTACCCCCATACTGTATATTCTCAAGTCTTGACATAAAAAAGTATAAATTTACCCTCCACATAGTTTTATGAGGATGCAAATGTAAGCGACCTGGGTGCTTATTATCTGCGCTATTCGGCCATTCGCTGTAATGTGTTTCATGGTGCGCTATGATATGTCGCACTCATAGTGACGCCTCCGGTTGCACTCCAGACGCATCTGGCCCAGGTAGGGGAAAGGGAGACGCAGCGAAATAATTGCGCATGCAATTTTTTTTTCATATTCATTTCACAATTCCATTTGAGTCCAATTCCTGAGTGAGGTTCTCTGTGTTCACCGTAACCTGGCTGCACTCCACGTACACTTACGGTATATGCAATTTAAAGCTTTAAAAATTGTCTCCTTTAAAAAAAATGTTTATTTCAGTGCTGTTTTTCCTTTAATTCAAGACGCTGGATTTTTTACATTGTCTCGCCTCTGTCTACCTTGAATTACATTAACAAAAACAGAATGTTTCCACCATGTCCGCTGGGACGGACGCACTGTGTTGCGCGGCGGACTGCGGAAGCCCATATCTGGCGAATTGTACCATGATCATATTCATTCTGTTCCCCGTGGGGACATGTGCAGAGATTACATTAAGCTCAGTGAGAAATTCTTTCATTAAATAAGAGTTTGGAAAATCTCCTGATAACTTTCTGTTTGCAGAGTCAACAAGCGGCCTGAATGTACATTGTTCTTGTGTTATTCCAGAGGCTGCGTCATCATCGCACGTGCGTCTGAGCACATATCCTATGTCAGGGTAGGTTTGTATTAAAGTACCGTCTATGATGCTTAAACCCACATGTGCGCCCAGTGTCCTAACATTGTGATAACCTTTGGCAGAGAAGGCCGCAGCCGCTGAGCCATATTGTTATTTTTCTCACACTTTCCCTCCCTGGCGCTTACTAGAGAGTTCTGCAGTTTCTCCTGATCAGAGATAAAACACGTTCTCCCATCTAGTCCGTGATAATTCTCTTTTTCTTGTTTTCTATCAACCGGTATAACTAGGGGCGCACACTGGGATGTCTGATAATTCCCTATAGACTGCGGCAGGGGCCGGTAGCAAGGGAGAGGGGTACCACAGATCTGACGCCAGAATACCTAAACACACCTCAGGCTTTTATAACGTAGGTAATTATTAATACCAATCATATATCAGTAATGCAGTAAGACTTTCCCTGTGCAGTATGATTCCTGGAATATCTCTAATGTCAAACTGCTTTACGGTTCCAACAACACACATACATATTTCCTGTGGGCCCAGGTACTTTTGGGGGCAGGGGAGTGGCCTAACCTCAGGAGGCGTGGCCATGCACCCTTAGAAAAAAATACAGAAAAAAATGTATTTTAAGCGTCTCCCCGGCCACACTGCAGACATAGCAGCATATGCTGGGCTGAGAAGAGCTGCAGCTGGTGCTGCCAGGTAAGGGGAAGGGGGGGGACCTGGGCTACGGAGCGATTAGTTGCAAACTGCGCATGCGCAATGTATGCAGAGCGCCTGCGCCAAGTAAATTAGCACAAAAGTTTGGTAATTTACTCATGGCGTAACAAAGTTTTTTCATCGCTCTGCTGATCGTAGTGTGATTGACAGGAAGTGGGTGATTCTGGGCGGAAACTTGCCGTTTTATGGGAGTGTGCGGAAAAACGCAGGCGTTCGAGTTGCAAAACGCAGGAGTGGCTGGAGAAACGGGGGAGTGGTTGGGCAAACGCTGGATGTGTTTGTGACATCAAACCAGGAACGAAAAGGACTGAGCTGGTCGCAATGGCTGAGTAAGTCTGGAGCTACTCAGAAACTGCGGGGTAATCATTATGAGAAAATTAGCAAACCCTTCGTTCGCACGTCTGCTAAGCTAAGATTCACTCCCAGTAGGCGTAGGCTTAGCGTGTGCAATGCTGCTAAAAGCAGCTAACGAGCGAACAACTCGGAATCACACCCTTTATACACTCTATGAAGTACATGCAATGCTGCAGCTTTTATATACTCTATGAAGTACATGCAATGCTGCAGCTTTTATATGCTCTATGAAGTACATGCAATGCTGAAGCTTTTATATACTCTATGAAGTACATGCAATACTGCAGCTTTTATATGCTCTATGAAGTACATGCAATACTGCAGCTTTTATATGCTCTATGAAGTACATGCAACGCTGCAGATTTTATATACTCTATGAAGTACATGCAATGCTGAAGCTTTTATACACTCTTTGTAGTACATGCAACGCTGCAGCTTTTATATACTCTATGAAGTACATGCAATGCTGCAGCTTTTATATACTCTTTGAAGTACATGCAATGCTGCAGCTTTTATATACTCTATGAAGTACATGCAACGCTGCAGCTTTTATACACTCTATGAAGTACATGCAATGCTGCAGCTTTTATATACCATATGAAGTACATGCAATGCTGCAGATTTTATAGACTCTATGAAGTACCTGCAATGCTGAAGCTTTTATACACTCTATGAAGTACATGCAATGCTGCAGCTTTTATATACCATATGAAGTACATGCATTACTGCAGATTTTATAGACTCTATGAAGTACCTGCAATGCTGAAGCTTTTATACACTCTATGAAGTACATGCAATGCTGCAGCTTTTATACACTCTATGAAGTACATGCAATGCTGCAGCTTTTATATACTCTATGAAGTACATGCAATGCTGCAGCTTTTATATACTCTATGAAGTACATGCAACGCTGCAGCTTTTATACACTCTATGAAGTACATGCAATGCTGCAGCTTTTATACACTCTATGAAGTACATGCAATGCTGCAGCTTTTATACACTCTATGAAGTACATGCAATGCTGCAGCTTTTATACACTCTATGAAGTACATGCAATGCTGCAGCTTTTTTATACACTCTATGAAGTACATGCAATGCTGAAGCTTTTATACACTCTATGAAGTACATGCAATGCTGCAGCTTTTATACACTCTATGAAGTACATGCAATGCTGCAGCTTTTATATACTCTATGAAGTACATGCAATGCTGCAGCTTTTATATACTCTATGAAGTACATGCAACGCTGCAGCTTTTATACACTCTATGAAGTACATGCAATGCTGCAGCTTTTATACACTCTATGAAGTACATGCAATGCTGCAGCTTTTATATACTCTATGAAGTACATGCAATGCTGCAGCTTTTATATACTCTATGAAGTACATGCAACGCTGCAGCTTTTATACACTCTATGAAGTACATGCAATGCTGCAGCTTTTATACACTCTATGAAGTACATGCAATGCTGCAGCTTTTATACACTCTATGAAGTACATGCAATGCTGCAGCTTTTATACACTCTATGAAGTACATGCAATGCTGCAGATTTTATACACTCTATGAAGTACATGCAATGCTGCAGCTTTTATACACTCTATGAAGTACATGCAACGCTGCAGCTTTTATATACTCTATGAAGTACATGCAATGCTGCAGCTTTTATATACTCTATGAAGTACATGCAACGCTGCAGCTTTTATACACTCTATGAAGTACATGCAACGCTGCAGCTTTTATACACTCTATGAAGTACATGCAACGCTGCAGCTTTTATATACTCTATGAAGTACATGCCAGTGACGTAACTAGGCATTGTATCGCTGTGTGCAAGAATTGTCATTGGCGCCCCCCCCCCCCCCATATAAGACAGGGGCAGTGCGCGCAGCAGGCAGGCGCGCAAAATATATATAGGGGTGTGGCTTCATGGGAAAGGGGCGTGACCATAAAAATAATACCAATTCATATTACGGTGCACAGTAGTCTCGATTATTCAAATTATGCTGCATAGTAGCACCACTACAACAGGTAGAGCCCCTTTTACACTTCACGGCAGCCAGCGTCCCCTTTTTATACATTACGGCAGACAGCGTCCCCTTTTTACACATTACGGCAGACAGCGTCCCCCTTTTTACACATTATGGCAGACAGCGTCCCCCTTTTAACACATTACAGCAGGCAGCGTCTCCCTTTTTATACATTACGGCAGACAGCATCCCCTTTTTACACATTACGGCAGACAGCGTCCCCCTTTTTGCACATTACAGCAGACAGCGTCCCCCTTTTTATACATTACGGCAGACAGCGTCCCATTTTTACACATTACGGAAGACAGCGTCCCACTTTTTACACATTACGGCAGACAGCGTCCCCTTTTTAAACATTACAGCAGACAGCGTCCCACTTTTTACACATTACGGCAGACAGCATCCCCTTTTTACACATTACGGCAGACAGCGTCCCCCTTTTTGCACATTACGGCAGACAGTCCCCTACTGTACACATTACGGCAGACAAAGTCCCCTTATTACACATTACGGCAGACAGCGTCCCCTTTTTTACACATTACAGCAGACAGCATCCCCCTTTTTACACATTACGGCAGACAGCGTCCCCTTTATTACACATTACGGCAGACAGCATCCCCCTTTTTACACATTACGGCAGACAGCGTCCACCTTTTTACACATTACGGCAGACAGCGTCCCCCTTTTTACACATTACGGCAGAAATGAGAAGCACTCTCCTTTCACAATTGGTGATAAAATATATATACTGTATGTGGCACTGCAGTGCTGCTACAAACAACTCAAAGGGGATGGAAAACTGCAGCCTGCCCGAGTGTGTCCTCCTCCTCTCAAAGCCACTGTAGCAGGGCAGCTCCTCACAGCGCTTGGCGGGGCGCAGGGAGACAGAGTAAGCCGGGACAGGCTCCCGAGTTGCGGGGGTAGCGATCCGGCAACCAGGGCAGAGAGAAGTGGTTTAGTGTGAAGGGAGAGACCCGGGAGCTGGCGGCTGCACTCCCGAATCCCCTGCAGAGGCGGCGGCGCAGGCGGGAGACAAGTGCTTGCGGTAGTTGTAGACCTGACAGCGCGTCGTGCGGGGGGGAGGAGAGGGAGATGTGGCGCACAAGGTCCGTTCAGAGAGGCGGCTCTAGACTGTATAGTGAATGTTGCCAGTGTGGCTGCGGCCGTGCGGGGGGGAGGGGATGTGCTGCCGATGGTGCGCCTTCAGTGCATGTGCGCTGTGGGCAAGGCACCATCGGCACACGCCTAGTGTCGGCACTGGTACATGCAACGCTGCAGATTTTATATACTCTATGAAGTATATAAGATGCTGCAGCTTTTTTCAGTTAACACATTCATATTTGTACGCCAACCAAATGGCTTTCTTGCAGCTCTGCAATTCCTTACAAACATAAATCGGGCCCAAAGTGCGCCTGCATCTTGTGGAACAAAGGCGGCCAAATCAGCGTCAGCCCAGCGTTACTGTTTGTCTATAACTAACCATAAATCTTCTATATAATATCCCAGATCTGTGACTTTGTGACTGTGTGTATAACGCTGGGCGGAGTCACAGCGCTGGGCGGAGTCACTGTCACAGATCTGGGCAATTATATAGGAGATGGGAAAATGAACAACCAGCCCAGGATTCACTTTCTCTAGTGTCCCAGCATGGCTGCGGGCAAGGGGGGCTGAGGCACTCTCCCTGGTTGGCGGTCTGCCCGGGGCACAGCGCTCCAGACGCTGCCCCTCTCTGTGCACCATGCTGCGTGACCCGGGGATCAGGAAACAGCACCACCCCACCCGCAGCACCCGGCCACCGTATTCCACCCCGTAGAATACCACCACCATCATGTCTTCAGCAGCTGAGGACATTACATAGTTCAAGCCATGGACCAGAGGTATGGAATACCCCGCACCCACCCCTCCCTCACCTGCAGCACCCCCGCCAGCCACCCCTCCACCCACCCTCTCACGGCACCCTGCACCCGCCCCTCCCACACCCATGGGACCCCCGCACCCACCCCTCCCCCAACCACGGCACCCCCGCAGCCACCCCTCCCCCCACCCGCAGTGCCTCCGAACCCCCTTCCCCATTCACCCATTCACCATACCCCCAAAACCGCCCCTCCCCCACCCATGGTATCCCCAACCGCAGCAACCCCTGCACCTCCCCCAGACCCCATCCCCCATCCGTGGCAACCCGCCCATCCCCTACCCGGGGACCTCCTGACCCCCTTCCCCACCTGCGGCATCCCCGCACCCGCCCCTCCCCCATCCGCGGCACCTCCAGAACCCTATGCCACCCGCGAAACCCACCCCTCCACCATCCGCAGCACCTCAGTGCCCCATCCGCCACACCTGTCCCTCCCCCACCCACGGCACCCACGCTACTCCCCCACCCACGGCACCTTCGGACCACCTACCCCACCCGTGGCATCCACCACACCCACCCTCCCCCAACCGCGGCACCCCCGCACCCACCCCTCCCCCAACCGTGGCACCCTTGCAGCCACCCAGTTACCTCCCCCATCTGCAGCACCCATGCACCTTTCCCTCCCTCACCCGCAGTGCCTCCGGCCCCCCTCACCCATCCACCGCACCTCGAACCTGCCCCTCCCCCACCCACAGCACCCCCGCCTGCCCCTCCCCCAACCATGCCAACCCCCGCACCCGCCCCTCCCACAGTGCCCCTGGACCCCATCCGCAGCAACCCCCGCAATAGTCCCTCCACCACCCGCAGCACCTCTGGACCCCCTCCCCCATCTGCCGCACCTGCCCCTCTTCCATCCACCGCACCCACGCTCCTTCCCCACCCAGAGCACCTTCGTACCCCCTAGCCCACACGTGGCACCCCCCTCCTGTGGCGCTCCCGCCCCTCCCCCACCCACAGCACCCCCGGACCCCATCCATGGCACCCCCACAACCGCCCCTCCCCCTCCCGTGGCACCACTTCCTCTCCCTCCCCTCCACCACCCGCAGCGCCTCCGGACCCCCTCCCCCATCCGCGGCCCCCGTCCCCCCCACCCGCAGCACCTCCCGACCCCCTCCTTCTTCCATACACCCCCCCACATCCGCCCCCTCCACCTGCAGCATCTACAGACACCCTCCCCCATCCGCAGTCCCCCCCGCACCTGCTACATTCTGTACATCTTGCCCTGCAGGCACTGTTCATGCCATCGCAAGGGGCTACGCTCCCTTCACCATCGGACGCCCATTCATTGTGCAATATTTTACCACTAACAAATCTAGGAACGTAGGTAATACTCCATATAATGCAAATATTGAACCCCAGAAAGGTCTGCACAGGGTAAGGCGGCAGAGGGTAAGTGGGCGTAGCCCTTTGCGATGGTGTGAAGAGCGCCCGTAGGGCGCGATGAAGCACCTAGTATACATTAAAAATGATGATAAAAAGACTTTGGGCTAAATGTAATAGGTTGCAATGTTGAACCTGCGCATGTGGCTGACTTCTACTCACCTTATGGTTTTGTGCAATTAAGTTTGCGGTCAGCCACACACGCTGGTTCCCATGCATTAGTCTCAATTTTATTTACTTAACACTGAGTTCTATGAGACGCCCACAGCCAATCCTGAGCGGAGCTCCTCCGGTGCTCTAAGCTGATTGGCTCAGGGGTTTCCCAGTGACAGGAAACCCATCATTTGCGCAGAGGAGCAGCATGTAACAACACATGCTGCTCCTCAGTCCGTTTTTTTTTTTTTTTGTTCTCCCTGTGGATGCCTACATGGACCCAAGAGGACAGAACTACACTGGACATAGGTGAGTATATATTTTTTATTTTTTTACATGTACCCTATGGATTCTACTGTACAAGTGGACGTGAATGGCGGCATGAGATGTAAGTAAGTATATGTGAGTGTGCAAGAGTGGTTTATTAAAGTTTTATTTTCACGGTGTGTGTGTCGTGTCTTTGTTTGAATATTTCTTGTGTTGTGGAACTACAGGTACCAGTGGGCCCTTTTATGCCCTGCATGCTGGTTCTTGTGGTTCTCCAAGTACCAGCATTTGGGGAAGGCTTGCTGGGACCTATTGACAATGTTAATTTATTTATTTATTTTTACACAAATGTTTGCTTTCAGCCTGACACCCACGGCCCAGGGGTGCCAGGGACAGCCCCATGCCTCATCCCTGGCCCTTTAATGGGGGGGTCCCCACTCCCCCCAGAGAACCCGGGCCTATTTCTTTCTCACTGATCTGTGCATGCTTCTGGCTAAATCACACAAAGTAATGAAAACGTACAAAAAAACGCATGTTTCCTTTACTAATAATCACTTCAAATCACATACCATTTAAATTTCAACCCTAAAAATTGGAACCTATTACATCTAACCCTTAGTGTACAGTACTGTAACATAAGAGGAGACACTAACGCAATTCCCGGCTAAACTGACAGCTCTCAGGTAACTCTGACTGATACAAATTGATTTGTGCCGTATTCTCTTAGCCTGTCAGACTACAAAAGGAATGCATAATAAAAGGAATGAATAATGTACATAGAACCTTTAGGAAGGCGCTGGTACCAGTTACTCTCTGTAAAAGGGATGGGTGCTACAATGAATGAATATGTTTTGCACTTCAATAAGCACAGTTTCGCATTCTGAAAGCCGTTATAATGCTAATTTCATTTCTGCTGCCTAAGTGATGTATATAATACAGTAAACGGCTTCATATTGCTGAAAATGCTGAAATGTGACATTCTGCCCACAATGCGTTTTACTGATGGTGACATATTTCAGAGGAGAATGGCAGAGACTGCAGCAGGGATGTATATTCCCGCGACTCTACGTATTTATGGCGTGTGACTCTATCTGCATACACAACAGAATCCTCGCAGCGTCTTACTCCCTCTTACCTTTATTGTGATTCAGCAGAAAATATCCACGCCTTGTAATTAACAGTATACAGTATATATGTCTTATGTCCACACGTAACCCTGGCCAGACTTGTCCCGCCAAGTGGTTTGTGGGATACAGGAAAATTGCCGACATCCTCTTTCCACTGCCCCCTGTCTGTTAGCAAATAGGTTTTATCTTTCCCTCTAAACGGAAATTCTTGAGAAATGTTTTTCCATTGAACTTCCTCCAAAACGTACATTAAAAACATGGACCCCACACTCAAATATACATCCCACACCCAAATATACACCGACGTGTTTCCTCACTGTGTCCATTTCCGGAATAAGTGACTGCTGCAAAGTTGGACATAAAATAGACATATAGGGGGTCATTCCGACTTGATTGCTAGCTGCCGTTGTTCGCAGCGCAGCGACCAGGCTAAATGCGCACCGCAATGCGCACGCGCGACGTATGGGTACAAAGTTTTTTGTGAATTTACACAGGTTCTAGCGAAGCTTTCAGTCGCAGGGCACAACGCCGGAATATTGACATGAAGTGGGCGTTTCTGGGTGTCAACCCACCGTTTTTAGGGAGTGCTTAGAAAAACGCAGACGCGTGGAGGAAAACGCAGGCATGGCTGGGCGAACGCTGGGCCGGTGTGTGACGTCAAAAGCCGTCCCACCATCTTTAGAATAAATGCACATGAAGAGGAACTACAGGGCTGGTCTTGTTTTGCACAAAACGATTTTGCAGGCGCTCTGCTGAACAGGCGTTCGCACTTCTGCAAAGCAAAAATACACTCCCTGTGGGCGGCGGCAATGCGTTTGCACGGCTGCTAAAAACTGCTAGCGAACGATCAACTCGGAATGACCTCCATAGTACAGGACTCAAGAGAAACATCAGATATTTGCAGCTCAAGATGCGTCTGGTTTATCGCAACGCCTCATCATAAGCAGGAACATGCCCCATCCTGTAATAGGTTAATAGTTGCATAAGATACGTCTGCTAACTGGTATATTATGTTAGAGATGTGCGGTTCAGTTCTCCAGAAACTCGAACCCACCCATATTTTGTGGATCCGAACCAATTCAAAACCCGGTCCTGATCTCCAGAGGAAATTCGATCCGAACCGAGTACAAGTTTGGATCTTCCCACAATTTGGAATTTGGATTTTAAATCCGAATTTTGGGTTTTGGATTACAAAAATTACATGAATTTAGCTGTTTTTATCTATTTTTTACCAAAGCAATACCCCGAAGCCGAACCAAAACGTGTTTGAGGATGGTTTTGCCCCAGTGATGAAGTAGAATCAAAACCAAAACATATACTGCATTTATAAAGTGCCATAAAATCCCTCTAATTCAGTCCACTTATAATTTATACGTTCGTTGGCTGATTAAAAACAGGTGAAATGTCTTGAATTTAGCAGGCCACAGAACCTGTGTAAATCACAGGTGTCCCAGAATAAAGGAATATTATATATCCTAATTAGAGAAGTGCGGCGGGCACTTTTTGTGTTTTGGTTTTGAATCTGGATCCCCGCTCGCGTTTTGGATCTGGATTGGTTTTGCCAAAACCACCATTTCGGGTTTTGGTTCTGGTTTTGGATCTGGATGATTTTTGAAAAAAAAAAAGCTAAAAATAACCATAATTTCCACTCATTTCCAGCCTATTCTGAACACCTCACACCTCACAATATTGTTTTTAGGCCAAAAGGTTGCACCGAGGTTGCTGGATGGCTAAGCTAAGCGACCCAAGTGGCCGACACAAACACCTGGCCCATCTAGGAGTGGCACTGCAGTGGCAGACAGGATGGCAGACTTAAAAAATAGGCCCCAAATAGCACATCATGCAAAGAAGAAAAAGAGGTGCAATGAGGTCGCTGGATGGCTAAGCTAAGCGACACAAGTCTGCGGCACAAACACCTGGCCCATCTAGGAGTGGCACGCAGTGGCTGAATGTCGAAAGTGGCCCACAATTTTTCGGGCCACCGACAGCATCTCCTGCACGCCCCTGTCATTCTTCCAAAAATTCTGCACCACCAAATTGATTGTATGTGCAAAACATGGGAAGTGCTGGAATTTGCCCAGATGTAATGCACGCACAATATTGGTGGAGTTATACGACAGTACCCCTGGATATATACGGTTGCACCACTGGACTGGACTTATATGGCAGTACCACTGGACTTATACGGCAGTACCCCTGGACTTATACGGCAGTGTCAGACAGGATGGCACTTAAAAAAACTAGTCCCCAAACAGCACATGATGCAAAGAAGAAAAAGAGGTGCAAGATGGAATTGTCCTTGGGTCCTCCCACCCACCCTTATGTTGTATAAACAGGACATGCACACTTTAACAAACCAATCATTTCAGCGACAGGGTCTGCCACACTGTGGCTGAAATGATTGGGTTGTTTGGGCCCCCACAAGAGAAGAAGCAATTAATCCCCCCCACCAGAAAAGAAGTAATCATTCTCTCCTTGCACAAACTGGCTCTACAGAGGCAAGATGTCGACCTCATCATCATCCTCCGATTCCTCACCCCTTTCACTGTGTACATCCTCCTCACAGAGTATTAATTTGTCCCCACTGGAATCCACCATCTCAGGTCCCTGTGTTCTTTCTGGAGGCAATTGCTGGTGAATGTCTCCACGGAGGAATTGATTATAATTCATGTTGATGAACATCATCTTCTCCACATTTTCTGGAAGTAACCTCGTACGCCGATTGCTGACAAGGTGAGCGGCGGCACTAAACACTCATTCGGAGTACACACTGGAGGGAGGGCAACTTAGGTAGAATAAAGCCAGTTTGTGCAAGGGCCTCCAAATTGCCTCTTTTTCCTGCCAGTATAAGTACGGACTGTGTGACGTGCCTACTTGGATGCGGTCACTCATATAATCCTCCACCATTCATTCAGTGGTGACAGAATCATATGCAGTGACAGTAGACGACATGTCAGTAATCGTTGGAACTTGGCAGGTCCTTCAGTCCGGACCAGATGTCAGCACTTGCTCCAGACTGCCCTGCATCACCGCCAGCGGGTGGGCTCGGAAATCTTATCCTTTTTAACAGCATACAGGAGCAGTGTGCTTTTAATTTGTAAGAACTGCACCCCTGAATTTTTATAGCAGACAGGGCCATTGTAATGTTATTAAGACATCAGCACCCCTATATGTCACAGTGCACCTGCCCCCTGTACAACACATGTGTACAGCTGCCAGGACAGCAACCCTAACACAGCACGGATACACCACAGTGACTGCAGCGGCGCCCCTACAGACCACACACTAACCCGACACCACCACCCACAGAGAGAGACACAGATCTGTCTCCCTCACTCTCCAAGTCCGGAGTGAAAATGGCGGCGACGCGCGGCTTTTCATATGGGATCCACAGTCTGCGAGAATCAGACAGCGGGAAAACCTGACGCGGGCTCGGATCCGGGCTCGGGATGTGATGTTCGGTAGGGTTTGGTTCTCAGGGAACCGAACCCGCTCATTCCTAATCCTAACCCACCAGTTTTGCTGTCTAACCCTATCAGTTCCCTCCAGCAGCCTAATCCTAACTCTCCCCCTTCCCCCCGTTACCCATAAGTATATATATAGATTTTCAATTAAAATCTCAATAAAAATACATAGCTGAAATAACATAGTGATCTTTCAAAGCTCACAGCATATAAAAACCAGTAGCGGTTCTTGCCACGGGCAAGCAAGCTTTTTGCCCGGGGCACCGCTGTCCCCAGGGCACCGCCGTGGCAAGAGCCATTACTGATCCCTGCTCCCCTCTCCCCGGCTGCAGCAGGCGCTGTGGGCTGTGTGGGTGCCCGCTGCAACCGGCTCCAGTGACACACACTAGAGGTCATAATTGACCTCTAGTGTCAGTGCAGCGCTGCTATGAGAGAGACGTCATGACTCTTAGAGAGGAGACGGCGGCCAGAGATGGAGGGCAGCGCAGCAGCGGTCCGGAAGCAGGAGCGGGGCTGGTAACTATTGTGTAGTTTTTTTTTTGTTTTTTTATTGTGTGTGTTTGTAAGCAGCGCTACTGGGGCACAGCTACAGGGGTCTCAACTACTGGGGGGCACAGCTACAGGGGTCTCAACTACTGGGGGCACAGCTACAGGGGGCACAGCTACAGGGGTCTCAACTACTGGGGGCACAGCTACAGGGGGCACAGCTACAGGGGTCTCAACTACTGGGGGCACAGCTACAGGGGGCACAGCTACAGGGGTCTCAACTACTGGGGGCACAGCTACAGGGGGCACAGCTACAGGGGGCACAGCTACAGGGGTCTCAACTAATGGGGACACAGCTACAGGGGGCACAGCTACAGGGGTCTCAACTACTGGGGGCACAGCTACAGGGGGCACAGCTACAGGGGTCTCAACTACTGGGGGCACAGCTACAGGAGGCACAGCTACAGGGGTCTCAACTACTGGGGGCACAGCTACAGGGGGCACAGCTACAGGGGTCTCAACTACTGGGGTCACAGCTACAGGGGGCATAGCTACAGGGGGGCACAGCTACAGGGGTCTCAACTACTGGGGGCACAGCTACAGGGGGCACAACTACAGGGGGCACAGCTACAGGGGTCTCAACTACTGGGGGGCACAGCTACAGGGGGCACAACTACAGGGGGCACAGCTACAGGGGTCTCAACTACTGGGGGGCACAGCTACAGGGGGCACAACTACAGGGGGCACAGCTACAGGGGGCACAACTACAGGGGGCACAGCTACAGGGGGCACAGCTACAGGGGTCTCAACTACTGGGGGGCACAACTACAGGGGGCACAGCTACAGGGGTCTCAACTACTGGGGGGCACAGCTACAGGGGGCACAACTACAGGGGGCACAGCTACAGGGGGCGCAACTACAGGGGGCACAGCTACAGGGGTCTCAACTACTGGGGGGCACAGCTACAGGGGCACAGCTACAGGGGCACAGCTACAGGGGGGCACAGCTACAGGGGGCACAACTACAGGGGGCACAGCTACAGGGGGCGCAACTACAGGGGGCACAGCTACAGGGGTCTCAACTACTGGGGGGCACAGCTACAGGGGGCACAACTACAGGGGGCACAGCTACAGGGGGCGCAACTACAGGGGGCACAGCTACAGGGGTCTCAACTACTGGGGGGCACAGCTACAGGAGGCACAGCTACAGGGGTCTCAACTACTGGGGGGCACAGCTACAGGGGGCACAGCTACAGGGGCACAGCTACAGGGGGCGCAACTACAGGGGGCACAGCTACAGGGGGCGCAACTACAGGGGGCACAGCTACAGGGGGTGCAACTACAGGGGGCACAGCTACAGGGGGCACTGCTACTGGGGGCACAGCTATAAGGGTCTCAACTACTGGGGGGCACAGCTACAGGGGGTGCAACTACAGGGGGCACAGCTACAGGGGGCGCAACTACAGGGGGCACAGCTACAGGGGGCACAACTACAGGGGGCACAGCTACAGGGGTCTCAACTACTGGGGGGCACAGCTACAGGGGGCACAGCTACAGGGGGCACAGCTACTGGGGGAACAGCTACAGGGGGCACAGCTACAGGGGGCACAGCTACAGGGGTCTCAACTACTGGGGGGCACAGCTACTAGGGGCACAGCTACAAGGGTCTCAACTACTGGGGGGCACAGCTACAGGGGGCACAACTACTGGGGGGCACAGCTACTGGGGTCTCAACTACTGGGTGCACAGCTACAGGGGTCTCAACTACTGGGGGGCACAGCTACAGGGGGCACAACTACTGGGGGGCACAGCTACTGGGGTCTCAACTACTGGGTGCACAGCTACAGGGGTCTCAACTACTGGGGGGCACAGCTACAGGGGGCACAACTACTGGGGGGCACAGCTACTGGGGTCTCAACTACTGGGTGCACAGCTACAGGGGTCTCAACTACTGGGGGGCACAGCTACAGGGGGCACAACTACTGGGGGGCACAGCTACTGGGGTCTCAACTACTGGGTGCACAGCTACAGGGGTCTCAACTACTGGGGGGCACAGCTACAGGGGGCACAACTACTGGGGGGCACAGCTACTGGGGTCTCAACTACTGGGTGCACAGCTACAGGGGTCTCAACTACTGGGGGGCACAGCTACTGGGGTCTCAACTACTGGGGGCACAGCTACAGGGGGCGCAACTACAAGGGGCATAACTACAGGGGACACAGCAACAGGGAGCAGAACTACAGGGGGCACAGCTACAGGGGTCTCAACTACAGGGGGCACAGCTACAGGGGGCGCAACTACAAGGGGCATAACTACAGGGGACACAGCAACAGGGAGCAGAACTACAGGGGGCACTGCTACAGGGGGCACAGCTACAGGGGTCTCAACTACTGGGGGCACACCTACAGGGGCACAGCTACAGGGGGCATAGCTACAGGGGGCATAACTACTGGGGACACAGCAACAGGGAGCAGAACTACAGGGGGCACAGCTACAGGGGGCACAGCTACAGGGGTCTCAACTACTGGGGGCACAGCTACAGGGGGCACAACTACAGGGGGCACAGCTACAGGGGGCACAACTACAGGGGGCACAGCTACAGGGGGCATAACTACAGGGGACACAGCAACAGAGAGCAGAACTACAGGGGGCACAGCTACAGGGGGCACAGCTACAGGGGTCTCAACTACTGGGGGAACAGCTACAGGGGGCACAGCTACAGGGGGCATAACTACAGGGGGCACAGCTACAGGGGTCTCAACTACTGGGGGCACAGCTACAGGGGGCACAACTACAGGGGCACAGCTACAGGGGGCACAGCTACAGGGGGCACAGCTACAGGGAGCATAACTACAGGGGGCACAGCTACAGGGGTCTCAACTACTGGGGGCACAGCTACAGGGGGCACAGCTACAGGGGTCTCAACTACTGGGGCACAGCTACAGGGGGCACAACTACAGGGGGCACAGCTACAGGGGGCACAACTACAGGGGGCACAGCTACAGGGGGCACAACTACAGGGGGCACAGCTACAGGGGGCACAACTACAGGGGGCACAGCTACAGGGGGCACAACTACAGGGGGCACAACTACTGGGGCAACAGCTACAGGGGGCAGAACTAAAGGGGGCACAGCTACTGGAGGCACTGCTACAGGGGGCACTGCTACTGGGGGCACAGCTACAAGGGGCAACTCTACTGGGGGCACAGCTACAAGGGGCAACACTACTGGGGGCACAGCTTCAGGGGGGCACAACTACTGGGGCCACGGCTACAGGGGGCACAACTACAGGGGCACAGCTACAGGGGGCACATCTACTGGGGAAAATCTACTGGGGGCACAACTACTGGGGGCACTGCAACTGGGGGCACAACTACTGGGGGCACAGCTACAGGGGGGCACAAGTCCAGGGGAATAACTGTGGCCACGCCTCTGTTTTGGGGCGCGCACCCTTGGCGCACACCAGCTCTATTTTACCGGGAGGGGGGTGGCGCCACAGGAAACCACAAGGTCTAGAACTGGCCCTGATAAAAACCACCTAACACAAGAAATTATAAATGTAAATTAGCCATCACTGAAGGATAGAAAGTATTTCACAGCGCACTGGTACAGCATATAAGACGTCTATAATGTTTTTAGCAGGCAATAATGACAATGGGTAGTGCCATGGATGACTGCGATCAGCAACGATCTTATTAGTCTTTTATAAACTTGTGCTTGCAAAAATGTCCTCCAACTTGGGCAAGGATTGACCAGTGGTTTTCTCAGCCACTTTAACCACCCTGACTATAGGTTCCTGGGTCAGAAGGAGTGATTCAATACTGAGAAATACAGGCAGGTACTTATCCATCATGCAATACCATCAAAGAAGCATCTGATTAGCTCCAAATGTATTCTGAATTTCTGCAGTAGGACAATGACATCAGTGGTTAAAGTGGGCCGGAACAGGGCGGAACTGCGTTCCGTCACTTCTAATTGAAGGCAGAACCACTAGCATCAGGTCCTGGCTCACGGGCGGACTGGCTGCCAATTAAAAGAAAGCTGGTGTGAGCCAATCACGGCTCGCACACTGCCAGCCATGATTGGCGCGCAATTGACACCAGATTCAAAGAGCGGCCCCTTTCTTTTGATCAGCAGCCGTTTCGCAGGAATGGCTGGCGGCTGCTGACAACTTAAAACTGCACTGCACCCGGGACCCAGTCGATGCTCCCTGCTCCTCCTCCGCCCCGCACCAGCACAGACAGAGGTGTGTCTCAGGGAGATGTCAGGAGCAGGGAGTGAGATAGGGGGGTGAGGCACAGGGGGTGAGATGGGGGAGTGAGGCACAGGAGGTGAGATGGGGGAGTGAGGCAGAGGAGATGAGATGGGGGAGTGAGGCATGGGGGTGTGAGGCACAGGGGTTGAAATGGGGGAGTGAGGCACAGGGGGTGAGATGGGTGAGTGAGGCACAGGAAGTGAGATGGGGGAGTGAGGCATGGGGGAGTGGGGCACAGGGGGTGATATGGATGAGTGAGGCACAGGGGGTGAGATAGGGGAATGAGGGGTGCAGGGGGTAAGATAGAAACAGAGGCTGAATGGGTATCAGGGAGTGAGAGGAGCAGGGGTGAGATGGGAGAGTGAGGCACAGCGGGTGAGATGGGGGAGTGGGGCACAGGGGGTGAGGTAGGGGAGTGAGAGGAGCAGGGGTGAGATGGGGGAGTGAGGCACAGGGGGTAAGATAGGGGAATGAGAGGAGCAGGGGGGTGAGGTAGAGGAGTGAGGCACAGGAGTGAGAGGTGCAGGGGGTAAGATAGGGGAATGAGACGAGCAGGGGGGTGAGGTAGGGGAGTGAGGCACAGGAGTGAGGGGTGCAGGGGGTAAGATAGATGCAGAGGCTGAAGGGGTAGCAGGGAGTGAGAGGAGCAGGGGTGAGATGGGGGAGTGAGGTACAGGGGGTTAGATAGGGGAGTGAGAGGTGCAGGGGGGTGAGGTAGGGGAGTGAGAGGAGCAGGGGAATGAGGCACAGGAGTGAGAGGTGCAGGGGGTAAGATAGATGCAGAGGCTGAAGGGGTAGCAGGGAGGGGGAGGTGTCGGGGTAAGTACAGGAGAAAAAGATGCATGTGATTAGATACAAAGGAGAGTATACAGAGAGTGAGAGGGTTACCTAATATGATGATATGGACACATGAGGAGAGTGACAGACAAAGGAAACAGAAGGGACACATGGAAGACATACTGTAATAGAGGTGAGCAAAGGTTGTTCAGCATATCCTGTAACATTGTACACCACATCTAAAATGGGGGGGCGGACTGCTGTGGGCATTGTGTGTGTAAGCGGCACTACTACTGTGGGCATTGTGTGTGTAAGCGGCACTGCTACTGTGGGCATTGTGTGTGTAAGCGGCACTGCTACTGTGGGCATTGTGTGTGTTAGGGGCACTGCCACTGTGGGCATTGTGTGTGTAAGGGGCACTGCCAGTGTGGGCATTGTGTGTGTAAGGGGCACTGCCACTGTGGGCATTGTGTGTGTAAGCGGCACTGCTACTGTGGGCATTGTGTGTGTAAGCGGCACTGCTACTGTGGGCATTGTGTGTGTAAGCATCACTACTACTGTGGGCATTGTGTGTGTAAGCATCACTACTACTGTGGGCATTGTGTGTGTAAGCGGCACTACTACTGTGGGCATTGTGTGTGTAAGGGGCACTGCTACTGTGGGCATTGTGTGTGTAAGCATCACTACTACTGTGGGCATTGTGTGTGTAAGCATCACTACTACTGTGGGCATTGTGTGTGTAAGCGGCACTACTACTGTGGGCATTGTGTGTGTAAGGGGCACTGCTACTGTGGGCATTGTGTGTGTAAGCATCACTACTACTGTGGGCATTGTGTGTGTAAGCATCACTACTACTGTGGGCATTGTGTGTGTAAGCGGCACTACTACTGTGGGCATTGTGTGTGTAAGCGGCATTACTACTGTGGGCATTGTGTGTGTAAGCGGCATTACTACTGTGGGCATTGTGTGTGTAAGCGGCACTGCTACTGTGGGCATTGTGTGTGTAAACGGCACTGCTACTGTGGGCATTGTGTGTGTAAGCGGCACTGCTACTGTGGGCATTGTGTGTGTAAGCGGCACTGCTACTGTGGGCATTGTGTGTGTAAGCGGCACTGCTACTGTGGGCATTGTGTGTGTAAGCGGCACTGCTACTGTGGGCATTGTGTGTGTAAATGGCACTGCTACTGTGGGCATTGTGTGTGTAAGCGGCACTGCTACTGTGGCCATTGTGTGTGTAAGCGGCACTGCTACTGTGGGCATTGTGTGTGTAAGCGGCATTACTACTGTGGGCATTGTGTGTGTAAGCGGCACTGCTACTGTGGCCATTGTGTGTGTAAGCGGTACTGCTACTGTGGGCATTGTGTGTGTAAGTGGCACTGCTACTGTGGGCATTGTGTGTGTAAGTGGCACTGCTACTGTGGGCATTGTGTGTGTAAGTGGCACTGCTACTGTGGGCATTGTGTGTGTAAGTGGCACTGCTACTGTGGGCATTGTGTGTGTAAGTGGCACTGCTACTGTGGGCATTGTGTGTGTAAGCGGCACTGCTACTGTGGGCATTGTGTGTGTAAGCGGCACTACTACTGTGGGCATTGTGTGTGTAAATGGCACTGCTACTGTGGGCATTGTGTGTGTAAGCGGTACTGCTACTGTGGGCATTGTGTGTGTAAGCGGCACTGCTACTGTGGGCATTGTGTGTGTAAGCGGCACTGCTACTGTGGGCATTGTGTGTGTAAGCGATACTGCTACTGTGGGCATTGTGTGTGTAAGCGGCACTGCTACTGTGGGCATTGTGTGTGTAAGCGGCACTGCTACTGTGGGCATTGTGTGTGTAAGCGGCACTGCTACCTGTGGGCATTGTGTGTGTAAGGGGCACTGCCACTGTGGGCATTGTGTGTGTAAATGGCACTGCTACTGTGGGCATTGTGTGTGTAAGCGGTACTGCTACTGTGGGCATTGTGTGTGTAAGCGGCACTGCTACCTGTGGGCATTGTGTGTGTAAGGGGCACTGCCACTGTGGGCATTGTGTGTGTAAACGGCACTGCTACTGTGGGCATTGTGTGTGTAAGCGGCACTGCTACTGTGGGCATTGTGTGTGTAAGCGGCACTACTACTGTGGGCATTGTGTGTGTAAGCGATACTGCTACTGTGGGCATTGTGTGTGTAAGCGGCACTGCTACTGTGGGCATTGTGTGTGTAAGCGGCACTACTACTGTGGGCATTGTGTGTGTAAGTGGCACTGCTACTGTGGGCATTGTGTGTGTAAGCGGCACTGCTACTGTGGACATTGTGTGTATAAGGGGCACTGCTACCTGTGGGCATTGTGTGTGTAAGGGGCACTGCCACTGTGGGCATTGTGTGTGTAAATGGCACTACTACTGTGGGCATTGTGTGTGTAAGCGGCACTACTACTGTGGGCATTGTGTGTGTAAATGGCACTGCTACTGTGGGCATTGTGTGTGTAAGCGGTACTGCTACTGTGGGCATTGTGTGTGTAAGCGGCACTGCTACTGTGGGCATTGTGTGTGTAAGCGGCACTGCTACTGTGGGCATTGTGTGTGTAAGCGATACTGCTACTGTGGGCATTGTGTGTGTAAGCGGCACTGCTACTGTGGGCATTGTGTGTGTAAGCGGCATTACTACTGTGGGCATTGTGTGTGTAAGTGGCACTGCCACTGTGGGCATTGTGTGTGTAAATGGCACTGCTACTGTGGGCATTGTGTGTGTAAGCGGTACTGCTACTGTGGGCATTGTGTGTGTAAGCGGCACTGCTACCTGTGGGCATTGTGTGTGTAAGGGGCACTGCCACTGTGGGCATTGTGTGTGTAAATGGCACTGCTACTGTGGCCATTGTGTGTGTAAGCGGCACTGCTACTGTGGGCATTGTGTGTGTAAGCGGCACTGCTACTGTGGGCATTGTGTGTGTAAGCGGCACTGCTACTGTGGCCATTGTGTGTGTAAGCGGCACTGCTACTGTGGGCATTGTGTGTGTAAGCGGCACTACTACTGTGGGCATTGTGTGTGTAAGCGATACTGCTACTGTGGGCATTGTGTGTGTAAGCGGCACTGCTACTGTGGGCATTGTGTGTGTAAGCGGCACTACTACTGTGGGCATTGTGTGTGTAAGTGGCACTGCTACTGTGGGCATTGTGTGTGTAAGCGGCACTGCTACTGTGGACATTGTGTGTATAAGGGGCACTGCTACCTGTGGGCATTGTGTGTGTAAGGGGCACTGCCACTGTGGGCATTGTGTGTGTAAATGGCACTGCTACTGTGGGCATTGTGTGTAAGCGATACTGCTACTGTGGGCATTGTGTGTGTAAGTGGCATTACTACTGTGGGCATTGTGTGTGTAAGCGGCACTGCTACTGTGGACATTGTGTGTATAAGTGGCACTACTACTGTGGGCATTGTGTGTGTTAGGGGCACTACTACTGTGTGCATTGTGTGTGTAAGCGGCATTACTACTGTGGGCATTGTGTGTAAGCGGCACTGCTACTGTGGGCATTGTGTGTGTAAGTGGCATTACTACTGTGGGCATTGTGTGTGTAAGCGGCACTGCTACTGTGGACATTGTGTGTATAAGTGGCACTACTACTGTGGGCATTGTGTGTGTTAGGGGCACTGCCACTGTGGGCATTGTGTGTGTAAGCGGCATTACTACTGTGGGCATTGTGTGTAAGCGGCACTGCTACTGTGGGCATTGTGTGTGTAAGTGGCATTACTACTGTGTGCATTGTGTGTGTAAGCGGCATTACTACTGTGGGCATTGTGTGTAAGCGGCACTGCTACTGTGGGCATTGTGTGTGTAAGTGGCATTACTACTGTGTGCATTGTGTGTGTAAGCGGCATTACTACTGTGGGCATTGTGTGTAAGCGGCACTGCTACTGTGGGCATTGTGTGTGTAAGCGGCATTACTACTGTGGGCATTGTGTGTGTAAGCGATACTGCTACTGTGGGCATTGTGTGTGTAAATGGCACTACTACTGTGGGCATTGTGTGTGTACGCGGCACTACTACTGTGGACATTGTGTGTATAAGGGGCACTGCTACCTGTGGGCATTGTGTGTGTAAGGGGCACTGCCACTGTGGGCATTGTGTGTGTAAATGGCACTGCTACTGTGGGCATTGTGTGTGTAAGCGGTACTGCTACTGTGGCCATTGTGTGTATAAGGGGCACTGCTACTGTGGGCATTGTGTGTGTAAGGGGCACTGCTACTGTGGGCATTGTGTGTGTAAGCGGTACTGCTACTGTGGACATTGTGTGTATAAGGGGCACTGCTACTGTGGGCATTGTGTGTGTAAATGGCACTGCTACTGTGGGCATTGTGTGTGTAAGCGGTACTGCTACTGTGGGCATTGTGTGTGTAACCGGCACTGCTACTGTGGCCATTGTGTGTGTAAGCGGCACTGCTACTGTGGGCATTGTGTGTGTAAGCGGCACTGCTACTGTGGCCATTGTGTGTAAGCGGCACTGCTACTGTGGGCATTGTGTGTGTAAGCGGCACTGCTACTGTGGGCATTGTGTGTGTAAGCGGCACTACTACTGTGGCCATTGTGTGTGTAAGTGGCACTGCTACTGTGGCCATTGTGTGTGTAAGCGGCACTGCTACTGTGTGCATTGTGTGTGTAAGGGGCACTACTACTGTGGGCATTGTGTGTGTAAGCGGCACTACTACTGTGGGCATTGTGTGTGTAAGCGATACTGCTACTGTGGGCATTGTGTGTGTAAATGGCACTGCCACTGTGGGCATTGTGTGTGTAAGTGGCATTACTACTGTGGGCATTGTGTGTGTAAGCGGCACTGCTACTGTGGGCATTGTGTGTGTAAGTGGCATTACTACTGTGGGCATTGTGTGTGTAAGCGGCACTGCTACTGTGGACATTGTGTGTATAAGTGGCACTACTACTGTGGGCAGTGTGTGTGTAAGCGGCATTACTACTGTGGGCATTGTGTGTAAGCGGCACTGCTACTGTGGGCATTGTGTGTGTAAGCGGCATTACTACTGTGGGCATTGTGTGTGTAAGCGGCACTACTACTGTGTGCATTGTGTGTGTAAGCGGCACTGCTACTGTGGCCATTGTGTGTATAAGTGGCACTACTACTGTGGGCATTGTGTGTGTAAGCGGCATTACTACTGTGGGCATTGTGTGTATAAGTGGCACTGCTACTGTGGGCATTGTGTGTGTAAGCGGCACTGCTACTGTGGGCATTGTGTGTATAAGTGGCACTGCTACTGTGGGCATTGTGTGTGTAAGCGGCACTACTACTGTGGGCATTGTGTGTGTAAGCGGCACTGCTACTGTGGGCATTGTGTGTGTAAGCGGCACTGCTACTGTGGGCATTGTGTGTGTAAGTGGCACTGCTACTGTGGGCATTGTGTGTGTAAACGGCACTGCTACTGTGGGCATTGTGTGTGTAAGTGGCATTACTACTGTGGGCATTGTGTGTGTAAGTGGCACTGCTACTGTGGGCATTGTGTGTGTAAACGGCACTGCTACTGTGGGCATTGTGTGTGTAAGTGTCATTACTACTGTGGACATTGTGTGTATAAGGGGCACTGCTACTGTGGACATTGTGTGTATAAGTGGCACTACTACTGTGGGCAGTGTGTGTGTAAGCGGCATTACTACTGTGGGCATTGTGTGTAAGCGGCACTGCTACTGTGGGCATTGTGTGTGTAAGCGGCATTACTACTGTGGGCATTGTGTGTGTAAGCGGCACTACTACTGTGTGCATTGTGTGTGTAAGCGGCACTGCTACTGTGGGCATTGTGTGTATAAGTGGCACTACTACTGTGGGCATTGTGTGTGTAAGCGGCATTACTACTGTGGGCATTGTGTGTGTAAGCGGCACTGCTACTGTGTGCATTGTGTGTGTAAGCGGCACTGCTACTGTGGGCATTGTGTGTGTAAGGGGTACTGCTACTGTGGGCATTGTGTGTGTAAGCGGCACTGCTACTGTGGGCATTGTGTGTGTAAGCGGCACTGCTACTGTGGCCATTGTGTGTGTAAGCGGCACTGCTACTGTGGGCATTGTGTGTGTAAGCGGCACTACTACTGTGGGCATTGTGTGTGTAAGCGATACTGCTACTGTGGGCATTGTGTGTGTAAGCGGCACTGCTACTGTGGGCATTGTGTGTGTAAGCGGCACTACTACTGTGGGCATTGTGTGTGTAAGTGGCACTGCTACTGTGGGCATTGTGTGTGTAAGCGGCACTGCTACTGTGGACATTGTGTGTATAAGGGGCACTGCTACCTGTGGGCATTGTGTGTGTAAGGGGCACTGCCACTGTGGGCATTGTGTGTGTAAATGGCACTGCTACTGTGGGCATTGTGTGTAAGCGATACTGCTACTGTGGGCATTGTGTGTGTAAGTGGCATTACTACTGTGGGCATTGTGTGTGTAAGCGGCACTGCTACTGTGGACATTGTGTGTATAAGTGGCACTACTACTGTGGGCATTGTGTGTGTTAGGGGCACTGCCACTGTGGGCATTGTGTGTGTAAGCGGCACTACTACTGTGTGCATTGTGTGTGTAAGCGGCATTACTACTGTGGGCATTGTGTGTAAGCGGCACTGCTACTGTGGGCATTGTGTGTGTAAGTGGCATTACTACTGTGGGCATTGTGTGTGTAAGCGGCACTGCTACTGTGGACATTGTGTGTATAAGTGGCACTACTACTGTGGGCATTGTGTGTGTTAGGGGCACTGCCACTGTGGGCATTGTGTGTGTAAGCGGCATTACTACTGTGGGCATTGTGTGTAAGCGGCACTGCTACTGTGGGCATTGTGTGTGTAAGTGGCATTACTACTGTGTGCATTGTGTGTGTAAGCGGCATTACTACTGTGGGCATTGTGTGTAAGCGGCACTGCTACTGTGGGCATTGTGTGTGTAAGTGGCATTACTACTGTGTGCATTGTGTGTGTAAGCGGCATTACTACTGTGGGCATTGTGTGTAAGCGGCACTGCTACTGTGGGCATTGTGTGTGTAAGCGGCATTACTACTGTGGGCATTGTGTGTGTAAGCGATACTGCTACTGTGGGCATTGTGTGTGTAAATGGCACTACTACTGTGGGCATTGTGTGTGTACGCGGCACTACTACTGTGGACATTGTGTGTATAAGGGGCACTGCTACCTGTGGGCATTGTGTGTGTAAGGGGCACTGCCACTGTGGGCATTGTGTGTGTAAATGGCACTGCTACTGTGGGCATTGTGTGTGTAAGCGGTACTGCTACTGTGGCCATTGTGTGTATAAGGGGCACTGCTACTGTGGGCATTGTGTGTGTAAGGGGCACTGCTACTGTGGGCATTGTGTGTGTAAGCGGTACTGCTACTGTGGACATTGTGTGTATAAGGGGCACTGCTACTGTGGGCATTGTGTGTGTAAGCGGTACTGCTACTGTGGGCATTGTGTGTGTAACCGGCACTGCTACTGTGGCCATTGTGTGTGTAAGCGGCACTGCTACTGTGGGCATTGTGTGTGTAAGCGGCACTGCTACTGTGGCCATTGTGTGTAAGCGGCACTGCTACTGTGGGCATTGTGTGTGTAAGCGGCACTGCTACTGTGGGCATTGTGTGTGTAAGCGGCACTACTACTGTGGCCATTGTGTGTGTAAGTGGCACTGCTACTGTGGCCATTGTGTGTGTAAGCGGCACTGCTACTGTGTGCATTGTGTGTGTAAGGGGCACTACTACTGTGGGCATTGTGTGTGTAAGCGGCACTACTACTGTGGGCATTGTGTGTGTAAGCGATACTGCTACTGTGGGCATTGTGTGTGTAAATGGCACTGCCACTGTGGGCATTGTGTGTGTAAGTGGCATTACTACTGTGGGCATTGTGTGTGTAAGCGGCACTGCTACTGTGGGCATTGTGTGTGTAAGTGGCATTACTACTGTGGGCATTGTGTGTGTAAGCGGCACTGCTACTGTGGACATTGTGTGTATAAGTGGCACTACTACTGTGGGCAGTGTGTGTGTAAGCGGCATTACTACTGTGGGCATTGTGTGTAAGCGGCACTGCTACTGTGGGCATTGTGTGTGTAAGCGGCATTACTACTGTGGGCATTGTGTGTGTAAGCGGCACTACTACTGTGTGCATTGTGTGTGTAAGCGGCACTGCTACTGTGGCCATTGTGTGTATAAGTGGCACTACTACTGTGGGCATTGTGTGTGTAAGCGGCATTACTACTGTGGGCATTGTGTGTATAAGTGGCACTGCTACTGTGGGCATTGTGTGTGTAAGCGGCACTGCTACTGTGGGCATTGTGTGTATAAGTGGCACTGCTACTGTGGGCATTGTGTGTGTAAGCGGCACTACTACTGTGGGCATTGTGTGTGTAAGCGGCACTGCTACTGTGGGCATTGTGTGTGTAAGCGGCACTGCTACTGTGGGCATTGTGTGTGTAAGTGGCACTGCTACTGTGGGCATTGTGTGTGTAAACGGCACTGCTACTGTGGGCATTGTGTGTGTAAGTGGCATTACTACTGTGGGCATTGTGTGTGTAAGTGGCACTGCTACTGTGGGCATTGTGTGTGTAAACGGCACTGCTACTGTGGGCATTGTGTGTGTAAGTGTCATTACTACTGTGGACATTGTGTGTATAAGGGGCACTGCTACTGTGGACATTGTGTGTATAAGTGGCACTACTACTGTGGGCAGTGTGTGTGTAAGCGGCATTACTACTGTGGGCATTGTGTGTAAGCGGCACTGCTACTGTGGGCATTGTGTGTGTAAGCGGCATTACTACTGTGGGCATTGTGTGTGTAAGCGGCACTACTACTGTGTGCATTGTGTGTGTAAGCGGCACTGCTACTGTGGGCATTGTGTGTATAAGTGGCACTACTACTGTGGGCATTGTGTGTGTAAGCGGCATTACTACTGTGGGCATTGTGTGTGTAAGCGGCACTGCTACTGTGTGCATTGTGTGTATAAGCGGCACTGCTACTGTGGGCATTGTGTGTATAAGTGGCACTGCTACTGTGGGCAGTGTGTGTGTAAAGGGCACTAATATGTGGGGCAATGTGAATAAGATTGTGTTACTGTGAGGTGTCATTTTCAATTGTGGGTACTATTGTGTGGCCATACCCCTTCCTAGTAAGGCCACACTCCCATTTTGCGACACACACCGGTGGCGTGGGAGATGAGTTCCCCTACCTCTCCAGGACCACTTTAAGCCCTGCAACCAATGTCATTAAGAACTATCTTCAGTGTAAAGAAGAACAAGGAGTCCTGGAAGTGATTATATGGCCCCCACAGAGCCCTGATCTCCACATCATCGTCTCTGTCTGTGATTACATGAAGAGACGGAGGATCTGAGCAAGCTACATCCACAGAAGATCTGTGGTTACTTCTCCAAGATGTTAGGAACAACCTCCCTGCCGAGTTCCTTCAAAACCTGTGTGCAAGTGTACCTAGAAGAATTGATGCTGCTTTGAAGGCAAAGGGTGGTCACCAAATATTGACTTGGTTTAGGTTTCTCTTCTGTTCAATCGCTTTTCATTTTGTTAATTGATAAAACTATTAACACTTCTATTTCTGAAAGCACTCTTACTGTGCAGGATTTTTCCACACCTGCCTAAAACTTTCCATACGCCGTTCCCTGAGCGTGTGTGTGCACTGACAACTCACGCAAGACATGCTACGCTGTTTACTAAATACAGAACACAGCTCATACAGCCTTTATCGTGGGCAAAAGGGGTAATGGGTCATTAGTAAAAAGAACTCCAAATGTGGTTAGAATTAGCATCGGTTTGACAAAGCGGACTTTCGTTTAATATACAACACTGAATTGGCCCAAGTGCTCTAAGGGGGTCATTCCGAGTTGATCGTTTGCCAGCAGCTTTTAGCAACCGTGCAAACGCATTGTCGCCGTGTATTTTCGCTTTGCAGAAGTGCGAACGCTTGTGCAGCAGAGTGCCTACAAAATATTTTGTGCAAAACAGGACCAGCCCCGGACTTACTGTTCGTGTGCGTTGATTCTAACGTTGGCGGGACGGCTTTTGACGTCACACACCCGCCCAGCATTCGCCCAGCCATGCCTGCGTTTTCCCTGGCACGCCTGCGTTTTTCCAAACACTCCCTGAAAACGGTCAGTTGCCCCCCCAGAAACGCCCCCTTCCTGTCAATCTTCTTGCGGCCGCCAGTGTGACTGGAAACTTCACTAGAACCTGTGCAAAACAACAAAGGACTTTGTACCCGTACATCGCGCGTGCGCATTGCGGTGCATACGCATGCGCAGAAATGAAGATTTTTAGCCTGATCGCTGTGCTGCGAACAACGGCAGCTAGCGATCCACTCGGAATGACCCCCTAAATTCTATAGTTGAATGATCTTGAAATGATATGTAGGTTGTACCAGAGGTGATTATAAATAAAGTGTATGTAAATGGACTGCACCCTCAGATGACTATTCATGCTGTGTACCATTCTGCAACTTTGTTTTACCTTTCTTGTCATCTGTCTTTTTTTCTTTTGTGTAAAATATACTCTTTAAACACTAGTTTAAAGAAAGAGCAGAGATTTAGAGACACCTACCTGAGAAAGGGGGTAAATGAGGAGTAAATGCATGTTCTCCTGTTCTCAGTGTTTCAGCAGTGACCAGCAGGTGGCGTCATAACTCCAGCACCTGATCGCAACTCTTTGCAACATATTTTATTTGAGTATCAGAAACACAAGAAGAAAGCAGGGAATAACATTGGGACAAGTATCCATGAGTCTCCAGGATTACGGCGATAGGACAATGATGAATGACAGAGAAATAAGAGGGAAACAACAATACTAAAGTACTGGAAAAACAGAATAAAGCAAGTGGCCATTGGGGTTACATCTATCTGCAGCTAAGGGGATACGGTTCTTCCAATGTGACCCGAGGGTAAATCCATGCACAGATATTGGTCCTCCAGTGATGAGAAATAACATAAAAAGTTTTGCGATAATTTGGGTTTAGAATAAAATAAATTGTGTCAGGAACATTCATAAAAGTTGAAACGTTGTCACTCGAGACAAAATAAGTGGATGCAGAAAATCAGGTGGCTCTATACACATACAGTAAGGGTCAGCCACACATATACTTACTGATTGTCAATAACCATTTATTGTAAAAACATATTGCACAATATTGATAAAATGCATTTAAATGCATAACTCACGGGAGCGGAGCAACAGATTCTTGGCATATGCAATATCAATATATACATAAAACAGAACACAGTAATATATATCTAATAAATAGTAGCTCAACCAATAGGGTTAGGAAAGTGTCATTCTGGCAGAGAAATGAATACTGTATAACAAAATCCACCAGCATAACCAGTGCTGTCGCTTAGAAGCGTCCCAGCTGCAGGATTAATGATCCCACACTCCAGGCCAGGAGATGGAACACGCAGCTTCTGTACAGGGAGGGCGGTTCACTAAGCACTGCGCAATACAATACTGACGTGGCTACCAGCAGATGGCGGCATTAGGCACGCTGCTCCCAAGTGGAGTGGGCAATACAATAACGCTTGAGAGGATCTTGGCTCTGCCAGTACAACCTGTATTCTCCATGTGTGTAACGCGTTTCTCCGCACACTGGAGGCTTTTTCAAAAAGCAGAAGTAGTAGTGAATGCTGCAGAGAAGAATATCTAGTAGAAGGGATGCAGTTAAGATGCCGCATCGGTATTCTGACTATCGGCATCCCATCCGCCGGGAAATTACACTGATCTCTAGCGGAAGTGTCAATTATCCACAGGTGGTTCTGTCAGCAATTGTTCCGGAGACAAAGTTCAGCCAGATACATGGATTCTGCAGCAAGCTGCATGATATTACAAAGTAGCAAGAATAGATACATAATATTGTAGTGGATATACCATAAAATACACACAGATACAAAATTAAAAATACAAAAACAATCATGAAGACACATCCCACTAAAAGAACTAGCAAAGTGGTTATAATTAAACCAATAGCTTGTGTTTTAAATATAATGTGTAAGGTCACTATCTCCGAATGCGCTGTAGTTGGCTTTAAGGTACATTATTTAACCCTTTCTTATGGTTACTAGAATATGGAATGAAACTACAGACACCCTCAGGTTTCTTAAAGGTTGACGTACAAATAATATCCTCCATCATCTCCAAAGTAACATCTAAATAATGGATATGTGTAGGATCCTGCATTCAGATGAAGTAAAAGACCACAATACAAAAAGTTCTCAAAATAATCAACAAACTTAGGTCCAGATTTATCAAGCCTTGTAGAGTAATAAATTGCACTGTGATAAAGTACCAGCCAATCAGCTCCTAACTGTCACTTTTCAAATACAGCCTGTGACATGACAGTTTGGAGCTGGTTGGCTGGTAATTTATTACCGTCTAATTTATCACTCTCTAAAGCTTGATAAATCTGGGCCTTAGTGACAGAAAGAGTATCTCTTCCCAAATGAAGAACGGGTTGCTGATAAAATGACAGCAGAGAAACAGATTCGCAGTGAAAGCTGCATTCCAGATGAGTTGTTGTTCCAGGCGGATCGTGAAACTTGGTGCGAATCTGATTCCCATCGCTGTACCAAGGATATGTAGATTTTAGAGGGCATGTAGACCACAAGTATTTATAATTCCATTTTAAGACCTCCACTAGAGACAGTGTGTGGTTGTAAATGAAAATCAGCCCAACCTTACTCACTAATGGTGAGCTATACAACAGTACTGGAATACGCATCCAGTATTATTGGAAACAATCATTTCCTTTATTCCATTCCATTAAAATTGAGGGTTGCGGCCAGTTCAAACCCCCATACAATTGCTCATCCAAATACAAGGTGTTGTCATGAAGACTTTTCTCACAGTTTCTGACAGTTCCAGGACAAAAATTAAAAGAAAAAGAAAATCGCAGTCACATAGTAAACAAATGGCTTTTAAAGAAATGTGCAGAATAATATAACATAAAATGAAAAAAGTTGAAAATCAAAATAAATATATCTGACTTGATAATTAGTTGCTAGGCCTTTAATGTAAAGCTTTCTGCATCTTTGTACTCCACTGCCTGAAGAAGCGGAAGGTTGTCCATAAAAAAGCAAATTTTTTAGAGAGATCTAAAGTATTTATATATCTGCAACATGAAAAGGAAGAAATAGAGAGAAAGAAAGACAAAAGTAATGAACGAGGAACTGGGGAACGATAAGGAAGATCCTCAACAGAATATCATGATGTCCATATCAAAACATTTTTTTTAAGGAGGAATCTGATTTTGAGAGAGAGAGAATATGGTTATACTGTGCTGTAAGGGGGCCAAGTAGTTCAGATAACCTCTTCTCTACCCTCCTCATTAATATTCATCTATAGAATAATAAAAACAATCTGGGGAGCATGACCAGGGCTGTCTTAACAGCAGTGTAGGCCCCTGGGCACAACAATGCACTTGGCCCACTACCCATCCTCCAGAGGTAGGGGTGGGGGGTGCTATCAGCGTAGTTTTGATGTCCCGCGGGCGGTAAAGGGTATTCTATCTTCCGCTCAGTGTGTAGAACCTGGAACAGTAATTTCTGCTAATTACTCTATTACTGCACAGATGGAGATAAACTGTAGAAGGGGGCATTGGGCTGAATGAAGAAGCCCTGGTACATGATTCCAGGGTGGTAGGGGGTGTTTAATACATTGGGGAGGGGTGGATAGTGGAGTGGGCTTAATATTTATAATTTTCCGGTGGGAGGGCAGCTTGCTTAACTGCAGATATCTCAGGTTCCTGAAAATATATTTCTTAGCTTTGAATGGGATAAAAAACTAGAGAGTCCCACCTTTCAGATGGTTCTGGGGACTTGGGGATCAGAGTTCAGGAGCCAAAACAATTCACCAATGAAAATCTAAAACTACATATTAGGCGTGTGGAGCTGGAGCAGGGACCAGCTGCTTGAAGGCTGATATCTCTGGTTCTGGGCATACTAGAGACAAGCTGCCAGTGTCCACTAAAAGGGGAGAGTCACAGCTTTTGGCTTATACCCTCAGAAATACTCTAAGTTAGACAAAATCCGAGATATCAGGCTGGGAAGAACAATTAACAGGCTTGGTTGGGGACCACTGCTTTCAAGTCAGATATCTCCGGTACCCCAGGGCCGATTTTCAAAAATCAGATACCCCTGGAAAGAGGGGACCCTCAGCTATCAGCCTAGGGCCCTTATACTCCTGGGGCCCTTGGGCAAGAGCCCATTGAGCCCATACGAAAAGACGGCCCTGAGCATGACATTAAAGACAGTGTTATGCACACCAGTGCCTGCAGGAAAGTACTGGTGTCAGAACTGTTATGCACTCCAGTGTCTGCAGGAATGTACTGGTGTTTGAACTGTTATGCAAAACAAATGGACTCGCAGACAAACTGGGGAATATGACATAACGTACACAGAAGGTGATAGGGTAACAAAGTACACACAAAGTGAACAGAGAAGCCCAGAGGCTAAGGAACTGGGTATCTCCCTTGTATTAGAACTGCTCAGATGTAAAAAGCAAGATGTTGTGTTTTAATACGTAGAGAACCTGAAATGCTGTTGCTAAGGGCAACAGCAAAACCCTAAAGGGTTACCAACGGGTGTGGCAGTAAACTCCTTGGTCAGAGATGGAATGATAGACACAAGGAGAGTCTCCACAATCCTATTTCTCACTTGCAGTGCACAGGTTTTAGCTTACTGCCACTAAACTGACCCCTGACACCTAGCACAGTGAGACAGGATTAGACAGGCAAGTCTTAGAATACAGCCGCAAACTTGCTAGGTTCACAGAGTAGTAACAGAACCCCAGCAAGCTAAACGACTGACTCCAGTCTTACTGCTAGGTCTGGATTGGCAGAGTGTAATACCAAATCCCCAGGCCTATTTGCAGTAAGCAACAAACAAATACAAAGCTACACAGTACTGGCTAACTTTCATGAACTGACTAACCAACAAAGATTCAGCAGCATCTGCTTACCCTGAAAAGAGGCCTTATAAAGCAGGTGCTGTCCACGCCCCACTCAGACCTCACAGACTGTGAGCATAAAAACCAGCACCGGATCCCCTGCCGTGCACAGAGCCTATAACCACTGCACAGCAAAAGACCCGAACCGGAGTATCAGCTGCGCTCAGGTTACTCCACTAGCACTTGTCTCCCGGTTGCCATGACGACATGGCAGCACAGGGCAGGAGACCCTAACAGTACCCCCCCTCTGACGAGGGGTCAAAGAACCCCTACCACCGGGTTTATCGGGGAACTGCGAGAAGAAAGAGCGTATCAGTCTGGGGGCATGAAGATCACAACTGCGCACCCACGACCGCTCCTCCGGGCCATACCCCTTCCAGTGCACCAAAAATGACAGCCGACCCCGAACCACCTTGGAGTCAAGAATCCTTTCAACAACAAACTCCCTCTGGCCACGTATCAGAAGAGGGGAAGGTCTTCCACTGGAAGAAGGATTACTAATCGCCCGTTTTAAAAGGGAACAATGAAATGTTTTATTGATACCCAAAGAACGGGGCAGATCTAACTGAAATGCCACCGGATTGATAACCCTGGTGATCTTATAAGGGCCGATGAACCGGGGCCCTAACTTATGAGATGGCTGTCTCAACTTCAAATTCTTGGTAGACAACCAGACGAAGTCTCCTAATTTGAAGCTGCAGGGTCTTTTCCGCTTATCAAAAACCCTTTTGGTCACTAATGACACAGACACAAGGGCTTTCTTCACTTTCCGCCAAATACCTCTAAGGACCGAAACCACAGAGGAACCACCAGGCGTGGAGTCCAGGGGGTCAAAAGAATTGGCCTTAGGATGATGCCCATACACACAAAGGAAGGGAGAGATCCCTGTAGCAGAGTGAGCCGCGTTGTTATAGGCAAACTCCGCCATGGACAGATGAGCAACCCAGTCAGTCTGACACTTGGAGACATAACACCTGAGGAACTGCTCCAAGGACTGGTTCACCCTTTCAGTCTGCCCATTAGACTGCGGATGGTAGCCTGACGACAAGCTGACAGAAATCTGGAGATCGGAACAAAATGCCCTCCAGAATTTGGCCACAAACTGGGATCCGCGGTCAGAGACCACATCAAGTGGCAACCCGTGGAGACGCACAACATGCAGCATAAATAATTCAGACAGGCGTCTGGCTGATGGCAGCCCAACCAGTGGAACGAAGTGCGCCATCTTCGAAAACCTGTCAACGACAACCCAGATGGCTGTCATCCCCGAGGATTTGGGCAAGTCCACCACAAAATCCATTGAAATGTGGGTCCATGGCTTAGATGGGATAGAGAGTGGATGTAATGGGCCAACAGGAACCCCTCTAGGAGTCTTATTTCGGGCACAGATGTCACATGCCCGAACCCACTGATCCACATCCTTAGCCACCGAGGGCCACCACACCGCCCTAGATAGCAACTCCCAAGTTCTGGCAATACCCGGGTGACCTGCCGACTTCTTGGCATGGAATTCCAGGAACACTCGCTGTCTTAACCTAGGAGGCACAAACAAAAGACCTACCGGAAGGTCTGGAGGAGCCTGCTCCTGTGCTCTAAGGACTAATGATAAGAGGTCCTGGGTAATGCCCACTTTAATACATGATGGGGAAACAATGGGCAACGGCTCCTCGGTGGTCTCCTGGATTGGAGCAAAACTCCGCGAGAGCGCATCAGCCTTGATGTTTTTTGACCCAGGGCGATATGTTATCAAAAAATTAAAGCGAGCAAAAAACAAAGCCCATTGTGCCTGCCTGGCATTGAGACGCTTCGCTGACTCTAAATATGCCAGATTCTTATGGTCAGTGAGAATTGAGACCACAAACTTAGCCCCCTCAAGCCAGTGTCTCCACTCCTCCAGTGCATCCTTAATAGCCAACAATTCCCGGTTACCCACGTCATAATTCATCTCGGCAGGCGAAAATTTACGGGAAAAGTAAGCACAGGGATGAAGGCGATTATCAGACACTCCCATCTGAGAAAGCACTGCCCCAATACCCATCTCAGAGGCATCCACCTCCACCACAAAAGGACGCTCTGGATCTGGGTGTCGCAGTACCTTGGCCGAAACAAATGCCCTTTTGAGACGGGCAAAAGCCGCTTTAGCCTCACAAGACCAGTGAGCAACATCCGCCCCTTTCTTAGTGAGTGCCACCAAGGGCGCCACTATAGACGAAAATCCAGCGATAAATCGTCTATAAAAATTCGCAAAGCCCAGGAAACGCTGAAGCGCCTTCAAACTAGTGGGCTGCACCCAATCCAGGACTGCCTGTACCTTGGAACCCTCCATTTGGAAACCTTCTGGGGAGATAATATATCCTAGAAATGCGATTTGCTGAACTTCAAATTCGCACTTCTCCAGCTTCGCCCCAAGCCGGTGGTCTCTGAGTTTCTGGAGGACTAAGCGTACATGCTTCCGATGTTCCTCCAGGGAATGGGAGAAGATTAGGATGTCATCTAAGTATACAACTAAGAATCTATCCAAATATTCCCTGAGCACATCATTCATGAAATCCTGGAAGACTGCCGGGGCATTACAGAGCCCAAAAGGCATCACCAAATATTCATAATGCCCTGAGTGGGTATTAAAGGCAGTCTTCCATTCATCCCCCTCTCTTATTCGGATTAGATTGTACGCACCGCGTAGGTCAATCTTAGAAAAAATGGTGGCAGTACGAAGCTGGTCAAACAAGACCGAAATGAGAGGCAGTGGGTATGAGTTTTTAATCGTGATACGGTTCAATTCCCTGAAGTCGATGCAGGGTCGCAACGAACCGTCCTTTTTACCCACGAAGAAGAACCCCGACCCAACTGGAGACTGTGAAGGTCTGATAAATCCCTTAGCCAAGTTCTCCTGAATGTACTCTGCCATAGCCTGAGTCTCAGGACGTGACAGGGAGTACAACCTGCTCTTGGGAAGCTTAGCATTTGGCAACAAATCAATGGCACAGTCATAGGGGCGATGGGGAGGTAGTACCTCTGCAACTTTTTTGGAGAACACGTCCGCAAAATCTGCATAACACCCTGGCAATCCTGGCAAACTTAGCTGCGAGAGCCTGACTGGAAGGCTCAAGCAACTCCTGAAACAATCAGTACCCCAACTAAGAATCTCCCCAGAGACCCAGTCAAATTGAGGATTGTGGGCCCTTAACCAGGGTAACCCCAACACCAATGGGGCAAAAGTACAGACAGTCACATAAAAGGACAATTTTTCAGAGTGTGTGGCTCCAATAAACAAAGAAATCTGGCTAGTGCAAGAGGTAATTTTACCTTGGGATAATGGTTCCCCGTTTAACCCACAAATCTCAATTTCCGATGCCAAGGGTACTAAGGGAACAGAGTGTTTCAGGGCGAATTGGCGGTCCATAAAAACCCCGTCGGCCCCACTGTCCACAAAGGCCTCAGTCTTGACAGTTTGACCGAGGATCTTCAAGGTCACCGGAATGATAAAAGTCTTCTTGGGAAATTCTGACTTCTGGCCTGACAGGATATTTCCCATCACCCTCAGGCCCTGAAGTTTTCCGGCTTTTCTGGGCATGATACTACCACATGACCTTTATTCCCACAGTACAAACACAACCCCTGCTGTCTCCTCCGCGTCTTCTCACGCGAGGAGAGGCGGGTAGCCCCAATCTGCATAGGCTCCTCAGAAAATTCCTCAGAGTCTGAGGTTCCCTTGGGAAGGAAGGAAATCTCAGTCTCCCTTTCAAGCCTACGCTCTCTCAGCCGTCTATCCACCCGGATGGATAACTGCATGAGCTGATCCAAGCTATCAGGCAAGGGATATTGTACCAGTTGGTCCTTTATCTGGTTAGAAAGACCTCTTCGGTACTGGTGTCTCAGGGCTGGGTCATTCCACTGGGTATCATGGGCCAACCTCCGAAACTCCGTACAGTAAACCTCAACTGGCCTTCGCCCTTGCTTAAGGATCGAAATCTGAGCCTCGGCTGAGGCCGTCTTGTCAGGGTCATCATACAACATGCCCAGTGCCGTAAAAAAAGCATCAACACTTTTAAGCGACGGACAGTCAGGCTGCAACCCATATGCCCAGACCTGTGGGTCTCCTTGTAGCAAGGAAATCACTATGCCCACCCGCTGAATCTCCGACCCAGAAGACTGAGGCCTAAGCTGGAAGTATAGCTTGCAGCTCTCCTTGAAACAAAAGAACTGCGAGCGATCTCCAGAAAAACGATCCGGGAGATTTACTTTCGGCTCCTTAACCCCTGCAGGTGCTGCTGCTGCGGGAGATCCGCCAGCAGCCTGGGAGGTGTGCATTTTAATGGACAAATCATTAAATTGTCGAGTCAGGACCTGCACCTGATCGACCACCTGTTGCAACGTATTTTGAGGGGTATGCTCCATATTCCCACAAAATTTCAACAGGAGTATTAGGCTGCTGAATATGTTATGCACACCAGTGCCTGCAGGAAAGTACTGGTGTCAGAACTGTTATGCACTCCAGTGTCTGCAGGAATGTACTGGTGTTTGAACTGTTATGCAAAACAAATGGACTCACAGACAAACTGGGGAATATGACATAACGTACACAGAAGGTGATAGGGTAACAAAATACACACAAAGTGAACAGAGAAGCCCAGAGGCTAAGGAACTGGGTATCTCCCTTGTATTAGAACTGCTCAGATGTAAAAAGCAAGATGTTGTGTTTTAATACGTAGAGAACCCGAAATGCTGTTGCTAAGGGCAACAGCAAAACCCTAAAGGGTTACCAACGGGTGTGGCAGTAAACTCCTTGGTCAGAGATGGAATGATAGACACAAGGAGAGTCTCCACAATCCTATTTCTCACTTGCAGTGCACAGGTTTTAGCTTACTGCCACTAAACTGACCCCTGACACCTAGCACAGTGAGACAGGATTAGACAGGCAAGACTTAGAATACAGCCGCAAACTTGCTAGGTTCACAGAGTAGTAACAGAACCCCAGCAAGCTAAACGACTGACTCCAGTCTTACTGCTAGGTCTGGATTGGCAGAGTGTAATACCAAATCCCCAGGCCTATTTGCAGTAAGCAACAAACAAATACAAAGCTACACAGTACTGGCTAACTTTCATGAACTGACTAACCAACAAAGATTCAGCAGCATCTGCTTACCCTGAAAAGAGGCCTTATAAAGCAGGTGCTGTCCACGCCCCACTCAGACCTCACAGACTGTGAGCACAAAAACCAGCACCGGATCCCCTGCCGTGCACAGAGCCTATAACCACTGCACAGCAAAAGACCCGAACCGGAGTATCAGCTGCGCTCAGGTTACTCCACTAGCACTTGTCTCCCGGTTGCCATGACGACGTGGCAGCACAGGGCAGGAGACCCTAACAGACAGGAACCTATTTAGAGGTCCACTATGAGAGAATGGTCTATTTTGCTGCTGCCATAACCTTAATTAGTAATGGTTCTGTGCCCAAGGTGTGCCTATATGGTTAAGCAGTGAGATACTGTAGGGCAGCCCATTTACATTAACAGTAAAACATATAAAGAGAACATGTGCAATATACCTTTGGACCTAAACTCAAAACCCCTGTAACCAAGAACATGACAGCAAACAGTGGAAGATATCTGCCTCTGACGGGTGACATTTCTAGCAATTTAAATTACGAGTCTCCAATGTGATACTTCAATTTAGGGATGAAGTATGCCTGAATTTAGTTTTAGTCTTAGTCACTTTTTTTTATTTATCTTTTGCTTTGTTTTAGTCAAGATTTAGTCAGTGAATCTCAGTTTTTATTTTAGTCTAATTTAGTCTAAATTAAGTCATGAAATAAACTGTCATCACCAATTACTTTTTCTCAACAGTTTTGTCGATAGAAGGCAGTCCCATGTCGGGGAATTGTGAGGTCAATTTAGTAAGTCCCCCAGTCATTCGTATATATATATATAGGGTCTATCTTGTGAGGGAGTATATATAAGAGGTGGAGAAAGCTTCAGAGGGGCAACAATGCAAAGCACCATCCATAGTACACTTTCTACTACTGACAGTCAAGCTATAAACCAATTTGGAAACATGTCTTTGGACTCAGAGACAGGAATTCCATGGATAAATGACATGGCTGCGGGTATGAAAAAGGTTCCAAGGTTCCTTGACCCATCCACCGGAAGTCCATTAGCAACATCATTCCTCACTTTAACCAGCTACGCCTTAGGAAGAGTAATTACAAGTTTATATCGTCCAACAAACAGTAAGTTCCTTGGCAGTGTAATGGAAGCAAGGCTCCAGAAAATGGTTTAATCTGTGTATATATTATTATTACCCTACTTCCATCAGTCCTCACTATTATTTTAACCATAGAGTCTGGAGACTCAATGATGAGAAGTCAATAGAGAAAATCAGATGGCCAAGAACAGAGCATGAGGGACCACAACACATAACGGGAACGGGGGATGTGTTACTAGTAGGGAGACTGAAGGAACGGACAACATTTAGAGGTAAACCAGGAAAGAGCAGTGACGTGAACGTCATAGGAGTGAGGCGGTGAATGAGAAGAGGAAGGTCAATGGTATTTAAAGCAGCAGAGAGGTCAAGAAGGATGTGTAGGGAGACATCATGCTTTGTTATGTTTGTTATGAATAGGCCATTGGTGACCATAGTGACACCAGTCTCAGTGGGGTGCAGAGGGTGGGATCCGGATTGCTGCGGGTTGAAGTGGGAATGGAGAATCAGTCTACTGGGCATAAGCCACTCAAGTTGTTTGTAAGGAAAGGGGAGGAGGCAAATGAGACAGAAAGCAGTATCTTCCTCAGTAATAGGAGAATGAGCTGTGATGGAGGAGGTGGGGGTTGTCAACTGAGTGAATACTTATGACACAATTTCACTACATCATTATTGACAGTGGAAAGTGTTTAACCTACTGTACCACTGACATTAATTCCCATTGCTTTCCTCCTCCTTCCCCCCCACACCTACCCCACCCCTCTTTATCCCCCACCGCATCTCTTTGTTGACACAGTAGACGTGGTACCCCAAATATATTCATACTGTATGTGTTACAATTGTTATGGTGGATAAGACAGGCTTGATGTTACCTGCTTGAGGTAGGATACAAGGTAACAGCTTCTTGCTCTGGCACCAATCTTCTGCAGAGCCCTTGTTATTTCTCTTCTTCACACCACAGCAGTGAGGCAAGGACTTACACCCCCAGACACAGGGAACAACAGCAAAAAAACAAAAAAATACTGTATCAACCTTGTTTTTACCACTTGTACATGTCTACCTTTTGCACTGCCAACCTTTTCCATGTCGGCCTTTTGACCACGTCGACCATTAGTGGTTGACCTATAGACTATCGACCTAATTAAGGTCGACCTAGAGCCCGGATACCATTTCTCTACCACCACCTATGCTATGTAAGGTCAGACAAGCAGCGGGGAAAGCACAACAGTGCATCCTGCGTGACGCCTGCTTTTAAATTGTTACTCTGCCTCCCATCTAACCGCCAATGAGGAGGAAGGGACGGTGTCTCTGTATTACCCAGCACAGAGATGAAAGCAGTGACCGCTGCTGCTGTATAACAGGTGCTGGACCAGCACCCAATGGGTCAGCCCTCATTATCTGACAAGGCTAGTGATTTATTTTTTATATTCTACTGTATTTACCAGGCCGGAAAGGGTCTCTGTCTCGCAACAAAAGAATAGAACAATCGTTACATTGTTTCAGAATGGGAAAATGAATTTGGAGATGGAACCTGTGAAGTTACACAAAGGAAAGATCAGTGGCTACTTCTGTCAGAAAACAATACACCTTCTGAGCTCCAGCGAGTCAATAGAAGCTGTATCGAAAGCAAGACTAATAGTTTTTTTATTGACATTCCCGTCAAAATGTGCATGAGAGACAATCGATTTTGTTTTCATTGTGTGTCAGTGAGTCCGGAGCGAGAACAGCCGCTACCCTGCTCTGTGCCCGCGTTTACCCTCTCATTGACTCTAAATGAAACACAGAAAAAGTTAATGCTATATCTGAAACTTTAATTTATATGTAGTGAGACTGGCGAGGGGAAAACACGCAGCGAAACGTTGCAACAAAGAGATCTGATCTATGGGGGTAATTCAGACCTGATCGTAGATGTGATAAATTTAGCACATCTACTGTCAGGCACAGTGACATACGGGGGGACGCCCAGCACAGGGCTAGTCTGCCCCACATGTCAGAACCCACCCCCCTTGCCCCCCGCACAGGTACAATAGCATTGCACGTTGGCGATGCTTTTGTACCTGACAAGTAGCTACTTGCCAGCGCAGCTACTGCGCGCTGGCAGGGGGCTAACCACCGCATCCCGGGTTGCAACGGCTGCGTGTGACATCACGCAGTCGTCGCAGCCTGCCCCGCCAACTCTGTTGTCCAGAACGCTTCCCGCCAATGGCATTCTAATGCCATTGGCACGCCCCCTCCCACCCCGCGATCGCCTCTGCCTGTCAATCAGGCAGAGGCGATCGCAACCCGGAGATGGTAATAGCATCTCGCTGGCCTCCCAGGGTGCGCACTCCACAAAAAGATTCAGGCTGCGATCGCTGCCGCCGCAGCTATCCAGTCTGAATGACCCCCCTAGTCATCTAACCTGTTGTTCTAATGGAAGCTGGATAAGATCAAACCATTGTTTCATTGTTACAATACTTCAATACAATGGGACAGATACACAATGAATACTACAGACAGTGTTTAAGCAATTGCATTTTTTTTTAAGCATATGTAAGATGGGGGATGGCACTCATTATACCGGCTGTCGGGAACCTGGCGCTCAGCATACCGGTGCTGGGAACCCAACCGCCGGTATACCAACAACTTTTCTCCCTCTTGGGGTGTTCACAACACTCCTGGGGGGAGACGCACTACTGATGTTTACTGTGAATGTTTGACCTGTAAGAATATAGAGGGTCATTGTGACCTTATCTCTGCACTGCGAAGACGGCTGTCGTTGCCTAGCGATCACCTCTGCCTGATTGACAGGCAGAGGCGGTCGCTGGGTGGGAGGGGGCGGCACGGCGGCATTTGGCCACCATTTGGCAGCCATTTTATGGGTGCGGTCCAGCCACTCCTGCATGCGGGGGGGGGGGGGGGGGGGGCCGCTACGGCTGCGTGACATCACACGCAGCTGCTGCGACCCCGGGCAGTGACGAGTAGCTCCCAGCCAGCACGCAAAAGCTGCGCTAGCCGGGAGCTACTCCTGAAGTGTAAAAGCATTGCCGCTGTGCGATGCTTTTGCACTTCTGTGACGGGGCAGGGACTGACATGCGGGGCGGGCTAGCCCTGTGCTGGGCGTACACCCGCATGTCTGTGTTCCTGATTGTAGCTGTGCTAAATTTAGCACAGCTACGATCAAGTCGGAATGACCCCCATTGTTAGTACTGGCATAGAGATATTGGCTATTGTATATGATATGGAAGTATGTGGACCCCTAATACCAATCTGATGAATATCTGTCATATCACATGCATGCTTATTGGTCAGTGTGGTTGGAGCATCATCGTTATCGGCTTCTGTGCGCCATTTCCAGGCCTCAGCGAGAGAGGAGATGTAACTGCACGGTCTACATACAGGTGGGGCTGGAATGAATACTATTAGAGAACAATGACTACACCATATCCAGAAAGCAACAATTAGCTATATGTTATATCCAGAAAGCTGTAATTTTGACTTGAACGGCCCCTCATAAATGACTGCAGATATAATCACAGAGCTTGCAGTAGGCCTTTGTGGGTGTGCTTTACATTCCAGCAGTAGGTGCACCTCAGCCTCCATGACTGAGGAGACTCATTGGAAGTTAGGGTTATCACCTTTTTATTTTCAGATTCCCCTACAGGGGTGTAGCAAAAACCGCATCATATACAGTATACCGCAGATCCCTCTAATGCCTAGGGGCCTAATTCAAGGTTGATTGCAAAACAAAATTTTCCTCTAATGGGCAAAAACGTGTGCCCTGCCGGCGGGGCAGATGTAACATGTGCAGAGAGAGTTAGATTTGGGTGGGGTGTGTTCAAACTGAAATCTAAACTGCACTGTAAAAATAAAGCAGCCAGTATTTACCATGCACAGAAACAATATAACCCACCCAAATCTAACTCTCTCTGCACATGTTACATCTGCCCCACCTGCAGTGCAGCATGGTTTTGACCATTACAGGAAAATGTTGTTTTGCAATCAACCTTGAGTAAGGCCCTATATACAGTACCGTGTAAAAGTTTTAGGCAGGTGTGGAGAAAATGCTGCAAAATAAGAACGTTTAAAAATAATAGTAGTGTTAATAGTTTATTTTTATCAATTAAAAAAATGTGGTCAACAGATGAGAAATCTAAATCACATCAATATTTGGAGCGAGCGCCCTTTGCCTTCAAAACAGCATCAGTTCTTCTAGGTACACTTGCACGCAGTTTTCAAAGTACCTGCCTGTATCAGCCATTTTGGAAGGGACATTTTCAATGGAGGCAGGCACGACAGGACTGCAGACAAGTATCTCCAGGTCCAGGCAGTGGTGTAGCAATAGCCCCTGCTGACCCCCAGCACCCACAAGCCACCCAGTGCCTCCAAGCCACCGCAGGGTCTGCAGGGGCTATTGCTACGCCACTGCTTTGCATGCCTCAAAGACCCCTCAGTCATGTTCTTTTATATATGGCATCACCAGAGCCCCCTACTATGCCCATGTAATGTAATTCTCATTAAGAGCTCCTGATGACATTATATGCCAGCCCAGTGCCCCCTCAAGGCGTACTTATCTTCACCAATCACCATTAAAGTTGGAAGGGTCCAGTTCATCTAAAGACAAACTGTAATAGTCCACCCTGTCTCTCTCCACAGGATGGACTGGAGGCGGAGAAGCGGAGAAGGCTGGGCTGGCATTATGCAATGGCAGTGACATCACCAGTTCCGTGTCCTACCGTGGGATTCCTGGACACAACATGTTTGTGATTAGGCAGCAACTTGGCACCGGTCTGAGCTGCTGAGTTGCGTACTGAGCCTAATTCAGACCTAATCGGTGCGGTGCGTTTTCGCACAGCAGCCGATCAGGTCTAAACTGAGCATGCGCCGGTGCCGCAGTGCGCCGGCGCATGCCAAACAGCTGACGGCCGTCTCAGCCCTGCGATCACCTCTGCCTGATTGACAGGCAGAGGTGTTTGCTGGGCGGCAGGGGGCGGCCCTGCGGCGTTTGGTCGCCATTTTAGGGGAGTGGTCTGGGCAACGCAGACCGTGTGGGGGCGGGCCGCAGCGGTTGCGTGACATCAAACGCAGCTGCTGCAACCTGAGCAGCGATGAGTAGCTTCCTGCCAGGAGCTGCAGAGGTGGGGAGCTCCTCTTCAAGTACAAAAGCATCGCAGCTGAGTGATGCTTTTGTACTTGAGCGACGGGGGGGGGGGGGGGGGGGGGGTACTGACATGCGGGGTGGACTAGCCCTGTGCTGGGCGCCCCCGTCCCCCGCATGTCAGGGAAGCTGTTCGTAGATGTGCTAAATTTAGAACATCTACAATCAGATCTGAATTAGGCCCATGGGGGGCAATTCTGAGTTGATCGCAGCAGGATTTTTGTTAGCAGTTGGGCAAAACCATGTGCACTGCAGGTGGGGCAGACATAACATGTGCATAGAGCGTTAGATTTGGGTGGGTTATATTGTTTCTGTGTAGGGTAAATACTGGCTGCTTTATTTTTACACTGCAAATTAGATTGCAGATTGAACACACCCCACCCAAATCTAACTCTCTCTGCACATGTTATATCTGCCTCCCCTGCAGTGCACATGGGAGCTCATTCCGAGTTGTTCGCTCGTTGCCGATTTTCGCAACGGAGCGATTAATGCGAAAATGCGCATGTTACGCAGTGCGCATGCGCTAAGTATTTTAGCTCAAAACTTTTTTTCATAGTTGAAGTGATCGGAGTGTGATTGACAGGAAGTGGGTGTTTCTGGGCGGAAACTGACTGTTTTCAGGGAGTGTGCGGAAAAACGCAGGCGTGCCAGGATAAAACGCGGGAGTGTCTGGGGAAACGGGGGAGTGGCTGGCCGAACGCAGGGTGTGTTTGTGACGTCAAACCAGGAACAAAACGGGCTGAGCTAATCGCAGTGTAGGAGTAAGTCTCGAGCTACTCAGAAACTGCAAAGAAATTTCTATTCGCTATTCTACTAATCTTTCGTTCGCAATTCTGCTAAGCTAAGATACACTCCCAGAGGGCGGCGGCCTAGCGTGTGCAATGCTGCTAAAAGCAGCTAGCGAGCGAACAACTCGGAATCACCCCCATGGTTTTGCCCAACTGCTAACAAAAATCCTGCGGCGATCAACTCAGAATTACCCCCACTGTCTGGTGAAATCCTAGACAAGTGACAGCCCTAAATGAAGCATTTAGCACTTGCAGTATAGCAGACTCGTGACGCTTAATGTTTTGCTAGAATATAAACTAATATCTCATACTTTCATTGTGTTTGCTATATACAGATTTTCAGCAATAAGGACAAGCATTCACAACGGGTTCACTACGATATGCCGGCGGTCGGGCTCCCGGCGACCAGCATACCGGCGCCGGGAGCCCGACCGCCGGCTTACCGATAGTCTGGCGAGCGCAAATGAGCCCCTTGCGGGGTCACTGCGCTCGCCACGCTACGGGCACGGTGGCACGCTACGCGTGCCACACTATTTTATTCTCCCTCCAGGGGGGTCATGGACCCCCATGAGGGAGAATAAGTGTCGGTATGCCGGCTGTCGGGATCCCGGCGCCGGTATACTGAGCGCCGGGATCCCGTCAGTCGGCATACTGAAGACCACCCTTCACAACAACTGTCTTTGCGTTTCATATCTGTGTAAGGCATTTACATTGCCATGCTGCTGTCACCATGTATAATATGGTATTAATGAAGTACAGGTTTATTGTCTTACATATCTCTTCATGGCTGTGGTATTACAATGCAGATACTGCATCACGTAGACCTCCCATCTATCTTCCAACGCTCTCCATTTACATGTGTTACGCAAACATATTCTGTTTTCCTGAACTTCTGCTTCTAATGACATTTTCAGAAATCTGACCTTTCCGAGGTAATATGCAGAGAATATGGCAACAGTGTGGTTTATTGTCTGTGGAAAGGACTGTCTTATTTACAGTATAACAATCTTAGAATTTTATTATGCATTATTCTGACATCATTTGTTTCCCTGTGTCTCTTATCCTATTTCCTGTGTATTCTTTTGCCATCATGTTTTACGCAGTACAGAAACTGATTCTCACCCACCAGGCCAGTGGCAGAACTTGTGAGAGGTGGCCCAATTTAAAAAAATATGCCCCACCCCATGTTTACAATATGCCACATGGCAGAGGGTGACAGGGAGAGGCAGTGGGTGACAGGGAGAGGCAGTGGGTGACAGGGAGAGGCAGATGGTGACAGGGAACTGCAAGGGGTGACAGGGGGAGGTATAGGGTTTCAGGTAGAGGCAGTGGGTAAAAAGGGAGAGGTAGATGGTGACAGGGAGAGATATTGGGTGACAGGGAGAGGTAGATGGTGACAGGGAGAGACACTGGGTTACAGGGAGAGGTATATGGTGACAGGGAGAGACATTGGGTGACAGGGAGAGGTAGATGGTGACAGGGAGAGACATTGGGTGACAGGAAGAGGTAGATGGTGACAGGGAGAGACATTGGGTGACTGGGAGAGGTAGAAGGGGACAGGGAGAGACATTGGGTGATGGGGAGAGGTAGATGGTGACAGGGAGAGACATTGAGTTACAGGGAGAGGAAGATGGTGACAGGGAGAGACATTGGGTGACAGGGAGAGGTCGAGGGGGACAGGGAGAGACATTGGCTGATGGAAAGAGGTATATAGTGACAGGGAGAGACATTGAGTGACGGGGAGAGGTAGATGGTGACAGGGAGAGACATTGGGTGACAGGGAGAGGTAGATGGTGACAGGGTGAGACATTGGATGACAGGGAGAGGTAGATGGTGACAAGGAGAGACATTGGATGACAGGGAGAGGTAGATGGTGAAAGGGAGAGGCATTGGGTTACAGGGAGAGGTAGATGGTGACAGGGAGAGACACTGGGTGACAGGGAGAGGTAGATGGTGACAGGGAGACACATTGGATGACAGGGAGAGGTAGATGGTGACAGGGAGAGGCATTGGGTTACAGGGAGAGGTCGATGGTGACAGGGAGAGACATTGGGTGACAGGGAGAGGTAGATGGTGACAGGGAGAGACATTGGCTGACAGGAAGAGGTAGACAGTGATAGGGGAAGGCAGTGGGAGACAGAGAGAGGTAGAGGGTGACAGGGAAAGTCACTAGGTGATGGGGAGGATGTTGGCAACAGGGAGAGGTTGAGGGTGACATGGAGATGTAGAGGGTGACAAGAAGAATCAAAGGTTGACAGGGAGACACAGAGGGTGTTAGGGAGAGGCAATGGATGAGAGCATACCCCTCAACTGTCTCAATTTCAGTGGCGTAGTCATACTTTTAGGGCACTGTTCAGTGTCCCACCCACGAGCTGCAGTTGGTTGGTAGGTTGGGAAACACTTTGTCACCACTGCCGCAAGAGGCTGGGCTCACCTTCATGATATGCAGTATCTCCCCTAAAATGTCCCACTACAGGAGCATGGCCTAGTGGCCGCTCAGCCTTATACCCTGGGAGGTGGCACTGGTCACATCACTGTTATGAACCCCCTGGGTGTGGTAGAGTAATATTTTCATAGGATGTTTATGGAGGGAGGAGAATGTAGAACACTTGGAAATGCAGAAACACTGAAAATTAACAAAAGTCAATGAGGATAATTGCAGGCACAGAACACAGGAGTTCCTAGGAACACAAGTCCAGAAACATTGACCAAAACTAGATACTTAGCAGGAAACAATGACCCAAACCTTGCTGAAGAATGTTTAATAAATGACCTTAAACATTGTCAGAAGAGCAGCACCTCTGGTAAAATACAGAACTGCCGCTCACAGTCAGGAGGCCTGGTGACCCCTGGTGGCTGGGAAACATACTGAGTCTTAACATATAATGCCCCCTTCAGAAGACAGATTCCAGATGCTTTTGAGGTCATCTCTTGACATCTAAATGGGCAGATAGAGGAATCACCAACTGGCAGCAAAACTGGAGACACTAGACTATCTGAAGGTGCTTGATGCACTGAACTGGCAGCAGACAAGACTGGAAGCACTGGACTGGTGGCATACATCCATTGATACCAGTCTGGGCAGACATAACCCCATGTTCGGAAATGCAGGCAGACAGAACCTCATGCTGGGAAAGTGAAAATAGAGCCCTGTGCCTGGAGATGTGAACAGACAGAGTCTTGTGCCCAGAGAGGTGGGCAGACAAAACCTCATGTATGGAGGCAAAGGCAGATAGATCCTTTTGGACCTCAGGCAAGGCAGTGGTCATCTCTCAGACTTCAGGCACCTCTCAGGCACTGGCAAGTTCATAAACACCCCTTGGACCTTTGACAAGGTGACAGTCACCTCTCAGGCCTCTGACAAGTCAGCTGGCACCTCTTGGACCTCTGGTAAGGCAACAGGCGCCTTTTGGACCTCTGGTCAGACTGGCTCATAGGGGTACAGAGGAAAAGACCGGTGGACCCCACTGCCTGAAGGCCCACCCTCTCATTTAGGGATCAGGTTTCAGAGTGTGCACTTGAATTATATATTATGCATATGTTATATTATACTGCACAGGACTATGGCGTATACACTACAGTGCATTGCTGATATTAATCTGATACATTAGCAGTATAGCAGTATTTACTATATATATATATATATATATATATATATATAAAGGGGCCCAGATTATGCACTCTTTAATAGTTTGCCAAGCCTCTATAGAGGGTGGCCGCATCACCAAGCATGGGCCCCTGCCACTGCATTCAACTGGTGGGCCCTTCCTGCCTCAGTCCGACACTGCTTGGACCTCTGGCAGGGTGACTCTGAGATTAGCAGCCAGCATGGTGATACTCGGATGAGTGGCCAGCGCAGCGGCACCCATATTAGTGAGTATGTATGTATCGGGCTGCGGCGCAAACACGCATGTGTGTAATCTTAGCTATCACAGAGACGCAAAAGCTGAATAGCGGCCCTTTAAATACAAATAGCGCCCATTAGTAGTCACTTAACATCCCAAGTGCTCCAGAGCAAAGCCAGAGATACTTCTGCTAATATCATGTCCAGATAATTTCACAGCTGATAAGTTTGTCAGAGGATCCTGGCCGGGAGACGACGCTTCTTTCACATTTGCTTTGTAATCCCAGTAAATACAAGCAGCTAACATCCCCGGCAGATAAAGCTGGAAGCACAATGAAATGCTATTCCAGGGACACCGGCGTCTGGAGGACACGGATAAGGAACCAAAATCCATTTCAGCAAAATTACGTTTGGTAAAGGAACATGACCGGCATAAAGAAGGGAAGACGAAGAACAGTCCTTGTGCTGAGCAGTGCGGACGCAGAATGGGGTCTGGAAAACCTTCTGCACTTTTGTTACAGTTGGGATTTCTGCCCTTAGCGCTGCGGAAACAGCGTTGCGCTGTGAACTTAAGTCGGAGAATACCCGTTCACCTGACAAAACACCCTGTTTAGTCCGGGAGAATGGGCATTCTCCGACTTACCACTGCGCTGTACTGAACAGCACCGGGAGCTAATTCCCGGCGCTATTCAACTGTCATCAAATTGAATTGAGCCCATTGTGATAGTCTTCTGTAGACAGATAAAAGACGGGAAATAGTAAATGAAATAAGGATGAGAGCAATATTATATACATTTATTTTATGGCCATTACATTTAGAGCAACCCCAGTAACATAAACAACGAGACATTTACAGACTATGGGGCCTAGTTATTAGTGATCAGGTTTTACACCGGGTAATTACGATTTATCACGGCAATAAGATATGATATACGGCCGGGATATATTAAGAAACACAGCCAGGGACAGGTGCCCCTGTCCATCCCTGACTTTCTGCTGCAGGACTCCCGAGACGCAACTTCGCATGTGTGGTCATCAGACATGAGCAAGAGGCCATTACCAGGGGAGGGTCCTACAGATCCCCTCTTCCTGTACAATGTGCAATCTGTAGCCTAAAGGCAACAATGGCTCCAAAATGTGACAGATAAATCCGACTTTATGGCAGCCCCTACAGAAACTTATAGGGGCTACAATTGCGGTTGGAAATGGGGGAAACTGCAGCTGTTTCCCCCCTTCTGTCTGTCGAAAACATTGGGCCTAATTCAGTAAGGATTGCAAATTCTGCTAATGTGCAATCCTTCTGTAAGCATGCTGAACGCCGCCTCCCCCATTCAACAAGCAGAAATTGTGATCGCATCGCAAGTTCTGCTTGTTTCCTATTGCTGCGGCTGCATGTGATGTCATGTGTGATCACGCCCCCGCCACACCCCCATTCGCGCCGCACCCCCCCCCCCCCCCCCGTTTGGCGGCCTCCGCAATGCTCCGTCTCCGCCCTGGAAATGGAGCTTTGCCACCCCCCACACCCGTCCCCGCGACCGCCTCTGCGTGGTTGACAGGCAGAGGCGAGCGCATTTTCTGCGCCCTCCCCCCGCAGACGGGCAACCTGAATTAGCTCCATAGATAGAACTGTGTTAGGGTAATCCGGGATCATCAGGGTAATCTGGGCTACATAAATGTCAATTTTCGGGGATTTCCTGCAAAATTAGTTGAATAAATGCACCCCAAAAAACTATATTTCTCTGACGTCCTAGTGGATGCTGGGAACTCCGTAAGGACCATGGGGAATAGCGGGCTCCGCAGGAGACTGGGCACTCTAAAAGAAAGATTAGGTACTATCTGGTGTGCACTGGCTCCTCCCTCTATGCCCCTCCTCCAGACCTCAGTTAGAATCTGTGCCCGGCCCGAGCTGGATGCACACTAGGGGCTCTCCTGAGCTCCTAGTAAAGAAAGTATTTTGTTAGGTTTTTTATTTTCAGTGAGATCTGCTGGCAACAGACTCACTGCTACGAGGGACTAAGGGGAGAAGAAGCGAACCTACCTGCTTGCAGCTAGCTTGGGCTTCTTAGGCTACTGGACACCATTAGCTCCAGAGGGATCGAACACAGGCCCAGCCTCGGTCGTCTGGTCCCGGAGCCGCACCGCCGTCCCCCTTACAGAGCCAGAAGCAAGAAGAACGTCCTGGAAATCGGCGGCTGAAGACTTCGGTCTTCATTAAGGTAGCGCACAGCACTGCAGCTGTGCGCCATTGCTCCCTATGCACACCACATACTCTGGTCACTGATGGGTGTAGGGAGCTGGGGGGGGGCGCCCTGGGCTGCAATTAGAGTACCTTAACTTTGGCAAACAACACATAATATAGCCTAATCTCCTATATAATAGCCCTATTCTGTGACCTTGTGATTCATTTGCTAACGCTGGGCGGAGTTACAACAGTGGGCGGAGTTAGTCAAACGAGTCACAGAGATCTGGCCAAATCTACAGGAGACTAGGAGCAGAAGCAGATAGCATGGGCATTGGGCATGGCACAGGCAGGGGTGCAGACCTCCCAGCTTTCTGCAGGAGCTTTATCCAGGCAGAAGGAGGGAAACACACTCGGCGAAAAGGGGGCGTGGCTTCACGGGAGGGTCCCCGTTTTCGTCAGTGAGGGAGCATGCCCAGCGCTCTGTGAGCTGCTGGCATGCCCCCAGGGGCTGATTATGAGTCCGGGGGGCCCAGGGCACTTGAGACAGGGGAGCCCTATCTCATTGCTGTGCCTGCTGGGGGCTGGGGGAGTGGCCTAATCGCGGCCCGCGTGGCCACGCCTCCTTATGCAAATTTCGCTTTTTATTTTTATTTTTTTTATGGGATTTTGGCCCCTCAGCTAGGGCTAAATCCAGAGGAGGTGGTCGCTCCCCCTACACACCCGCACAGGGAGAAGAAAGCAGGGAGACTGCCGCCTCCCTGCAACACCACAGACCTGCCAATATGCAGCAGCGTGTGCTGACTGTAACACAATGCTGCCACTGTTGCTGGCAGGATGGGGGGGGGGGGAGCTTCTGAGCTGGGACAGAGCTACTCCAGCCGGGGGGTCCCCTAAAACTGTGGGGCCAACGGTACGTATCCCCTGCCCCCCCCCCCACCTTAATCCGGCTTTGCTGCTGGAACCCCCCCATTAATCCGTACCCCCTGATGCCCCCTCTCCCTCTGTCTCCACTATTCACCGCTGCTCTGCTAAGCAGAACAGCGAGTACAGGAGCTTTCCAACTGCCCCCCCCCCCACCGCCGGACACTGCGACCCGCGGGTGGGACAGCGGGACAGACCCCAAAAAATGGGACTGTCCCGCGAAAATCGGGACATTTGGGAGGTATGGGGGTGTGTGAGGGGTATGTCATACAGACAGACGGGCACCGGCTCACTGTGTGCTTGACCCCCCACATCGGCATACTCAGCAGGGTCTCTCTGGTGCGGAGGAGCGTCACTTTCTGACACACTCCACGCTTCTTAGCTGCAGTTTAGTGAGGCACCTGCCGCTGTGCAGGTTCCATACTGCCTCTGTTATCTCCAGCCCCGGCAACCCCACCGCTAGCTGCAGCGCTGCCACTCGCAGTGGAGTGCGCCCAGCTCATTCACACACTTTAGCTGGCGGGTAGCGCTGCAGAAATCCGAGCTGCTTGCAGGCTCTGACCCACTCCTCCCTCCAGCCGCAGCGTCTCCTGGGAGCTAACCAGTCACTCCCAGTCTCCCCTTACCACAGTGCCCGGAAGCCGTGAGGTCCGCGCCACGTGCATGCTATGACCCCCTCCTCCCTCCATCCGCAGCATCTCCTGGGGGCTAACCAGTCACTCCCAGTCTCACCTTACCACAGTGCCCGGAAGCCGTGAGGTCCGCGCCACGTGCATGCTATGACCCCCTCCTCCCTCCATCCGCAGCATCTCCTGGGGGCTAACCAGTCATTTCCAGTCTCACCTTACCACAGTGCCCGGCAGCTGCGCGAGGTCTGCGGTGTGTGACTGAGGAGGGGGGGAGGGATGCGGACGGGCAGAGGATGCAGGACTCCAGCCTGAGAGAGTCAGCCATGCCAAGTCTCCAGCAGCAGCAGATCCCAACAGGTTGGAGTGGAACAGCAGCAGCCAGCAGCAGTGACTCCGGTAAGACACATCTGTCTGTCACCACTGTTTTGTCCCTAATACCAATCTCTCCCGTGCCCTGTGTTCTGTCATGTCCCTGTCACCCCTGGCCTTGCCCTGCCACCATTATCCTGGCCCTTTCACCCTTATCCTGGCCCTGTCACCCTTATCCTGTCCCTATCATTTCTGTCCTGGCCCCGTGACCCCAGTCCTGGCCCCGTCACCCCTGTCCTGGCACCGTCACCCCTGTTCTGACCCTGTCTCCCCTGTCCTGGCCCCGTCAACCCTGTACTGACCCTGTCACCCCTGTCCTGGCTCTGTTACTGCATACCCTCCAACTACCTTTTATGGCATGTACAGTACCCGCAGCGCCTCCAGACCTCTCCCCAATGCACCACACCTCCGCACCTTCCCCTCCACCACATGCGGCACTCCACCCCTCCCCCACATGCTGTGCCTCCAGACCCCCTACACCACCCGTGGCTCCCACTCCTCCACCCCTTCACCACCCACAGCACCTCCAGGCCCCTTCCACCATTCACCCCCCTTATATGTCTCCCACCACACCTGCCCCCCTCCACCCGCAGCATCTGCAGACACCCTCCTCCATCAGCGGTCCCCCTCTCACCCACCCCTCCCCCACCAATGGCACCCCCGCACCTGCCCCTCCACCACCTGCAGCACCTCCGGACCTCCTTTCCCATCCGCCACAACACCCGTACCTGCCCCTACCCTACCCATGGTGCCTGCGGTCCCCTACCCCACCCCCGGCACTCCCGTCCCTTCCCATCCAACAGCACCTCCGGAACCCTTCATCCATCCACAACATCCCCACACCTGCCCCTCTCCCACCCGTGGCACCCCTGCCCCTCCCCCACCTTCAGTGCCTCCGGACCCCTCCCCCATCTGCATCCCCCACTCCTCTGCCCCTCCCCCACGCGCAGCACCGCCCGAACCTTCCCCATCCGGGCCCCACCCCCACTTCTGCCTCCCTCCACCCGCAGCATCTACAGACACCATCCGCAGTCCTTACCCGCACCCGCTACATTCTGTACATCGTGCCCTGCAGGTGCTGTTCACGCCGTCGCAAGGGGCTGCGCCTCCTTCACCATCGCACGCCCTTTCATTGTGCAATATTTAACCACTAACAAAGGAATGCAGGTAATACTCCATATAATACAAATATTAAACCCCAGAAAGGCATGCAAGGGTTAAGGGGGCGTAGCCCCTTGCGACGGTGTGAAGAGCGCCCGTAGGGCGCGATGAAGCACCTAGTAAGCTATATATGTGTAAAAATCCCCTGCCATAATACAATTATAAGAGCGGGAGAAGTCAGCCGAAAAAGGGGCGGGGCTATCTCCCTCAGCACACTGGCGCCATTTTCTCTTTACAGTGCAGCTGGAAGACAGCTCCCCAGGCTCTCCCTTGCAGTTTCCAGGCTCAAAGGGTTAAAAAGAGAGGGGGGGCACTAAATTTAGGCAAAACTGTATATAAAAAAGCAGCTATAGGGATAAATCACTTTCTATTAGTGTAAATCCCTGATTAAATAGTGGTGTGTGCTAGAGATGAGCGCCTGAAATTTTTCGGGTTTTGTGTTTTGGTTTTGGGTTCGGTTCCGCGGCCGTGTTTTGGGTTCGAACGCGTTTTGGCAAAACCTCACCGAATTTTTTTTGTCGGATTCGGGTGTGTTTTGGATTCGGGTGTTTTTTTCCAAAAACACTAAAAAACAGCTTAAATCATAGAATTTGGGGGTCATTTTGATCCCAAAGTATTATTAACCTCAAAAACCATAATTTACACTCATTTTCAGTCTATTCTGAATACCTCACACCTCACAATATTATTTTTAGTCCTAAAATTTGCACCGAGGTCGCTGTGTGAGTAAGATAAGCGACCCTAGTGGCCGACACAAACACCGGGCCCATCTAGGAGTGGCACTGCAGTGTCACGCAGGATGTCCCTTCCAAAAAACCCTCCCCAAACAGCACATGACGCAAAGAAAAAAAGAGGCGCAATGAGGTAGCTGTGTGAGTAAGATTAGCGACCCTAGTGGCCGACACAAACACCGGGCCCATCTAGGAGTGGCACTGCAGTGTCACGCAGGATGGCCCTTCCAAAAAACCCTCCCCAAACAGCACATGATGCAAAGAAAAAGAAAAGAAAAAAGAGGTGCAAGATGGAATTGTCCTTGGGCCCTCCCACCCACCCTTATGTTGTATAAACAAAACAGGACATGCACACTTTAACCAACCCATCATTTCAGTGACAGGGTCTGCCACACGACTGTGACTGATATGACGGGTTGGTTTGGACCCCCCCCAAAAAAGAAGCAATTAATCTCTCCTTGCACAAACTGGCTCTACAGAGGCAAGATGTCCACCTCATCTTCACCCTCCGATATATCACCGTGTACATCCCCCTCCTCACAGATTATCAATTCGTCCCCACTGGAATCCACCATCTCAGCTCCCTGTGTACTTTGTGGAGGCAATTGCTGCTGGTCAATGTCTCCGCGGAGGAATTGATTATAATTCATTTTAATGAACATCATCTTCTCCACATTTTCTGGATGTAACCTCGTACGCCGATTGCTGACAAGGTGAGCGGCGGCACTAAACACTCTTTCGGAGTACACACTTGTGGGAGGGCAACTTAGGTAGAATAAAGCCAGTTTGTGCAAGGGCCTCCAAATTGCCTCTTTTTCCTGCCAGTATAAGTACGGATTGTGTGACGTGCCTACTTGGATGCGGTCACTCATATAATCCTCCACCATTCTATCAATGTTGAGAGAATCATATGCAGTGACAGTAGACGACATGTCCGTAATCGTTGTCAGGTCCTTCAGTCCGGACCAGATGTCAGCATCAGCAGTCGCTCCAGACTGCCCTGCATCACCGCCAGCGGGTGGGCTCGGAATTCTGAGCCTTTTCCTCGCACCCCCAGTTGCGGGAGAATGTGAAGGAGGAGATGTTGACAGGTCGCGTTCCGCTTGACTTGACAATTTTGTCACCAGCAGGTCTTTCAACCCCAGCAGACCTGTGTCTGCCGGAAAGAGAGATCCAAGGTAGGCTTTAAATCTAGGATCGAGCACGGTGGCCAAAATGTAGTGCTCTGATTTCAACAGATTGACCACCCGTGAATCCTTGTTAAGCGAATTAAGGGCTGCATCCACAAGTCCCACATGCCTAGCGGAATCGCTCCCTTTTAGCTCCTTCTTCAATGCCTCCAGCTTCTTCTGCAAAAGCCTGATGAGGGGAATGACCTGACTCAGGCTGGCAGTGTCTGAACTGACTTCACGTGTGGCAAGTTCAAAGGGCATCAGAACCTTGCACAACGTTGAAATCATTCTCCACTGCACTTGAGACAGGTGCATTCCATCTCCTATATCGTGCTCAATTGTATAGGCTTGAATGGCCTTTTGCTGCTCCTCCAACCTCTGAAGCATATAGAGGGTTGAATTCCACCTCGTTACCACTTCTTGCTTCAGATGATGGCAGGGCAGGTTCAGTAGTTTTTGGTGGTGCTCCAGTCTTCTGTACATGGTGCCTGTACGCCGAAAGTGTCCCGCAATTTTTCTGGCCACCGACAGCATCTCTTGCACGCCCCTGTCGTTTTTTAAAAAATTCTGCACCACCAAATTCAAGGTATGTGCAAAACATGGGACGTGCTGGAATTTGCCCATATTTAATGCACACACAATATTGCTGGCGTTGTCCGATGCCACAAATCCACAGGAGAGTCCAATTGGGGTAAGCCATTCCGCGATGATCTTCCTCAGTTGCCGTAAGAGGTTTTCAGCTGTGTGCGTATTCTGGAAAGCGGTGATACAAAGCGTAGCCTGCCTAGGAAAGAGTTGGCGTTTGCGAGATGCTGCTACTGGTGCCGCCGCTGCTGTTCTTGCGGCGGGAGTCCATACATCTACCCAGTGGGCTGTCACAGTCATATAGTCCTGACCCTGCCCTGCTCCACTTGTCCACATGTCCGTGGTTAAGTGGACATTGGGTACAACTGCATTTTTTAGGAGACTGGTGAGTCTTTTTCTGACGTCCGTGTACATTCTCGGTATCGCCTGCCTAGAGAAGTGGAACCTAGATGGTATTTGGTAACGGGGGCACACTGCCTCAATAAATTGTCTAGTTCCCTGTGAACTAACGGCGGATACCGGACGCACGTCTAACACCAACATAGTTGTCAAGGACTCAGTTATCCGCTTTGCAGTAGGATGACTGCTGTGATATTTCATCTTCCTCGCAAAGGACTGTTGAACAGTCAATTGCTTACTGGAAGTAGTACAAGTGGGCTTACGACTTCCCCTCTGGGATGACCATCGACTCCCAGCGGCAACAACAGCAGCGCCAGCAGCAGTAGGCGTTACACGCAAGGATGCATCGGAGGAATCCCAGGCAGGAGAGGACTCGTCAGACTTGCCAGTGACATGGCCTGCAGGACTATTGGCATTCCTGGGGAAGGAGGAAATTGACACTGAGGGAGTTGGTGGGGTGGTTTGCTTGAGCTTGGTTACAAGAGGAAGGGATTTACTGGTCAGTGGACTGCTTCCGCTGTCACCCAAAGTTTTTGAACTTGTCACTGACTTATTATGAATGCGCTGCAGGTGACGTATAAGGGAGGATGTTCCGAGGTGGTTAACGTCCTTACCCCTACTTATTACAGCTTGACAAAGGGAACACACGGCTTGACACCTGTTGTCCGCATTTCTGGTGAAATACCTCCACACCGAAGAGCTGATTTTTTTGGTATTTTCACCTGGCATGTCAACGGCCATATTCCTCCCACGGACAACAGGTGTCTCCCCGGGTGCCTGACTTAAACAAACCACCTCACCATCAGAATCCTCCTGGTCAATTTCCTCCCCAGCGCCAGCAACACCCATATCCTCCTCATCCTGGTGTACTTCAACACTGACATCTTCAATCTGACTATCAGGAACTGGACTGCGGGTGCTCCTTCCAGCACTTGCAGGGGGCGTGCAAATGGTGGAAGGCGCATGCTCTTCACGTCCAGTGTTGGGAAGGTCAGGCATCGCAACCGACACAATTGGACTCTCCTTGTGCATTTGGGATTTCAAAGAACGCACAGTTCTTTGCGGTGCTTTTGCCAGCTTGAGTCTTTTCAGTTTTCTAGCGAGAGGCTGAGTGCTTCCATCCTCATGTGAAGCTGAACCACTAGCCATGAACATAGGCCAGGGCCTCAGCCATTCCTTGCAACTCCGTGTGGTAAATGGCATATTGGCAAGTTTACGCTTCTCCTCCGACAATTTTATTTTAGGTTTTGGAGTCCTTTTTTTACTGATATTTGGTGTTTTGGTTTTGACATGCTCTGTACTATGCCATTGGGCATCGGCCTTGGCAGACGACGTTGCTGGCATTTCATCGTCTCGGCCATGACTAGTGGCAGCAGCTTCAGCACGAGGTGGAAGTGGATCTTGATCTTTCCCTAATTTTGGAACCTCAACATTTTTGTTCTCCATATTTTAATAGGCACAACTAAAAGGCACCTCAGGTAAACAATGGAGATGGATGGATTGGATACTAGTATACAATTATGGACGGGCTGCCGAGTGCCGACACAGAGGTAGCCACAGCCGTGAACTACCGCACTGTACTGTGTCTGCTGCTAATATATAGACTGGTTGATAAAGAGATAGTATACTCGTAACTAGTATGTATGTATAAAGAAAGAAAAAAAAACAACGGTTAGGTGGTATATACAATTTTGGACGGGCTGCCGAGTGCCGACACAGAGGTAGCCACAGCCGTGAACTACCGCACTGTACTGTGTCTGCTGCTAATATATAGACTGGTTGATAAAGAGATAGTATACTCGTAACTAGTATGTATGTATAAAGAAAGAAAAAAAAACCACGGTTAGGTGGTATATACAATTATGGACGGGCTGCCGAGTGCCGACACAGAGGTAGCCACAGCCGTGAACTACCGCACTGTACTGTGTCTGCTGCTAATATATAGACTGGTTGATAAAGAGATAGTATACTCGTAACTAGTATGTATGTATAAAGAAAGAAAAAAAAACCACGGTTAGGTGGTATATACAATTATGGACGGGCTGCCGAGTGCCGACACAGAGGTAGCCACAGCCGTGAACTACCGCACTGTACTGTGTCTGCTGCTAATATATAGACTGGTTGATAAAGAGATAGTATACTCGTAACTAGTATGTATGTATAAAGAAAGAAAAAAAAAACCACGGTTAGGTGGTATATACAATTATGGACGGGCTGCCGAGTGCCGACACAGAGGTAGCCACAGCCGTGAACTACCGCACTGTACTGTGTCTGCTGCTAATATATAGACTGGTTGATAAAGAGATAGTATACTCGTAACTAGTATGTATGTATAAAGAAAGAAAAAAAAAAACCACGGTTAGGTGGTATATACAATTATGGACGGGCTGCCGAGTGCCGACACAGAGGTAGCCACAGCCGTGAACTACCGCACTGTACTGTGTCTGCTGCTAATATATAGACTGGTTGATAAAGAGATAGTATACTCGTAACTAGTATGTATGTATAAAGAAAGAAAAAAAAACCACGGTTAGGTGGTATATACAATTATGGACGGGCTGCCGAGTGCCGACACAGAGGTAGCCACAGCCGTGAACTACCGCACTGTACTGTGTCTGCTGCTAATATATAGACTGGTTGATAAAGAGATAGTATACTCGTAACTAGTATGTATGTATAAAGAAAGAAAAAAAAACCACGGTTAGGTGGTATATACAATTATGGACGGGCTGACGAGTGCCGACACAGAGGTAGCCACAGCCGTGAACTACCGCACTGTACTGTGTCTGCTGCTAATATATAGACTGGTTGATAAAGAGATAGTATACTCGTAACTAGTATGTATGTATAAAGAAAGAAAAAAAAACCACGGTTAGGTGGTATATACAATTATGGACGGGCTGCCGAGTGCCGACACAGAGGTAGCCACAGCCGTGAACTACCGCACTGTACTGTGTCTGCTGCTAATATATAGACTGGTTGATAAAGAGATAGTATACTCGTAACTAGTATGTATGTATAAAGAAAGAAAAAAAAACCACGGTTAGGTGGTATATACAATTATGGACGGGCTGCCGAGTGCCGACACAGAGGTAGCCACAGCCGTGAACTACCGCACTGTACTGTGTCTGCTGCTAATATATAGACTGGTTGATAAAGAGATAGTATACTCGTAACTAGTATGTATGTATAAAGAAAGAAAAAAAAACCACGGTTAGGTGGTATATACAATTATGGACGGGCTGCCGAGTGCCGACACAGAGGTAGCCACAGCCGTGAACTACCACACTGTACTGTGTCTGCTGCTAATATATAGACTGGTTGATAAAGAGATAGTATACTCGTAACTAGTATGTATGTATAAAGAAAGAAAAAAAAACCACGGTTAGGTGGTATATACAATTATGGACGGGCTGCCGAGTGCCGACACAGAGGTAGCCACAGCCGTGAACTACCGCACTGTACTGTGTCTGCTGCTAATATATAGACTGGTTGATAAAGAGATAGTATACTCGTAACTAGTATGTATGTATAAAGAAAGAAAAAAAAACCACGGTTAGGTGGTATATACAATTATGGACGGGCTGCCGAGTGCCGACACAGAGGTAGCCACAGCCGTGAACTACCGCACTGTACTGTGTCTGCTGCTAATATATAGACTGGTTGATAAAGAGATAGTATACTCGTAACTAGTATGTATGTATAAAGAAAGAAAAAAAAACCACGGTTAGGTCACTGGTATATACAATTATGGACGGGCTGCCGAGTGCCGACACAGAGGTAGCCACAGCCGTGAACTACCGCACTGTACTGTGTCTGCTGCTAATATAGACTGGTTGATAAAGAGATAGTATACTACTAATATTATATACTGTTGGTCAGGTCACTGGTCACTAGTCACACTGGCAGTGGCACTCCTGCAGCAAAAGTGTGCACTGTTTAATTTTAATATAATATTATGCACTCCTGGCTCCTGCTATAACCTATAACTGGCACTGCAGTAGTGCTCCCCAGTCTCCCCCACAATTATAAGCTGTGTGAGCTGAGCAGTCAGACAGATATATAATATATATAGATGATGCAGCACACTGGCCTGAGCCTGAGCAGTGCACACAGATATGGTATGTGACTGAGTCACTGTGTGCTGTGTATCGCTTTTTTCAGGCAGAGAACGGATTATAAATAAAAGTGGTGGTCACTGGTCACTATCAGCAAAACTCTGCACTGTACACTACTGAGTACTCCTAATGCTCCCCAAAATTAGTAAATCAAGTGTCTCTCTAATCTATTCTAATTCTAAACGGAGAGGACGCCAGCCACGTCCTCTCCCTATCAATCTCAATGCACGTGTGAAAATGGCGGCGACGCGCGGCTCCTTATATAGAATCCGAGTCTCGCGATAGAATCCGAGCCTCGCGAGAATCCGACAGCGTCATGATGACGTTCGGGCGCGCTCGGGTTAACCGAGCAAGGCGGGAAGATCCGAGTCGCTCGGACCCGTGAAAAAAAACATGAAGTTCTGGCGGGTTCGGATTCAGAGAAACCGAACCCGCTCATCTCTAGTGTGTGCTGGCATACTCTCTCTCTGTCTCCCCAAAGGACTTTGTGGGGTCCTGTCCTCAGTCAGAGCATTCCCTGTGTGTGCGGTGTGTCGGTACGGCTGTGTCGACTTGTTTGATGAGGAGGCTTATGTGGAGGCGGAGCAGGTGCCGATAAATGTGATGTCACCCCCTGCGGGGCCGACACCAGAGTGGGTGGATATGTGGAAGGTATTAACCGACAGTGTCAACTCCTTACATAAAAGGCTGGATGACGTAACAGCCATGGGACAGCCGGCTTCTCAGCCCGCGCCTGCCCAGGCGTCTCAAAGGCCATCAGGGGCTCAAAAACGCCCGCTACCTCAGATGGCGGACACAGATGTCGACACGGAGTCTGACTCCAGTTTCGACGAGGTTGAGACATATACAAAATCCACTAGGGGCATCCGTTGCATGATTTCGGAAATAAAAAAATGTGTTCCACATTTCTGACATTAACCCAAGTACCACTAAAAAGGGGTTTTATGTTTGGGGAGAAAAAGCAGCCAGTGTTTTGTTCCCCCATCAGATGAATTGAATGAAGTGTGTGAAGAAGCGTGGGTTTCCCCCGATAAGAAACTGGTAATTTCTAAAAAGTTACTGATGGTGTACCCTTTCCCGCCAGCGGATAGGTCACGTTGGGAGATATCCCCTAGGGTGGATGAGGCGCTCACACGTTTGTCAAAAAAGGTGGCACTGCCGTCTCAGGATACAGCCACCTTGAAGGAGCCTGCTGATAGAAAGCAGGAGGAAATCCTGAAGTCTGTATATACACACTCAGGTTCTATACTGTGACCTGCACTTGCCTCAGCATGGAGGTGTAGTGCTGCTGCAGCGTGGTCTGATACCCTGTCAGATAATAGTGTTACCCTCGACAGGGATACTATTTTGCTAACCATAAAGCATATTAAAGACTTCGTCTTATATATGAGGGATGCACAGAGGGATATTTGCCGGCTGGCATCCAAAATTAATGCAATGTCCGTTTCTGCCAGGAGGGTATTATGGACCCGGCAGTGGACAGGTGATGCTGATTCTAAAAGGCACATGGAGATTCTGCCTTATAAGGGTGAGGAATTGTTTGGGGATGGTCTCTCGGACCTCATATCCACAGCAACAGCTGGGAAGTCAAAATTTTTACCTCAAGTTCCCTCACAGCCTAAGAAAGCACCGTATTATTAGGTACAGTCCTTTCGGCCTCAGAAAAGCAAGCGGGTCAAAGGCGCTTCCTTTCTGCCAGAGGCAAGGGAAGAAGGAAAAAGGCTGCAGCCAGTTCCCAGGATCAAAAATCTTCCCCCGCTTCCACTAAGTCCACCGCATGACGCTGGGGCTCCACAGGCTGAGCCAGGTGCGGTGGGGGCGCGTCTCCGGAACTTCAGCGACCAGTGGGCTCGCTCACAGATGGATCCCTGGGTTCTGCAAGTAGTATCACAGGGATACAAGCTGGAGTTCGAGGCGACTCCCCCTCGCCGTTACCTCAAATCAGCCTTGCCTGCTGACCTCAGAGAAAGGGAGGTAGTACTGGCGGCAATTCACAAGCTGTATCTTCAGCAGGTGATAATCAAGGTACCCCTCCTTCAACAGGGACGGGGTTACTATTCCACAATGTTGTGGTACCGAAACCAGACGGTTCGGTGAGACCCATTCTAAATTTAAAATCCTTGAACATTTATATAAAAAAGTTCAAGTTCAAAGTACCTCAAGGTTGTGGTACAGGACTGTCATTACCAATTCCAGACGTTGCCGTCTGGTCTGTCCACGGCACGTGGGTATTTACCAAGGTAATGGCCGAAATGATGATGCTCCTCCGAAAGAAGGGAGTCATGATTATTCCGTACTTGGACGATCTCCTTATAAAGGCGAGGTCCAAGGAGCAGTTGCTAGTCGGCGTGGCACTATCTCATGAAGTGCTGCATCAGCACGGCTGGATTCTGAATATCCCAAAGTCGCAGCTGATTCCTGCGACGCGTCTGCTGTTCTTGGGCATGATTCTGGACACAGAACAGAAGAATTTCTCCCGGAGGAGAAGGCCCAGGAATTATCATCTCTGGTCAGGGACCTCCTGAAACCAAAGCAGGTGTTGGTGCATCACTGCACGCGAGTCCTGGGAAAGATGGTAGCTTCGTACGAAGCAAGTCCCTTCGGCAGATTCCATGCAAGGATCTTCCAGTGGGATCTGTTGGACAAGTGGTCCGGATCGCATCTCCAGATGCATCGTTTGATTACCCTGTCCCCGAGGGCCAGGGTGTCTCTGCTGTGGTGGCTGCAGAGTGCTCATCTGCTCGAAGGCCGCAGATTCGGCATACAGGAATGGGTCCTGGTGGCCACGGATGCAAGCCTCCGAGGTTGGGGGGCAGTCACCCAGGGAAGAAACTTCCAAGGACAATGGTCAAGTCAGGAAACTTCCCTACACATAAATATTCTGGAACTAAGGAACATTTACAACGCCCTGAGTCAAGCAGAACCCCTGCTTCAAAAACAACCGGTTCTGATTCAGTCAGACAACATCACAGCGGTCACCCATGTAAACCGCCAGGGCGGCACATGAAGCAGGGTAGCAATGGCAGAAGCCACAAGGATTCTTTGATGGCGGAGAATCACGTGATAGCACTGTCAGCAGTGTTCATTCCGGGAGCGGACAACTGGGAAGCAGACTTCCTCAGCAGGCACGACCTCCACCCGGGAGAGTGGGGACTAGAGATGAGCGGGTTCGGTTCCTCGGAATCCGAACCCCCCCCCCGAACTTCAGTCTTTTTACACGGGTCCGAGGCAGACTCGGATCTTCCCGCCTTGCTCGGTTAACCCGAGCGCGCCCGAACGTCATCATCCCGCTGTCGGATTCTCGCGAGGCTCGTATTCTATCGCGAGACTCGGATTTTATATAAGGAGCCGCGCGTCGCCGCCATTTTCACACGTGCATTGAGATTGACAGGGAGAGGACGTGGCTGGCGTCCTCTCCGTTAGAATAGATAGAGACACTTGAGTTGATTTACTACTAACTTAGTAATTTTGGGGAGCATTAGGAGTACTCGGAGTGCAGAGTTTTGCTGATAGTTACTAGTGACCACCACCAGTTTTATTTATTATTTAATATAATCCGTTCTCTGCCTGAAAAAAAAACGATACACAGTCACATACCATATCTGTGCTCAGCCTCAGTGTGCTGCATGATAATATCATCTATGTATATCTGACTGTGCTGAGTGCTCACTGCTCACACAGCTGAATTGTGGGGAAGACTGGGGTGCAGTTATAGCAGGAGTACAGTGCACACTTTTGCTGCCAGTGTGACTGACCAGTGTGACCACCAGTATATTGTCTGCCTGAAAAAGTTAAACACTCCTGTGGTGTTTTTTTTTTTTATTCTATAAACGCATTCTGCTGACAGTGTCCAGCAGGTCCGTCATTCATTATATTATATAAATATTTACCTGCAGTAGTGTTATATTTTTTTTGTTCATCTCTATCATCTTTATCATCTCTATATTAGCAGACGCAGTACGGTAGTCCACGGCTGTGGCTACCTCTGTGTCGTCAGTGCTCGTCCATAATTGTATACCTACCTGTGGTGGGGTTTTTTTTTCTATCTTCTTCATACTAGTAGTTTAGGAGTCTGCTGACAGTGTCCAGCAGGTCCGTCATATATACCTGCAGTAGTGATATATATATATTTTTTATATCATTATCATCTCTATACTAGCAGACGCAGTACGGTAGTCCACGGCTGTAGCTACCTCTGTGTCGTCAGTACTCGTCCATAATTGTATACCTACCTGTGGTGGGTTTTTTTTTTCTATCTTCTTCATACTAGTAGTTTAGGAGTCTGCTGACAGTGTCCAGCAGGTCCGTCATTATATCTCCTATATATTTGCCTTAGTCTGTGACTCTGTGCCCGTAACGCTGGGCGGAGTCACAGAGCTGGGCGGAGTCAACTGCATCTGCTGCAGGGAGCTACCCCATACCCAGCGCCAGCAGCAGTCAGGTGCAAGACCCTACCTTACAGTATAGGAGGTGAGGATGGCCACTAGCTGCCGGCTGCTGTGCCTGTCCCCCCCCCCCCCCCCAATCACCTGTGACAGCGGGCTGTGTGCTGTGCAGTGCGGGTCCCGAAAAGGGGGCGGAGCTACGGCGTCACGAAGGGGAGGAGCTACACGGAATAGAGGGGCGGAGCTACACGGGACCAGACAGCTGAACAGTGGTGGAATCAGCATTGCAGTGACGGCCAGCCAGACTTGGTAAGTGGAGGGTGAGAGAGAAATGTGTGTGCGTGTGTATATAGTGGGGGGGGGGTGTATATAGTGTGTGTGCGTGTGTGTATATAGTGTGTGTGTGTGTGTGTGTGTGTGTGTGTGTGTGTGTGTGTGTGTGTGTACATAGTGGGTGTGTGTGTGTGTGTGTATATGGTGGGGTGTGTGTGTTTGTATGTATGTGTGAATTGTGTGTGTGTGAGGTATGTCTGTGTGTGCGCACTTTATGGACGCCACTGCTGGGGGGGCCATTACATGCAAGGACGCTACTAATATAGGGGGGGCATTACGTATAAGGACGCTACTACTATAGGGGGGGCATTACGTATAAGGACGCTACTACTATAGGGGGGGCATTACGTATAAGGACGCTACTACTATAGGGGGGGCATTACGTATAAGGACGCTACTACTATGGGGGGCATTACGTATAAGGACGCTACTAATACTGGGGGGCATTACACAGGGCCGTAACTACGTGTGTGCCAAGGGGGCTTGGCACACAGCGCAGTTGCCCTAGGGGCGCAACGGCCAGCGGCATGTAATGAGTCAAATTGACTCATTACATGCCGCCTCTGTGTGCGCCGTGCGCCGCGCTGGAGGAGAGAGACCAGCGCCGGGTTCAAGGAGGAGGAGTTTTTGCAACAAAAGATACTAGAGCTGGCGCTTGCTGTCTTTCCAATAATTAAAATGATTAAACAACTATGGATGATGAAAAAAACATTTGTATTTATTTGCTAAACACTAATTAGTGAATAAAAACATGAATAAAATAAACATTCACACATTCATATGAAGTTAGGGCATATGTGGAGCTGAAAAGATTCTAAATATGCTGCTAGTGAGTGTCCACTGAGGATCCCGGACTGGAACGCTGAACCAAAAGTTCCCTGGGGAAATGAGTTGAAATACAGCTGGTTTTACCCGTATATGCGGAGGCTTCCAAATGCTTTTGAAAAACAGCAGGCAAGCTGTATCACTTGTATCCAAGCTGGGTCTCTCCGAATGGTGCTGTAGTGTGTATGTCCCACAGGGAATAATTCCAAGGCAGATGTTCCAAGGTTAGATTAGCATAAGTCCATATCTGGATCCTGTTATGATGTGGAGTACTGGTATTAAGCAGCTTTTTCACACTTAACGCGTTTCCCTAGGCACGGTCACCTAGCTTCATCAGAAGTAAAGCTCCCTCTGATTCAGGGATCTATTTAAACCCTGTTTAATCAGCTGATGCCCAACAGGTGTGTAACAATAAAATATCAATCATCCAAAGTATTTATAAAAACAATACTTTTATAACGTCACTAATCCTATTAAATAAATAGAGCGATGTATAGGAGGCAAACCTACGAAAAAGATGTGTATAATGTGACATATGAACATAAATAAGTTCCTTCATTCCAGCATCCACAGCAGCGCCAGGCAACCAATACAGAAGGAGAGGGGGATGCTGCAGCGGCGCTTACTACCAATCAAATAGCGCTGCTGCGGCTCCCTGCTCCCCCTCCCTCCTCCTCCTTCTCACCTCACACAGCCTGCACCGAGAGGGAGCTGCACGAGGAGCCTGTCAGCGGGGAGAAGGTAAGTATGTCTCTCTCTCTCTCTCTCTCTCTCTCTCTCTCTCTCTCTCTTTCTCTTTCTCTCTCCCTTTCTCTCTCTCTCTCTCTCTCTCTCTCAGGGGGACACCGTCTGCCGCAATGTGTAAAAAGGGGCCCTGGCTGCCGCAATGTATAAAAAGGGGGTCTGGCTGCCGCAATGTGTAAAAAGGGGGCCTGGCTGCCGCAATGTGTAAAATGGGGTCCTGGCTGCCGCAATGTGTAAAAAGGGGGACTGGCTGCCGCAATGTGTAAAATGGGGTCCTGGCTGCCGCAATGTGTAAAAAGGGGGACTGGCTGCCGCAATGTGTAAAATGGGGTCCTGGCTGCCGCAATGTGTAAAAAGGGGGACTGGCTGCCACAATGTATAAAAAGGGGGTCTGGCTGCCGCAATGTGTAAAAAGGGTGCCTGGCTGCCGCAATGTGTAAAGAGGGGGCCTGGCTGCCGCAATGTGTAAAGAGGGGGACTGGCTGCCGTAATGTGTAAAAAGGGGGGGTCCTGGCTGCCGCAATGTGTAAAATGGGGTCCTGGCTGCCGCAATGTGTAAAATGGGGTCCTGGCTGCCGCAATGTGTAAAAAGGGGGACTGGCTGCCACAATGTATAAAAAGGGGGTCTGGCTGCCGCAATGTGTAAAAAGGGTGCCTGGCTGCCGCAATGTGTAAAGAGGGGGCCTGGCTGCCGCAATGTGTAAAGAGGGGGACTGGCTGCCGTAATGTGTAAAAAGGGGGACGCTGTCTGCTGTAATGTATAAAAGGGGCTCTACCTGGTGTAGTGGCGCTACTGTGCAGCGTAATTTGAATAATGTAGACTACTGTGCACCGTAGTATGAATTGCTGTTATTTTGTGGCCACGCCCCTTCCCCGTGAAGCCACGCCCCTATAAATTTTGCACGCGCCTGCGGCGCGCACTGCCCCTATCTTACATGGGGGGGGGGGCACGGGGGGGGGGGGCCACTGTCGTTTCTTGCACACAGCGCTAAAATGGCTAGTTACGGCACTGGCATTACATATAAGGACGCTACTACTGGGAGGGCATTACCTGTAAGGATGCTACTACTACTGGGGGCACATTATGTATAAGGACGCTACTACTACAGGGGTGGCATTACGTATAAGGATGCTACTATTACTGTTGGGAGGCATTACATATAACTGCTACTACTACTGGGGGGCATTACATATAAGGACGCTACTACTACGGGTGGGGCATTACGTATAAGGATGCTACTATTACTGTTGTGGGGCATTACATATAACTGCTACTACTACTGGGGGGGGCATTCTGTATAAGGACACTACTACTACTGGGGGGGCATTATGTATAAGGATGCTACTACTACTGGGGGGGCATTACGTATAAGGATGCTACTACTACTGGGGGGGCATTATGTATAAGGACGCTACTATTACTGTTGGGGAGCATTACATATAACTGCTACTACTACTGGGGGGGCATTACGTATATGGACGCTACTACTACGGGTGGGGCATTACGTATAAGGACGCTACTACTACGGGTGGGGCATTACGTATAAGGACGCTACTACTACGGGTGGGGCATTACGTATAAGATGAATAAGATTGTGCTACATTGTGGCGTAATTTTAAATGGGGGTACTATTGTGTGGCCATGCCCCTTAGTTGTGAGACCACACCACTTTTCCCGATGCACAACAAAGGAATATGGGAGGCCGCAAAATTCATAGTTTGCAGGGGGGCGCCGAACACCCTAGCACCGGCCCTGGCCACCAGTAGCAAAAGTACACCACGGCCACTGACACTATCTGCAGGGAGGGCAACAGCGCTGATATGGAGGGTACTTGCAGGCAGCGAGTCGCCGCCCGCAGCTCCTCTCCCACCTACACACCATACCTGCCGCCTGACACCCACACCCCAGGGAGAGGGCGCTAGCTCAGGCACCGCTAGATCAGCATCTGCAGCATACACACAAGGGCTGCCATGCTCAGCGGCAAGCGGTGCGGAGCATGTGCAGCGGGACAGCGCCAGGACGGGAAACGCACTAATCAACATTGCTGCTGGGCCGGAGCTCCCTCCGTCTGCAGCCTAAGGACGCGCGCCGCACCTCTCCTGGGAAACACCATGCCTGCCCGCCCACAGGGCTCCGGACGCTTACCTATGCTCCGCGATCACAGCAGCTGACGCTGCCATGCAGGATGGAGGAATGACGCCCGTCAGACGGGGCGGACAGTGTGCGGCGGAACGGGGCCAGGAAGGAATGCTGACCACGACCCATTGCTGCTGGGTCTGAGCTCCCTCCCTCTGCAGTCACCATCTCACAGCAGCAGCCTGGAGGTTAGTGGCCACCACGACCCGCACATCCTTACCTCACACATACCTCACATATACCTCACATATACCTCACATACCTCATACATGAGAGCAAAGGTACACACACTGTGACATCACACCTGTAGCCCACCTCTATATCTGCTAAGTACTCCCCGTCACTATGCCCTGTCACCCTCATCCTGCTCTCTAACTGCCTGTCTGTGTACTGGCCTTCACCCCTCTTACACCATCACCAACCCTCACTAACTACCACAGAGACTATGTGCACTGATATCTGCCCCTCCACCACCTGCAGCGCCCCTGGACCCCTCCCCATCCCCCGCAAACCCCCGCACCTGCCCCTCCACCACCCGTGGCACCCCCACCCACTGCGCCTTCGGACCCCCTACCCCACCCGCAGTGTCTTCCAAACCCCTCCCCCATCTGCAGCAGCCCCTCCCACATCCGCTGCACCCCCGGACCCATCCCCTGCACCCCCACCCCTCCAGCAACCGCAACACTTTCGGTCCCACTACCCCACCCGCAGCACTCACCCCACCACCAACCACTCCACCTGCGGACCCCCTACACCACCTGCTCCTCCACCACCTACAGCCCCTCCCGATCCACCGCACCCTCACCCCCTCCCTCCCTCCCCCACCCGCAGCGCCTCCAGGCCCCCTACCTCACCCGCAACACCTGCACCCTTCTCCACCAGCAGCGCCTCCGGAACCCCTCCCCCATCCGCAACAGCCCCTCCCCCGCCTCCCCCACCCACAGCACCCCCACCCCTCCCGCATCCCCTGACCCCCTCCCCATCTGCTGAACCCCCGCACTCACCCCTCCCCCATCCTCTGCACCCACTGACCCATACCCTACACCCCCACCTCTCCAGCAACCGCAACACCTTCGGACCCACTACCCCACCCTCAGCACCCACCCCTCCACCACCCACTGCACCTCCGGACCTCCTACACCACCCACTCCTCCACCACCTGCAGCCCCTCCCCATCCACCGCACCCCCACCAGCAGCGCCTCCAGGCCCCCTACCTCACCCGCAACACCTGCACCCTTCCACCCTGCAGCGCCTCCGGAACCCCTCCCTCATCCGCAACAGCCCCTCACCCGCCTCTCCCCCACCCACAGCACCTCACCTCTCCCACACTCCCGGACCACCTCCACCATCCGCTGCACCCCCGCACCCACCCCCTATCCCACCCGCGCACACACCCCTCCACCACCTGCAGCACCTCCAGACCCCCTCCCCCATCCACCGCAAATCCACACACCTGTCCCTCCACCACCCGTGGCACCCCCACCCACAGCGCCTACGGACCCCACACCTCAACACACACGGACCCTCCCTCCTCCGGACCCCTAACCCCATTCACTGCACCCCCTCCTCTCCCACCCGCAACGCCTCCACACCTCCTACCCACCCGCCACACCCTTTCCCACCCGCAGTACCTCTGGAACCCCTCCCCCATCCAGCCCAGCATCTGCCCCTCCCCCACCTGCCCCTCCCCCACACACAACACCCCCCCGGCCCCCTCCCCCGGTACCCACCCGCGGCGCCTCCAGACCCCCTATGCCACCCGCCTCTCCACCACCTACATCACCTCCGGACCCCCTCCCCCATCCGCCACACCCCGCATCTGGCTCTCCCCCGCCCACTGCACCTTTGGATCCCCTACCCCACCCACGCAGCAGGCCCTTCCCAATCCGCATCGCCTACACCATTCACAACAGCACCGCACCCGCCACTCCCCCACCCACGTTACCCCCGCATCCACCCCTCCCCCACCCACCGCGCCCCATGCACACCTCCCCCATCCACTGCACACCTGCACCCACCCCTTCCCCATTTGCAGCGCCTTCAGAACCCCTCCTCCATCCGCAACAGCCCTGCAGCTGCCATCCCCCACCTGCGACACCCCTGCTCCTACCCCACCCACAGCGCCTTCATACCCCCTCCCCCATCCGCGGTCCCCACTCCCCAAACCCCTTCCTGTTGCAAGGGACTACGCCCCCTTCACCATCGGAAGGCCTTTCATTGTGCAATATTCAAACACTAACAAAACTAGGAATGCAGGGAATACTCCATATATTGAACCCCAGAAAGGCATGCAGGGGTTAAAGGGGCGTAGCCCCTTCCGACGGTGTGAAGAGCGCCCGTAGGGCGCGATGAAGCACCTAGTTATATATACCTGCAGTAGTGATATATATATTTTTTATATCATTATCATCTCTATACTAGCAGACGCAGTACGGTAGTCCACGGCTGTAGCTACCTCTGTGTCGTCAGTGCTCGTCCATAATTGTATACCTACCTGTGGTGGGTTTTTTTTTTCTATCTTCTTCATGTTAGTAGTTTAGGAGTCTGCTGACAATGTCCAGCAGGTCCGTCATTATATTATATATACCTGCAGTAGTGATATATATATATATTTTATATCATTATCATCTCTATACTAGCAGACGCAGTACGGTAGTCCACGGCTGTAGCTACCTCTGTGTCGTCAGTCACTCGTCATCCATAAGTATACTAGTATCCATCCATCTCCATTGTTTACCTGAGGTGTGATAAAGCTAAATATTTATCTTATATAAAACCCTTTGTGAGGTCTAAGAACACTGTACGCTATTTATGTATGGAGTACCGTAAGGGTACGCTCGTTACGTAACAATCGCTTAGCCGTGGTCGAGACGCTCAAGCGTCACGTTCGCTCACGGCAAAGAGATCACAGGCAGGCACGCTATTGGCTGCCGACTAATGTAATGGTTCACTATAGCGTAACGGACGCTGTATCGGGAGCGGGCTGCTCGAGCGATACAGACGCTCACGAGAATACGCTGTTGGTATCGGGCACACTTATAGGTGAGCGACTACCGTAATGCTACGCTATCAGCGTAGCGGACGCTCGAGACCACGAGGAGATCACGAGCGGCGCAGACGCTCACAATGTTAAACCTTTATATCTAAACCATAAACAATGTAATATGCTGTAAAACCTTTGTGTAGAGATAGGGTGTAGATGCAACACAGTCTAACCTCATTAACTTAAAAGCTGTTTGAGCGTCACCGACGCTCTGTGAATACTTAACACTACAAGAAATACACAGATACCTGGGCTTAGGGTCCAACGCCTAATATATATATTATGAATGATATACTTGCAAAAGAATTAACACAATACAAGTCATACACTACAATATAACATAGACCACCTAACCAGATAACTATACATGAAATACAATACAATACTATTACGTTCAAGGGATTACGAGAGAAAAAGGAGAAGAGAGAGAGAGAGAGAGATATGGCCCATAACAACAAGGAAAGACTATATGATTGCGGAGAAACACTTACGCACAAGGGGAACGATCGCATGCGCCTCTGGACATCCAGCTCCCGATTTTCAGCAATGATAACCTTTGAAGAGTGAGCTGGATGTGATCGGCTTGTCTATTTATGCCCCACACACAATACAATTCAATGGTCCCTGCAATCTCATTGTTCATTGGACACAGGAATTCGGCTTCGCATTATAACAAAAGGTCATAGGTTGATTCATACAGGTGGGCTGTGGCTACTTCCAACTGTTCAGGTGGGTGGGATACTGGGTTTCCCGCCGCATGGCTAAGTAAGAGTAAATAATAGTAAATGGACATAAACTTCTTATGTCCATAACTATTCGCACGAGCGATTAATCCGCTCCAAACCAACACCGGAATATTGCTCTTTAAATGTTCTTCCGATGGATACTAAACACCACTGTATTACTCCTGTCTGACCCTTCGTATCAAACAAAGGGGGATTTCTCTGTTCATGAACATTCTACATTAACCAAACTTTCAGAATCTATCAAAGGGACCATGATCTACAAAATACACTATATGGTGAAAATATGTAACGATTGAGTCGCACGCTACGATCACATAAACTCTACCGTAAATACGCATACCGTGCGCCTGCGGGTGCCCGCGACTGTGAGTATGCGCACGCACGGGAGAGCGTACGCATGTGCAGCGCAGACCTGTGTGAGGTGCAAATATGGCAGTGTGCATAGAGATATTTTTCTGACTTTGACAGTCCACCCTTTGGCAGTCAACAATAACTGCCACTTCCTAAAACATTTCAAAAAGAGAAAAATATATGTCAGGGGTTAATACATTTACATGGTTGGGTAGGGGAGGAGAGGAGAAGGTAGGAAAAGGGTATGACCTAGTGAGATAGCAGAAGCATGTGTGTATGAATCCATGTTTGGGGGTCATGTATCATCGTGCCGTACATGTTTTAAATCAAGCTTCGAGGTATTGCGAAGTATACATTTGAATTCCTTCTTATCCCGTGGTACGGGTCTGTGGATGGGCTGTCAAACTTTACGGAGCTCTTTTCGGCTGTGGTTGTAACAAAATGGGGGAGCACATTTTAGTTGATGATACATGAATGGGGGAGATATGTGATTGCTGATATCTGTGCCTGTATTCCCTATCGACTATGTGTGTCATTACCTGAGGGTTGTAGAAATGAAGATAAAGAACACTTATGGTAAATGCAGTGGTATTCTATGTCAGGTAAATGAACATTTGTCGGTTGAAGTCTTGTTCGGTGTCTGTTGAATGCCGTCTTCTTTGTGCTTTTGCCCATAAGGTGCGAGCAAAAGCTTTGTCAATGTCCATAGATTTACAAAAGTGTTGGGCTAGCGTAATTTTAAAATTTCTAGGGAAACTGGGGATCTATGGCAAAGTTCATCAAAAATCTGTGTATCAGGTTGTCAAAACTTCTTCTTTAATCCATCTGTTGTCTGTATATCGGCTCATCAAATTCCTCGTCCAAGTGGGTCTTTTTACCTTGGAGGAAACGGAAAAACAGGTGAAAGAAACGGACCGTAGAAATCGCATTTTCATCACATCATTGTTTCTACATTTGGGTCATAAATCAAATCCATGGGAATTACAGTTTCCTCACTCCTTAAACTCATCACCCTGGTACTTCGTTTGCACTTCGTTAAAGCCTGACCGCATCTAAATATCAAGCCAATCGTTATGATAACACCTAAGATACATAGGAGAAACTTCCCAACATCCATTATGACTCCTTGCGCCCATTCTCCTAAACCGGAGAACCAATTTCGCGGGTTCAACCATGACACCCAACCAGTCAGCTCATTACCTACAGCAGCAAGAGTGAGATTGTGTCTCCTGCGAAATTCCCACTTCAGTTGGAGAATATCGTCCATCTTTTGGTCTATGACCTCGACCGGGTCCTCGGTGCTATTCGTAATATATGTGCAACATTTCACGCCGTATTGTGTTGCCAGTGTGACACAATATCCGCCTGTCACTGCTGTGAGGTAATTAAGAACCATTCTATGCTGTACCAGTTCTGTTTTATAAGCTTGAAGTTCTCTTCCAGTATACCTAAACGTGTCATCATACATTTCAGTGATATTATCTAACAAATTTGCAAGCGCAGATATGTATTTATAATTCAACACTCCTCTGGCGGTGCGAGTGATGTCTAACGCGATTAGAAACTGAATCCCGGTGGATTCATGGATCATGTCAGAGGCCGGATGCTCTGTTCTTTCTATCAGGTGCCGTTTAACTACGTGCTCGTAATGGGTGTGAGTATAAGGAGTTTGGGCAACACGGTGTATGTCTTTCATTTTGTCATGTGATACAGTCATTACTTCAGGCAGTACTTTTCCAATATAACACAATCCTTCAGAGTTTGGGGCAAGCCACTTATACGCCTTTCTCCCGCATATGAAATATGCATCATCGGGGAGAACATATGGGACGGAGTAGGACATAACCATATTACACACCTTCCATGTGAAATCTCCTAACCCTAATTCTTCCATCTGCTTAGTACACGTATCAGGTTGTACGATATGTGCACAGTATCCTGGTGATACCTCTCCAACTCTCGTAATCCTATTTCCTAAGGTATACCTATACCGGAAAGATTTTCCTCTACTGGCTATGTGGCGTATAAGCTCTGTATCTGTAGGCATTCTATCTGCTCTATGCGAAAAGGTCATGGTTTGGTTACTCCATGACACTTCCCAGTTTCCCGGCTTTCGGGGATTGGAGATGTTAAAACATAATAGGGACCTATCCACATGGTATTGGTGGAGCTTCAAACTAGGAGGGCTGGAGATATTAAACCTCCTGTCCACCGGCCTCCCACCACTTAGCTCAAGTACCTCCCCTATCGTTAAAGGAAATGGTACTAGTCCTGATTTGCTATGACCTTGAGGTACTTGAGAGCATACCCAACAATCTGTTTGATTTAACACACTACCCACTAAAGAGTGATAGTCACTCAAGGGATGCCGGTCCATGTGGATATTAAAACTGGATTGGCATTTCTTGATGCACCCATCCTCAACTACGTTGTCACAGAGCCTACAGATACAGTTTTCTTCAGCTAACAATCCTTCACAATTCCTTCTATGGTCAATGCTATCGGATCGTTTTCTGATACTCGCCTTTGCTTGTTGGTTATGTTGTTCTCGGAAAACTACGCCTCCATTTTTATCATCAGAACCCATTCCAGAACCTCTCTCGACCTCCATGGTACTCTCGCCGGGACAGACTGTTCTGATCAACATCATGGTCAACAGGAAAATCCGGATCACAGTCTCTTGGGGCAAGTCCATCTTGTAGGAGGAAACGGAGAAGAATGAGAAGGGGGGAAAAATAATTTGAGGGAGAGGGGATGGGAAGTTGGAGAAAAACAATAAAAGGGAACAGGGGATCGACAACTGCTTTTGGTCTTGTGATTTTCAATGCTCAGGTGCCGCCTCAATCCTCCTGGAACAGACACTCCAGTGATACAACCTCTACCGTCTGTTCCTTATCACGGGACCTCTCTGGATCAGCAACCTTCTTACAGTGGGACGAATGAACCCAAGTCTCTCTCTCAGCAACCTTCAATGCTGTAGTGCTAGTCAATAAGACCTGGTATGGTCCTTCCCATCTGTCAATAAGGCAACCTGAGCGTAAAAAATTCCGTATCATTACATAATCCCCAGGTTCAATGTCATGACAATTACTATCTGGTAAATCAGGAATCACTAACTTCAGATTATCATTTTGATTCCTTAACTGTTTACTCATGTTAATCAAGTATTTTACAGTCACTTCATTGTTACACTTCAAATCATCCTGAGGGTTAATCATAACATGCGGTTGTCGACCAAACAAGATTTCAAAGGGAGACAGATTAAGAGGGGACCTGGGAGTGGTTCTGATGCTGTACAGTACAATGGGTAAAGCTTCTGGCCATGTCAATCCTGTCTCTGCCATCACTTTACTCAGTTTATTTTTAATAGTGCTATTCACTCTTTCCACTTTCGCACTCGCCTGTGGACGGTATGGAGTGTGCAGCTTGCTATCAATTCCCATCAACTTACACATTCCTTGAAAGACATCACCTGTAAAATGGGTACCCCTATCACTTTCGATAATTCTAGGGATACCATATCTACATACAAATTCCTGCACAATTTTCTTAGCAGTAAACATAGCGGTATTTGTAGCCGCAGGAAATGCTTCAACCCAATTTGAGAAAACATCTATACAAACAAGTACATATTTCAAATTCCGACAAGGGGGTAATTGTATAAAGTCAATCTGTATTACCTGGAAAGGGCCGCCGGCAGGTGGGATATGAGATGGTTCTGTAGGTATTGCCTTTCCGATGTTCTTTCTCAAACAGGTAAGGCATGACATTGCTCTTTTACTCGCATGAGATGAAAATCCTGGGGCACACCAATATGCTCTTACCAACTTGCACATCCCTTCCTTGCCCAGATGAGTCAGCCCATGAGCTGCCTCAGCTAAACATGGAAGGTATGCTCTGGGGGCCACTGGTTTACCGTGTCCATCCGTCCAGAGTCCTGAGGACTCCTGGCCATATCCTTTTGCCTTCCAGACTGCCTTTTCCTGTGTGGAACACAAATTTTGCATCTCACACAACTTCTGTGTGTTGATGGTATTAAATACCATCAGTTGTGTGGTGTCTGTCTGTCTGGGGGTATCGGCTGCTAACTTAGCAGCTTCGTCTGCTCGGCTGTTACCAAGTGATACTGGGTCCTGGCTATATGTGTGTGCTTTACATTTGATAACAGCCACTCTGTCGGGTTCCTGTATCGCTGTTAGAAGCCTTTTTATGTGAGCTGCATGCGCTATCGGTGTACCAGCTGCCGTCATGAAATTTCTGAGGCGCCATAGGGCTCCGAAATCATGGACTACCCCGAATGCGTATCTAGAATCGGTGTAGATATTGGCTGATTTGCCCTTAGCCAATTCACATGCTCTGGTTAGGGCGACCAGTTCAGCAACCTGGGCTGAGTGAGGTGGGCCTAGCGGTTCCGCTTCTATGGTGCCTTGGTCATCTACGACTGCGTATCCAGTACACAAGTCTCCCGAGTCTGACTGTCTGTGACAACTACCGTCCGTGTAGAAAGTTAGATCTACATCTTCCAGTGGATTGTCACTGATGTCAGGCCTTGCGGTAAAATTTTGGGTCAAATATTCCATACAATCATGTGTGTCTTCCTTTGTGTTAAATTCTCCTTCCCCACCACTCTCATCCTCCACCCTTTGTGCCTGTCCAGGCACACCTGGGAGATATGTTGCAGGATTTAATGCACTGCATCTCCTTATGGTGATGTTTACGGGGGCCATTAGTGCCAATTCCCATCTTGTAAACCGCGCTGATGAGACGTGCCTGGTTTGGGCAGAATTTAGCAAGGCTGACACTGCATGTGGTGTATGAATTGTGAGGTTGTGACCTAGCACTACGTCTTCGCTTTTCGTTACTAGCAATGCTATCGCAGCAACGCTTCGCAAGCATGTGGGGAGGGATCGCGCTACCGTGTCTAGCTGAGCGCTGTAGTATGCTACTGGCCTGCTGGCATCACCGTGCTTTTGGGTTAGGACGCCTGCCGCGCAACCAGCACTTTCTGTTCCGTATAGTTCAAAGGGTTTCCCATAGTCTGGCATACCTAATGCTGGTGCCTGCGTTAGGCACTGTTTAAGTCTCTCAAATGCCGTCTCAGACTCGTCTGTATGTGAAATCCGATCAGGTTTGTTTGAGGAGACCATCTCCTGCAACGCTAGAATGGAAAACCCTGGGATCCAATTACGGCAATACCCACACATTCCTAAAAATGTTCTGATCTGTTGCTGGGTTTGTGGCAGAGTCATGTCTCTAATTGCTTGAATTCTATCAGCGGTCAGGTGTCTCAGTCCTTGTGTTAGACAGTGTCCCAAATATTTTACCTTAGTTTGGCATAATTGCAACTTGTCTTTGGAAACCTTGTGTCCTGTGTCTGAAAGATGAAACAGGAGCTGTTTCGTATCCTTCAGGGATGCTTCCAATGAATCAGAACACAGTAGTAGATCATCCACGTACTGTATTAATACTGATCCACTCACTGGTTGGAAAGACTGTAAACAATCATGCAAAGCCTGAGAAAATATACTTGGACTATCTATGAATCCTTGTGGTAATCGAGTCCATGTGTATTGGACTCCTCTGTATGTGAATGCAAACAAATATTGGCTGTCAGGGTGCAGAGGTACCGAAAAGAAAGCGGAGCAGAGGTCAATAACAGTGAAAAATTTCGCAGTGGGAGGGATTTGCATTAGGATGACAGCTGGATTTGGCACTACGGGGAACTGACTCTCAACTATTTTGTTAATCCCCCTTAGATCCTGCACTAGCCTGTAACCCCTCCCCCCACTCTTTTTCACAGGGAAGATGGGACTATTGGCAGTGCTGGACGTTCTTACCAGAATGCCCTGTTGTAGCAAGCGCTCTATTACTGGGTAAACTCCTAACTCCACCTCTAGCTTCAGAGGGTACTGTGGGATTTTTGGAGCTATCCTACCATCTTTTACTTGTACAACTACCGGAGCTACGTTTGCCATTAATCCAGTGTCCTGTCCATCTTTAGTCCAAAGTGACTCTGGTATCTGAGATGTCATTTCTTCTACTTGGGAGGGAGTCCTATTTGTCATAATGGTATGTGACATTAATTTTGGTGGGGAGTCTAACATGTCTCGCACTTCCTGTGCGTGATTCTCAGGTATGTCCAAGAATACACCTTCAGGAGTACAATAAATGACGCACCCCATTTTACACAGTAAGTCTCTTCCCAGGAGATTAGTCGGTGCCGATGCAGCCAGCAAAAAGGAATGCTTGGTATGTAAAGGCCCTATTGTAATCTCGGCTGGCTTGCTAACAGGGTAATGCTGGACTACTCCTGTTACTCCCATGGCTGGAATTGTCCTACCAGTGGTTCTCATGCCCACTGTCGAATTTATCACTGATTTGGCCGCCCCCGTATCTACAAGAAAGTTTAATGATTTACCAGCTACATTAATTGCAACTTCGGGTTCACTTCCAAGGCTTGCAATCAATTTTACTGGCTGCAGATTACAGGTATGGCCACACCCCTATTGGGTATGGTGACCTCCCTGAATCCCGCTGGCAGCAACTACTTGTGAGGGAGTTAGCTGGAAACTACCAGAGGCGTGCCAGTCTCTGTTCGGGGGGTATCTTTTTGTTTCCCCTGTATGTGGCTCATAACTCCGTCTCTGTGGACCCTGATCCCAATGTCATGTGTCGTGTCGTTGTCTAGGGGGTTAATAAGATTTTTTTACATTTCTCGATCTACAGTCTCGTGCAAAGTGTCCCTGTTTGTGACAAAAATAACATGTTACCACATTTGACTTACCCACAGGGTTTGGTGATATTAACACAGGCTGTTTTGTGGTCAGGGCCTGTATACTTACTGACATTAACTTATCACCTTGTGACTCCCTGTGTCTGGTGATATTCCGGTCGTGATCAATAGCAGCCTCTCTCAAAGTAGCCACAGACAGACCTCGCCAACATGGTTGTGTGGTCTGTACCCTAGTCTTTAATGACTCTTTTAAACCATCCATCAGTACCGATACTGCTACTTCTCGATGGTTTATGTTTGTTCTAATGTCCTCTATGCCTGTGTATTTTGCCATCTCTGATAATGCTCTGTGAAAATACTCTGCAGCTGTTTCTGACTCCTTTTGTTTAATGGAGAATATCTTGTTCCATTTAACTACCGCTGGGAAATACTCCTTTAACTGTAAGCTTATTCTTTTTACATTATCTTTGTTGTACACATCTGTAAGAGGTACATCCTGATCTAATCCACAGTCAACTAGAAATTGAGTTGCGTCGACGTTGGAGGGTAAACAAGCTCTTAGCAGTACTTGCCAATCTTTATTATTGGGCTCTAAAGTGTTTCCTAGGTCTCTGATGTATTTTTGGCTAGCAACTAAATCTTTTCTAGGGTCAGGGAATTCAGACACTATGGTCCTTAATTCCATTCGGGTAAACGGGCTATACATGGCGATGTTCCTAACAGGAGTGACTCCTGAAGTGTCCGTTTTCCCATTTGGCACTACTATTACCTTAACAGGATTAATTCTAACAACATCATTCTGTGTAGATTCTGCAGTTTGTGGTGAAATAGTTTCAGCATAGTGTATGGTGCCGTACTTACCCGTTGATACGACCTCACCTGTCCCTCCGCTAGGGGGCTTTGTTACTAATCTTATGGGTTGGGCCGTGCCTACTGTTGTTTCTGATATGGTGGCTGCTAGAGAGAGCGCTGATATTGTTGCCGATTCGTCCTCTTGATCACACTCCTGGGGAAAGTTCAAAACAGGGTACAACTTGCATGGGTTAATACTTGCATTGGTTAATTGGTTAACATTATCTTTAACATTTACACAGTTGCTAAGTGTTTGTTTGTTACACCTTAGTGCGTCATTCTCCGCAACCAATTTCTCCCCTGGTATGTATGGTGGCGGTGGGGCCGTGGCTATCAGTTTCCTGATAGAGCCAGATCCCGCCGCCTGAGCCAATCCTCTCTGTATGTCACCCTCCTGTTGCCACAACTGCAAATAATCATAATGCTTGATTCGTCTCTTTGCTGATTTAATGAGACATATCCTTCTCCTTAAATTCGTTAACACTTCTGTGCTGAAGCTACCTACTCTTGGGAATTTCTCCCCGTCATGTACTGTCATTCTCTCCCATTCATCACATAAAGCTTCTGTGTGACTTCCGTACTTTTCACACATTACGTACCTTGCCGACCCGACTGGTCGGTTTATAGAATCAACCCGAACCGAGGTTGATCGCCCCCTTCCTGAACAACTGGCCCCCATAATTTGCAGGTGTTACGGAACCTTACAAAAAACCAAGATATTCACGATAGGTTGGCGGTGAAGTTTACCGAGCCCCTCACTCACTCGCCCACGCCGACCAATACGACCTGATCACACTGATATAGTGCTGGCGTACTCGACCCAGGGCCCCTATTAACCTTTGTTTACTGGAACATGTGGGTGTGATCCGCAGAGCATTAACCCTTTCCAGTAAAGGTGTGGTTGTCAGATAGTTCCTGAGTGACCAGCGAACTTCCCTTTTTGAAAAAATAAAAAATTACACAAATCACGTTAGAATGTACAAATAGCGTTTATGACCTTCGTACACAAATAGTACCGGTCAGGTTTACTAATGCACACAATTACGTGCGGTACAATCGTTCAGCACATAAGCAACTAATCTTATGTACGGAGCGACCAGCGGAATCGAAAATTGCGGCTGCGAATTCCTTCAGCAAGAGCTTGTATGGCCTATATGGGTGTTGCACCAACCCTTCTTGGTGTTGTGCTACTTGTCTCTATAGCGGACTTCCTTGTCTGCTGTACCTAGACCTCCTGGTCTGTTATGCGACCTCCAGGTCTGACCTCCTGGTCTGTTACAGTATGACCTCCTGGTCTGCTACACTCTAATGCTCAAATTTTATGTTTAACCAAGGATGCCTCCCTAGCCACCATGTATGTCACTTACACGTATGTACCTCTGCGAGAACTCGACTTCTTGTGGTTCAACCTGTAAAATTGTATAAACTTATATATACAAAACACTCACTCACCACACGTACACTTTTGCTTCTATTTCTATTTCTGCGCAGAAATTTCTCTTTAGACCAGATGTGTTACAAATTAGGAGAAGGATCTATTAATTTAAATTTCAAATTTAAAATAGATTTGCGCTACTTATCGCCTGTTGCGCTATTTATCGCCTGTTGCGTTATTTAAAAATCAACACTATCGTGTGACTTGAGTTACGTGGGCGTACTCAGACGCTCCGTTGCGTAATTCACGCTGCGTGCGTCGGCCTTTGCGTACGCGAGTCTCTCCCTTGGTTAGAGACACGTGTACACCAGTCTTTGTCCACCGTAACACAACTAACACGTTTTATCAATGTAGATGATCCTCGATCATCTACCGCACACCACACCAATCTCTCCTTTTACCTTTAGGTAGAGCTGTGTGTATTTCTATACCTTAACTGTATTACCTTTACTCTTTAACTATGAAATAGCGGCAAATCTCTCTTAGTACGTTTATCAATTATACAATGGCAAACAGGAGAGTGATATATGAAAATACACGAATGAAAAGAAATGCAGATATGCGTGCGTGTGTACGCAAGACAGAAATAAACAGTTTAAAAAAAAAAAAAAAAAGGCACTATCGTTTTGTTCTTACCTCCGGTCCCGGATTCCTTCAGCACCCTTTACTAAGCGAAGCAGACGCTTATCCAAACAGCACTACGAGGAATATGACCTCCCGCCCTTTGCTGCTGGATAATGTCTGCAGAAATTACCTAGTGCAGATATGTGAAGGACGGGCGAGCCTCCAATTGATAAAGCTAAATATTTATCTTATATAAAACCCTTTGTGAGGTCTAAGAACACTGTACGCTATTTATGTATGGAGTACCGTAAGGGTACGCTCGTTACGTAACAATCGCTTAGCCGTGGTCGAGACGCTCAAGCGTCACGTTCGCTCACGGCAAAGAGATCACAGGCAGGCACGCTATTGGCTGCCGACTAATGTAATGGTTCACTATAGCGTAACGGACGCTGTATCGGGAGCGGGCTGCTCGAGCGATACAGACGCTCACGAGAATACGCTGTTGGTATCGGGCACACTTATAGGTGAGCGACTACCGTAATGCTACGCTATAGCGTAGCGGACGCTCGAGACCACGAGGAGATCACGAGCGGCGCAGACGCTCACAATGTTAAACCTTTATATCTAAACCATAAACAATGTAATATGCTGTAAAACCTTTGTGTAGAGATAGGGTGTAGATGCAACACAGTCTAACCTCATTAACTTAAAAGCTGTTTGAGCGTCACCGACGCTCTGTGAATACTTAACACTACAAGAAATACACAGATACCTGGGCTTAGGGTCCAACGCCTAATATATATATTATGAATGATATACTTGCAAAAGAATTAACACAATACAAGTCATACACTACAATATAACATAGACCACCTAACCAGATAACTATACATGAAATACAATACAATACTATTACGTTCAAGGGATTACGAGAGAAAAAGGAGAAGAGAGAGAGAGAGAGAGATATGGCCCATAACAACAAGGAAAGACTATATGATTGCGGAGAAACACTTACGCACAAGGGGAACGATCGCATGCGCCTCTTGACATCCAGCTCCCGATTTTCAGCAATGATAACCGTTGAAGAGTGAGCTGGATGTGATCGGCTTGTCTATTTATGCCCCACACACAATACAATTCAATGGTCCCTGCAATCTCATTGTTCATTGGACACAGGAATTCGGCTTCGCATTATAACAAAAGGTCATAGGTTGATTCATACAGGTGGGCTGTGGCTACTTCCAACTGTTCAGGTGGGTGGGATACTGGGTTTCCCGCCGCATGGCTAAGTAAGAGTAAATAATAGTAAATGGACATAAACTTCTTATGTCCATAACTATTCGCACGAGCGATTAATCCGCTCCAAACCAACACCGGAATATTGCTCTTTAAATGTTCTTCCGATGGATACTAAACACCACTGTATTACTCCTGTCTGACCCTTCGTATCAAACAAAGGGGGATTTCTCTGTTCATGAACATTCTACATTAACCAAACTTTCAGAATCTATCAAAGGGAACATGATCTAAAAAATACACTATATGGTGAAAATATGTAACGATTGAGTCGCACGCTACGATCACATAAACTCTACCGTAAATACGCATACCGTGCGCCTGCGGGTGCCCGCGACTGTGAGTATGCGCACGCACGGGAGAGCGTACGCATGCGCAGCGCAGACCTGTGTGAGGTGCAAATATGGCAGTGTGCATAGAGATATTTTTCTGACTTTGACAGGTGCCTTTTAGTTGTGCCTATTAAAATATGGAGAACAAAAATGTTGAGGTTCCAAAAATAGGGAAAGATCAAGATCCACTTCCACCTCGTGCTGAAGCTGCTGCCACTAGTCATGGCCGAGACGATGAAATTCCATCAACGTCGTCTGCCAAGGCCGATGCCCAATGTCATAGTACAGAGCATGTAAAATCCAAAACACAAAATATCAGTAAAAAAAGGACTCAAAAATCTAAAATAAAATCGTCGGAGGAGAAGCGTAAACTTGCCAATATGCCATTTACTAGAGATGAGCGCCTGAAATTTTTCGGGTTTTGTGTTTTGGTTTTGGGTTCGGTTCCGCGGCCGTGTTTTGGGTTCGAACGCGTTTTGGCAAAACCTCACCGAATTTTTTTTGTCGGATTCGGGTGTGTTTTGGATTCGGGTGTTTTTTTCAAAAAACACTAAAAAACAGCTTAAATCATAGAATTTGGGGGTCATTTTGATCCCAAAGTATTATTAACCTCAAAAACCATAATTTACACTCATTTTCAGTCTATTCTGAATACCTCACACCTCACAATATTATTTTTAGTCCTAAAATTTGCACCGAGGTCGCTGTGTGAGTAAGATAAGCGACCCTAGTGGCCGACACAAACACCGGGCCCATCTAGGAGTGGCACTGCAGTGTCACGCAGGATGTCCCTTCCAAAAAACCCTCCCCAAACAGCACATGACGCAAAGAAAAAAAGAGGCGCAATGAGGTAGCTGTGTGAGTAAGATTAGCGACCCTAGTGGCCGACACAAACACCGGGCCCATCTAGGAGTGGCACTGCAGTGTCACGCAGGATGGCCCTTCCAAAAAACCCTCCCCAAACAGCACATGACGCAAAGAAAAAAAGAGGCGCAATGAGGTAGCTGTGTGAGTAAGATTAGCGACCCTAGTGGCCGACACAAACACCGGGCCCATCTAGGAGTGGCACTGCAGTGTCACGCAGGATGTCCCTTCCAAAAAACCCTCCCCAAACAGCACATGACGCAAAGAAAAAAAGAGGCGCAATGAGGTAGCTGTGTGAGTAAGATTAGCGACCCTAGTGGCCGACACAAACACCGGGCCCATCTAGGAGTGGCACTGCAGTGTCACGCAGGATGTCCCTTCCAAAAAACCCTCCCCAATCAGCACATGATGCAAAGAAAAAGAAAAGAAAAAAGAGGTGCAAGATGGAATTGTCCTTGGGCCCTCCCACCCACCCTTATGTTGTATAAACAAAACAGGACATGCACACTTTAACCAACCCATCATTTCAGTGACAGGGTCTGCCACACGACTGTGACTGATATGACGGGTTGGTTTGGACCCCCCCCAAAAAAGAAGCAATTAATCTCTCCTTGCACAAACTGGCTCTACAGAGGCAAGATGTCCACCTCATCTTCACCCTCCGATATATCACCGTGTACATCCCCCTCCTCACAGATTATCAATTCGTCCCCACTGGAATCCACCATCTCAGCTCCCTGTGTACTTTGTGGAGGCAATTGCTGCTGGTCAATGTCTCCGCGGAGGAATTGATTATAATTCATTTTAATGAACATCATCTTCTCCACATTTTCTGGATGTAACCTCGTACGCCGATTGCTGACAAGGTGAGCGGCGGCACTAAACACTCTTTCGGAGTACACACTTGTGGGAGGGCAACTTAGGTAGAATAAAGCCAGTTTGTGCAAGGGCCTCCAAATTGCCTCTTTTTCCTGCCAGTATAAGTACGGACTGTGTGACGTGCCTACTTGGATGCGGTCACTCATATAATCCTCCACCATTCTATCAATGTTGAGAGAATCATATGCAGTGACAGTAGACGACATGTCCGTAATCGTTGTCAGGTCCTTCAGTCCGGACCAGATGTCAGCATCAGCAGTCACTCCAGACTGCCCTGCATCACCGCCAGCGGGTGGGCTCGGAATTCTGAGCCTTTTCCTCGCACCCCCAGTTGCGGGAGAATGTGAAGGAGGAGATGTTGACAGGTCGCGTTCCGCTTGACTTGACAATTTTGTCACCAGCAGGTCTTTCAACCCCAGCAGACCTGTGTCTGCCGGAAAGAGAGATCCAAGGTAGGCTTTAAATCTAGGATCGAGCACGGTGGCCAAAATGTAGTGCTCTGATTTCAACAGATTGACCACCCGTGAATCCTTGTTAAGCGAATTAAGGGCTGCATCCACAAGTCCCACATGCCTAGCGGAATCGCTCCCTTTTAGCTCCTTCTTCAATGCCTCCAGCTTCTTCTGCAAAAGCCTGATGAGGGGAATGACCTGACTCAGGCTGGCAGTGTCTGAACTGACTTCACGTGTGGCAAGTTCAAAGGGCATCAGAACCTTGCACAACGTTGAAATCATTCTCCACTGCACTTGAGACAGGTGCATTCCACCTCCTATATCGTGCTCAATTGTATAGGCTTGAATGGCCTTTTGCTGCTCCTCCAACCTCTGAAGCATATAGAGGGTTGAATTCCACCTCGTTACCACTTCTTGCTTCAGATGATGGCAGGGCAGGTTCAGTAGTTTTTGGTGGTGCTCCAGTCTTCTGTACGTGGTGCCTGTACGCCGAAAGTGTCCCGCAATTTTTCTGGCCACCGACAGCATCTCTTGCACGCCCCTGTCGTTTTTTAAAAAATTCTGCACCACCAAATTCAAGGTATGTGCAAAACATGGGACGTGCTGGAATTTGCCCATATTTAATGCACACACAATATTGCTGGCGTTGTCCGATGCCACAAATCCACAGGAGAGTCCAATTGGGGTAAGCCATTCCGCGATGATCTTCCTCAGTTGCCGTAAGAGGTTTTCAGCTGTGTGCGTATTCTGGAAAGCGGTGATACAAAGCGTAGCCTGCCTAGGAAAGAGTTGGCGTTTGCGAGATGCTGCTACTGGTGCCGCCGCTGCTGTTCTTGCGGCGGGAGTCCATACATCTACCCAGTGGGCTGTCACAGTCATATAGTCCTGACCCTGCCCTGCTCCACTTGTCCACATGTCCGTGGTTAAGTGGACATTGGGTACAACTGCATTTTTTAGGACACTGGTGAGTCTTTTTCTGACGTCCGTGTACATTCTCGGTATCGCCTGCCTAGAGAAGTGGAACCTAGATGGTATTTGGTAACGGGGGCACACTGCCTCAATAAATTGTCTAGTTCCCTGTGAACTAACGGCGGATACCGGACGCACGTCTAACACCAACATAGTTGTCAAGGACTCAGTTATCCGCTTTGCAGTAGGATGACTGCTGTGATATTTCATCTTCCTCGCAAAGGACTGTTGAACAGTCAATTGCTTACTGGAAGTAGTACAAGTGGGCTTACGACTTCCCCTCTGGGATGACCATCGACTCCCAGCGGCAACAACAGCAGCGCCAGCAGCAGTAGGCGTTACACGCAAGGATGCATCGGAGGAATCCCAGGCAGGAGAGGACTCGTCAGAATTGCCAGTGACATGGCCTGCAGGACTATTGGCATTCCTGGGGAAGGAGGAAATTGACACTGAGGGAGTTGGTGGGGTGGTTTGCGTGAGCTTGGTTACAAGAGGAAGGGATTTACTGGTCAGTGGACTGCTTCCGCTGTCACCCAAAGTTTTTGAACTTGTCACTGACTTATTATGAATGCGCTGCAGGTGACGTATAAGGGAGGATGTTCCGAGGTGGTTAACGTCCTTACCCCTACTTATTACAGCTTGACAAAGGGAACACACGGCTTGACACCTGTTGTCCGCATTTCTGGTGAAATACCTCCACACCGAAGAGCTGATTTTTTTGGTATTTTCACCTGGCATGTCAACGGCCATATTCCTCCCACGGACAACAGGTGTCTCCCCGGGTGCCTGACTTAAACAAACCACCTCACCATCAGAATCCTCCTGGTCAATTTCCTCCCCAGCGCCAGCAACACCCATATCCTCCTCATCCTGGTGTACTTCAACACTGACATCTTCAATCTGACTATCAGGAACTGGACTGCGGGTGCTCCTTCCAGCACTTGCAGGGGGCGTGCAAATGGTGGAAGGCGCATGCTCTTCACGTCCAGTGTTGGGAAGGTCAGGCATCGCAACCGACACAATTGGACTCTCCTTGTGGATTTGGGATTTCGAAGAATGCACAGTTCTTTGCTGTGCTGCTTTTGCCAGCTTGAGTCTTTTCATTTTTCTAGCGAGAGGCTGAGTGCTTCCATCCTCATGTGAAGCTGAACCACTAGCCATGAACATAGGCCAGGGCCTCAGCCGTTCCTTGCCACTCCGTGTGGTAAATGGCATATTGGCAAGTTTACGCTTCTCCTCCGACAATTTTATTTTAGGTTTTGGAGTCCTTTTTTTACTGATATTTGGTGTTTTGGATTTGACATGCTCTGTACTATGACATTGGGCATCGGCCTTGGCAGACGACGTTGCTGGCATTTCATCGTCTCGGCCATGACTAGTGGCAGCAGCTTCAGCACGAGGTGGAAGTGGATCTTGATCTTTCCCTAATTTTGGAACCTCAACATTTTTGTTCTCCATATTTTAATAGGCACAACTAAAAGGCACCTCAGGTAAACAATGGAGATGGATGGATTGGATACTAGTATACAATTATGGACGGGCTGCCGAGTGCCGACACAGAGGTAGCCACAGCCGTGAACTACCGCACTGTACTGTGTCTGCTGCTAATATATAGACTGGTTGATAAAGAGATAGTATACTCGTAACTAGTATGTATGTATAAAGAAAGAAAAAAAAACCACGGTTAGGTGGTATATACAATTATGGACGGGCTGCCGAGTGCCGACACAGAGGTAGCCACAGCCGTGAACTACCGCACTGTACTGTGTCTGCTGCTAATATATAGACTGGTTGATAAAGAGATAGTATACTCGTAACTAGTATGTATGTATAAAGAAAGAAAAAAAAACCACGGTTAGGTGGTATATACAATTATGGACGGGCTGCCGAGTGCCGACACAGAGGTAGCCACAGCCGTGAACTACCGCACTGTACTGTGTCTGCTGCTAATATATAGACTGGTTGATAAAGAGATAGTATACTCGTAACTAGTATGTATGTATAAAGAAAGAAAAAAAAACCACGGTTAGGTGGTATATACAATTATGGACGGGCTGCCGAGTGCCGACACAGAGGTAGCCACAGCCGTGAACTACCGCACTGTACTGTGTCTGCTGCTAATATATAGACTGGTTGATAAAGAGATAGTATACTCGTAACTAGTATGTATGTATAAAGAAAGAAAAAAAAACCACGGTTAGGTGGTATATACAATTATGGACGGGCTGCCGAGTGCCGACACAGAGGTAGCCACAGCCGTGAACTACCGCACTGTACTGTGTCTGCTGCTAATATAGACTGGTTGATAAAGAGATAGTATACTCGTAACTAGTATGTATGTATAAAGAAAGAAAAAAAAACCACGGTTAGGTGGTATATACAATTATGGACGGGCTGCCGAGTGCCGACACAGAGGTAGCCACAGCCGTGAACTACCGCACTGTACTGTGTCTGCTGCTAATATATAGACTGGTTGATAAAGAGATAGTATACTCGTAACTAGTATGTATGTATAAAGAAAGAAAAAAAAACCACGGTTAGGTGGTATATACAATTATGGATGGGCTGCCGAGTGCCGACACAGAGGTAGCCACAGCCGTGAACTACCGCACTGTGCTGTGTCTGCTGCTAATATAGACTGGTTGATAAAGAGATAGTATACTCGTAACTAGTATGTATGTATAAAGAAAGAAAAAAAAACCACGGTTAGGTGGTATATACAATTATGGACGGGCTGCCGAGTGCCGACACAGAGGTAGCCACAGCCGTGAACTACCGCACTGTACTGTGTCTGCTGCTAATATATAGACTGGTTGATAAAGAGATAGTATACTCGTAACTAGTATGTATGTATAAAGAAAGAAAAAAAAACCACGGTTAGGTGGTATATACAATTATGGACGGGCTGCCGAGTGCCGACACAGAGGTAGCCACAGCCGTGAACTACCGCACTGTACTGTGTCTGCTGCTAATATAGACTGGTTGATAAAGAGATAGTATACTCGTAACTAGTATGTATGTATAAAGAAAGAAAAAAAAACCACGGTTAGGTGGTATATACAATTATGGACGGGCTGCCGAGTGCCGACACAGAGGTAGCCACAGCCGTGAACTACCGCACTGTACTGTGTCTGCTGCTAATATAGACTGCTTGATAAAGAGATAGTATACTACTAATATTATATATACTGGTGGTCAGGTCACTGGTCACTAGTCACACTGGCAGTGGCACTCCTGCAGCAAAAGTGTGCACTGTTTAATTTTAATATAATATTATGTACTCCTGGCTCCTGCTATAACCTATAACTGGCACTGCAGTAGTGCTCCCCAGTCTCCCCCACAATTATAAGCTGTGTGAGCTGAGCAGTCAGACAGATATATAATATATATAGATGATGCAGCACACTGGCCTGAGCCCGAGCAGTGCACACAGATATGGTATGTGACTGACTGAGTCACTGTGTGTATCGCTTTTTTCAGGCAGAGAACGGATATATTAAATAAACTGCACTGTGTGTCTGGTGGTCACTCACTATATAATATATTATGTACTCCTGGCTCCTGCTATAACCTATAACTGGCACTGCAGTAGTGCTCCCCAGTCTCCCCCACAATTATAAGCTGTGTGAGCTGAGCAGTCAGACAGATATATATAATATTATATATAGATAATAGATGATGCAGCACACTGGCCTGAGCCTGAGCAGTGCACACAGATATGGTATGTGACTGAGTCACTGTGTGCTGTGTATCGCTTTTTTCAGGCAGAGAACGGATTATAAAGTAAACTGCACTGTCCTCACTAGTAAACTCTCTCCACTCAGTCTCTACACTTCTACAGTAACAGTACTCCTCCTAGTCAGCTCCAGTAAATCTCTCTCAGTCTCTTATAATCTAAATGGAGAGGACGCCAGCCACGTCCTCTCCCTATCAATCTCAATGCACGTGTGAAAATGGCGGCGACGCGCGGCTCCTTATATAGAATCCGAGTCTCGCGATAGAATCCGAGCCTCGCGAGAATCCGACAGCGTCATGATGACGTTCGGGCGCGCACGGGTTAACCGAGCAAGGCGGGAAGATCCGAGTCGCTCGGACCCGTGAAAAAAAACATGAAGTTCTGGCGGGTTCGGATTCAGAGAAACCGAACCCGCTCATCTCTACCATTTACCACACGGAGTGGCAAGGAACGGCTGAGGCCCTGGCCTATGTTCATGGCTAGTGGTTCAGCTTCATATGAGGATGGAAGCACTCAGCCTCTCGCTAGAAAAATGAAAAGACTTAAGCTGGCAAAAGCACAGCAAAGAACTGTGCGTTCTTCGAAATCACAAATCCACAAGGAGAGTCCAATTGTGTCGGTTGCGATGCCTGACCTTCCCAACACTGGACGTGAAGAGCATGCGCCTTCCACCATTTGCACGCCCCCTGCAAGTGCTGGAAGGAGCACCCGCAGTCCAGTTCCTGATAGTCAGATTGAAGATGTCAGTGTTGAAGTACACCAGGATGAGGAGGATATGGGTGTTGCTGGCGCTGGGGAGGAAATTGACAAGGAGGATTCTGATGGTGAGGTGGTTTGTTTAAGTCAGGCACCCGGGGAGACACCTGTTGTCCGTGGGAGGAATATGGCCATTGACATGCCTGGTGAAAATACCAAAAAAATCAGCTCTTCGGTGTGGAAGTATTTCAACAGAAATGCGGACAACAGGTGTCAAGCCGTGTGTTGCCTTTGTCAAGCTGTAATAAGTAGGGGTAAGGACGTTAACCACCTCGGAACATCCTCCCTTATACGTCACCTGCAGCGCATTCATCATAAGTCAGTGACAAGTTCAAAAACTTTGGGCGACAGCGGAAGCAGTCCACTGACCAGTAAATCCCTTCCTCTTGTAACCAAGCTCACGCAAACCACCCCACCAACTCCCTCAGTGTCAATTTCCTCCTTCCCCAGGAATGCCAATAGTCCTGCAGGCCATGTCACTGGCAATTCTGACGAGTCCTCTCCTGCCTGGGATTCCTCCGATGCATCCTTGAGTGTAACGCCTACTGCTGCTGGCGCTGCTGTTGTTGCTGCTGGGAGTCGATGGTCATCCCAGAGGGGAAGTCGTAAGACCACTTTTACTACTTCCACCAAGCAATTGACTGTCCAACAGTCCTTTGCGAGGAAGATGAAATATCACAGCAGTCATCCTGCTGCAAAACGGATAACTGAGGCCTTGGCATCCTTGGCGGTGAGAAACGTGGTTACGGTATCCATCATTACTGCAGAGCCAACTATAGACTTGTTTGAGGTACTGTGTCCCCGGTACCAAATACCATCTAGGTTCCATTTCTCTAGGCAGGCGATACCGAAAATGTACACAGACCTCAGAAAAAGACTCACCAGTGTCCTAAAAAATGCAGTTGTACCCAATGTCCACTTAACCACGGACATGTGGGCAAGTGGAGCAGGGCAGACTCAGGACTATATGACTGTGACAGCCCACTGGGTAGATGTATTGACTCCCGCCGCAAGAACAGCAGCGGCGGCACCAGTAGCAGCATCTCGCAAACGCCAACTCTTTCCTAGGCAGGCTACGCTTTGTATCACCGCTTTCCAGAATACGCACACAGCTGAAAACCTCTTACGGCAACTGAGGAAGATCATCGCAGAATGGCTTACCCCAATTGGACTCTCCTGTGGATTTGTGGCATCGGACAACGCCAGCAATATTGTGTGTGCATTAAATCTGGGCAAATTCCAACACGTCCCATGTTTTGCACATACCTTGAATTTGGTGGTGCAGAATTATTTAAAAAACGACAGGGGCGTGCAAGAGATGCTGTCGGTGGCCAGAAGAATTGCGGGACACTTTCGGCGTACAGGCAGCACGTACAGAAGACTGGAGCAACACCAAAAACGCCTGAACCTGCCCTGCTATCATCTGAAGCAAGAAGTGGTAACGAGGTGGAATTCAACCCTCTATATGCTTCAGAGGTTGGAGGAGCAGCAAAAGGCCATTCAAGCCTATACAACTGACCACGATATAGGAGGTGGAATGCACCTGTCTCAAGCGCAGTGGAGAATGATTTCAACGTTGTGCAAGGTTCTGCAACCTTTTGAACTTGCCACACGTGAAGTCAGTTCAGACACTGCCAGCCTGAGTCAGGTCATTCCCCTCATCAGGCTTTTGCAGAAGAAGCTGGAGACATTGAAGGAGGAGCTAACACTGAGCGATTCCGCTAGGCATGTGGGACTTGTGGATGGAGCCCTTAATTCGCTTAACAAGGATTCACGGGTGGTCAATCTGTTGAAATCAGAGCACTACATTTTGGCCACCGTGCTCGATCCTAGATTTAAAACCTACGTTGTATCTCTCTTTCCGGCAGACACAAGTCTGCAGGGGTTCAAAGAACTGCTGGTGAGAAAATTGTCAAGTCAAGCGGAACGCGACCTGTCAACATCTCCTCCTTCACATTCTCCCGCAACTGAGGGTGCGAGGAAAAGGCTCAGAATTCCGAGCCCACCCGCTGGCGGTGATGCAGGGCAGTCTGGAGCGACTGCTGATGCTGACATCTGGTCCGGACTGAAGGACCTGCCAACGATTACGGACATGTCGTCTACTGTCACTGCATATGATTCTCTCACCATTGAAAGAATGGTGGAGGATTATATGAGTGACCGCATCCAAGTAGGCACGTCAGACAGTCCGTACGTATACTGGCAGGAAAAAGAGGCAATTTGGAGGCCCTTGCACAAACTGGCTTTATTCTACCTAAGTTGCCCTCCCACAAGTGTGTACTCCGAAAGAGTGTTTAGTGCCGCCGCTCACCTTGTCAGCAATCGGCGTACGAGGTTACTTCCAGAAAATGTGGAGAAGATGATGTTCATTAAAATTAATTATAATCAATTCCTCCATGGAGACATTCACCAGCAGCAATTGCCTCCACAAAGTACACAGGGAGCTGTGATGGTGGATTCCAGTGGGGACGAATTGATAATCTGTGAGGAGGGGGATGTACACAGTGATGAATCGGAGGATGATGATGAGGTGGACATCTTGCCTCTGTAGAGCCAGTTTGTGCAAGGAGAGATTAATTGCTTCTTTTTTGGTGGGGGTCCAAACCAACCCGTCATTTCAGTCACAGTCGTGTGGCAGACCCTGTCACTGAAATGATGGGTTGGTTAAAGTGTGCATGTCCTGTTTATACAACATAAGGGTGGGTGGGAGGGCCCAAGGACAATTCCATCTTGCACCTCTTTTTTCTTTCATTTTTCTTTGCGTTATGTGCTGTTTGGGGAGTGTTTTTTGGAAGGGCCATCCTGCGTGACACTGCAGTGCCACTCCTAGATGGGCCAGGTGTTTGTGTCGGCCACTAGGGTCGCTTATCTTAGTCACACAGCTACCTCATTGCGCCTCTTTTTTTTCTTCTTTGCATCATGTGCTGTTTGGGGAGTATTTTTTGGAAGGGCCATCCTGCGTGACACTGCAGTGCCACTCCTAGATGGGCCAGGTGTTTGTGTCGGCCACTAGGGTCACTTATCTTAGTTACACAGCTACCTCATTGCGCCTCTTTTTTTTCTTCTTTGCGTCATGTGCTGTTTGGGGAGTATTTTTTGGAAGGGCCATCCGGCCTGACACTGCAGTGCCACTCCTAGATGGGCCAGGTGTTTGTGTCGGCCACTAGGGTCGCTTAGCTTACTCACACAGCTACCTCATTGCGCCTCTTTTTTTCTTTGCGTCATGTGCTGTTTGGGGAGTGTTTTTTGGAAGGGCCATCCTGCGTGACACTGCAGTGCCACTCCTAGATGGGCCAGGTGTTTGTGTCGGCCACTTGGGTCGCTGAGCTTAGTCACACAGCTACCTCATTGCGCCTCTTTTTTTCTTTGTGTCATGTGCTGTTTGGGGAGTGTTTTATGGAAGGGCCATCCTGCGTGACACTGCAGTGCCACTCCTAGATGGGCCAGGTGTTTGTGTCGGCCACTTGGGTCACTGAGCTTAGTCATCCAGCGACCTCGGTGCAAATTTTAGGACTAAAAATAATATTGTGAGGTGTGAGGTGTTCAGAATAGACTGAAAATGAGTGGAAATTATGGTTATTGAGGTTAATAATACTTTGGGATCAAAATGACCCCCAAATTCTATGATTTAAGCTGTTTTTTAGGGTTTTTTTAAAAAAACACCCGAATCCAAAACACACCCGAATCCGACAAAAAAAAATTCGGTGAGGTTTTGCCAAAACGCGTTCGAACCCAAAACCAAAATACAAAACCCGAAAAATTTCCGGTGCACATCTCTAGTGGGGACTTCATCCAGAAGTCTTCCAGCTGATTGTGAACCGTTGGGAACGGCCACAGGTGGACATGATGGCGTCCCGCCTCACCAAAAAGCTAAAAAGATATTGCGCCAGGTCAAGGGACCCTCAGGCGATAGCTGTGGACGCTCTAGTGACACCGTGGGTGTACCAGTCGGTTTATATGTTTCCCTCCTCTTCCTCTCGTACCCAAGGTACTGAGAATAATAAGAAGGAGAGGAGTAAGAACTATTCTCATTGTTCCGGATTGGCCAAGAAGAGCTTGGTACCCAGAACTTCAAGAAATGATCTCAGAGGACCCTCGGCCTCTGCCGCTTAGACAGGACCTGCTACTGCAGGGGCCCTGTCTGTTCCAAGACTTACCGCGGCTGCGTTTGACGGCATGGCGGTTGAACACCGGATCCTAAAGGAAAAGGGCATTCCGGAGGAAGTCATTCCTACGCTGATTAAAGCTAGGAAGGATGTGACCGCAAAACATTATCACCGCATATGGCGGAAATATGTTGCTTGGTGTGAGGCCTGGAAGGCCCCAACGGAGGAATTTCAGCTGGGTCGATTTCTGCACTTCCTACAGTCAGGGGTGACTATGGGCCTAAAATTGGGTTCCATTAAGGTCCAGATTTTGGCTCTGTCGATTTTCTTCCAAAAAGAACTGGCTTCACTGCCTTAAGTTCGGACTTTTGTTAAAAGGAGTGCTGCATATTCAGCCCCCTTTTGTGCCTCCAGTGGCACCTTGGGATCTTAACGTATTGTTGGATTTCCTAAAGTCGCATTGGTTGAGCCACTTAAAACCGTGGAGCAAAAATATCTCACGCGGAAAGTGGTCATGCTGTTGGCCTTGGCTTCGGCCAGGCGTGTATCAGAATTGGCGGCTTTCTCATGTAAAAGCCCTTATCTGATTTTTCATATGGATAGGGCGGAATTGAGGACTCGTTCCCATTTTCTTCCTAGGTGGTATCAGCGTTTCATTTGAACCACCCTATAGTGGTGCCTGCGGCTACTCGGGACTTGGAGGATTCCAAGTTGCTGGACGTAGTCGGGGCCCTGAAAATCTATGTTTCCAGGATGGCTAGACTCAGGAATACTGACTCGCTATTTATCCTGTATGCACTCAACAAGCTGGGTGCTCCTGCTTCAAAGCTGACTATTGCTCGCTGGATCTATAGCACGATTCAACTTGCACATTCTGCGGCTGGACTTCCGCATCCTAAATCAGTAAAAGCCCATTCCACGAGGAAGGTGGGCTCTTCTTGGGCGGCTGCCCGAGGGGTCTCGGCTTTACAGCTTTGCCGAGCTGCTACTTGGTCGGGTTCAAACACATTTGCAAAATTCTACAAGTTTAATACCCTGGCTGAGGAGGACCTTGAGTTTGCTCATTCGGTGCTGCAGAGTCACCCGCACTCTCCCGCCCGTTTGGGAGCTTTGGTATAATCCCCATGGTCCTTACGGAGTTCCCAGCATCCACTAGGACGTCAGAGAAAATAAGAATTTACTCACCGGTAATTCTATTTCTCGTAGTCCGTAGTGGATGCTGGGCGCCCATCCCAAGTGCGAATTGTCTGCAATACTTGAATATAGTTATTGCCTAACTAAAGGGTTATTGTTATGAGCCATCTTTTCGTGAGGCTCAGTTGTTATTCATACTGTTAACTGGATATAGTATCACGAGTTGTACGGTGTGATTGGTGTGGCTGGTATGAGTCTTACCCGGGATTCCAAATCCTTTCCTTATTGTGTCAGCTCTTCCGGGCACAGTTTCCCTAACTGAGGTCTGGAGGAGGGGCATAGAGGGAGGAGCCAGTGCACACCAGATAGTACCTAATCTTTTTTTTAGAGTGCCCAGTCTCCTGCGGAGCCCGCTATTCCCCATGGTCCTTACGGAGTTCCCAGCATCCACTACGGACTACGAGAAATAGAATTACCGGTGAGTAAATTCTTATTTTAAGCACTAAAAATTTGCAAGCTTTAAAATATCCTGATTATTAGGCGTCATCTTACACAATGTGAGTAATTAACACTTTTTATGGGTTTTGTGCTTTGTTCCCCCCTCCTGGAATCCTGTGTTTGCCCCTGTGGTGGGTGTTATTAGGAGGGGGTGCAATGTCAGGTGGTCCTGCTTGGGTTTTGCACAGAGGCCCTGAAGTATGTTCAGTTGCAGTTCTAGAAATACTGTAGGACTTTATTAATTATAGGGGGAAAAATCTTTCCGGACGTTTTTGGGGTTTATATGCTCAGAACAGACAGGAAGGATGTGAGCAGTGTATCTGACTGCTGATCTAATATACCATACAGGGAACATTTTCTAAACCAACTCATTTGGATCCTTTATGAAAGTTCTGTGTTGCATTTATTAGTCATGGAGATATATTGTAACTCAATGGCTCCATCTCCTGGCAGGTCGCTGTCATTACTAGGACTTGCAGCGTCAGCTTATTTACAGGAGACAAATACAGAAAGTTCCTGTGAGCTGCTCTGGAAGTCAGGTTTGTTTTTAGTAAATACCAAAGTAACAATGACTGAATTCCATATGTAATGTGACTGTGTTTTCTTTGTTTCTCTGCCTCCTGCCTCTTTTAGAAAAGTTAATATAACAGTCCTGTGGCAATCAATAATTGGCAAATCACAAGTATTCATTATCCAGCTCATTTACAGCTATGGGGGGAGTTCAGGTATTTAATCGTGCCCAATCTCCGTCTAAAGTGACGGGAGATCGCTGGGTGATATTCAATTGTTCCTCGCGTAAATTGCCAAAACCCGACTAAATGAATGGGAGCAACGCAAAAAGTCCCGTTTGGGCGCCCAAACGTGTCACTTTTTGCACATTTCAGCTAGCCACCCCCTAGATTATCAAGATGAATTGCAGGTCTCACACCCGCCAGCAGAAACATTAGAATAGCTGCCCACAGCGACCCACGTAAACAATTGAATTCCCCCTTATGTGTTATGTAACACCCTATAAAGTCACCTACTCATACCTTAATACAGTGGTTGTCCACTTAACAGAGCCCCACCATCCAAAAAGCAACATAGGCTCTCACCTATGACCCGGATTACCCCAACACATGTTGTCGACAAACAGAAGGCACAGAAAATGGTCCTGGTCACCCTCGGGCTGTTTGCGTAAGATATTTTTTTCTGTTCGGTCACGGTGCCTTTTGGGGTCCAAGATCAGGGCAATTGGATTTATGTCCCCATGACTCCGCACTGTTAAACTACTGTAATGTATATAATCAGAACACCAGTGAATGACAATTAATGTGATTGATTTTTTGCTGAAATATAACTCATATAATACATATTATTTTATTACAATTAAATTAACAGCTTTCCACCATTTTCCAAATATATTATCACCTTATAATGCACTTGTTGGAAACTCTGGCTTTGGGTACATACCAAGGTGCAGGTTATCGTTGCAGTGATGCCTGGCCCTACGCTGGTTTCCTCACAGCGACAAGCTGTCTCCATGCTCCATCTGGCGTTTGCCAACTCTGTTGTGTATAACGCTTGTCATAGTGATTAATTGGTCACTGGTGTGACAGGTGTTTCAAGTCTTATTCCCTGTTCCAGCAACTGCTGTGCTGAGCGCCACATGCAGAGGGAAAACATAGCACCAGTATACAGTACACTAATACAAGATGAGACAACAGAAATGGCACCTGACGTTAGAGGACACTGCAGAATTACGCAAACGCCCTAGAGGACGAGGAGACAGGAGATAATTAGTGCCACAGGAAACTGCCCCTCGTATTCTAGAGGGGTGAGGAAGCAGACGGAGAGGGGTGGAGAGATAGTAGAGGAAGGTGAAGGTGGAAAAAGATATAGGATGGGTATGGAAATGGACAGGGCCGGAATGGCCCATAGGGGTGCAGTGGAAATCTCGGGTGGGCCCTAGCCCTTCCCTAATGTCAGGTTCCAGCCTGCACTCATATTATACATTCTTACTCTATTAGAGGGTCAGTTACCTTGTAGAGCAGGAAGATGGATGAACATGGGCGCTTGGTTTGTTTCTATCGAAATTACACTAAGATGTGCCTTTCTGCTAATTAAATGTAGTGGTTGTGTTTATCTATTTATATGGGCCCAGGCAGGGGTGGATCCAGAAGAAAATGATAGGGGGGCACCATGGAAGGGGCAAGTATATTTGCATGCGGCTTTGGTGCATGTGAGGTGGCGCTTCTTATACAATGCCCACAGTTGTAGCGCTCATTATGCAATGTCCACTGTACTGGTAGTGCCCCTTATATAGACCCCATAGTAGTGGTGCCCCTTATGCAATGCCCGTATTGCCCCCAGTAGTAATGTTGCCTGTAGTAATGTCCCCAGTGATTTAGTGCCCTAGTAGTTATGCCCCCAGTGATAATGCCCCTGCAGTTATGACCCCAGTAGTTTACCCCAGCCCCCTTGAGCTCCTGCCTCCGGCTGCCGCTGTGCAGGGAGACGGGCGCCCACTGGTAACACAATCTCAGCAGGTGCCCGACATCTCCCTGTGCGGCGCCGTCGCCGGGAGGGCACAGGGGACGGAGGCCACAAATGACAGGGGGGTCACGGGCCCGAGTGCCCCCCACCCCTGGATACGCCACTGGGCCCAGGCATTGTAGTATCCATGTTGTCTGCAGGTTATGGACTCTCTAAACAGTGGCGGAACTGTGGGAGGCAATGGAGGCAGCTGCCGCCGGGCTACTGACCTGCAGGGGGCACTTCTCCATTGCCTCCCACCCGACAATCCATCCCAGCATCTGACTGGAGTGGACGGAGGAGCAGTGTCACTGCCGTGACACGGCAGCAGCAGCTGCCTCCTCGTATGCACAGAGTGAGTTCAGCTGACAGCCGGCTGCAGCTAGAGGGAGCTCCAGCGCACAGCTGCTCACAGGACTTCCAATAGAGCTGGCCGGCTGAAGCTCTCTCTTCCTCAGTCATGAGGATAGCAACAGGTAGGCACTGGTGTGTGTGAGTGGTGTATGGGTGTGTGTGTGTGTGTGTGTGTGTGTGTGTGTGTGTGTGTGTGTGTGTGTGTGTGTGTGTGTGTGTGTGGGGGTGATTACTGGGGATATCTTTAATAAATGTTGGCAGCACTGTGTTTCTGTGTGTAAATGTTTTTAAGTGAGGTATGTCTGTGTTTTTTAAAGGAAAGTTGTGTGTTTAAGTGAAAGACGTGTGTGTGTGTGTAATTGTGTGTAATTGTGTGTAAGTAAAAGTGGCATGTGTGTGTGTAATTGTGTGTGTGTGTGTGTGTGTGTGTAAGTGAAAGAGGCATGTGTGTGTTTGTGTAATTGTGTGTGTGTAGGTGAAAGTGACGTGTGTGTAATTGTGTGTAAGTGAAAGTGGCGTGTGTGTAAGTGAAAGTGGTGTGTGTATGTGTAATTGTGTGTGTGTAAGTGAAAGAGGCATGTGTGTGTGTGTAAGTGAAAGTGACGTGTGTGTGTGTGTGTGTGTGTGTGTGTGTGTGTGTAATTGTGTGAAAGTGGCATGTGTGTGTGTAAGTGAAAGTGGCATGTGTGTGTAAGTGAAAGTGGCGTGTGTGTGTAATTGTGTGTAAGTGAAAGTGACGTGTGTGTGTGTAATGGTGTATAATTGAAAAAGGCGGGTGTAAGTGAAAAAGGCGTGTGTGTGTAAGTAAAAAAGGCGTGTGTGTAAGTGAAAGAGGTGTGTGTGTAAGTGAAAGAGGCATGTGAGTTAGTGAAAGAGGTGTGTGTGTAAGTGAGAAAGGCGTGTGTGTAAGTGAAAGAGGCATGTGTGTAAGTGAAAGAGGCGTGTGAGTTAATGAAAAAGATGTGTGTGTGTGTGTGTGTGTGTTTGTGTAAGTGAAAGAGGTGTGTGTTTTAAGTGAAAAAGGCATGTGTGTGTGCAAGGAAAAGAGGCATGTGTGTGTAAGTGAAAGAGGTGTGTGTGTGTGTGTGTGTATCTATACTATTGTGAAAGGCACCTGAGTACCCTGTGTACCAGATATCTACATATGGCGTATATATATATATATATATATATATATATACTAGGTGATTCATCGCGCCCTACGGGCGCTCTTCACACAGTCGTTTGGGGCTATGCCCCATTAACCCCCTGCACGCCTTTGAACATACGCAGGCCAGTAAATAACAGATCCAGAAATACAGGGCAGTATAGAGGGCATACAGAAATGGGGTCCGGTTGAGAAAAGATAGAGAGGCGTAGGGGGCCGGGGGAGGGTGGGAGAAAGGGAGTGTACAGAAATGCTGTGCGATCGGTAAAGGATAGGGAGAGGCAGGGTGGTAGGGAGAGGAAAAAGAGAGGGAAGGTGTTAAGGTGCATACACACGGAGAGATTTTGGCTATGAGAGATTTTGACTAACTTTTCCCTTGAACTGGCAGTAGGAGATTTTGACTAACTTTACCAGAGATTTTGTCTAACTATGCAAGAGATTTTGGCTATGGGAGATTTTGGCTATGGGAGATTTTGACTATCTCATTTAAATAAGGGGATGAGTGTCATATATAGGACGATTTTACAGGGTGGCTGGTATTTAAATAGCTGAAAGTTAAAAAAAAAAATTGCGTGGGGTCCCCCCTCCTATGTAAAACCAGCCTCGGGCTCTTTGAGCCAGTCCTGGTTGTTAAAATACAGAGGAAAAAATGAGTAGGGTTTCCCCATATTTAGACAACCAGCACCGGGCTCTGCGTCCAGTCCTGGTTTAAAAAATACGGGGGACAAAAGACATAGGGGTCCCCCGTATTTTCCAAACCAGCACCGGGCTCCACTAGCCAGGGAGATAATGCCACAGCCGGGGGACACTTTTATATTGGTCCCTGCGGCCGTGCCATTACCCCCCCAAACTAGTCACCCCTGGCCGGGGTACACTGGAGGAGTGAGGACCCCTTAAATCAAGGAGTCCCCCCCTCCAGCCACCCAAGGGCCAGGGGTGAAGCCCGAGGCTGTCCCCCCCATCCGTGGCCCGGTGGATGGGAGGCTGATAGCCTTTCAATAGTAATATTGTTCTTTACAGGAGGCCTACAGGTCCCAGCAAGCCTGCCCCAGCATGTTGGCACTTGGAGAACCACAAGTGCCAGCATGCCCGGACATAAAGGGCCCGCTGGCACCTGTAGTCCACCTGTAAAGAAAATATAAAAAGAAAACACAACACATTCTTTTAAAAATCCTTTATTAAACTGGGTCTTCACCTGGGGGCGGCGGCCTTTAAGCTCTTTTGCATGGCCGCCGCCTTCCCAGGGCTTCCGGCGTCTTCACCTGGGGGGGCGCCACCTCCCCAGGGCTTCTGGGGTCTTGCTCCGGCATCTTCACCTGGTGGGCGGCGGCTGCTAAGCTCTTTTGCATAGGCGCCGCCCATCCAGGACTTTCACGGCGTCTTCAGGAGCTCTTCTACGCTCCTCCTCCGCCGTCGGACTGAAAGCCGCTGCCTCGCGCTGACTTATATAAGTCAGCGGGAGGGGGCGGGGCGATGACGCGGCGAGCCGTGATTGGCTCGCGGCGGCCATCTTGAATTTCAAAAATGACGCTGAGGCGCCATTTTTGAAACTGGTACCGCTCCGCTGCCAAACTCTGCAAGATAAAGGTAAATTTCCCCCGCCCGCACCGCCGCCGCCCGCACCACCGCCTCAACCCGCCGCCGCCCACACCGCCACCGCAACCCGCCGCCGCCCACACTGCCACCCGCCGCCGCCCGCACCGCCGCCACCACCCGCCGCCGCCCGCACCACCGCCAACATCGCTATCGCTGGGAAAAATCGCTGGCCTCTAGCGATTTTAACTAACTTTCCCAGCGACATAGCCAAAATTGACTTGCCTGCACTGACTATTTTTCCCAGCGATAGCGACCTGGCGGGGACGCGCATCGCTATCGCTGCCTGTGTACACACGGAGCGATCTGCACTAACTTTCTGAGCGATTTTGACTATATAGTCAAAATCGCTCAGTTATATCGCTCCGTGTGTATGCACCTTTAGAGAGAAAATACAGTTGCAAGAGGCTACAACCCGTTAACCCCTGCACGGGCTTCAGCTGTGCTATAATTGTTGTTAGATGGAGTAATACCTGCAAAAAATTTTATGCTAGTGGGTAAATATTGCAAGGGGGAAGGGCGTGCAATTGTCAAGGGGGCGTAGCCCTTTGTGAGGGCGTGAAGAGTGGCCGCAGGGCACAATAAATAACACAGTGTAGTATATACTGCTAGTGTATGCAGCGCAGCTTATACATACAGTGGTCACAGGTATCAGAGCCGCGTATACACACACTGGACACTGGTAGCAGAACAGCTTATACACACAATACCCACAGGTAGCAGAGCCGCTTATACACACAATACCCACAGGTAGCAGAGCCACTTATACACACAATACCCACAGGTAGCAGAGCCGCTTATACACACAGAGCCCACAGGTATCAGAGGCGCTTATACACACAGTGGCCACAGGTAGCAGAGCCGCTTATACACACAATGGCCACAGGTAGCAGAGCCGCTTATACACACAGTGCCCACAGGTAGCAGAGCTGCGTATACACACACAATGCCCACAGGTAGCAGAGCCACTTATACACACAGTGCCCACAGGTAGCAGAGACGTTAATACACACAATACCCACAGGTAGCAGAGCCGCGTATACACACACAGTGCCCACAGGTAGCAGAGCCACTTATACACACAATACCCACAGGTAGCAGAGCCACTTATACACACAATACCCACAGGTAGCAGAGCCGCTTATACACACAGTGCCCACAGGTATCAGAGCCGCGTATACACACAATGGACACAGGTAGCAGCGCAGCTTATACACACAGTGGCCACAGGTAACGGAGCTGCGTATCCACACAGTGGCCAGAGGTAGCAGCGCAGCTTATACACACAATACCCACAGGTAGCAGAGCCGCTTATACACACAATACCCACAGGTAGCAGAACAGCTTATACACACAATACTCACAGGTAGCAGAGCCGCTTATATACACACAGTAGTCACAGGTATCAGAGGCGCTTATACACACAGTGGCCAGAGGTAGCAGCGCAGCTTATACACACAATACCCACAGGTAGCAGAGCTGCGTATACACACACAATGCCCACAGGTAGCAGAGCTGCGTATACACACACAATGCCCACAGGTAGCAGAGCCACTTATACACACAGTGCCCACAGGTAGCAGAGACGTTTATACACACAATACCCACAGGTAGCAGAGCCGCGTATACACACACAGTGCCCACAGGTAGCAGAGCCACTTATACACACAGTGCCCACAGGTAGCAGAGACGTTTATACACACAATGGCCACAGGTAGCAGTGGTGCTTATACACACAATGGCCCCCTGTAGCAGCGTCACTTCTACACACAATTCCCATAGGTAACAGAGGCGCTTATACACACAGTGGCCAGAGGTAGCAACGCAGCTTATACACACAATACCCACAAGTAGCAGAGCCGCTTATACACACAATGGGGGTCATTCCGAGTTGTTCGCTCGCAAGCTGCTTTTCGCAGCATTACACACGCTAAGCCGCCGCCTACTGGGAGTGAATCTTAGCTTATCAAAATTGCGAACAAAAGATTCGCAATATTGCGAAAAGACTTCTCTGTGCAGTTTCTGAGTAGCTCGAGACTTACTCTGCCAGTGCGATCAGTTCAGTGCTTGTCGTTCCTGGTTTGACGTCACAAACACACCCAGCGTTCGCCCAGACACTCCTCCGTTTCTCCAGCCACTCCCGCGTTTTTCCCAGAAACTGTAGCGTTTTTTCACACACTCCCATAAAACGGCCAGTTTCCGCCCAGAAACACCCACTTCCTGTCAATCACATTACGATCACCAGAACAAAGAAAAAACCTCGTAATGCCGTGAGTAAAATACCTAACTGCATAGCAAATTTACTTGGCGCAGTCGCACAGCGGACATTGCGCATGCGCATTAGCGACTAATCGCTCCGTTGCGAGAAAAAAATAACGAGCGAACAACTCGGAATGACCCCCAATACCCACAGGTAGCAGAGCCGCGTATACACACACAGTGCAAACAGGTAGCAGAGCCGCTTATACATACAGTGCCCACAGGTAGCAGAGATGTTTATATACACAATACCCACAGGTAGCAGAGATGTTTATACACACAATGGCCACAGGTAGCAGTGGTGCGTATACACACAGTGCCCACAGGTAGCAGCGCCACTTATATACAATGTCCACAGGTAGCAGAGTGGCGTATACACACAGTGCCCACAGGTAGCAGAGTTTGTTCTACACACAATGGCCACAGGTAGTAGCTGCATTTATACACACAATACTCACAGGTAGTAGCTGCATTTATACACACAGGGCCACAGGTAGCAGCGCCACTTATACACAATGCCCACAGGTAGCAGTGTCGCTTAGACACATAATGGCCACAGTATTAGTGTTTCTTATTAATCCAATGTCCATTGGTAGCAACTATACTCACAGAAGTTCAGTGTGTGTGGGGGGGGGGGGGGGGGTTGGAAAGGGGGTGGGTTCAGTGAGGTGGAGGTGCCTATCCGTGCCGCTGATCACCCCGATTCAGGGAATCACTTGTAGCGGCTGAGGATGGTGTCCGAGGTGCTATGAGTGGTGGTGGGGTGGGTGCGGGAGGGGGTCCAGAGGTGTCGTGGGTGGTGGAGGGGTGGGTGCAGTGGCACCGATGGCGGAAAGGGTGCAGAGGTGCTGTGGGTGGGGGAGGGGGAGGTGTGGAGGGGGCGCGGATGGGGGAGGGGGTCTAGAGATGCTGCGGGTGGGGAAGGGGCGGGTGCGGAAGGGGAGTGTAGATGCTGTTGGTGGGAGAGGGGTGGGTGCGGGGGGCTGTGTATGAAGGAGGGGGTCTGGAGGTGATGTGTGTGTTGGAGGGGCGATGTAGGGGGTGCGTTTGGAGGTGCAGGGAGGTGAGCTTAGGTGATGGGTTTCAGAAGTGCTGTGGGTGGGGGAGGTGTGGGTGTGGGATGGCACGGATGGGGTATGTAGATGCTGTGGATGGGGGAGGGGTGGCTGCAGGGGAGCCATGGATGGGGGAGGGAGTCTGAAGGTGCTTTTGGTGGTGGTCCAGAGGTGTTGTGGGTGGGGGAGGGGCGGGTGGGGGAGGTCTGCAGATGGGGGAGGGTGTCTGTAGATAATGTGGGTGGGGGAGGGGGCCGGAGGTGCTGTGGTTGGGGGAGTGGCGGGTTCGGGGGTGTTGCGGGTGGGGTAGGTGATCTGGATGTGCCGCAACCAGGGGAGGGGCGGGTGTGGGGATGCCACAGATGGGGGAGGGGGTCCTTGGGCGCTGTGGGTGAGTGAGGGGTGGGTGCGGGGTTGCGGCGGTTGTGGATGTCCGGGTGTGCTGCTGATGCGGGTGGGGAGGGGCAGGTGGGGGAGTGTTGCGTGTGAGGGGGCGGGTGAGGGGATGCTGCGGGTGGGGTTGGGGTGCCAGGGGTGGGGGGCGTGGGGGGTTGCAGATGGGGTCTGTAGATGCTGCTGGTAGTGGATGGGCAGGTGCGTGGGGTTGTGGATGAAGGAGGGGGTCTGGAGGTGCTGTGCGTGGGGGAGGGGTGATGTAATGGGGGGGTGTTTGGGGAGGTGGGGTTTGCAGGGGAGGTGAGGTTGGGTGATGGGTTCCTGAAGTGCTGCGGGTGGAGGAGGGGTGGCTGCAGGGGAGCCGTGGATAGGGTCCGGAGGTGCTGTGGGTGGTGGTCAAGAGGTGCTGCGGGTGGGGGAGGGAAGGTGTGGTAGGTCCGCGAATGGGGGAAGGTGCGCTGCGGGTAGGGGAGGGCCGGGGGTGATGCGGGTGTGGGTAATACGGGTGGGGGAGGGGGCGGGAGTGCCGCAGGTGGTGGAGGGGCGTGTGCGGCGGGTGGGGGGTGGATGTGGTGGATGCTGTGGATGGGAGGGGGGCGCGTGCCGTGGGTGGGGCGCGGATGTGGTGGATGCTGTGGGTGTAGGAGGGGGGGAGAAATGGTGTTGGAGTGGGGGAGGTGCGGGGGTGCCGCAGGTGGGGGAGGTAGGGGGGTTTTGCGGGTTGTGGGTGCGACAGGTAGGGGAGGGCGCGTGTGCCGCGGGTGGGGGATTGATGTGGTGGGTGCCACGGGTAGGGGAGGAGCGGGGGGTGCTGTGGGTGGGGGAGGGGGCGGGAGTGCCGCGGGTGGGGGAGGGATGTGTGCCGCAGGTGAGGGGCAGATGTGGGGGATGCTGTGGGTGCCATGGGTGAGGGGTGGCGTGTGCCACGGGTGGGGGGCGGATGTGGTGGATGCCGCGGGTAGGGTGGTGGGTGCGGGGGGGAGAGGTGGGTATGGGGGTGGAGTGGGGGAGGTGCGGAAGTGCCGCGGGTGGGGTGGAGGGTGCGGGGGTGTAGCAGGGGGGAGAGGTGTGTATGGGGGTGGTTGGGGGTGGTGCAGGGGGTTTTGCGGATGGGGCAGGGGGTTTTGCAGGTTGTGGGTGCTACGGGTGGGGGAGGAGCGGGGGTGCCTTTGGGTGGGGGAGGGGGCGGGAGTGCCGCGGGTGGGGGAGGGACGTGTGCCGCAGGTGGGGGGCAGATGTGGTGGATGCTGTGGGTGAGGGAGGGCGTGTGCCACGGGTGGAGGGCGGATGTGGTGGATGCCGTGGGTAGGGTGGTGGGTGCGGGGGGAGAGGTGGGCATGGGGGTGGAGTGGGGGAGATGCGGGGCTGCCGCGGGTGGGGTGGAGGGTGCGGAGGTGTAGCGGGGGGAGAGGTGGGTATGGGGGTGGTGCGGGGGTTTTGCGGGTGGGGCAGGGGGTTTTGCAGGTTGTGGGTGCTTTGGGTGGGGGAGGGGGCAGGAGGGCTGTGCTGCGGGTGGGGGATGGATGTGGTGGGTGCCGCGGGTGGGGGAGTGCTGCGGGTGGGGGGTGTGGTTGCTACTGGTGGGGGTGGAAGGGGTGGGGGAGGGGTGTGTGCCGCGGGTGGATGCTGCAGGTGCGGGGTGGGGCGGGTGGGGGAGGGGCATGTGCTGCGGGTGGGGGCTGGATGTGGTGAGTGCTGTGGGAGTTGTGGGTGGGGGAGGGGCGGAGGATGTTGCGGGTGGGGGAGGGGGCGGGAGTGGCGTGGGTGGGGGAGGGGCGTGTGCCACGGGTGGGGTGGATGCTGTGGGTGCTGCGGGTGGGAGGGTGTGGGGTGACACGGGCCGTGTGCCGCGGGTCGGGGGTGGATTTGTTGGATGCTGTGGGTGCCACGGGTGGGAGGGGGGGCGGGTGCGGCTGTCAGTGGTCGTCCACGGCACAATTCTCCTCCGGACTGTGCGGCAAGACTGAGGCGGTTACTTAGAGTCCCGCTTACAGTCCCCGGCTGCAGTGTCACCAGGGTGCGGGGAGTGTACGGGGAGGAGGGAGAGAGGGCACTGGGCGGAGATGGTGAGGGGACTGGGCGGGGATGGGCGGACCGAGGGAGGGGACTGTTCCTGGCCTGAATCCAGCCACTGTGACTCTGCCCAGCCTTACGGCCAGGCACAGATTCACAGACCTGGCCTATTATATAGGATATATATATATATATATATATATATATATATATATATCCCTATATGTATAGGGGTGGGGGGGGGGCACCAACATTTTATCATGTCTCCAGGCGACTGGGGCAAACTTACGCCACTGTCTCTAAAGGTTGGCCAAGTCTCTTAAGCATGGCCCTCTACCCCTGCATTCCCCCAGTGGGCCCTTCACGCACCATTCCGACAATGGAAATGAAGAGGACATGGATGGAGGGAAAGGAGAGGACAAGAAGAATAGTAGGAAGGAGCAGTCTAGTATAGGGTGGTGTACGCAAGCATGAATAGGAGAGTGTTAAGGGAGCACTTGCAGAATTGGAGGCTGGGGGTGAGGCTCTTCCAAATGTGGGGAGTAGAACAGGAGTAGTCACCAAGGCTGTGTGAGGTGGAGATACAGTAGAAGAGGAGAAAGGCATTGACAGAATGTAGTGGATGAGTGTGAGTTTTCTTGACAAGTTTGGAGATGTAGGAAGGACAGACGTTAGGGTGGACATTATAGGGGAGTGTACGCAGCTTGAATTGTGTTCCGGAGTGAATTAGAGGCCAATGGAGAGCTCTACAGAGTAACAGCAGGAGAGGAACATTAGTCATGGCATCACATTCAGGACAGTGCAGAGGGGACAGACATGGGATAGGTAGGCCAGAAAGGAGAAGATGCTGAGAGGGGCACCAGAGGTAGAGCTCATAGAGGAAGAGGAAGAGAGCTAGGAGGTAAACCTATACAAGACAGTGCCGCGAAGACCAAGGGCACAAAGCATGTCAAGTAGGAGCTGTGTCGGAAGTAACAGAGAGGTCACAGTGGCACTTGGTGGAGAGGGAGGAAGCCTATTTTAAGATCAAGAAGGGAGAGAATGGAGAGATAATTTGAGAAGTTCATAAAACTATAGGGAAAGGATTATAGGGTGAGAGACACAGGGTCAAGAGAAGGGTTTCTCCACAATGGGTGTGGTAATGGATTATGGGCAAGTAGAAGTGGGAAAACAAATGAGATGGGATGGATGGATGGTAGGGTAGGAGGGATGGGACATGATGATGTAGTATGGGAAGATTATAAACAGGTGACCTAGTGCAGACTGAATAAGGATAGAGGACAGTATGCAATGATGATGGTAGTAATAATAGACAATGTTAGGCAACAATGGCAGAATTACTAGGTGAAGTCGTAGGAGGGTGGAATTGATGAGTAGTAGCATGCAGTGCTTGAGAAGTCATGGAATTTATGAGGTTAGGGAGTGGGTCACAGAGGAATGAGAGGACCTCACAGTTTCTGACAGGAGGAACGTAAGAGAGGGCAAGGGGGGCAAAAGTGGAAGAAGAGGGAGAGCCTTACAGAGGAATTGCCATGATGGATGGAGTTCATTTTCCCCTTAAAATAAAAGAGCAGAGAACAGTTGTGTCAACATATACCTATCCTCAATTTGCACCAAATGGACTTTGCCAGTGAGATGCACCAAAACACTAACCCTAAATACATATAGTAATTGGTCTTGAGGCATGAGGAAGAGGCGGTGAAGGGTGGAAAAGAGGTGACTGGAGTTATGAAACTGGGAAGAGATAATAGTTTTATAGTAAGACTGAGCAAAAGAAATAAGACAGCACAATAGGTGACTGGATGAATGTTATGTCGGCATTGAAGCTCGGATCAGAAGAACAGCGGTATCCTTGCAGGGAGCAGCAGTCATTGTTATAGTTCCTGCTGAAATGTATAAAGGTCAGTGAGAGTCCAACAGAAGTGACTATAAATAACCCCATACAAATCACTGGCTCTGTTTCCAATTAAAATGTATGTAGTATAAAGAATAAATTAATAATTCTACATAATAAAACTGAACGCTGATATAAATTTAGGTCATCGCATTGGGGAGCACTTCAGACAGTGTTCGCTATAACTGGTCACCTGCGGGGCACACACGTGTGGTACTCGCTAGGACATACGTGCATCCAGCTGGTTGATGATGCTCTACTGGGGACTGGATGGTGGTGAGGCATCTGTGGATGTAAGTGGAAGAGAAACAGTGGGGAAGAAGTATGAGGTGCAGGAGAGAAAGACTGAGGGGCAACAACTGGCAGGTGAGAGATAAGACGACAAGGGGTAGGAGAAAAGAGACGGAGGAGCAGGTGAGAAACAGACTGAGGGGTAATGATGGGCAGGAGAGAGACAAGGGCAATGAGAGACTAGAGATAAAGAGACTGAAAGACAAGAGAGAAAGAGAAGGAGGGGCAGGAGAGAGGGAGGTTGAGGGGCAATGAGGGACAGGAGAGAAAGAGAATAAGGGGCAGGAGAGAGAGAGGTTGAGGGGCAATGAGGGACAGGAGAGAAAGAGAATGAGGGGCAGGAAAGAGAGAGGTTGAGGGGCAATGAGGGACAGTAGAGAAAGAGAATGAGGGGCAGGAAAGAGAGAGGTTGAGGGGCAATGAGGGACAGGAGAGAAAGAGAATAAGGGGCAGGAGAGAGAGAGAGGTTGAGGGGCAATGAGGGACTGGAGAGAAAGAGAATAAGGGGCAGGAGAGAGAGAGGTTGAGGGGCAATGAGGGACTGGAGAGAAAGAGAATGAGGGGCAGGAAAGAGAGAGGTTGAGGGGCAATGAGGGACAGGAGAGAAAGAGAATAAGGGGCAGGAGAGAGAGAGGTTGAGGGGCAATGAGGGACTGGAGAGAAAGAGAAAGGGGGGCAGGAGAGAGAGAGATTGAGGGGCAACAAGAGACAGAAGAGAGCAGTTGAGGAGGAATGAGGGGCTGGATATAAAGAAGAAACTGAGGGACCAGGTGGAGCAGAAAGGGGCAAATAGGGAAAGTGAGACATAGGAGGAAACAAAGAGTAAAATAATAAATAAATAAACAGGAAACGCTGGGTAAAATACTGGTATGATGTATGGATACTGGAAATCACTTGGTGTTCTGTCATCCATTCTCACATGGTCAAAGAATTCTTCAGTATCTTTCATCTATCTATAAATTTAGTATTGTGTAGCTTTAGTGCTTTGATTCTCCTGAGTGTTACACCTGCTCCCCGTCTCCGCACCCCTGTCCTTCTCTCAGTCTCATTTACTTTTTCTTTTTCTGACTGATGGTGAAAGTTTCTTTTCTTTAGTATCTTATTTACTACCACCCGCCCCCCAGTGCCTAACCATAACTAACCCCCCCCCCCCTCCCCCCCTCCTTCAGTGGCTAACTATAACCCTCCTGGGCCCCAGGGCCCTAACAGTTACCTAACAGCACACACAGCACACCATGCACCCATAGAGTCCTATGGTGGCGGCCATGCAGTGCGGACAAAAATCACTTGGAAAATGGCCGCCGCGCACAGAGATTAAAGTGAGCCGGAACGGGGCTGAACTGCGTTCCGTTAGTTTCATTTGGAGACGGAACCATTTCCGCCTCCTCCGGCTTACCTAACCCAAAATGTGACTCTGGAGCCGCAGGGAGATGCCGGGCGCCCGCTGAGATATTGTTACCAGCGGGCGCCGGCTCCTTCCGCTCAGTGGCAGCCGGAGGCAGAAGCTCACTCCTCAGCTCCAATAGATTGTTATACATTTAATCACTTTTTACGTTTAAAAGAATATTTTGGTAAACATAAGTGTTCTACACATAAAGAGGTTTCTCTTGTGGATATTGGGGGTCATTCCGAGTTGTTCGCTCGTTATTTTTTTGTTGCAACGGATCGATTAGTCGCTAATGCGCATGCGCAATGTCCGCAGTGCGACTGCGCCAAGTAAATTTGCTATGCAGTTAGGTATTTTACTCACGGCATTACGAGGTTTTTTCTTCGTTCTGGTGATCGTAATGTGATTGACAGGAAGTGGGTGTTTCTGGGCGGAAACTGGCCGTTTTATGGGTGTGTGTGAAAAAACGCTACCGTTTCTGGGAAAAACGCGGGAGTGGCTGGAGAAACGGAGGAGTGTCTGGGCGAACGCTGGGTGTGTTTGTAACGTCAAACCAGGAACGAAACTGACTGAACTGATCGCAGATGCCGAGTAAGTGTGGAGCTACTCAGAAACTGCTAAGAAGTGTCTATTCGCAATTCTGCTAATCTTTCGTTCGCAATTTTGATAAGCTAAGATTCACTCCCAGTAGGCGGCGGCTTAGCGTGTGCAAAGCTGCTAAAAGCAGCTAGTGAGCGAACAACTCGGAATGAGGGCCATTACCCATCAAGTTAAGAAAATAAAAATGAAATCAATATTTGATCCGGTCGCCACTAGTGCCTCTATCAAGACTTTTTCCCGAGTGTTGGAGAAGGAGGAACATTCATCTTATCATAGTCCAAAAAGGACTTATTCAACTGACCTAACCGCCGCTGAATATGAGACCATTACAGCGCTAAGGAATAGCATGGACATCGTAGTACGCAGTGCTGATAAAGGTGGGGCTGTGGTGATATAAGACCTATACGCTTATAATAAAGAATGTATGCAACAATTACTAGATCTGACTACCTATGAACCTTTATGTATGGACCCTACAGCTAAATACAAAAAGGGACTTGATATCATTTTACTGTATGCGGAACAACATTCGTGGATCTCTGCGGATCTAAGAAAAGCTTTAACTGTTGATTATCCTGTAACGCCTATGTTTTATACTTTGCCCAATGTGCACAAGAGGTTAAGTGACCCTCCTGGCAGACCGATCATTTCTGCCATGGGGCCACTCTACCAACTTATATCAACCTACGTAGATGCCATTTTAAACCCATGTATACAACATACTCAAGCAGCATATTTCAAAGATACAACCAAATTACTAAATAAGTTGGGCAAGTTAAACCCTGACACGACGGGACTGACCATGGGGATCATTCCGAGTTGATCGCTCGCTAGCAGTTTTTAGCAGCCGTGCAAACGCTATGCCGCCGCCCACTGAGAGTGTATTTTAGCTTAGCAGAAGTGCGAACATTTTTATCGCAGAGCGCCTGCAAAAAATGTTTGTGTAGTTTCAGAGTAGCTCAAAACCTACTCAGCGCTTGCGATCACTTCAGACTATTCAGTTCCGGATTTGACGTCACACACCCACCCAGTTAAAATAAAAGTACACTGGCCCTGTGTTGTATGCTGTAAAATTACAGGGGTGCTGTGAAAATAAAGGGGCACTGTTCTGTGTGCCGTAATAATAAAGGGGTGCTGTCCTACGACATAGAGAACACAAATTATGCAGAAAAAATAGTGGAAAATCAGGAACCCCTTCCAGTTCCTAGTATTAGTGCTGAAGCTGCTGCTGCCACCAGTCATGACATTGACAATGCAATTCCATCAACGTTGTCTGCTAAGGCCGATGCCCAATGTCATAGAGGGCGTGTAAACTCCAAGAAGCAAAAATTAAGAACCAAAAAAAAGAAAAATAAATTATCTGATAAGAAACGTAAGATTGACAATATGCCATTCACGACACATAGCAGCAAGGAAAGGCTAAGGCCTTCGCTTATGGGCCTAATTCAGAGTTGATTGCAGCAGCAAATTTGTTAGCAGTTGGGCAAAACCATGGGGGTCATTCCGAGTTGTTCGCTCGCAAGCGGATTTTAGCAGATTTGCTCATGCTAAGCCGCCGCCTACTGGGAGTGAATCTTAGCATCTTAAAATTGCGAACGATGTATTCGCAATATTGCGATTACACACCTCGTAGCAGTTTCTGAGTAGCTTCAGACTTACTCGGCATCTGCGATCAGTTCAGTGCTTGTCGTTCCTGGTTTGACGTCACAAACACACCCAGCGTTCGGCCAGACACTCCTCCGTTTCTCCGGCCACTCCTGCGTTTTTTCCGGAAACGGTAGCGTTTTTTCCCACACGCCCATAAAACGACCTGTTTCCGCCCAGTAACACCCATTTCCTGTCAATCACATTACGATCTCCAGAACGATGAAAAAGCCGTGAGTAAAATTCCTAACTGCATAGCAAATTTACTTGGCGCAGTCGCAGTGCGAACATTGCGCATGCGCATTAAGCGGAAAATCGCTGCGATGCGAAGATTTTTACCGAGCGAACAACTCGGAATGAGGGCCCATGTGCACTGCAGGGGGCGCAGATGTAACATGTGCAGAGAGAGTTAGATTTGGGTGGGGTGTGTTCAAACTGAAATCTACATTGCAGTGTAAAGATAAAGCAGACAGTATTTACCCTGCACAGAAACATAGGGGGTCATTCCGAGTTGTTCGCTCGGTAAAAATCTTCGCATCGCAGCGATTTTCCGCTTAATGCGCATGCGCAATGTCCGCACTGCGACTGCGCCAAGTAAATTTGCTATGTAGTTAGGAATTTTACTCACGGCTTTTTCATCGTTCTGGTGATCGTAATCTGATTGACAGGAAATGGGTGTTACTGGGCGGAAACAGGCCGTTTTATGGGCGTGTGGGAAAAAACGCTACCGTTTCCGGAAAAAACGCAGGAGTGGCCGGAGAAACGGAGGAGTGTCTGGGCGAACGCTGGGTGTGTTTGTGACGTCAAACCAGGAACGACAAGCACTGAACTGATCGCAGATGCCGAGTAAGTCTGAAGCTACTCAGAAACTGCTACGAGGTGTGTAATCGCAATATTGCGAATACATCGTTCGCAATTTTAAGATGCTAAGATTCACTCCCAGTAGGCGGCGGCTTAGCGTGAGCAAATCTGCTAAAATCCGCTTGCGAGCGAACAACTCGGAATGACCCCCATAATAACCCACCCAAATCTAACTCTCTGCAAAAGTTATATCTGATGGTGATGTGGTTTGTTTGAATAAGCCACCAGTGTAGACAGTTGTTGGACATGGGAAGAAAAAGCCCAATTTTCATGCCTGGGCAAAATACCAAATAATGTGGAATTATTTCTCTGTGAGGATGAGGATGTAAACACTGAAAGGGTTGGGGGGGGTATCTGAGGATGAGGATGACATCTTGCCTTTGTAGAGCCAGTTTATGCAAGGAGAGAGTAATTGCTTATTTTTTGGTGGGGGCCCAAACAAACACAGTCATGTGGCAGACCCTGTCGCTGAAATGATTGGTTTGTTAAAGTGTGCATGTCCTGTTTATATAACATAAGGGTGGGTGGGACGTCTTTTCTTTGCCACATCATTCCAAGGGTGCTGCCCTATATGGGGTACCGCCCCTCTGCCCTATCAGTACAGGGGTGCTGCCTCACTACTGTTTAAGTCCAGGGTGCTGTTGCCTGTCTACTGCGCTATGCAATTTTCCAGGGGTGCTGCCTATACTGTATAAATCTAGGTGTGCTGCCATATAATTCCAGGGGTGCTGCTGTACTTTATTCTAGGTTTAAATTAAAGTCTAGAGCAGAATGTGAAACAAGCTTCAACATCACAAACAGATTTGTGAAATCATAGCCGCAAAGGTGGAAATGGATACTGCAATTTTGACTTACAAAGAGACCACATTTGTGGCCAAAGTCAGTCAGACTCAGAAGAGATAGACTCATAATCCAGCGCAACTGCCGGAGAGGTAAAAGAGAGATTTTCTGCCGGAGCATTAGAGAGAGGTTCTTCTCAATTATTGCATGTTAAGGACTCACTCAAATGAATGGCTCCAATTAGTCAACCTTAATTTGGATTTATTATTAATGTTCCACATTTTGGTATTATTTATTTACATAAAAAAATCACTGCACTGTCCTGCTTAGTACTGTACTGAACCCACCCAAACTCAGCTTGTCCCATCTGAGGCTGCTGTGGGTGCTCAAGAAGGTCTGCTAACACATCTAAAGGGGCTGCTTTATTTAAAAATTAAATAGAAATAAAATAAACAAGACACACAGGTATGCTCACATGCGTGTAACTGGGAGCTGTGAAAAATGAAAATAAGGAATCTGCCACAAAATCTCCTTTATATTAGGCCAAATCTGTGACTCTGTGCCTGGGCCTCTAATGCTGGGTGGAGTCACAGGGCTGGGCGGAGTCACCCGCTTCTGCCCTGTGCCAGCAGCAGCAGTAGCAGTCACAGAATCCGGCCACCATCATCACAGGAAAACACCACTGGAAGGACGCCCCACCATGCACGGTAACACAATATACACCCACACCCCACGCCATACACCCTTCCCTTGGTTTCCCCGCAACACAGCCACCCACACCCCAACTGACACCCGCACCTCACACCACGGAACCCTCCTTCCGCAACACCCCGTCCCCAGCTCCCACATCCAGCCACTGTCGGAACACACTTCCCGGGAGCCCACCGACACCCGCACCCCATACCACGAAAACCTGCCTCCGCAACACCCGTCCCCAGCTCCCACATCCAGCCACTGTCAGAACACACTTCCCGGGAGCCCACCAACACCCGCACCCCATACCACGAAAACCTGCCTCCGCAACACCCCGTCCCCAGCTCCCACATCCAGCCACTGTCGGAACACACTTCCCGGGAGCCCACCAACACCCGCACCCCATACCACGAAAACCTGCCTCCGCAACACCCCGTCCCCAGCTCCCACATCCAGCCACTGTCGGAACACACTTCCCGGGAGCCCACCGACACCCGCACCCCATACCACGAAAACCTGCCTCCGCAACACCCCGTCCCCAGCTCCCACATCCAGCCACTGTCAGAACACACTGCCCGGGAGCCCACCGACACCTGCACCCCATACCACGAAAACCTGCCTCCGCAACACCCCGTCCCCAGCTCCCACATCCAGCCACTGTCAGAACACACTGCCCGGGAGCCCACCGACACCTGCACCCCATACCACGAAAACCTGCCTCCGCAACACCCCGTCCCCAGCTCCCACATCCAGCCACTGTCAGAACACACTGCCCGGGAGCCCACCGACACCCGCACCCCATACCACGAAAACCTGCCTCCGCAACACCCCGTCCCCAGCTCCCACATCCAGCCACTGTCAGAACACACTGCCCGGGAGCCCACCGACACCTGCACCCCATACCACGAAAACCTGCCTCCGCAACACCCCGTCCCCAGCTCCCACATCCAGCCACTGTCAGAACACACTGCCCGGGAGCCCACCGACACCTGCACCCCATACCACGAAAACCTGCCTCCGCAACACCTCATCCCCAGCTCCCACATCCAGCCACTGTCAGAACACACTGCCCGGGAGCCCACCGACACCTGCACCCCATACCACGAAAACCTGCCTCCGCAACACCTCATCCCCAGCTCCCACATCCAGCCACTGACTGGACACGCTGGACGGGAGCCGACTGACACCCGCACCCCGCACCATGGAACCCTCCCTCCGCACCACTCCGTCACCAGCTCCCACATGTAGACGCTGGCCTGGAGCCGCCGGAACACGCTGACCGGGAACGGAGCAACACATTGCTGTACATGCACCCTGACAGCACGCCGCACCTGCCTCTCTACCAGCGTTCGCTGTCTGCTGCCCCCAGACCCAACAAATGCATGTGTCTTTCCCAACACCTCCGCCGGACAACGGACCGCAAACATCCCACAATGTATAAACCCACCTCAGCCAAACACTCGCTATCACCACACAAACACTGCAACCACTTCTACCTTACACACACACACACACACTCACCCTCCAGACTCCTAACAACACGCATGCACCCTCCCCTTCCCCCCCCTCCCCCCCCCACACAAAACACCTTACCCATCTTGGCTACACCACCACCCAACAATAACCACTCCTGCCCCCATCACCCTCACACCACTAGGGGGGGGGGAAAGTACACATACCCAACACTACATTTAACACACATACCCACACCCACGCAACCACCTGTCCAACACCCCCACACACAGCGCAAACCCATCCCACACCCCCAATAACCCCATACTTACCACCCACCCTCCACAAATACAACACCCATCCAACACCCCCTGCACCACAGCACAACCTTAACCATCTAACTAATCCAGACACCTCCCCTCCCCTCCCATGCACACACCAAACCCACAAAACACTCCACCATCCACCCACCCCTCCTATCTACACCTCCTCCACCCATGCAAATTTCAATCCCCCTCCCACATCCCCCTGCCACCCACAACCACCACTCCATCCCACACTGCACCTCCCTCCGGTCATCACCCCCATCCCTCACCCCTACGCAAAAACATATACAGGCAGCGACCCCTCTCCACACACTTGGCCAAGCACCATAAATCATTCCCCACAGCATTTCAGAACACCACAAGCCAAACTACGTACCCCTTACAAGTAACACTCCACCATGCACCTTCCCATCAACACCCTCCACAATCCAGCCCAACACCACCCTATCCCTATCGCACACCCACCTTCCTCCCTCTGCAACCAACTAATTCGGTCAAACCATCAATACACCAGTTACCCCACAACACTACTGCCATATCCTAAAGGCACTAATACTCCAATTCCAACAGCAAGAAAACAAACACACCCACCATTACATTTAACAAACAAACCCACACCCACGCAACCACCTGTCCAACACCCCCGCACACACCGCAAGCCCATCCCACACCCCCAATAACCCCATACCTCCCACCCACCCTCCACAAATACAACACCCATCCAACACCCCCTGCACCACAGCACAACCTTACCCATCTGACTAATCTACAACTCCACCAAATGCCACACCTCAGGCCCCCTCCCCCAACCCTCACCCCTAGCCCAAAGTATACAGTGACCGGACCACATCCACCGTCCAGCCTTCCTCTGGTCAGCCACCAACCTCACCTTCTTCGGGACAGCCCAATCCATGTACCCCTTCACACAAAACACTCCACCAACCACAGTCCCTTCACCCCCCTCCACAATGCAGCCCAAAGCCACCCAAAACCTATCATATCCAAACTTTGACCCTAACCTTAACCCACATACACCCCCACCAACACCCTCCCCCCCCCCACCAACACCACCTTGCACATGCCTTTGGCACCCCCTGCACCCCCTCTCAACCTACCTGTCCACCAACCCTTCCTCCCTCACACATACACTTTGCCTTCAACCTCCCTGATTGCCATCCCCCCCATAGCAAACCCTCCACCACTCACATCATGTACACACCACATTTTCACACGCACCTCTCAAACATCACCCCCATCCACACGCTCCTTTCACACAAAACCATCCTCCACATGCACCGCACAGAAGACCATCCCTCTCTACACACTGTAACACTGCCACCACAAACAAACCCCTACCCCTCAACACAACCCCACCCACAACTACAACTCACCAACCTCCCCCACACCCGCTGCACCTCACAAGCACATCCCCCAAACAACCTAACACCCACCTTCCACACATACACCACCCAACCATTACCCCATACACCTGAACAGCCCATTCACCATCTCCCTAACCCACTCCCCACCCCCCCTTCCTTACAGGACCCCACCTCAATTACCCTCCATCATCCCACCACACTCCCCATGTGCAACTCCCCCACCCAAGCCACCTTCCAACACCCTCCCCTGTCCCCGTCTACCCCACAAACACAAATCCAACAAGTACAACACCTCCTAGCACCTACACCATCCCTTACCCCTTGCCCCCTCTATACACAGTCATGGGCCACCATCCACCTTCACCTTTCTGTAGGGGTTACGGGGGGCGTAGCCGCTTACAATGGTGTGAAGAGCGGCCAAAGCCTCCGATTTTGCACCCCCTTCTCCATTTTCAGGGATTAAGATAATCTCAGATAATGCTGGGATGCAAATAAACTGGTTTTTACCACAGGATCAAGATTGGATATTTTCCCCTCCACGGAGTCTGGAGACTTATTTTGTGAAAATCTCGTGGGTTTCTTTTTTTCCATTTTTTTACTGCCTTTTTATTTACATATTTTGTGGCAGATGCCTTATTTTCATTTTTCACAGCTCCCAGTTACACGCATGTGAGCATACCTGTGTGTCCAAGTTACACGCATGTGAGCATTCCTGTGTGTCTTGTTTATTTTTCATATATAATTTTTTTTAAAAGCAACCTCTTAGATGTTTTAGCAGCCCCTCCTGAGCCCCCACAGCAGCCCCAGATGGGGCAAGTTGAGTTCGGGTTGGTTCAGTACAGTACTAAGCAGGACTGTGCAGTTAATTTTTTGTTATTGAGCCCCTGCACTAGTGGAACTTACCACTCTACAGTCGAAAATCATTTCATACTATAAGTAGGACTGTGGAAGGAAGCAATGCTAACCTCTGTGCCCACAGCATGCCTCAGCCTGGCAAGCCAGACATCTTCCTGTCTGTACACCACCATGAGACTCCATACTGGGCCTTATTCAGTAACTGTTTTTGCCTCACAGGAGCTCCTGGCCCATCTAGTGCTGCAGTGCAATGGAAAGCTGATTCAATGCAAAATCGATGAAACTCTGTTCTTCTTCGATAACCCATCGCAGCCCTTAGAAAAAGAACCCTGTACAACAAATGAGCATCTTGTAAATAAATAATCCCAAAATGTGGAACATTAATAATAAATCAAAATTAAGGTTGACTAATTGGAGCCATTCATTTGAGTGAGTCGCTAATATGAAATAATTGAGAAGAACCTCTCTCTAATGCTCCGGCAGAAAATCTCTCTTTTACCTGTCTGGCAGTTGTGCTGGATTATGATTCTGTCTCTTCTGAGATTGACTGATTTTGGCCACATATGTGGTATCATTGGAAAACACTTAATCAAAATTGCAATTTTAATTTCCACCTTTGCGGCTATGTTTTCACAAATCTGTTTGGGATGTTGAAGCTTGTTTCATATTCTGCTCTAGGCTTTAATTTAAACCTAGGATCAAGTACAACAGCACCCCTAGAATTATATGGCAGCACCCCTGGACTTATACAGCATAGGCAGCACCCCTGGAGAATCACACAGCACAGCAGACAGACAACAGCACCCCTGGACTGATAGGGCAGAGAGGCAGCACCCCATGTAGGGCAGCACACCTGATGTGGCAAAGCAAAGACATGCAAGATGGAATTGTCCTTGGGCCCTCCCACCCACCCTTATGTTGTATAAACAGGAAATCCACACTTTAACAAACCCATCATTTCAGCGACAGGATCTGCCACATGACTGTGGCTGAAATAATTGGTTTGTTTGGGCACCCACCAAAAAAGAAGCAATTAATCTCTCCTTGCACAAACTGGCTCTACAGAGGCACAATGTCGTCCTCATCCTCAGATTCCCCCCTTTCAGTGTTTCAATCCTCATCCTCACAGAGAAATAATATTCAAACAAACCACATTATTTAGGTGTCAGTGGACTGCTTACGCTATTACCCAAAGTTTCTGAACTTGACAATGACCCTTGATGAATGCGCTGCAGGTGATGTATAAGGGAGGATGTTCCTAGGTGGTTAATGTCCTTACCCCTACTTATTATGGATTGACAAAGGCAACACATGGCTTGACACCTGTTGTCCGGATTTATGGAGAAATAATTCCACACCGAAGAGGTGGCTTTTTTGGTATTTTGCCCAGGCATCACAATGGGCTTTTCATCCCATGGACAACAACTGTGTCCACTGGTGCCTTATTCAAACAAACCACATCACCATCAGAATCTTCATTGTCAACTTTCTTTGCAACTCCAACTACACCTATATCCTCCTCAACCTGGTGTAATTCTACAGTGACATCCTCAACCACAATATCAGCAACTGGACTGGCAGTGCTCCTCCCAGCACTTGCAGAGGGCGTACAGTGTTGTGAGGGTCAGGCCTAGATATTGGAACCGCGGACACACTTGGACTCTCCTTGGGGATTTGTGATATTTTCACAGCATACAGGACAGTGCCAGCACCTCTGTATTTACACAACACCCCTGTAATTTTACAGCATACAAGACAGGGCCAGCACCTCTTTATATTCACAGCACCACTGTATTTTTACAGCATACAGGACAGGGCCAGTGTACATTTATTTTCACTGCACCCCTGTATTTTTACAGCATACAGGACCAGTGTACTTTTTGTTAACAACAGCACCCCTGTATTTTAAGAGCATACAGGACCAGTGTACTTTTACTTTAACAACAGCACCCCTCTATTTTTACAGCATACAGGTCCAGTGTACTTTTTTTTAACAACAGCACCCCTGTAATTTTTACAGCATACAGGGCCAGTGTACTTTTATTTTAACAACAGCACCCCTGTATTTTTACAGCATACAGGACCAGTGTACTTTTTTTAACAACAGCACCCCTGTAATGTTTACAGCATACAGGACCAGTGTACTTTTATTTTAACAACAGCACCCCTGTATTTTTACAGCATAAAGGACCAGTGTACTTTTATTTTAATAACAGCAACCCTGTATTTTTACAGCATACAGGACCAGTGTACTTTTATTTTAACAACAGCACACCTGAATTTTTACAGCATACATGGCCAGTGTACACTTATTTTAACAACAGCACCCTGTATTTTTACAACATACAAGACAGGGCCAGTGTACATTTTTTTAACAACAGCACCCCTGCATTTTTATAGCATGCAAGACATGGCCAGTGTACATTAATTTTAACAACAGTACCTTTGAATTTTTACAACATACAAGAAAGGGCCAGTGTACATTTATTATCACTGCACCCCTGGATTTTTACAGCATACATGACAGGGCCAGTGTACATTTATTTTAACAACTGCACCCCTGAGTTTTAGAGCATATAAGACAGGGCCAGTGTACATTTATTTTCACTGCGCCCCTGAATTTTTACAGCATACAAGACAGGCCCAGCACTCCTGTATTTTCACCTCATACAGGAGGACAGTGCCCCTGCCCCCAGTACAACACAATGGCAGCCAGGACAGCAACACCCATGTGCAGTTGCAGCACCACTAACAGCACATGAAACACCAGTGACAGCCAGGACAGCACCCCTAACATCACAGGGACACCACAGTGACAGGAACAGCACCCCTAGAGAGCACACACTCACCCCACCCACACCACCACCCACAGAGAGAGACAGGGGTCTGTCTCCCTCACTCTCCAAGTACAGAGTGAAAATGGTGGTGACGTGCGGCTATTTTTATGGAATCCAAAACCCGTGAGAATCCGACAGCGGGATGATGATGTTTTGCCTCGTCCTGGTTTCCGAGTCTGGCGGTAAGTCACAAGTTGGACTCGGATTCAGGCTCGGAATGTGAAGTTCTGAACCCGCTCATCTCTAATATATATATATATATATATATATATATAGGTAGACGTAATGGCGGCACTCTCGGATTTCTGCACTGCAGTAACGGAGATCACTCGGTGCTGCTCAGACTTAACGTTTCGGTTTTATTCAACCGTCATCAGAAGATACAAAATATCACATAAAACAATCTTACCTTTATGCTCTAAAACACCCCCACGTGCACAGTCCCCGGCTCACGCCGCCGGACTTACTTCCGGGTGCGTCATCACTTGGAGACCACAGAGTCAACGTGATGACGTTTACCCGACCAGTGAACTAAACCATCACCATGGAAACAGTAAAACAAGACAGAATCGTTTGCAGAACTGGAAACTAAGTAACATTCATGCTTTATGTACTATGTATATTTCTAAATACCACAATGTTGAAATGGTTACTGTGAACCTATCTAACAATACCAAAATTACAATTATAATGGCTATTGAATTTTCTATTTAATACACAATGCATCTTCTACTCTACAGGAAACAAGCACGTGACAGTGTCTCATTAAGGCCGTTAGGAGCCACCGTATTAAGCCGGTGTATCCAACGTGCCTCCTTTTGTAACAGAGTTTTCTGTCTATCTCCCCCTCGCTTAGTTAAAGGGACCTGTTCCAACATTTTATACCGTAAGGTATCAAGACTGTGTTGATGTGCTTTAAAATGTTTAGCGACCGGTTGGTCCACTTGCTTACCCTCCAGTATTTGTTTTATTGCACTTCTGTGTTGGCCCATGCGTACTTTAAATGGGCAGGACGTTTTGCCTATATAATAGAGCCCACATGGGCATTTGATGCAGTATATTACGAAATCACTTGTACAGGTAAGAACTTGTTTAATTTTGATCTTAACGCCGGTGTGCGGATGTGTTATGTAATCACCGGTTTCAAGATACTGACAAGTAACGCAGCCAATACATTTATAATTCCCTGGTTTTTTTGTTAGAAAAGTGGCCATCTCTGTAGCAGCATATCGCGAGATGTCATTGTGTACAACAACATCTCGTATGTTGCTGCCCCTCCTATAGCATGACATCAGTTTACTAGAACTAATACTAGAGAGATCTGGGTCTCTCTGTATTATCGGCCATAATCTTTTAGCTGTTTTATTAATTCTTTGACTAGATGTGGTATAATCAGTTACACAGACAATCACGTCCTTGTCCTGTTTTTTCTTTGAGGCCGTTACAGCAACGGGAATTTTTGGTTGAGACATGGCCTTTTTTCTAGCTGATCGTAACAGGTCACTATTATACCCCCTCTCCAGGAATCTGGAAGTCATAAGTTCCATTTGTTTATATTCTTCATCCGTACTACTACAAATCCGATGTACCCGTAGGTACTGTGAGTACGGAAGACCACTTTTCAGGGGTTTTGGGTGATGGCTGGAGGCCAATAGTAGACTGTTAACATCAGTCGGCTTTTGGTAAATGGAGGTGATGAATATGCCATTTTTTCTAATAATTTTCACATCCAGGAAATTAATGGTCTCTGCCTGTATGTCAAAAGTAAATTTAATGGAATCATCCATCAAATTTACTCGATGCATCATGTCTAGAAACGTCTCGCGTGTCCCTGTCCATAGCATGAACACATCATCAATGTAGCGAGTGTACATAGCTATATTGGATTTGTACTGGGGATTGGAGAAAAATAATGCCTGTTCCACACAGAACATAAAAGCATTGGCATATGCCGGTGCGGCACAAGACCCCATCGCACAGCCTTTTATTTGTTGGAAAAATTCATTATTGAATAAAAAGTAATTCCTGTTAAGTATAAGCTGCATTAGACTCATAAAAAATTGAATCACCGGACCTGCAAATTTGGAATTACCGTCTATGAGGTTACTCACTGCTTCCAGACCACGACTATGTGGGATGCTGGTATATAGGCTGACAACGTCAGCCGTACATAACCAGCAAGTGTCTGGGAGATTGTCTACCTCACGTAATTTTTGTAAAAAGGTAGAGGTGTCCTTTAAATAGGTTGCCTCACTCTGTATTACAGGCTGCAAAAAATGATCAACATACTTGGATACATTAGTATACAAAGAACCCCTAGCTGATATTATCGGCCGTCCCGGGGGACGGACTGGGTCTTTATGTAGCTTGGGGATTGTGTAAAAAACTGGCACACAGGGTGCCGAAACCATGAGTGCTGAACGTGTGCTGTTGGAAATAATCCCCTCTTTTACAGCTTTCTCTAACATCAAATCAAGCTCATTAATATATTTACTCGTGGGATCAGATACCAATCTTGTGTAGACAGAAAGGTCATTTAACTGTCTATATGCTTCCTCTTTATAGTCGGCAAGATCCTGTACCACTATGCCTCCCCCCTTGTCCGCGGGGCGCACAGTGATGTCAGGATATGTCGAAAGATGGTATAAAGCCTCCCGCTCTGCTGGTGTAATATTGGAGGTATGATTCTTACTGTTAACATCACAAGTATCAATGCAATCAGACAAAGTTTTAGTAAATACCTTAATGGCTGCATTGGTGGAATATGGATCAAAGGTTGATTTTGGCCTCACAGGACAATCATCCATCTTTGATACATCAGGCTTAGAATTAAAAAATTCTTTGAGGCGTAATTGCCTGTTAAATCTACATAAATCCACCTTGCTGTTAAATGTCTTATGTGGATTTGTAAGCACAAAGTTCAGTCCTTTAGATAGTATGCTGACTTCAGCATCTGTTAATGTCCGTGAAGACAAATTGTATACTACTTCTTGGACTTTGTTCCTTTTCCTCCCTTCCCTTTCGCATTGCCTGCCTCGTCTGGTTCTTGCTCGACCGGTCCTTCTCGTTGCGCCCTGGTTTTCACCCCTAAAGGGGCCTGCTGCACTCGTGGACGTCGTTGTGAGGAAGCAGCGTCAGATTCGCTGTTAGAAGTACCACTGGAGGTTTCCTCTTCCAGCGGGAAGCGTCGAGATCTCCTGTACGGCCTCTGTCGAAACGGGTGGGTTTTAACTGATGGATTATTGGCCCAATTGTAAACTTTATTTTCCACATAGTCCTTTGTGACAGTAGCTAGCTTCTTGGTTTTAAATTTGATTAGGTCTGTTTTGTATTTGTCCACCTGTTGCGTTAACTTGGACATCCAGTCGCCATTAATGTCAGCATTCAAGATTGGCAGAGTGGTTAATTCTAGTTCCCTTATCTTGATCCGGGTCTGTTCTAGCTCCCTGGTGGCTTCTTCCACCACTAGCAGGATGAGGTCAAACGAGGCCTTATTGAGTACTGCGGCCCACTTGCGGCAGAACTCCGGATTAAATCTCCCTATGGTGGGAGTGTTGCGTATCCGGAATCCCCTTGGTAGCATCCTGTCGCGGTAATAATCTGAGAGACAGACCCCATGAAGATAATAGTCCGTTTCTCGGTTCTTTAATTTCAAAAGTTGTGCAAACAACTGTTCCGCCGAGTCATCCGCTGTTGTGGATTTAAACTTGTCTTTAATGAGGATACGCTCTGCATCAATGTCCGACAGTGAAAGAAATTCTCCCTGTGGCAAACGCGTTTGCCGGAATCCAGGTATATCCTCATGCAAAGTATCCATCATGTCTTGCTGATAAACAAATCAAATGATGTAGTTGTCAGAATGATGCTGGTGGCAAATCATAAATAGTGGTGCCTTAATGGAGCTTCGTTATGGCAGACGAGCTCATATTATAGAAGAGAAATATTCGGCACTCGCACTTGTAGAGAAATTCACCTCACCGGGTGCCCTCCAAGCTAAGAAAGCTATGTAGGTAGACGTAATGGCGGCACTCTCGGATTTCTGCACTGCAGTAACGGAGATCACTCGGTGCTGCTCAGACTTAACGTTTCGGTTTTATTCAACCGTCATCAGAAGATCTGTGTAAAAAACTGGCACACAGGGTGCCGAAACCATGAGTGCTGAACGTGTGCTGTTGGAAATAATCCCCTCTTTTACAGCTTTCTCTAACATCAAATCAAGCTCATTAATATATTTACGTCAGCCGTACATAACCAGCAAGTGTCTGGGAGATTGTCTACCTCACGTAATTTTTGTAAAAAAGCATGAATGTAACTTAGTTTCCAGTTCTGCAAACGATTCTGTCTTGTTTTACTGTTTCCATGGTGATGGTTTAGTTCACTGGTCGGGTAAACGTCATCACGTTGACTCTGTGGTCTCCAAGTGATGACGCACCCGGAAGTAAGTCCGGCGGCGTGAGCCGGGGACTGTGCACGTGGGGGTGTTTTAGAGCATAAAGGTAAGATTGTTTTATGTGATATTTTGTATCTTCTGATGACGGTTGAATAAAACCGAAACGTTAAGTCTGAGCAGCACCGAGTGATCTCCGTTACTGCAGTGCAGAAATCCGAGAGTGCCGCCATTACGTCTACCTACATAGCTTTCTTAGCTTGGAGGGCACCCGGTGAGGTGAATTTCTCTACAAGTGCGAGTGCCGAATATTTCTCTTCTATATATATATATATATATATATATATATATATACACTTTCCTATATAATAGCCCAGATCTGTGACTCTGTGCCTGTGTGCCTAATGCTGGGCGGAGTCACAGCGCTGGGCAGAGTCACAGATCTGCCCTAATATATAGGTTCTGCAGCAGCTGAGGCCTCACCCCCCATCGGTAATACCTGGCAACGTCAGGTGCTGGACAGACGCCGTTGGGTGATGGAGGAACCCGGAGAGGCCTCCACGCTCCTGCCTGAGCCGAGCTGTGCAGCGGACGTGTCGGGGTGCCATGCTGTGGGTGTGCTGCATGATGGGGAGCCCCCAGGGGCCACTTTCTGTCAGCGGCCGGAGGACGCGACTAATGAGAGCAGCAGCATCCGGGACAGCCAGTACTACCGCACCTGCACGACCACCACCCCGGCCGCCAGGCAGCAGCAATGCACAGGGTGTGGTGGGGAGAAGAGACCACCAATGGCGGCAGCACATGCCTGTCCACCAATCATTCACTCTGCCTGAGGTAAAGAGGGGGGCTCCCTGTATAACCTCTGACAGGAGAATAACCCCAAATCATCATCTCCCCCCAATGTCCTTATAAAGGGGGCTCCCTATATAACCCCTGACAGGAGAATAACCCCAAATCATCATCTCCCCCCAATGTCCTTATAAAGGGGGCTCCCTATATAACCCCTGACAGGAGAATAACCCCAAATCATCATCTCCTCCCTATGTCTTTATAAGGAGGCTCCCTGTATAACCCCTGACATGAGAATAACCCCAAATCATCATCTCCTCCCTATGTCCTTATATAGGGGGCTCCATGTGTAACCCCTGACAGGAGAATAACCCCAAATCATCATCTCCCCCTATGTCCTTATATAGGAGGCTCCCTGTATAACCCCTGACAGGAGAATCGCCGCAAATCACCCTCCCCCCCCTATGTTCTTTAGGGAGCTCCATGTGTAACCCCTGACTGACAGGAGAGATTACAATACATCCACATCATCATCTCCTCCCCAACCAATTATCAATAAAAACGGGGATTGGTACTCCCCCATCCCGCGGCACACCCGCCCTTCCCCCACCCATGGCACCCGCCCGTTCCCCACACGCGGCACCCGCAGTGCCCCCAGACCCCAGCAAATCATCAGCTGCTACCACCCGCGATGCTTTCCGACCCCCAGCCTTCCCTAACACACCAGCACCACCCCTCCCCCACCCGTGGCCCCCACGCACCCGCCCCTCCCCCACCTGCAGCACCCATGGACCCCCTCCCTCATCTGCTGCACCCACCCCTCCCCCAACCTCGATGCCTCCGGACCCCCTACACCACCCGCGGATCCCCCATTCCTTCTCCACCCACAGCGCCTCCGGAACCCCTCCCCCATCTGCGACAGACCCGCACCTGCCCCTCCCCCACCCGCAGTGCCTCCTGACCGCCTCCCCCTTCCGCGGCCCCCACTCCCCCAACCCCTCCCCACCCCCTTCACCATCGGACATCCTTTCATCTTGCAATATTTAACCACTAACAAAACTAGGAATGCAGGTAATACACAGCCGTTTCTTGCAGCGGGTGAGGTGTGAATTCGCACGGGGCGCCTGCTACGGCTCTAGGTCGCTCTGTTTGTGCTCCCCCTCCTCTCCGTCATTACTATTCCGCTCGGGGGGCAGAGTTTCATGCAATGATGCGTTTGCGTTGTGATGTCACAACGCAAACGCATCATTACACAAAACTCTCCGCCCCGGAGCGGGGTACTGATGAAGGGGAGGAGCCACCCGGGACATGGAGGGAGAGGTTGCCCACCGCGGGCCGAATGAAGAGCCGGAAGCGGGATGGAAGAGGACCTCTGGCCAGCGGATTCCGCTGCAGTGCAAATGTAAGTACTGTATAACTTTTTCTCTCTCTCTCTTTCTTTGTAGAAGGGGACTGTGCCTGCCATAATGTGTAAAATGGGGACACTTTCCTGTTGTAATGTGTAAAATGGGGACTCTTGCCTGACGTAATGTGTAAAATGGGGACTCTGCCTGCAGCAATGTGTAAAATGGGGACACTTGCCTGCTGTAATGTGTAAAATTGGGACTCTTGCCAGCCGTAATGTGTAAACTGGGGACTTTTGCCTGCCGTAATTAATGATGTGCACCGGACATTTTTCTGGTTTTGTGTTTTGATTTTGGATTCTGTTCTGCGGCCGTGTTTTGGATTCGGACGCGTTTTGGCAAAACCTCCCTGAAAATTTTTTGTCGGATTCGGGTGTGTTTTGGATTCGGGTGTTTTTTTTTACAAAAACCCCTCAAAAACAGCTTAAATCATAGAATTTGGGGGTCATTTTGATCCCATAGTATTATTAACCTCAATAACCATAATTTCCACTCATTTTCAGTCTATTCTGAACACCTCACACCTCACAATATTATTTTTAGTCCTAAAATATGCACCGAGGTCGCTGGATGACTAAGCTAAGCGACCCAAGTGGCCGACACAAACACCTGGCCCATCTAGGAGTGGCACTGCAGTGTCAGACAGGATGGCACTTCAAAAAAATAGTCCCCAAACAGCACATGATGCAAAGAAAAAAAGAGGCGCAATGAGGTAGCTGTGTGACTAAGCTAAGCGACCCAAGTGGCAGACACAAACACCTGGTCCATCTAGGAGTGGCACTGCAGTGTCAGACAGGATGGCAGATTTAAAAAATAGTCCCCAAACAGCACATGATGCAAAGAAAAAAAGAGGTGCACCAAGGTCGCTGGATGGCTAAGCTAAGCGACACAAGTGGCCGACACAAACACCTGGCCCATCTAGGAGTGGCACTGCAGTATCAGACAGGATGGCACTTCTAAAAAATAGTCCCCAAACAGCACATAATGCAAAGAAATAAAGAGGCGCAATGAGGTAGCTGTGTGACTAAGCTAAGCGACCCAAGTGGCCGACACAAACACCTGGCCCATCTAGGAGTGGCACTGCAGTTTTCTAGTGAGAGGATGAGTGCTTCCATCCTCATGTGAAGCTGAACCACTAGCCATGAACATAGGCCAGGGCCTCAGCCGTTCCTTGCCACTCCGTGTCGTAAATGGCATATTGGCAAGTTTACGCTTCTCCTCAGACGCTTTTAATTTAGATTTTTGGGTCATTTTACTGAACTTTTGTTTTTTGGATTTTACATGCTCTCTACTATGACATTGGGCATCGGCCTTGGCAGACGACGTTGATGGCATTTCATCGTCTCGGCCATGACTAGTGGCAGCAGCTTCAGCACGAGGTGGAAGTGGATCTTGATCTTTCCCTATTTTACCCTCCACATTTTTGTTCTCCATTTTTTAATGTGTGGAATTATATGCCAGTATCAATAGCAATGGCCTACTACTATATATATTGCGCACAATTGAAATGCACCACAGGTATGGATGAATAGTATACTTGACGACACAGAGGTAGGTAGAGCAGTGGCCTACTGTACCGTACTGCTATATATTATATACTGGTGGTCAGCAAACTGTGCAAAACTGAAATGCACCACAGGTATGGATGGATAGTATACTTGACGACACAGAGGTAGGTAGAGCAGTGGCCTTCTGTACCGTACTGCTATATATTATATACTGGTGGTCAGCAAAATTATGCACTGTACTCCTACTATATACTACAATGCAGCACAGATATGAAGCGTATTTCATGCAGAGAATGTATAATACTGGTGGTCACTGGTCAGCAAAACTCTGCACTGTACTCCTCCTATATAATACTGCTGGTCCCCAGTCCCCACAATAAAGCAGTGTGAGCACAGATATATGCAGCACACTGAGCACAGATATGGAGCGTTTTTCAGGCAGAGAACGTATAATACTGGTGGTCACTGGTCAGCAAAACTCTGCACTGTACTCCACCTATATAATACTGCTGGTCCCCAGTCCCCACAATAAAGCAGTGTGAGCACAGATATATTTAGCACACTGAGCACAGATATGGAGCGTTTTTCAGGCAGAGAACGTATAATACTGGTGGTCACTGGTCAGCAAAACTCTTCACTGTACTCCTCCTATATAATACTAATGGTCCCCAGTCCCCACAATAAAGCAGTGTGAGCACAGATATATGCAGCACACTGAGCACAGATATGGAGCGTTTTTCAGGCAGAGGAGAGAACGTATAATACTGGTGGTCACTGGTCAGCAAAACTCTGCACTGTGCTCCTCCTATATAATATACTGGTGGTCCCCAGTCCCCACAATAAAGCAGTGTGAGCACAGATATATGCAGCACACTGAGCACAGATATGGAGCGTTTTTCAGGCAGAGAACGTATAATACTGGTGGTCACTGGTCAGCAAAACTCTTCACTGTACTCCTCCTATATAATACTAATGGTCCCCAGTCCCCACAATAAAGCAGTGTGAGCACAGATATATGCAGCACACTGAGCACAGATATGGAGCGTTTTTCAGGCAGAGGAGAGAACGTATAATACTGGTGGTCACTGGTCAGCAAAACTCTGCACTGTGCTCCTCCTATATAATATACTGGTGGTCCCCAGTCCCCACAATAAAGCAGTGTGAGCACAGATATATTTAGCACACTGAGCACAGATATGGAGCGTTTTTCAGGCAGAGAACGTATAATACTGGTGGTCACTGGTCAGCAAAACTCTGCACTGTACTCCTCCTATAATACTGCTGGTCCCCAGAATAAAGATATTTGCAGCCCCCTGAAAGTTCTGAAACAAAGTGAGAGGACGCCAGCCACGTCCTCTCACTATCGTTTCCAATGCACGAGTGAAAAATGGCGGCGACGCGCGGCTCCTTATATAGAATCCGAATCTCGCGAGAATCCGACAGCGGGATGATGACGTTCGGGCGCGCTCGGGTCAACCGAGCAATACTGGAGTATCCAAATATGCCTCGGACCCGTGTAAAATGGGTGAAGTTCGGGGGGGTTCGGATTCCGAGGAACCGAACCCGCTCATCACTAGCCGTAATGTGTAAAATGGGGACTCTTGCCTGCCGTAATGTGCAAAATGGGGACTCTTGCCTGTCGTAGTGTGTAAAATGGTGATTTAATGTATCAAGGGCATTGCGGTGTGTGGCATATTATGGTGCAGGGGGCATTACTATGTGGGGCTTATTATGGTGGAATTATAATTTATTTCCTGTGGTGGCCGTGATCAGTTAGTGCAGAGACAAAAACTGGGGTGTAAGGGCATCTTTTAACATGAAGCCACACCCATTTTAATGAGACCACGCCCATTTTAACGAGGTCAAGTCCCCTTGCCGGGCGCACACATTTTTTTATGTCAATGGAGGGGAGGGTGCATTTTTAAGTCTCGCACTGGGAGCCAAATTGGCTAGAAACAACAATATATATATACTGTACACACAAACACACAGTACTGTACATCGGGCTGTCTTTGGAAGCTTTCGCATTTATATATCAACTGGGGTGTTTTTTGAATCTATTGCATATCAGAACTGCACACAGTAGTCTTATACACATATATACTGAAGGGGTGTCGTACGGTATGCCGGCGCTCGGGCTCCCGACGCCCAGCATACCGGCGCCGGGAGCACGACTGCCGGCATACCGACAGCGTGGCGAGCGCAAAGGAGCCCCTTGCGGGCTCGCTGCGCTCGCCACACTGCGGGCACAGTGGCGCGCTAAGCGCGCCACACTATTTTATTCTCCCTCCAGGGGGTTCGTGGACCCCCACGAGGGAGAATAGTTGTCGGTATGGCGGGTGTCGGGATTCCGGCGCCGGTATACTGTGCGCCGGGATCCCGACATTCGGCATACAGAAGACCACCCATACTGAAGTGCTATTTGAATCTGTTAGTAAGGAAATGTATACATCCACAATTACATATGGCCAGTACAATCTGAGAATGTGCTACTGAAACTTGTGGTGTGTGACTCTTGCCAGAATATCAGTCTAGAATTATATCTAGCACCTGCCGTTTGCATAATCTGCAGCGTTACATTTGTAGGATAAATTCGCTCCCTGTCACCCATCCTCCCTGGCGAAAGGTGCAGTAGGATTGCTTGCTGGGCCTTCGGGCCCATCAAGCGGCCGAGCCCTATAGCATTTACATGCCCCGCACCCTTTATAGTTACACCACTGTTGATTCCTTTTCTTTCATTTTGTACATACACTACCCACCCTACCAAACTACTATATGACACTTACCCCTCTAGAGTTCCGTGGCAGCTGGCACTGCAGACAGAAATCACCAGGAACATGGCGCGGCAGTAATTTTCTCAGTGATTTGCAGATATCCCCAGGAACAAGGCTTGGGCGCCATGGTCCTGGAGACCTGTGTATGTGCATTGCGTAGTAGACTTTGGCACAAAGCCAGAGACCTGTACTCCGGCCCCCGCCTCTCTTACACCGCCCCTGGTTCGAGCGCAGGATACACTGGATGAGAACAGATTTATATTTATAAAACAAGATGCGTACGATTAATTGCTGTTTTTACAGACACTGCTTCGATCCATAGATACTGCTAGTCATTAGCCCTGGCATTTTAATTACATATTAGTCTCTTTTTGCCTAAGAAATTCATCCTTTTAATTATATTTGTTATTTTTGAAGCTATTCCTTTTCCCCATTACCATTGATTAACATTCCACAAGATGCGGTTAGATGAAGATTATTCATTAACTAAATTACTTATGAATTCCTCTGATTATTTCTCTACAAATGAAATCATTACATGTGATAGACTGACTTCTGTATTCAGCTTGTTACTTACAGAGCTCTGAGGTGGACAAAATCAAAACATAGCATCCGTACCAATGGCTTCCACCGGGGGGCTGCATATCGGAATGGCATGGAGGTCCATGCCATTCCAATAGGCGTTCCTAGGCGGTCCCTGGGGGGGAACTGCTAACGGTCGGCGTCGTGTCTGGGTCAGGGATTGCATTAAAAGACACAGTTCCACTGGCACCGGTGGCTGTGTTCTGACGAACATTCTGAGCAACCATAGGGTAACTGTAATATCCCATGGTGCGGTCGATGTCCGAGTGTTTTTTAGGGGCGAAATATACCTCTAGGGACTGTTTATCAACTACGGAGATGATTTTTGTTTTTTCTGGAAGCCATCCAAATGAGCAAAGCCGCAGGCAAACGCTCCAGTACATTTCCTGCACATAGACTTGGGATGCTTATGCGCTGCGACTTACAGTAGACGCAAAAGAAAACAATCTCTTAACTGCGTCAAACATGGACATTGCATCAGGCTCGGAATAAGGGGGTAATTCTGAGTTGATCGCAGCAGGATTCTTGTTAGCAGTTGGGCAAAACCATGTGCACTACAGGGGGGACAGATATAACATGTGCAGAGAGAGTTAGATTTGGGTGTGGTGAGTTCAATCTGCAATCTAAATTGCAGTGTAAAAATAAAGCAGCCAGTATTTACCCTGCACAGAAACAAAATAGCCCACCCAAATCTAACTCTCTCTGCACATGTTATATCTGCCCCCCCTGCAGTTCACATGGTTTTGCCCAACTGCTAAAAAATTTCCTGCTGCAATCAACTTGGAATTACCCCCTAAGTCTTTTCCTCCTCAGCTGTCAATCAACGACGTGTCCCTGGAAGTGATATTCCCATGCTGACAGCTATATACTGTACCTGTTTAAGCTTGCGACGCTGTTAATCGCTACACATTACCATCCACTTCTACAATTATTCCACTAGATGGTGCTAGAACATTTGTAGACGGAGAGTATCCTTAACCAACGTACATATGTAAAAGCCGGTATGTTCTAAGGCTGCTTGTTTCTTCCTATCTGACTTTCCGATTTCCATTGGGCGTCATTCCGAGTTGATCGCTCGCTGCTGTTTTTCACAGCGCAGCGATCAGGTAACTACTGCGCATGCGTGTGCTTCGCACTGCGCAGGTGCGTCATACGGGTACAAAGCGGATCGTTGCTGAGCGATGGATTTAACGAACAATCCATTCGCACAGCGGATCGCAAGGAGATTGACAGGAAGAAGGCGTTTGTGGTTGGCAACTGACCGTTTTCTGGGAGTTGTTGGAAAAACGCAGGCGTGTCCAAGCGTTTGCAGGGCGGGTGTCTGACGTCAATTCCGGGACCAAAAAGACTGAAGTGATCGCAGCGGCTGAGTCCAGACCTACTCAGAAACTGCACAAAATGTTTTTGCAGAGCTCGTCTGCAAAGCCGTTCGTACACTTGCAAAGCGAAAATACACTCCCCTGTGGGCGGCGACTATGTGTTTGCACAGCTGCTAAAAGTAGCTAGCGAGCGATCAACTCGGAATGAGGACCCTTGTTTCGTAGCACTAAAATGGGCATCTATCACTGATTTGGAACGAGTACGGAAAACTTGCGTAGTTCCATACATAAGCAGACGCACACCTCCCTGGCCTCAGTCTGTCGGCCTCTACGTGTTTAGTCATAGATGCAGTGTGTGCGTTGCACACGGGCCCCTGTATCCATGGGGATCCACACTTGCACCCATATTCATTCACCTCTCCACAGTCCTGCATCGGCGCTGCTGCTGCAGCAGAAATCACTCAGAAAAAATGGCCTGGTCCTGGTGATTGTGCATGCGCAACAGAGATTTGTCTCCGGGAACATGGCGAGTGCCATATTTCCGGAGACCCGCGCATGTACAATAGAATTATTAGTTGCCGGGGAACATGGCAGCCGCCACGTTTCCAAAGACTTGCGCATCTGCAGAGTCTACTGCGCCGCAGAGAGGAGGTGTGCACTTGGGGCCCCCTCTTTTCTTAAACCGCCCCTGTGTATAGTATACACATCTGGTTTGCTACAAGCCATCAGTATGTACTTACACCTGCCTTTTATTATGTGCAAATTCTAAGTCTCGTAATAGTCCTATAAATATCTGCTTATCTGCAGGCCTGCGTGGTGCACATCTGTGTGACTGCGCGGTCCACGTGAGAACGCCGCCACAGCCCCCATTCCATCTCTCCGGCTGTTACTATAGTAGCAGAATGAGTGTGATTGCATTCTCCTATTTATTATTGTCAGAGCATGCGGTAAGAGAGGTGAAGACCCCGATGTGTGACATACAGTAGGGTAAGGGTTAGAGTTGGGGTGATGGGCATAGTTAGGGTTACTGTTAGGGGTAGAGTAAGGGTAAGAGTTGGGGTGATGGGCATAGTTAGGGTTCCTGTTAGGGGTAGAGTAAGGGTTAGAGTTGTGGTGATGGGCATAGTTAGGGTTACTGTTAGGGGTAGAGTAAAGGTTAGAGTTGGGGTGATGGGCATAGTTAGGGTTCCTGTTAGGGGTAGAGTAAAGGTTAGAGTTGTGGTGATGGGCATAGTTAGGGTTACTGTTAGGGGTAGAGTAAGGGTTAGAGTTGTGGTGATGGGCATAGTTAGGGTTCCTGTTAGGTGTAGAGTAAGGATTAGAGTTGGGGTGATGGGCATAGTTACGGTTCCTCTTAGGGGTAGAGTAAGGGTTAGAGTTGGGGTGATGGGCATAGTTACGGTTCCTCTTAGGGGTAGAGTAAGGGTTAGAGTTGGGGTGATGGGCATAGTTAAGGTAACTGTTAGGGGTAGAGTAAGTGTTAGAGTTGGGGTGATGGGCATAGTTAGGGTTACTGTTAGGGGTAGAGTAAGGGTTAGAGTTGTGGTGATGGGCATAGTTAGGGTTCCTGTTAGGTGTAGAGTAAGGATTAGAGTTGGGGTGATGGGCATAGTTACGGTTCCTCTTAGGGGTAGAGTAAGGGTTAGAGTTGTGGTGATGGGCATAGTTAGGGTTACTGTTAGGGGTAGAGTAAGGGTTAGAGTTGGGGTGATGGGCATAGTTAGGGTTACTGTTAGGTGTGGAGTAAAGGTTAGAGTTGGGGTGATGGGCATAGTTAGGGTTCCTGTTAGGGGTAGAGTAAGGGTTAGAGTTGTGGTGATGGGCATAGTTAGGGTTACTGTTAGGGGTAGAGTAAGGGTTAGAGTTGGGGTGATGGGTATAGTTAGGGTTACTGTTAGGGTTAGAGTAAGGGTTAGAGTTGGGGTGATGGGCATAGTTAGGGTTACTGTTAGGGGTAGAGTAAGGGTTAGAGTTGGGGGGATGGGCATAGTTAGAGTTACTGTTAGGGGTAGAGTAAGGGTTAGAGTTGTGGTGATGGGCATAGTTAGGGTTACTGTTAGGGGTAGAGTAAGGGTTAGAGTTGGGGGGATGGGCATAGTTAGAGTTACTGTTAGGGGTAGAGTAAGGGTTAGAGTTGGGGTGATGGATATAGTTAGGGTTCCTGTTAGGGGTAGAGTAAAGATTAGAGTTGGGGTGATGGGCATAGTTAGGGTTACTGTTAGGGGTAGAGTAAAGGTTAGAGTTTGAGTGATGGGCATAGTTAGGGTTCCTGTTAGGGGTAGAGTAAGGGTTAGAGTTGGGGTGATGGGCATAGTTAGGGTTCCTGTTAGGGGTAGAGTAAGGGTTAGAGTTGGGGTGATGGGCATAGTTAGGGTTCTTGTTAGGGGTAGAGTAAAGGTTAGAGTTTGGGTGATGGGCATAGTTAGGGTTCCTGTTAGGGGTAGAGTAAGGGTTAGAGTTGGGGTGATGGGCATAGTTAGGGTTCCTGTTAGGGGTAGAGTAAAGGTTAGAGTTTGGGTGATGGGCATAGTTAGGGTTTCTGTTAGGGGTAGAGTAAGGGTTAGAGTTGGGGGGATGGGCATAGTTAGGGTTACTGTTAGGGGTAGAGTAAGGGTTAGAGTTGGGGTGATGGGCATAGTTAGGGTTCCTGTTAGGGGTAGAGTAAGGGTTAGAGTTGGGGTGATGGGCATAGTTAGGGTTCCTGTTAGGGGTAGAGTAAGGGTTAGAGTTGGGGTGATTGGCATAGTTAGGGTTCCTGTTAGGGGTAGAGTAAAGGTTAGAGTTTGGGTGATGGGCATAGTTAGGGTTCCTGTTAGGGGTAGAGTAAGGGTTAGAGTTGCGGTGATGGGCATAGTTAGGGTTCCTGTTAGGGGTAGAGTAAAGGTTAGAGTTTGGGTTATGGGCATAGTTAGGGTTTCTGTTAGGGGTAGAGTAAGGGTTAGAGTTGGGGGGATGGGCATAGTTAGGGTTACTGTTAGGGGTAGAGTAACGGTTAGAGTTGGGGTGATGGGCATAGTTAGGGTTACTGTTAGGGGTAGAGTAACGGTTAGAGTTGGGGTGATGGGCATAGTTAGTGTTATTGTTAGGGGTAGAGTAAGGGTTAGAGTTGGGGTGACGGGCATAGTTAGGGTTCCTGTTAGGGGTAGAGTAAGGGTTAGAGTTGGAGTGATGGGCATAGTTAGGGTTACTGTTAGGGGTAGAGTAAGGGTTAGAGTTGGGGTGACGGGCCTAGTTAGGGTTACTGTTAGGGGTAGAGTAAGGGTTAGAGTTGGGGTGATGGGCATAGTTAGGGTTACTGTTAGGGGTAGAGTAAGGGTTAGAGTTGTGGTGATGGGCATAGTTAGGGTTACTGTTAAGTGTAGAGTAAGGGTTAGAGTTGGGGCGATAGGCATAGTTAGGGTTCCTGTTAGGGGTAGGGTAAGGGTTAGAGTTGGGGTCAAGGGCATAGTTAGGGTTCCTGTTGGGGGCAGAGTAAGGGTTAGAGTTGGGGTGAAGGGCATAGTTACGGTTCCTCTTAGGGGGTAGAGTAAGGGTTACAGTTGGGGGGATGGGCATAGTTAGGGTTACTGTTAGGGGTAGAGTAAGGGTTAGAGTTGGGGGGATGGACATAGTTAGGGTTCCTGTTAGGGGTAGGTTTAGCATTAGGGTTTGGGGTGAAGTATAGTTAGCAGTAGAGTTTGGTTTAGGGTCAATGTTGAAAAGAGGCGTCGACACGTTGCAAGTCCACATTCTACAGTACCTGTCGACAAGATGGATTAGAGATTATATAACTGCAAATGTCAATATGTCAGATGGAACCCATCCGGAGAGACTTGGGGTTGTTAGTGACTGCGGGGGCATTTGTGGGGCTAAGCTTAATGCCACGTGCGGGATGAAGAGGATGATTTATCCTGGTCCCTGTAGATGGGCGCTGCATCACATCTACCATATACAGAACACTTGTGGCTTTTATTATATGTTGGTGACATTGTTATATATAGTGAGCGCCAGTTGGATGAAGCACAAAGACAGCACCCACTGCTCGAAGATCAGGTCTGGTGCCAGATTGTCATCCAAGCCCCTCACCGCCTGGCTCTGACAGTATTCTGGATCATCACACTCAGGACTACAGCTGCAAATTCCCTTCCCTGGGACACGTGTGAGAATGTTTCCCAGTCTTAGGTTCCTGCAGAAATATTGCCTTCTGCATAGAGCCACTCCTATTGCTTACCTTCAGTGTACCTGTGGTAATACGCAGATGCAGCAGGGTTTGTTGCGATCGATAGGACATCGCACCATGGGGGTCATTCCGAGTTGATTGCTCGCTAGCAGTTTTTAGCAGCCGTGCAAACGCCCACTGGAAATTTATTTTTTGTGCAGTTTCAGAGTAACCCAAAACCTACTCAGCGCTTGCGATCACTTCAGATTGTTCAGTTCCTGTTTTGACATCACAAACCCGCCCAGCATTCGTCCAGCCACGCCTGCGTTTTTACTGGCACGCCTGTGTTTTTCCGAACACTCCCTGAAAATGGTCAGTTGCTACCCAGAAACGCCCTCTTCCTGTCAATCACTCTGCGGCCAGCAGTGCGACTGAAATGCTTCGCTAGACCCTGTGCAAAACTGCATCGTTCGGTGTGGCCGTATGATGCTTGTGCGCATTGCGCCGCATACGTATGCGCAGAACTGACGTTTATTAGCCTGAACGCTACGCTGCGAACAAATGCAGCTACTGATCAACTCGGAATGACCACCTATGTGATATTTTTTGCAATTATCGAAACTGTTCTGTAAATTAATCAGAAATCTGTCACAATATAAAGCTCTGCTTTTTCCTGTGCGCACCTTTCACGGCTTCCTTCTGTTATCTATTGTCATTCTAAAGACTGAGTTATTATGTCTGGAATATTACTGTATCATGGTCTGTGGCCCTGCAGCATAAGGGCTCTAAGAACCAGTGATAAGCATCTACAGGACGCTTAATAATCTGAGACACTCAGTGGAAAAGAGGCACAAGCCACAAAATAACTTTTTTACCTTTTCAACTAGATACTGTACTGTATGTCAGGGCGCATAATACCAGGGATTTGTACTTTGCTGCTGGTAAGAAATAGGAGCACGCCGCTGTGCTGGAAGTTAGTGGAATAGACACTAGGTGGCAGAAGCTACTGGATGGCAGCAAAAATTCTAAATGATAATGAGCCGTCATTTGTCTGGACAGCAGAGCATTACAGTAGTCAGATACTGTTCTACTTGATGTAAAATTTTAGGGATTTATTTATAGAAGTAAAAAAGACCTTTTCTTCCGTTAGCAAGATAAATAGATTCTTACTATCTATAAAGAGCAGAATCAGTGGAGAAATCTCATACTACAGGTTGAGTATCCCATATCCATATATTCCGAAATACGGAATATTCCGAAATACGGACTTTTTTTGAGTGAGAGTGAGATAGTGAAATCTTTGTTTTTTGATGGCTCAGTGTACACAAACTTTGTTTAATACACAAAGTTATTAATAATATTGTATTAAATTACCTTCAGGCTGTGTATGCAATGTGTATATGTAACATAAATGAATTGTGTGTATGTACACACACTTTGTTTAATGCACAAAGTTATAAAAAATATTGGCAAAAATTACCTTCAGACTGTGTGTATAAGGTGTATATGAAACATAAATGAATTGTGTGTGTAGACACACTTTGTTTAATGCACAAAGTTATAAAAAATATTGGCAAAAATGACCTTCAGGCTGTGTGTATAATGTGTATATGTAACATAAATGCATTCTGTGCTTAGATTTAGGTCCCATCACCATGATATATCATTATGGTATGCAATTATTCCAAAATACGGAAAAATCCGTTATCCAAAATACCTCTGGTCCCAAGCATTTTGGATAAGGGAGACTCAACCTGTAGTCCCATCTAGACCCCCCCCCCCCCCCCCCCCTTTCACAGAAAACCTCCTCAGGCCCCTGACCCACCACCTTCAAGGGAGGGAGGTCTATTATTATTTATTTTATTTATTTATTTATTAACAGTTTCTTATATAGCGCAGCAAATTCCGTTGCGCTTTAAGGTGTGTACACACGGTAAGATATTTTCTTCCGATTCTGACTATATAGTCAGAATCGGAAGAAAAGATAGTGCAGATCGCAAGGTGAAAGTCACCTTGCGATCCTTATCCGATGCCGATGCGCTGCCCCGCGCGGTCGGCATCGGCAGAAAAGATAGACCGAGCTGGCAAGTCAATCCTTGCTAGATCGGTGTCCTATCTAGCTCATATCGCAAGTGTTTCTAGCACCTTGCGATATGAGCTTGCGATGCCGATCAGCATCACGTGGCCACTCCCCGCCGGTCCATTTTCTTCACAGCGCGGAGGAAGAAAGGACTCAGGAGCAGCAGCAGCGGCAGCACGTGGAGGAGAAAACCATCCAAGGACACGTAAGTATATCAGCAGCGGGGTTGGGGGGCAGCACTGGGGGGGCACCATAGGGGGACATATCTGGCACCGGAGGGGGACATATCTGGCACCGTGGGGGGATATATCTGGCACCATAGGGGGACATATCTGGCACCATAGGGGGTCATATCTGGCACCATAGGGGGACATATCTGGCACCGGGGGGGGGGGCATATCTGGCACCGGGGGGGACGGACATATCTGGCACCATAGCGGGACATATCTGGCACTGTGGGGCAATGTATACTGACACTGGGGGGGCATATCTGGCACCGTGGGGCAATGTATACTGGCACTGGGGGGGCATATCTGGCACCGTGGGGCAATGTATACTGCCACTCGGGGCATATCTGGCACCGTGGGGCAATGTATACTGGCACTGGGGGGGCATATCTGGCACTGGGGCAATGTATACTGGCACTAGGGGGGGGGCATATCTGGCACTGGGGCAATGTAACCTGGCACTGAGGGGCATATCTGGCACCGTGGGGCAATGTATACTGGCACTGGGGGGGCAATGTATCTGGCACTATGGGGGACCGTATCTGGCAGTGTGGGGGTTTTTTTCTGGCACTGAGGGGCACCGTATCTGGCACTGTGGGGCAATTTTTATGGCACTGTGGGGCACCGTATCTGGCACTGGGGGGGCACCGTATCTGGCACTGGGGGGGCACCGTATCTGGCACTAGGGGAGCAATGTATCTGGGACTGTGGGGCAATGTATCTGGCACTGGGGGGGCTCTCCCACATGCGGCTCTCCCCCCTCCTCCGCCGGCTCTGTCCTCCCACTGACAGGAGCAGCGGCATGGCCCTGCAGTGTATGCGGCTCTCCCCACCAGCAGCAGGTTAGTCTCTCTCTCTCTCTCTCTCTCTCTCTCTCTCTCTCTCCTGTGGATGTGTTAAGTTTTTTTTTTTTTTTTTACAGGTACCCCTACCCTATTGGATTCTACTGGACAAGTGGACGTGACCGGCGTGGGATGTAGGTAAGTAATCTGTCTCTCATTTTTACAGGTACCCTATTGGATTCTACTGGACAAGTGGACGTGACCGGCGTGGGATGTAGGTAAGTATGTGTGACTGTGTAAGTGTGTTTTAATAAATTTTTACTGTCACGGTGTGCGAGTTGTGTTTTTATTTGGGTATTTTTTTTGTTGTAGACCTACAGGTACCAGCGAGCCCGTTATTTCCCTGCATGCTGGTACTTGAGGTTCTCCAAGTACCAGCGAGCGGGGGAGGCTTGCTGGGCCTTGTAGTTCCACAACAAAAGACAATATTCTCTTCTTTAAACACATGACTATCAGCCTCCCATCCACCGCCCACGGATGGGGGGGACAGCTTTGGGCTTCACCCCTGGTCCTTGGGTGCCTGGAGGGGGGGTGACCCCTTGATTTAAGGGGTCCCCACTCCTCCAGGGAACCCCGGCCAGGGGTGACTAGTTGGGGGGGTAATGCCACGGCCGCAGGGACCTCCATAAATGTGTCCCCCGGCTGTGGCATTATGTCCCTGGCTAGTGGAGCCCGGTGCTGGTTTTAAAAATACGGGGGACCCCTACATCTTTTGTCCCCCGTATTTTTGGAACCAGGCCCGGACTAAGAGCCCGGTGCTGGTTGTCGAAATACGGGGAACCTCTGTCCAATTTTTTCCCAGTATTTTAACAACCAGGACTGGCTCAAAGAGCCCGAGGCTGGTTATACTTAGGAGGGGGGACCCCACGCATTTTTATTTTGTACTTTTTTAACACATTCAGACCCTTCTCCATTAAGTTAATGACAGAAAAAGACACTCCCCCAACCCTGTAATGTCATCCCACTTATTATAATGAGATAGTCAAAATCTCACATAAGCCGAAATCTCACATAAGCCGAAATCTCACATAAGCCAAAATCTTAAGCACACAAACACAGATCTCAAGAAAAGTTAGTCAAAATCTGTACTATCTGGCCTCCGGGGAGTTCAAGGGAAATCTCAAGAAAAAATAGGACATAGCAAAGATCTCACCGTGTGTACACACCCTTACAATTTGAAATAACAATAACAAACTGGGTGATAACAAACAGTCATAGAGGTAGGAAGGCCCTGCTCGCAAGCTTACAATCTATAGGGAAATAGGCATGTATATACAAGGAAAGGTGCTATCTATTGCATAGTTGTCCACCAGATTGCAAAGGTTCTTGGTGGGCTGAATTATATGGTCATACAGCAATTATGAACCGGGTTCGAGAGGAAGGGAAAGTGAAGAATGAGAAGACATGTGAGGATATGTGTGGACTGTACAGAGTGGATGCAATTTGATGGGAAGGTTTATGAAAGTTATGTGAGTGGTTCTGGAATGTGATACGCTTATCTAAAGAGGTGAGTTTTCAGGGAACGCTTGAAGGTTTGGAGACTATTATACAGTATATTGTTATTCTATTATATACTGCTAGTATATTGGCCAGGTTGAGGGATCTCGACTCTGAGCCCCCACCCACCCCAATCCATACACTTGCCCAAGCAGCCATGACAGTTCTCTATTTCACCACCGTTGGAAGCCAGTAGTGGGGAGGAAGGGGGCACTCCAAATGTCCATGTCACATTGGCCCTCATTCTGAGTTGTTCGCTTGTTATTTTTTTTTCGCTACAGAGCGATTAGTCACAAACTGCGCATGCGCAATGTTCGCAGTGCGCCTGCGCCAAGTAAATTAGCACAAAAGTTTGGTATTTTACTCACGGCCTAACGAGGATTTTTCATCGTTCTGGTGATCGTAGTGTGATTGACAGGAAGTGGGTGTTTCTGGGCGGAAACTGGCCGTTTTCTGGGAGTGTGCGAAAAAACGCTGGAGTTTCTGGGAAAAACGCGGGAGTGTCTGGAGAAACGGAGGAGTGTCTGGGCGAACGCAGGGCGTGTTTGTGACGTCAAACCAGGAACGAAACTGACTGAACTGATCGCAGTGTAGGAGTAAGTCTGGAGCTACTCAGAAACTGCTAAGAATTTTCTATTCGCAATTCTGCTAATCTTTCGTTCGCTATTCTGCTAAGCTAAGATACACTCCCAGAGGGCGGCGGCCTAGCGTGTACAAAGCTGCTAAAAGCAGCTAGCGAGCGAATAACTCGGAATGAGGGCCATAATTTCTTTGGTTGCTTAGATTGTCATCAAGTTAGTGGAGTGTCCAACTTATAATCAGTCCGTATGAGGGAGTATCCCCCTTCACAGACCCTGCCACTTCGACAGACCCCGCCTCCATTCGGGCTGCTTCCAGAAATTTCCCAGGCTAGTTTTCCATCCCAACTCGTCCCTGCAATGGAGTAAGCGGGGGAGAGTGTAGGGTGAGTGGAGATATTCAGTGTAATGAGTGTAGCAAAAAGTGGACACAATGAAATGTGTGTATGTGTGTGTGGGGGGGGGGGGGGTCGCTATAGAATAAGTGGGAAGGAAGATAGGGAGACACTGAGGGTCCCATTTAACAATAAAAATATTTGTGGCTATTTCCCCAAATACACCAGTTTTAGGGGGTTAGCAGCAAATATTTAGGATCTCCTAAATGTATGTAGGAGGGACCACAGCAGATATCTCTGATACGCCTGCTTCCGCTACCCCCATAGGTTTTTAATGGGGGATGCGATTCTGCCCGATTTTCCAAGTTCAGGAATGCATATCCGATCCTGGCCCCTGCAGCTACCGCCATGTGAAGATGGCGGTAGGGGCTGAGCCTGCAGTGCTGGGCATGGGTTATTTTCATCGGCGGGGCCTTTTCAAGATTTTGCTGTGGGGTCCACAACATTCTAGTTATGCCCGTGGGTGGAAGGCTATGAACAGACCTGTCACTGGAGCACTAATCAGTCAGTCTTTAGAGGTAACCAATCTATGGAGACAGCGGTAAGATCAGGAACATCCAGGAGAGTTTTTTTTGGAAATGCTTTGTGAAACCATATGGCCACCTAACGGCCTACAAAGCAACTGACCCAAGGGTGGTCGCACCAATCACCCATCACCTCACTCAATGGAAGTATATTATACCATGCATAGACGTGCGCAGAACATTTTATTAGTGGGTGCACCATCGGAGGGGTGTGTTTAGCACCACCTACTGGGCATGTCTAGCACCGCCTATTGGCACTCAAAGCAATATAAACATATGCCCCCATAGTGCCAGATACACATATGCCCCCAGCGGTACCAGATACACATATTCCCCCAGCGGTGCCAGATACTCAAATACCAACAGCAGTGCCAGATACACAAATGCCCCCAGCGGTGCCAGATACACATATGTCCCCAGTGGTGCCAGATACACAAATGCCCCCAGCGGTGCCAGATACACATATGTCCCCAGCAGTGCCAGATAATCAAATGCCCCCGGCAGTGCCAGATACCCAAATTCCCCCCCCACCCTCCCCCCACAGTGTCAGATACACATGCCTCTAGTGGTGCCAGATACACAAATGCCCCCAGTGATGCCAGATACATATATGTCCCTAGCAGTGCCAGATACATATGCCCCCAGCGATGCCAGATACATATATGCCCCCATTTGTGCTCACCTTCCTGCTGCCAGTGTGTCTCTTCTGCGCCTCACTTCACAGTATCCCTGTCTCCGGCGGCCATTTGAAATATAGCACCGGCTTGTGAGCCAATCAAAGCTCACGGGCCGGCAGCCAATCAAAAGCCGGTCTGCGATCTCTGATTGGCTGAGAGCCAGAGACATTTTAAATGCCTGCCGGAGATGGGAAACAGTGAGGGGCAGGAGAGACACGCTCTCCTCCCTTCGGCATCAAGAGATGGGAATCGGCGGCAGCAGCAGGCGTGTGTGCAGTGGGATTGGACATGCGCACGCCTAAGATACCATGGTATTACCACCATGGCTTGCCAGACCACTCACACACGGTGCCCACTAATTTAACCAACTATTTGGCACACTGTTTTCCTCGGCCACTGAATCACCCACGTGCATGACCGCTCCAAGCACATGTTCACAACGACGTTCAAAGTGCGTGGCGAGTGTTGGTTGGACACACATTTAATGATATGTGCACTCCTACATACTCGCATTCTGGCGAATATCAGGCCCAAAATACTAGCATGACATAAGAGTAATGATGTTCCTGGTCCAAAGAGCTTGCAATCCAAGGAAAAAAATAAAAGAAGGTACTGTACTTGTAGAGAGCACTTACTGTAGAGCAGTGTATATCTAGTTGGGGAAAGATCTGGGGAGTGGATCTAGCTGTTCTCATCTTCCTGGAGGAGATGATCTTAGGAAACGTTGCTGGGTTTGAAACTCCGAGGTGGACGCAAATACATTCGCGACTGACATTATTTTCGCAGCATGACTAAGTTAATGCTGCAGCAGATGGCGCTCATACAGAGAGGCCCAATGACTGCCTCCCTATTCCGCTGCTTTGTGCAAAAAGTCGCATCATCGCCACCATTGGTCACATATCAGTTGCACCATCGAACATTATTGTTGCTCAATATGTCCATCGGAACATGCCAGACAGCACCAGTGCGGACGCCTGCAACAAGCCCACACCTGTCTAGCCACCCCTCTTCTTACCACCCAGTAACGCCCACTGAAATACCAGTTCTCCGCATCCAAAATGGCGGTAATCATCGGGACGCATACGCAAAGGCATTTGGTTCTGTTCGGCCCACTTGTGCTCAGGCTGATCGCACAAACCTGATGATCAGAGAATACGGATAATTTGCAGATGTTGTAGAACAGGAGCTGTTGCAATATTTATCACTTAATACAGCTGGTTTCCTCTCAGCGCTCATCTGTGACATTAATAAAACCTTAAATTCTCCATTTTCTGACAACTCATTCTATATTCTATTACAAATGAATTCTGAGTAAAGAGTCAGATCCATGATAAATATTCTTTTCAGGGTTTTTTTTTCTCTGTCTCCTTATAATTAACAGTTTCTCTGAGGGATTTATACAGAGCCAGCCATTTGACCGGCAGCCATTTTATGTACACACTTCCCAGGTCACAAACATCTGGCATCCATTTTGTGCTGTATAAAATATATGTTATTGTTTTTCTCTGCCATAGGATAATTTAGCTGAAAAGACGCAACTGCGACAGAACATCCCCGTCCAATATTTACCTCAAATTATTATGTTTCCGCCGAGGACATTATCAAAATATCAAAGGATATTTTTTTCCCCCTCTTTCAACCTTTTCGCTGTGTTATTTCACCAAATTGCCTCATTTCCAGAGAGATTAAACACCTCTTTAAATCACAGAATATTTCTATCTCCAGAATTATTTTGCAATACTTTGCTGTCTGTTTTATCTCCCATTTCATTTCCTTTAATACCTACACAAGCCGGGATCCACAGAGAAATGTCATTGTATCCTTGATGTATAGCCGTGTCCCATACATCAATAATTTCCAAAGCCGTGCACTCCAAGGTGATTGAAATTTCCAAGATATCATCAATGGCACATAAAGGATGTAAGGAAGTGACAGATTGTAAAGGTTGTACTTCTGCAATCTAATTCCGTGTCATCATGTCTTCAAATAACTCAACGGCATAACCTGATAAGTAATCCGGGAGCCTTAGTTGGCTCGTGGGAGGTAAATCGGTGGTTTCTCTGCCGTGGGGCCTGTACAACGTATGCAGAGCGGAGATAATGCGGTGGTGCATGGAACAGTCCTGGGTGTGAGGCTACCAGGGGAGCACCGAGGGCTCTGTACTGTGGTTATTCATGGATATATTATTTCGTCATGGAGTCTCCTCTGAAAAATCTGAGTTTTTTTCTATTCATTTGCCCGACCCCGAAATCCAGACACCACTCGGAATCCTGGAGCCGGAACATCGACCGCTGACATCCAAATGGTAAGTATCGTGGTGACTTCTCGGGTTAGGGCCCGGGGGGACAGGATTCGGGTTAGGCACTAGAGGGGGGGGGGGGGGTGTTAGCCGTAGCCGCCACTCCCTGAAACTTAGCCCTAGCCACCACACCAGGCGGGTTAGGGTAAGGGGCAAGGGAGGGGTAAAATAATTACCCCATCCCCTGTCAGCATTCTCATTGTCAGGATGCTGGTGCTGGTCATGTGACGCCCGCATCCCGACCCCCGCCATATTGTATCACAACCGTTGAGTCAACTTGTGCTTTTGCCGCTTGCCCCACAACAAACCTGCCCTCTAAGTAGTAACATTTATACTTTCGGAGTGAAAAGGGGGCGGGATGTACTATGCCTTGGAGAGTTATAAAGTAGAGAGAGATAAAGTATCAGCCAATCAGCTCCTAACTGTCATTTTTCAAACTTAGCCTGTAACATGACAGTTAGAAGCTGCTTGGCTGGTACTTTATCTCCATGCATTGTATCTCTTTCCAAGGTTTAGTGCATCTCCTCCAATTAAGAGCTGAAACTTGTAGTACCATGAGTAAAATAAAAATGCAGATGCACACTCTAGGAATACTGATAGTTAAAAACAATTTTGAGAAACTCTCACAATTAATACAGAGTATAAATGAAGTTCTTAATATACGTTTGGCAAAAATTGTGGGCCCATCCACCACGTCCAGGCAACCTTCATCAGATGGGTCCCTGACATTCCTAATACTAACACAGTATCAATTTATCCAGGTCTTACCTATAATAGTGCCCTTTCTAATATGTAGGCAGCGATGTAGGAACCTGTGCTGGTAGATAAGGGGAATGCTAATAGCAAACTCAAGAAGTTTCAACCACACAACTATAGGGGAAGGGAGGACAGTGCCGTAACTAGGCATTTTAGCGCTGTGTGCAAGAAACGACAGTGGCGCCCCCCCATGTAAGATAGGGGCAGTGCGCGGCGTAGCCGCACAAAAAATGTATAGGGGCGTGGCTTCATGGGGAAGGGGCGTGGCCACAAAATAATAGCAATTCATACTACGGTGCACAGTAGTCTACATTATTCAAATTACGCTGCACAGTAGCGCCACTACACCAGGTAGAGCCCCTTTTATACATTACTGCAGACAGTGTCCCCCTTTTTACACATTGCGGCAGCCAGTCCCCCTTTTTACACATTGCAGCAGCCAGTCTCCCTTTTTACACATTGCGGCAGCCAGGACCCCTTCTTACACATTGCGGCAGCCAGGCCCCCTTTTTACACATTGTGGCAGAGAGACCCTTTTTACACATTGTGGCAGATAGACCCTTTTTACACATTGCGGCAGACAGCGTCCCCTTTTTTACACATTACAGCAGACAGCGAACCCTTTTTTAACATTACGGCAGACAGCATCCCCTTTTTACACATTACAGCAGACAGCGTCCCCGTTTTTACACATTACAGCAGATGGTGTCCCCCTTTATACACATTGCGGCAGCCAGTCCACCTTTTTACACATTACGGCAGCCAGTCCCCCTTTTTACACATTGCGGCAGCCAGTCCCCATTTTCACACATTGCGGCAGCCAGTCCCCATTTTCACACATTGCGGCAGCCAGTCCCCATTTTTACACATTGCGGCAGCCAGTCCCCCTTTTTACGCCAGTCCCCCTTTTTACACATTGCGGCAGCCAGTCCCCCTTTTACACATTGCGGCAGCCAGTCCCCCTTTTTACACATTACGGCAGCCAGTCCCCATTTTTACACATTGCGGCAGCCAGTCCCCATTTTTACACATTACGGCAGTCAGGCCCCATTTTTACACATTGCGGCAGCCAGTCCCCCTTTTTACACATTGCGGCAGCCAGTCCCCCTTTTTACACATTGCGGCAGCCAGTCCCCTTTTTACACATTATGGCAGACGGTGTCCCCCAGAGAGAGAGAGAGAGAGAGAGACATACTTACCATCTCCCCGCTGACAGGCTCCTCGTGCAGCTCCCTCGGTGCAGACAGGTGAGAAGGAGAAGGAGGGAGGGGTTTTGGAGCCGCAGCAGCGCTATTTCATTGGTAGTAAGCGCCGCTGCAGCATCCCCCTCTCCTTCCGTATTGGCTGCCCGGCGCTGCTGTGGATGCTGGGATGGAGGAACCGCATAACAGCACCCACAGCAGCGCCGGGCAGCCAATACGGAAGGAGAGGGGGATGCTGCAGCGGCGCTTACTACCAATGAAATAGCGCTGCTGCGGCTCCAGTCCCCCTCCCTCCTCCTCCTTCTCCGCTGCCCGGCGCTGCTGACTTCTCCCTCCACAGCGCGGCGCACGGCGCAGACTTCAGAGGCGGCATGTAATGAGTCAATTTGACTCATTACATGCCGCTGGCCGTGCGCCCTCAGGGCAACTGCGCTGTGTGCCAAGCCCACTTGGCACACACGTAGTTACGGCCCTGAGGGAGGAGGCTCGGACGCACACCATCATTTTAGATATAATAAGAAGTGCTATCATGCTGAGACTAGTTAGTATTAGGCCTGTTAGGGACCCTTCCAATGATGTGTGCTCCTGCATTTTTTCTTTTTCCTTCATGGTACTTGTGGAGCGGCAAATAGTGAAGGGGAAGAAATACTGTACGTCTATACAATCAGTGTTCACTGGGAGAATCTCTACATTAAAGTCAACATAAAAGTTAAGTGACATGAACCAAAATGTTATATATTTATTTCTAGAACAAAAATTCTAATGAAATGTTTTTAAAACACGAGTAATCTGTAGTATGAGCAAAGAGTGGAATAATGATATAATTTAATGATCATAATAAAAATATGACAAACTTACATGAAAATAAAGCCTAACGCAGGAGTTGTGGTGCCAGACATTGTTACACTGCACAACTGTGACACAAAGGTTATAGCTAGATACAGACGGCCTGATTCAGCACTGTCGGCTTGTCTGCTCTGTGAACGGCTCTCGCTGCAACTATTACGCATTCATTGGAGCCTGCGTACGGGACTGTGAGCAACTGCGGGCAATTCGGAGTCGTCATTGCAGCCAATCTTCACTGGTGACTGAGTGGCTGTAACTGGGAGGCATTGGGGCATTCCCATGTAAAATAAGTCTGCTGCGTGCTGTGAGCACATTGTGGGCATGGAGACAGGAATTTCGGCTATTCAGAGGTGGGCGAGTCGGCTGTTTTCAGGTGGATCCCCTGCACCAAGGAAAGGGATGGTGCATCTGCACACTAATAGATGTCGTCACAATCAGGTTCGTAACTCCCAGAGGCAATCTGGGAGTTACCACCTGGGAGTTGACACCTGTCTCCGGGCTCCAAGCTCTGAAGGGGCGCCTGCATGTACAGATGCACCTGTGTGGTTCACAGCGGGATCAAGTGTGACCGCTGCTCCTCCAAGAGAGCTCTGAGGCACACCCACAGCGCTGCTGCAAACTTAATCTGCGCCTCCCAGGAGCCCTGCTAACACCTGCAATGGGGGTCAGGACTGTTCCCGCCTGGTACTGCTTAGCGTGCGCTGCAGCAAGTGACAGTGCACCCGCTGCTGCTGGACCGAGAGATGGGAGCCACCAGTGAGTGCTGATTCTGCATGCTTTATTGTCCACCCACCCCCTTTTTGCCTCCAGGCTATTGGAATGAACTTACAACCAGGCGTCCCATAGGGGATGCGGTCAATTTACCTACAATCAAAATCCAGACGGTCAAAATATCGACGACCATTGACTGACGGTCAAAATTCTGACAAGGTCAAAATCCCGACATGGTCAAAATATCGACATTTAAAATACCGAAAAGGTCAAAATAGGACATTTAAATTGTTGACAGGTCAAAAAGTCGACATGAGTTTTTCATGATTATTTCATTGAAACCGACTTGTTCATACTTTACCATCCCAGTGGACCTGGAGGGGGAATATGCCCGAAGCATGGCGAGTGCAGCGAACCATTCGAGGGGACGCGGTACACGTATACGGTGTCCATGTCGACCTATGTTGACATACAAAACACAATGAAAAACTTGTGTCGACTTTTCGACCTGTTGACATTTTAAATGTCGGTATTTTGACCTTGTCTGTAGTTTAGATGTCGTTATTTTGACCTTGTCGGTATTTTGACCGTTGGGATTTTGATTGCAGGTATTTCATACTCAACCCGTCCCATAGATGTGGGCAAATGGACATCAGCATTGAATATCAGCCCCAGAATCTGTCAGGGTCATATTATTTGCAACGATTCTATGGTAAAATGTCGGCAGAACTATTAAGCTGATCATTTTATAAGCTGTAATTATTTTGATCTAAAGTGGTATAAAACAAACCAAAACTTCAATGCCCTTACAATAGAGACTCCTTCCTGTGCTGACTGTGAAACCTTCCTTCTTCCATTCACAGATTCTTATCCTCTGTGTGGTTTCTCCTACAAAACGTTTGCTATGTAATATATGCAACAAGCTGGTGATACACAGAGGAACTAGGCTGAATTTCCATTTGTTAGATGCATCTGAGTGTCCGGCTGCCGTACAGCTTCCATGTACATTACAGTTCTGCTTACACACATTAACTAAGGGGCAAGTCAAAAAGAACCCCCAATGTCACTAATCGCAATGTCCAATATCCAGGTACAAAATCTGCCCGGAGGCAAATGGCGTGTAACTCAGCGGCCGCCTCTGTCTGTTGTATCGCATGTCACATATTAAATTGTTATACCTAATTTTACAACATCTGTACATACAATGGCTCCCTTCTTACAAATAGGAATAATGAAACAAAGAAGACGTCTTATTTGTGGGTCGGTAAATTGCTTTGCAGAGACACTAGTTGGATGCACAGAACTGGTTCTCAGGTTTAATATGTAAAACGAACTACAGGAAAATAGGAATCTGCTACAGTGCTGGGGTGTGGTAAGGTATGTCGGCATTCGCAATGTTGACATGGTCATAACATCCACATAAATTAGCATCTCGACATTGGCCATGTTGACATTCATCATGTACTGTAGACAGACACTGATAAAATGTCGACATGATGGAAGATTGAAATATTATCCCTAGTGCCCCAGAGGTGACTTACCTGCTCCCGACAGCTCCAGGTCCTGGCGATCATGTGACGGTCAGTTACGGGTAGTCATCTGACGGAGTGGCATTCCAGTGAGTATACTGGCCCTAACCCTAATCCCTACCCAAACGCTAACCCTCCCTCTAGTGTCTACCCCTATCCTACCCCAGTAGCCTAACCCTAACCTTCCCTAGGGTTTATCCCTAATGCTCCCCCTAGTGCCTAACCCTAACACTCCCCCTAGTGCCTAACCCTAACCTCCCCCTAGTGCCTAACCCTAACACTCCCCCTAGTGCCTAACCCTAACCTCCCCCTAGTGCCTAACCCTAACACTCCCCCTAGTGCCTAACCCTAACCTCCCCCTAGTGCCTAACCCTAACCTCCCCCTAGTGCCTAACCCTAACCCTGCCCCTAGTGCCTAACCCTAACACTCCCCCCTAGTGCCTAACCCTAACCTCCCCCTAGTGCCTAACCCTAACACTCCCCCTAGTGCCTAACCCTAACCTCCCCCTAGTGCCTAACCCTAACCTCCCCCTAGTGCCTAACCCTATCCTACCCCAGTAGCCTAACCCTAACACTCCCCTAGTGCCTAACCCTAACCTCCCCCTAGTGCATAACCTTAATCCTGCTCTTACTGCCTAACCCTAGCCGTACCCCTAGTGCCTAACCCTGCCTCTAGTGCCTTACCCTAACATCCCCCTAGAGCCTAACCCCATCCTTCCCCCTAGTGCCTAACCCTAACCTAACCCTGCAGCCTATCCCTAACCCTTCCCCTAGGGCCTAATCCTAACCCTCCCCCTTGTGCCTAACCTTACCCTGCCCCTAGTGCCTAACCCTAACCTTCCCCCTAGTGCCTAACCTTGCCTCTAGTGCCTAACCCTAACCTACCCCTGCAGCCTAACCCTTCCCCTAGTGCCTAATCCTAACCCTTCCCCGGTGCCTAACCCTAATCCTGCCCCTAGTGCCTAATTCTTCTAATCTCACCCTAGTGCCTAACCCAGACTCTGCTCCTATTGCCTAAATGTAACCCTGCCCCTAGTGCCTAACCCTAACCTACCCCTGCAGCCTAACCCTAACCTCACCCTAGAGCCTAACCCTAACCCTCCCCCTAGTACATAACTCTAACCCTCCCCCTAGAACCTAACCCAAATCCTGCCCCTAGTGACTAACCCTGCCCCCAGTGCCTAGCCTTAACCCTTCACATAGTGCCTAACCCTAACCTCCCCCAGTGTCTAACCCTAACCTCCCCCTGGCAGCCTAACCCTACCCTCCCTCTAGATCCTAACTTTAACCCTCTACTTAGTGCATAACCCTAACTTACCCCCGAAGCCTATCCTTAACCTCCAACTGGTGCCCAACCCTAACCTCTCCCTAGTGCCCAGCCCTAACCTACCCCAGTGCCTAACCCTAACCTCCCCCTAGTGCCTAATCCTAACCCTCCCATCCTGCAGCCTAACCCTAACCCTGCCCCTAGGGCCTAACACTCTCCTCCTGCAGCCTACCCATTACCTCCCCCTAGAGCCTAACCATAACCTTCCCCCTAGTGCCTAACCCTGCCTCTAGTGCCTAACCCTAACATCCCCATAGAGTCTAACCCCATACTTCCCCCTAGTGCCTAACCCTAACTTACCCCTGCAGCCTAACCCTAACCCTTCCCCTAGTGCCTAACCCTAACCTACCCCTAGTGCCAAAACCTAACCTTCCCCTAGAGCCTAACCCTAACCTTCCCCCTAGAACCTAACCCTAACCTACCCCTGCAGCCTGACCCTAACCCTTCCCCTAGTGCCTAATCCTAACCTACCCCTAGTGCCAAACCCTAACCTCCCCCTAGAGCCTAACCCTAAAATTCTCCCTAGTGCCTAACCTTACCTCTAGTGCCTAACCCTAACCTACCCCTGCAGCCTAACCCTAACCCTTCCCCTAGTGCCTAATCCTAACCCTCCCCCAGTGCCTAACCCTAATCCTAATCCTGCCCCTAGCGCCTAATTCTTCTAACCTCACCCTAGTGCCTAACCCTGACTCTGCTCCTAGTGCCTAAATTTAACCCTGCCCCTAGTGCCTAACCCTAACCTACCCCTGCAGCCTAACCCTAACCTCACCCTAGAGCCTAACCCTAACCCTCCCCCTAGTACATAACCCTAACCCTCCCCCTAGAACCTAACCCAAATCCTGCCCCTAGTGACTAACCCTGCCCCCAGTGCCTAGCCTTAACCCTTCACATACCCTAACCTCCCCCAGTGTCTAACCCTTACCTCCCCCTAGTGCCTAACCCTAACCTCCCCCTAGTGCCTAAACCTGCTCATAGTGGCTAATTCTAACCTACCCTGGCAGCCTAACCCTACCCTCCCTCTAGAGCCTAACTTTAACCCTCTATTTAGTGCATAACCCTAATTTACCCCCGAAGCCTATCCTTAAACTCCCACTGGTGCCCAACCCTAACCTCCCCCTAGTGCCCAGCCCTAACCTACCCCAGTGCCTAACCCTAACCTCCCCCTAGTGCCTAATCCTAACCCTCCCATCCTGCAGCCTAACCCTAACCCTGCCCCTAGGGCCTAACCCTCTCCTCCTGCAGCCTACCCGTTACCTCCCCCTAGAGCCTAACCATAACCTTTCCCCTAGTGCCTAACCCTGCCTCTAGTGCCTAACCCTAACATCCCCATAGAACCTAACCCCATACTTCCCCCTAGTGCCTAACCCTAACTTACCCCTGCAGCCTAACCCTAACCCTTCCCCTAGGGCCTAATCTTAACCCTCCCCCTAGTACAAAACCTTAACCCTGCCCCTAGTGCCTAACCCTAACCTACCCCTAGTGCCAAAACCTAACCTCCCCCTAGAGCCTAACCCTAACCTTCTCCCTAGTGCCTAACCTTACCTCTAGTGCCTAACCCTAACCTACCCCTGCAGCCTAACCCTAACCCTCCTCCTAGTGCCTAACCATCCCATCCTGTAGCCCTAACCTCCCCCTAGTGCCTAACACTGGCCCTAGTGCCTAACCCTGCACATAGTGCCTAACCCTAACCTACCCACACAGCCTAACCCTAACTTCAACCTAGAGCCTAACTCTAACCCTCTACCTAGTGCATAACCCTAGCTTTAACCTCCCCCAGTGCCTAATCCTAACCTCCCCCTCAGGCCCGCCATCAAGGGGGGACGGTGGGAACTCCAGATCGGCTGGAGCTCCTGATTGGCTGCCGGTCCGTGAGCTCCGATTGGCTCACGGCCGGCTCAGTATAAAGAATATTACAGCCGCAGCTCTGTGTTTGCATCCATCCGTGGCTGCCTGCCCTGACGGTGCGCAGGCAGCAGGCCTGTCCCCGCGATCCTCACTGCTGCCACCCGGGCCCCCACGAATTGGTAAGCAGGGGGGGGGCCTGCCAAATTTGTCAGTCCCGGGCCCCATCATTTCTGATGGCAGCACTGCTCCCCCTAGTGCCTAATACTAACCCTGCCCCTAGTGCCTAACACTAACTCTGCCTCTAGTACCTAACCCTAACCCTAGTGCCTAACCCTAGCCCTGCCCCTAGTGCCTAACCCTAACCCTAGTGCCTAACCCTAACCCTGCCCCTAGTGCCTAACCCTAACCTCCCCCTAGTGCCTAACCCTAACCTCCCCCTAGTGCCTAACCCTAACCTCCCCCTAGTGCCTAAGCCTAACCCTGCCCCTAGTGCCTAATCCTAACCCTGCCCCTAGTGCCAAACCCTAACCCTAGTGCCTAACCCTAACCCTGCCCCTAGGGCCTAACCTAACCTCCCCCAGTGCCTAGCCCTAACCTTCCCCTAGTGCCTAACACTGCCCCTAGTGCCTAACCCTAACCCTGCACATAGTGCCTAACCCTAACCTACCCACACAGCCTAACCCTAACCTCACCCTAGAGCCTTACTCTAACCCTCTACCTAGTGCATAACCCTAACCCTCCCCCAGTGCCTAACCCTAACCTTCCCCCAGTGCCTAATCCTAACCCTTCTGTCCTGCACCCTAACCCCAACCCTCCCCTCCTGCAGCCTATCCCTAACCCTAGTGTCTAACACTGCAATGCCGGCAGTTATGACTGTTAAAATGTCAACATGAATTGGGGTTAGGATGCAGGATGAGAGGGTTAGACTCTAACCCTCTCATCCTGCATCCTAACCCCAATTCATGTTGACATTTTAACAGTCATAACTGCCGGCATTGCAGTGTCAGCATTAAGAATATCTACACTGTTACTGTTGACCTAATGACTGCATGGTATAGCACCAAACATTGGGAACGTCTAAATAGATGCGCTGCGCGAGACCACATTATATAAGGGGATCACCATGTCCTTCCCACAGAATGCACACTTATAACCCTGCGTAATGCACCAAAAATGCCAACTTGGGGAAACATTCATTTATGATGCGAGCTAGGTCACACAATGAACCCCCGGATTACAGCACGAGGGTCACTGCAGACAGACACAAGACTTCGCCCATTGATCGTGACCCTCACGCTGCACATACTGTACGAGTAACGGGCACAGAGATCCATATGACTTTCCCGGGACAGACAACTATTTGACATTTATAGCAAATTTCTCATTAACTGCAGAACTGTTAAAGAAAAAGAAAAAAAAAGAAGATACCATCTGTAATCTGATTTTGAATGAAGGTTTAATGTATCTGCAATTTTTGATTCATCTTGTATTGTTCAATTACAAAACTGCAGAGGATGACCTAGAGATAAGTTATCATTCAGTCATCCCCTAAATATTTATATTCTGCTGTAAATGTCATTCCACCTCTTATTATTGGAGATATGTGGTAATGAATTATCAGTGTTCTGGGAGAAATCATGGATAATTTAAATTGCTCATTGTATTCAATGTGCCTGACCTGTAAGTTACCCTCTTCCTTCCGTGAAATCAAAAAAGTGTTTCGTCTTTAAACCCTGACACCTCGCACCGCGTGACGGTAATAGGTTGTCCAAATTATCTTCCTCTTATGGAAGTAGAGATTGAATTCCTATTATAGAGACACATAAAATGATTGAAATTAATGAGTATTTGATAACATGGAATAAGTTGTAAAAGGGCCAAAATTGATCCCTGCCAAGACCAGTAAAAAGTGACATTACCCTAACGCGGAACGCAGGGCTTCTAGCTCTTGTTTCTCCCTTATTGCTGATTACAACAAATTGCCGCCATAAAAATAAAGTACTTTGTAATTTCTTAGTACTTATTTACAGTTTTTATGTTTTTCCTCACAGTGAATAGTTTGGTAACTTCAGAATCCAACATACATAATCTTACTATGTATTTGTTGTCTTTAGGGGTTACAGAATGATACAGAGTTTAAGGGCCCAATTCAATTTTTGCAGTAAAAAACGCAAATGTACAACGAATCGCAGCAAATTCATGAAAAAAGTGCCTATTCAATTGTCCGCGAAAATGGTTTTGCTGTAATTTCACCGTGAATTTCAATTCACCAACTCTGAGCAGGTGACAAAAATTGGGAAAATCCCTATTTTACAGTAAGTTAAAAATGTCGGGCTTTTGGTGCAGAACCCCTTGGACAACCCCCTAAATTACTAATTAGGCACTTAGAAGTTATTATTTTTGAACGGCCAATAATGACATGTCATTTTTGGGAGAATAAGTACAAAATTATGGAAATTGGGGTACAAGGTATGGGACAGGTATATTGCGGTGCTATATGAGTGGGACTTGCAGGTTTAAAAAAGTCTCCTAAAATGACCCAAATTACCCTTTTTTATGTATCCCAAATTTAATTTTAGCACTTATTTTGCTGCAAGAAATAGCTTTCTTTCATTTTTTTACATAAAATAACCTTTGACCTAATTTAAATACTATAAATACTTTATTATAACCAATAATAAACTTTTATACTATTGTCCGATGTTAGTTTAGCTTTTTTGGAGGGTACAGGCAGATTTTTTTTAAAAATCACTTTGCACTTGCATCAACAATTTTCACTGTAATCCCATTTTTAATTGAATAGGCGAATTCCCAGAGCATGCATACCCGTGCCAAAAAAGTAGTGAAAACTGCAATTGCGGCAAATTACCGCCATTTAGTGCCTAATTGAATTCAGCCCTATATGTACAAATATCCCCCAGGATCTCTCATTAGCACTACAAGGACCAGCATGCCGTCCAAATGCTGCTGTGCTGCTTCCATTTAGTGCCTTCTCAAGTTTTCACATGCAGACAAACAGTAGTAGCTGCTCAATGGTATCCGCTTTCTAGGTCGACCACACTTAGGTCGACAATGTCTAGGTTGACCGCTATTGGTCGACAGGGTTTCTAGGTCGACAGGGTCTCTAGGTCGACATGTTCTAGGTCGACAGAGCAAAAGGTCGACATGAGTTTTGCACATTTTTTTTTTACTTTTTCATACATAATGATCCACGTGGACTACGATTGGGAATAGTAACCTGTGCCGAATGCTGCGGTAGTGGAGCAATGCACCTTGCCCGAAGTTCGCTCGATATGCAAGGGGACATGGTGCACTAATTGGGGTTCCCGATCACTGTACAGAGAAAACAATACCCCAAAAAAAAAAAAATACTCATGTCGACCTTTTGACCAGACGACCTAGAACATGTCAACCTAGAAACCCTGTCGACCTAGAAACCCTCTCGACCTAGACACTGTCGACCTAAGTGGGGTTGACCCTCCATACCACACCCCTGCTCAATCATTCCTGGAGATAATTATATCAGGTGCTAGAAAAGGGGAGCGGTCACAAACAAACAGCAAACAGAAAGGCGAGGAGGTGCTTTTTATACCCCCCGGTATCCCCACAGCACACTGACTAATACCCACAACAATACCTTTTCTAGCACCTGATTAGTATCTCCAGTGTGATTGAGCAGCTACCACTGTGTTTGTTTGCATGTGTGGGCACTGCTCTTATGTAGTGTTAGGACTGCTGGTATCAGAGAAGCCCTGACGTGGCTCAGCAGCTAAACATGTAATTGCAAATTCATGTAACAAATATCTCTGAAATTCTATTACCAGATAGGTTCAGGTATTGTTGCAGGTATAAGTCAGTGTTTTGAGAAGATACCAGGGGGGGAGAAAGCACCCCCTTCTCTGTTTGCTGTTTGCTGTGACCCCTCCTATTTTCTAGCACCTGATAAGTATCTCCAGTGCAGTCACAAACAAACAGCAAACAGAAAGGCGAGGGGGTGCTTTCCCCCCCCCCCCCCCTCCACGGTATCCCCACAGCACACTGACTAATACCCGCAACAATACCTTTTCTAGAACCTGATTAGTATCTCCAGTGTGATTGAGCAGCTACCACTGTGTTTGTTTGCATGTGTGGGCACTGTTCTTATGTAGTGTTAGGACTGTTGGTATCAGAGAAGCCCTGATGTGGCTCAGCAGCTTAACATGTAATTGCAAATTCATGTAACAAATATCTCTGAAATTCTATTACCAGAGAGGTTCAGGTAGTGTTGCAGGTATAAGTCAGTGTGCTGGGAAGATAACAAGGGGGGGGGGGGAGCACCCACTTCGCTGTTAGCTGTGACCCCTCCTCTTTTCTAGCACCTGATAATTATCTCCAGTGTGGTTGAGCAGCTACCACTGTGTTTGTTAGTAAATGCAATAGTGCTGATAAGAATTTGGGTGCATGAATTTGGATTCACAGTATGGGGAATATCCAATTAGCCCTGGAAATTTACGAGGGCTAATTGTCCCGCCGGGGGCTATCCTATTACCCCCGATAAGCCAGCACGAGCAGTGGCTTAACGAGGGTTACCTGAAGCTGCACCTGGTGCTGGCTCCTGACAGTGCCCAGTGCAGCGCAGTGCAGCGCTGCTCCTCCGGCTCCCCTAGTCACATGGCCGCTCCCCCATCATGTGACCGCTGCCAGGGTCGGAGGAGAGGGGGGATGCGGTCACGGCGCTGCCCCGCTTCTCCGCCGGAGGTCACCGCGCCAAGGGCAGCTTCCGGATGCCTGCAGTCCCAGCCTGCTGCTGTTGCAGCAGGCATGGGACGCTCCAGGTTGTCCCACTTATCAGGGATATTGTTTCGCCTGCAGGCAAAACCAAATCCCCAGAAACAGCTCCGTTTCCGTGCGAAAACGGGGCTGTTTCTACCGAAAACACACAGGCTTCACAGAGCCTGTGTGTTTTTGGGAGAAAGGGCATTTTTTTTATAGGCGACCAATCTGGATAGCCTGAAAAAAAAATCAGGGAAACTTCAGGAAAAATCGCTAAAAATATACGTTTTTCGCACCCGATGTTTTACCGGACCTAATGGGATATCCCCCTATGTGTGTTCTGCACTACAATACATCAGTGTGATGATCCCGTCTGTATTGGGGTTAGGAATGTGTTACTGCACAGATAATGCCCCCCACCCATCCCATTTGCCCCATTATTACCTTCAATCCATTGCATTCTGCTCTATAAATGCCTGAAGCCACTGTGAGGGGCACTGGTAAATAATTTCCTGCAGGTCTACTGTGAACTGGAATATTTTGAAACTTGGCATAGCTCTCCACCATGGGAGCACCCCCTTATTATACATCATGGATGATCCTATCTGTACAGGTGGCCTATAAGCAAGTTTGATGTCCCATACCAATGACATATGCAGCCTGTACATCTGCAGGATAGATCCCTTATGCTGATGCCAATCCGATGCTTGTGGAGTCGGCAAAATCTTGCATGTTACAAATACCCAACTGGCCGACTCTGGTCATTTTTGGGTCAAAAACAGTGAAATCGGAATTTTCCGATATGTTTCATTTTCACAATCCTCGGAATAACCACAATAGCTGTCTGATATATGGGCCACAGTAGCTGTCTGATATATGGGCCCCAATACCTGTCTGATATACGGACCCCAATAGCTGTCTGATACATGGGCCCCAATAGTTTCTGATATATGGGCCCCAATAGCCGTCTGATATACGGACCCCAATAGCTGTCTGATACATGGGCCCCAATAGTTTCTGATATATGGGCCCCAATAGCCGTCTGATATATGGGCCCCAATAGTTTCTGATATATGGGCCCCAATAGTCATCTGATATATGGGCCCCAATAGTTTCTGATATATGGGCCCCAATAGTCGTCTGATATATGGGCCCCAAGAGCTGTTTGATACATGGGCCCCAATAGCTGTCTGATACATGGGCCCCAATAGCTGTCTGATACATGGGCCCCAATAGCTGTCTGATACATGGGCCCCAATAGCTGTCTGATATATGGGCCCCAATAGCTGTCTGATATATGGGCCCCAATAGCTGTCTGATACATGGGCCCCAATAGCTGTCTGATATATGGGCCCCAATAGCTGTCTGATATATGGGCCCCAATAGCTGTCTGATATATGATCCCCAATAGCTGTCTGATATATGGGTCCCAATAGCTGTCTGATATATGGACCCCAATAGCTGTCTGATATATGGGCCCCAATAGCTGTCTGATACATGGGACCCAACAGCTGTCCTATACATGGGCCCCAATAGCTGTCTGATATATGGGCCCCAATAGCTGTCTGATATATGATCCCCAATAGCTGTCTGATATATGGGTCCCAATAGCTGTCTGATATATGGACCCCAATAGCTGTCTGATATATGGGCCCCAATAGCTGTCTGATACATGGGACCCAATAGCTGTCCTATACATGGGCCCCAATAGCTGTCTGATACATGGGCCCCAATAGCTGTCTGATACATGGGCCCCAATAGCTGTCCTATACATGGGCCCCAATATCTGTCTGATACATGGGCCCCAATAGCTGTCTGATACATGGGCCCCAATAGCTGTCTGATACATGGGCCCCAATAGCTGTCTGATATATGGGCCCCAATAGCTGTCTGATACATGGGCCCCAATAGCTGTCTGATATATGGGCCCCAATAGCTGTCCTATACATGGGCCCCGATAGCTGTCTGATATATGGGCCCCAATAGCTGTCTGATATATGGGCCCCAATAGCTGTCTGATACATGGGCCCCAATAGCTGTCTGATATATGGGCCCCAATAGCTGTCCTATACATGGGCCCCAATAGCTGTCTGATACATGGGCCCCAATAGCTGTCTGATACATGGGCCCCAATAGCTGTCTGATACATGGGCCCCAATAGCTGTCTGATACATGGGCCCCAATAGCTGTCTGATATATGGGCCCCAATAGCTGTCTGATACATGGGCCCCAATAGCTGCCTGATATATGGGCCCCAATAGCTGTCTGATACATGGGCCCCAATAGCTGTCTGATACATGGGCCCCAATAGCTGTCTGATACATGGGCCCCAATAGCTGTCTGATACATGGGCCCCAATAGCTGTCTGATACATGGGCCCCAATAGCTGTCTGATACATGGGCCCCAATAGCTGTCTGATATATGGGCCCCAATAGCTGTCTGATATATGGGCCCCAATAGCTGTTTGAATATGGGCCCCAATAGCTGTCTGATATATGGACCCCAATAGCTGTCTGATATATGGACCCCAATAGCTGTCTGATATATGGGCCCCAATAGCTGTTTGATATATGGGCCCCAATACAGTACAGTGCACACATAATAAAAGCAGAAAACACTATACATAAATAAATTACAATAGTCCTGTACAGCTGGAGCTGCAGCGTCTATAGTAGCTGATTCCCGGCGCACTGAGAGGTCGCTGCCACTGACAGCTGAGCAGCAGAAATAACATGTATAATGCTGAGCGGTATAATCTTTATAGCCTGAAAGCCCTCAGCATTTCCTAATCCCCGCTCTCAATTAACGGTGTCAGTATAATTAATCTGGCTGCTTGGAGCATGTTAGTATTCTGAAGATGCTGAACACACAATTCCGGCATTCCCCATTAGGGCAGGTATGCTATATCTTATAGATTATTTATCATTTGCATAGTACCTTGCGAGTTAATAATGCATTTAACTGGAAAATTATCCTTTCCAATGTGAATCTCTGCAGCCATTGTACATTTATGTGCCGGCCTAATGAAAAGGCTTAACTAAGCATTGCAGAATCAGTGCTAGCATCGTACTCATAGGGTTCCTGGGTAACTGCGAGTTGCCTGCACTCTGTAATAAGGCGCTACCGTAATGCCAGAGGCCAGAAATACATTATGCTACATGCACAAGACGCCATTGTAAAGTAAGGGCCTTGCCTAAAAATGGCCGCAAATGCCCTATATACCAGGGTCGCTCAACACTGGTTATTTTTCAAGGACCCTTTTACACTAAGGGGGTTATTCAAGCCCAGCCGCTGTTGCAGTGCGCAGCGCAGTTTGCAGGTGCAGTGCAATAGCTGGACTGAGCTTGTGTGAGTACCCATCTCATTCCAATGTGCTGACACTTCAGGACCAAGGACAGCTGCAATGATTAGCCCCGCCTCTTCTCTGCCACCATGGCTGTAAATGGTCAGTATGCTAGGAAGGGGCGGCCGGCTGCACTCATGCTCCTCCCACTGCAGAGGCGTTTGAGTCTTTAACCACACCCCTCCAAGGGTGAAGTTGCTCTGTCAGGTACAACAAATATGCATATTCTTTTTATGCAAATAAATATATTAACATGGGTCCCCAGCATAAGTAGGTACACCCAGGGTCTGAGGCACCACACTTCCACCTCCAAATGATTGTGCCCTGGTCAGAATTAAACCAACTCTCACAGTTTATAGAAGAGTCCCCTATTATCAGCTTATAATTCCTTCTCTTTATTTAAACATAAGGTAAGTCATAGAAATGTAACAAGCTGATTGGTCCCTGTGTGTGCAGAAGGGCAGACCTAATTGATTGGACCTAAGAACATAGGGCCTAATTCAGACCTGATCGCAGCAGCAAATTTGTTCTCTAATGGGCAAAACCATGCTGCACTGCAGGGGGGGGCAGATGTAACATGTGCAGAGCCCCAGCAATATAAGTAACAGGTGCTTTTTAAGCTGCCAATGCAGCATTGAATGCAATTCAGCCGTAATTGCAGCCAGATATCGTGCACAGAAATAATTGCAGATATTCGCACGTATACTCAGTTGTACGCATTTCTGCGACGCTTGGTGGAAAAGATCCATCGGAAAACCGGTGTAGCCTGCAATTCTATTAACAAAGAAATGAATACACCCTCTCTAAACCATATCTACCGGCATAAGCCTCAACAACTTCAGACGCAAGCGGATAACAGTCAGCATCATGTGTATTTGCACGGTTCCGCAGCGCAAGATACATCCGCAACAATGCATTGCGTCCCCTTCTGCATAAGCCCCAAATGTCCCTGCTGTATTCCTGAATGACTCCTTTTATTACCTGCAGTTATAGCCCAGTAACTGCCCAATTTCCTCCTTCTCCTAATTAGTCTAAGACACTTAGAGCACTATGAATATGATTCACCAAATTGTCCGTCTTATTTTTTTCTCTCCTTCTTTTATCATAAATTTGAAGTCGTCATCTTGGATTTGGCCGCCAATGAAAAATATAATCTGACACTTTTAATATGAGGATCATAATGGTGTTTAAAGCTGAACTTGAGCTCGGCTAATTCTATTAGACTGGGGAGAAGCAAATGTCTGTAGACTAATTAATCATTTTGTCAACTTCGCTTCCCGAAGCGAGTCAATATAAATTTGAATAAGTAAGAGGCGATTGACCTGGAATACTGCGCACAGATCTGTACGCTCCAGCCACAAAGTTATGTGTGATGTAACTAACTTTTACAAACAAATTGAATTGTGGGGTAATTTATTTAAAGTCTATAGGAAAATTGCTGGATGGGTTTTATTTATATCTCTTTCGGACAAAAAATGGACCTTTTAGTCAAATTTTATTGCTGACATTGCGTTGTCATAAGCCGCATCATCTTGCATCAGTGGCTCGGTAGACTAATGTAAGGCGACGGGTGAAATGTGGGCTAGGCTCTCGTGCTAAATATGATGTGTCGGCAATTTTGGACGGATGCTTCAAAGAATACATTTTTAACATTCTGTTTAGAAGGAAGAACAGGTCCTGCTTATAGGTGTATGTACAGAGCTCTATCTGATGTCCTAGTTTATGTTCACACACCACATCACACAGACAGTACACGGACATTACACAGACAGTATACGGACATTACACGGACATTACACGGAAAGTACATAGACAGTACAAAGACAGTACACGGACAGTACACGGACATTACACAGACATTGGCCCTCATTCTGAGTTGATCGCAGCAGCAAGAAAGTTAGCAATTGGGCAAAACCATGTGCACTGCAGGAGGGGTAGATATAACATGTGTAGAGAGAGTTAGATTTGGGTGGGGTGTGTTCAATCTGCAATCTAATTTGCAGTGTAAAAATAAAGCAGCCAGTATTTACCCTGCACAGAAACAAAATAACCCACCCAAATCTAACTCTCTCTGCACATGATATATCTGCTTCCCCTGCAGTGCACATGGTTTTGCCCAATTGCTAACTTTCTTGCTGCTGCGATCAACTCAGAATGAGGGCCATTATACGGACATTGGTGGTCATTCCGAGTTGTTCGCTCGGTAATTTTCTTCGCATCGCAGCGATTTTCCGCTAACTGCGCATGCGCAATGTTCGCACTGCGACTGCGCCAAGTAAATTTGCTATGGAGATTGGTATTTTACTCACGGCATTACGAGGTTTTTTCTTCATTCTGGTGATCATAGTGTGATTGACAGGAAGTGGATGTTTCTGGGCGGAAACTGGCCGTTTTATGGGTGTGTGTGAAAAAACGCTGCCGTTTCTGGGAAAAACGCGGGAGTGTCTGAAGAAACGGGGGAGTGACTGGGCGAACGCTGGGTGTGTTTGTGACGTCAAACCAGGAACGACAAGCACTGAACTGATCGCACTGGAAGAGTAAGTCTCGAGCTACTCAGAAACTGCACAGAGAAGTCTTTTCGCAATATTGCGAATCTTTCGTTCGCAATTTTGATAAGCTAAGATTCACTCCCAGTAGGCGGCGGCTTAGCGTGTGCAAAGCTGCTAAAAGCAGCTTGCGAGCGAACAACTCGGAATGAGGGCCAGTACACGGACATTACACGGACATTACACAGACAGTATACGGACAGTACACGGACAGTACAATGTGGGGATCTGTTAAAAATCTTCGGTATGGTCCAGTAGCGATCTGGACTCATTTTGGAGCAAAATTGTTTCGGAGGTATGGGGTAGGGGCCTCAGAGGAGGGGGTTTGTGAAGACGGGATGCAGTTAAAATGCTGGCTGTCCGGATTCCGGCATTCAGGATACCGAAGACGAAATCCTGACAGCCGACAATGCCGGCAGCAGAATCCCAGTGCACCAGGCCTATTCCCACTTGTGGGTGTCCACGGCAACAGATCCTGTGGCGAGCACAACGAACCACTAAGCACGCAATGGGGCTCTTAGCGCTCGACCCGCTGCCGGCATTCTGGAAGATAGCCGACGTCCCACCTGCTGGAGTAATGCATGTAACCCATCCCGGCATTGTCAGGTGTCCATCACATCCAGTCCTTGTAGTGTCCGCAGCCCCGTACCCCAGTATCTGCCACTGCTCACATACACTGTAAATCACACAATGTCAGACGTCACTCAGTTCCTCACCGCTCTGTCACCCAGGGAGGAATTCAATTGCAGGTGAATACATTCACCCAGCCGAATCAGTGCGGCAATAGCTGCACTTTATAGCAGCTTGATCTCGCACTTGTATAGGTGACACCTGGTGCGGCACCCCCGTGCACCCGGAAAGGGGTGTGCCCTATCACAGAGGGGCGTGACATTGAGTGAAATTGTGTGTAGTGGGCATGGCCTCATTAGAAAGTGGCGTGGCTTTGCGGTCAGCCCCCGGTTTCATCACTCCGGGAGGCGCGCCCAACATCCATGGAGATGCCGGCTGCCCCCAGGGACAGGGCTGTATGCAGTGTCGGCTCCTCCGGTATGACAGGAGCCGGGTGCAGTAGGAGAATGTTACACTGCAGCACCTGGACCCAGTCACTGTGGAGAAGCCGGCATTTTGGTGACACCTGGGAGCAGGCCGCACCCCCCGCACCCCCATTCTGACGCCACTGATCTTGCACAAAAGTGATTGATGCCCCATAGTGTTGTGAGCGCATTTGAATGAATTTTGGCATTCGGCCGGGTGATGGGTACAAGGTGCAGTGCCGTTGTCAGCGTTTTGAAGTTGTGGCATTGGCAATTCGCACCCTTCTCCTGGAATTGAATTCCACCCATAATGTCACATCACAAAAAAAACTCAAAGCTTTTATAAATGCTAAAAAAAATTAATAATTTAATTAGAAATAGCTCTATAATTATTATTATTATTATTATTATTATCATCATCATCATCATCATCATCATTATGTATAAGGTGCCACAAGGATTCTATAGTGATGTACAAAGGGATAAAACTGACAACAATATACATAAGTACAAACTACAGTAATACAGACAGAAGATACATTTTAATAGATACGCTGTATCCTATTTATCATTTAATATTTGAGGCATATTTCCCCAAAACACCAAATTTTGGGGGATACACAAATATTAAGTGTCACCCCAATGTATAAAGGAAGAAGATTCATCCTACGGTACATGATAGTGGACATACAACAAATATTCTGTGATATATTGCAGTTCTATTATAATCATGCTAAAAACACAGACCAGCCAATATCTGACAGCGCACTGGGCATAGGGGATCATTCCGAGTTGATCGCTCGCTGCCGATTTTCACAGTGCAGCGATCAGGTGAAAAACCAGCATTTATGCGCATGCATATGGGCCGCAATGCGAACACGCGTCGTACGGGTACAAAGCCCTTTGTGGTTGTGCTCAGGTTCTAGCGAAGTTTTCAGTCGCACTGACGTCCGCAAGAAGATTCACAGGAAGGGGGCGTTTCTGGGTGTCAACTGACCGTTTTCAGGGAGTGTTTGCAAAAACACAGGCATGTATGAAAATATGCAGGCGTGGCCGGGCGTTCGCTGGGCGGGTGTATGATGTCAAATCCGGACACGAATAGGCTGAAGTGATCGCAAGCGCTGAGTAGGTTCAGAGCTACTCTGGAACTGCACAAACTGTTTTTGCAGAACTTGGCTGCACATGAGTTCGCTCTTCTGCTAAGCTAAAATACACTCCCCAGTGGGTGGCGGCATAGCGTTTGCACGGCTGCTAAAACTAGCTAGCGAGCGATCAACTCGGAATGACCGCCCCATAATACAGAGATGTACGCTAATGCGCTACAGCTGCAAATGTGTATGCAGCGACTGTGCAAAATGATGCAAATGCTGCAGCTGCTTGGATTTGTATTGGAACGTCCACCGGCAGTTTTGCGAGTCACGTCACGCCTGTGTTTTTACCTCCACTCCCTGTTAACCTCCCCCAAACGGTCCCCGGCTGTCAATTACTTTGCAAATAAATCCTCACTGTGACTCCAGTTGCAGGACCATCACGGCACCAGAGGCGGAACTGTGTGCCCGCAGCACACAGCCGCCCGGAGAGAGAGGAGAGGAGCGCAGCGGTACGGGGAGGGAGAAAGAGGGAGGTGGAGGAGGGAGCCGCAGCAGCGCTTTGTTACTGGTTGAGGCGCTGCTACTGCTGTCCCTCTGCTTCACTATAGGCTGCCCTCCGCCGCTGTGAAGCGCATCCCAGCATTCACAGCGGCGGAGAACAGCCTATAGTGAAGCAGAGGGACAGCAGCAGCAGCGCCTCCACCAATAACACTGCTGCGGCTCCCTCCTCCACCTCCCTCCTCCTCCTTCTCTCCTGGCCGGGATCTCTGCCAGAAGCTGCACCGAGGAGCCTGAGCCAGCGGAGAGGGTAAGTATTTTTCTTTCTTTCTTTCTTTCTTTCTTTCTTTCTTTCTTTCTTTCTTTCTTTCTTTCTGTGCAAAAAGGGGGACTGTCTGCTGTAATGTGTAAAAAAGGGGGAATCTGCCTGCTGTGATGTGTAAAAAGGGGACGCTGTCTGCGGCAATGTGTAAAAAGGGGGAATCTGCCTGACGTAATGTGTAAAAAGGGGGAATCTGCCTGCCGTGATGTGTAAAAAGGGCACGCTGTCTGCCGCAATGTGTAAAAAGGGCACGCTGTCTGCCGTGATGTGTAAAAAGGGGGACGCTGTCTGCCGTAATGTGTAAAAAGGGCACGCTGTCTGCCGCAATGTGTAAAAAGGGGACGCTGTCTGCCGTAATGTGTAAAAAGGGGACGCTGTCTGCCGTAATGTGTAAAAAGGGGACGCTGTCTGCCAATATGTGTAAAAAGGGCACGCTGTCTGCCTCTATGTGTAAAAAGGGCACGCTATCTGCCGTGATGTGTAAAAAGGGGGACGTTGTCTGCCGTAATGTGTAAAAAGGGCACGCTGTCTGCCGCAATGTGTAAAAAGGGGGACGCTGTCTGCCGTAATGTGTAAAAAGGGGACGCTGTCTGCCAATATGTGTAAAAAGGGCACGCTGTCTGCCTCTATGTGTATAAAGGGTACGCTGTCTGCAGTGATGTGTAAAAAGGGGGACGCTGTCTGCTGTAATGTGTCAAAAGGGCACGCTGTCTGCCGCAATGTGTAAAAAGGGGGACGCTGTCTGCTGTAATGTGTAAAGAGGGGACGCTGTCTGCCAATATGTGTAAAAAGGGCACGCTGTCTGCCGTAATGTGTAAAAAGGGGGACGCTGTCTGCCTCTATGTGTAAAAAGTAGAGATGTGCACCGGAAATTTTTCGGGTTTTGTGTTTTGGTTTTGGGTTCGGTTCCGTGGCCGTGTTTTGGGTTCGAAGGCGTTTTGGCAAAACCTCACCGAATTTTTTTTGTCGGATTCGGGTGTGTTTTGGATTCGGGTGTTTTTTTCAAAAAACCCTAAAAAACAGCTTAAATCATAGAATTTGGGGGTCATTTTGATCCCAAAGTATTATTAACCTCAATAACCATAATTTCCACTCATTTTCAGTCTATTCTGAACACCTCACACCTCACAATATTATTTTTAGTCCTAAAATTTGCACCGAGGTCGCTGGATGACTAAGCTCAGCGACCCAAGTGGCCGACACAAACACCTGGCCCATCTAGGAGTGGCACTGCAGTGTCACGCAGGATGGCCCTTCCAAAAAACACTCCCCAAACAGCACATGACGCAAAGAAAAAAAGAGGCGCAATGAGGTAGCTGTGTGAGTAAGCTAAGCGACCCTAGTGGCCGACACAAACACCTGGCCCGTCTAGGAGTGGCACTGCAGTGTCAGGCCGGATGGCCCTTCCAAAAAACCCTCCCCAAACAGCACATGACGCAAAGAAGAAAAAAAAGAGGCGCAATGAGGTAGCTGTGTGACTAAGATAAGTGACCCTAGTGGCCGACACAAACACCTGGCCCATCTAGGAGTGGCACTGCAGTGTCACGCAGGATGGCCCTTCCAAAAAACACTCCCCAAACAGCACATGACGCAAAGAAAAATGAAAGAAAAAAGAGGTGCAAGATGGAATTGTCCTTGGGCCCTCCCACCCACCCTTATGTTGTATAAACAGGACATGCACACTTTAACCAACCCATCATTTCAGTGACAGGGTCTGCCACACGACTGTGACTGAAATGACGGGTTGGTTTGGACCCCAACCAAAAAAGAAGCAATTAATCTCTCCTTGCACAAACTGGCTCTACAGAGGCAAGATGTCCACCTCATCATCATCCTCCGATTCATCACCTTGTACATCCCCCTCCTCACAGATTATCAATTCGTCCCCACTGGAATCCACCATCACAGCTCCCTGTGTACTTTGTGGAGGCAATTGCTGCTGGTGAATGTCTCCGCGGAGGAATTGATTATAATTCATTTTAATGAACATCATCTTCTCCACATTTTCTGGAAGTAACCTCGTACGCCGATTGCTGACAAGGTGAGCTGCGGCACCAAACACTCTTTCGGAGTACACACTTGTGGGAGGGCAACTTAGGTAGAATAAAGCCAGTTTATGCAAGGGTCTCCAAATTGCCTCTTTTTCCTGCCAGTATACGTACGGACTGTCTGACGTGCCTACTTGGATGCGGTCACTCATATAATCCTCCACCATTCTTTCAATGGTGAGAGAATCATATGCAGTGACAGTAGACGACATGTCCGTAATCGTTGTCAGGTCCTTCAGTCTGAGCCTTTTCCTCGCACCCCCAGTTGCGGGAGAATGTGAAGGAGGAGATGTTGACAGGTCGCGTTCCGCTTGACTTGACAATTTTCTCACCAGCAGTTCTTTGAACCCCTGCAGACTTGTGTCTGCCGGAAAGAGAGATACAACGTAGGTTTTAAATCTAGGATCGAGCACGGTGGCCAAAATGTAGTGCTCTGATTTCAACAGATTGACCACCCGTGAATCCTTGTTAAGCGAATTAAGGGCTCCATCCACAAGTCCCACATGCCTAGCGGAATCGCTCTGTGTTAGCTCCTCCTTCAATGTCTCCAGCTTCTTCTGCAAAAGCCTGATGAGGGGAATGACCTGACTCAGGCTGGCAGTGTCTGAACTGACTTCACGTGTGGCAAGTTCAAAAGGTTGCAGAACCTTGCACAACGTTGAAATCATTCTCCACTGCGCTTGAGACAGGTGCATTCCACCTCCTATATCGTGGTCAGTTGTATAGGCTTGAATGGCCTTTTGCTGCTCCTCCAACCTCTGAAGCATATAGAGGGTTGAATTCCACCTCGTTACCACTTCTTGCTTCAGATGATGGCAGGGCAGGTTCAGGCGTTTTTGGTGTTGCTCCAGTCTTCTGTACGTGGTGCCTGTACGCCGAAAGTGTCCCGCAATTCTTCTGGCCACCGACAGCATCTCTTGCACGCCCCTCTCGTTTTTTAAATAATTCTGCACCACCAAATTCAAGGTATGTGCAAAACATGGGACGTGCTGGAATTTGGCCAGATTTAATGCACACACAATATTGCTGGCGTTGTCCGATGCCACAAATCCACAGGAGAGTCCAATTGGGGTAAGCCATTCTGCGATGATCTTCCTCAGTTGCCGTAAGAGGTTTTCAGCTGTGTGCGTATTCTGGAAAGTGGTGATACAAAGTTTAGCCTGCCTAGGAAAGAGTTGGCGTTTGCGAGATGCTGCTACTGGTGCCGCCGCTGCTGTTCTTGCGGCGGGAGTCAATACATCTACCCAGTGGGCTGTCACAGTCATATAGTCCTGAGTCTGCCCTGCTCCACTTGTCCACATGTCCGTGGTTAAGTGGACATTGGGTACAACTGCATTTTTTAGGACACTGGTGAGTCTTTTTCTGAGGTCTGTGTACATTTTCGGTATCGCCTGCCTAGAGAAATGGAACCTAGATGGTATTTGGTACCGGGGACACAGTACCTCAATCAAGTCTATAGTTGGCTCTGCAGTAATGATGGATACCGGAACCACGTTTCTCACCGCCCAGGATGCCAAGGCCTCAGTTATCCGCTTTGCAGCAGGATGACTGCTGTGATATTTCATCTTCCTCGCAAAGGACTGTTGAACAGTCAATTGCTTACTGGAAGTAGTACAAGTGGGCTTACGACTTCCCCTCTGGGATGACCATCGACTCCCAGCAGCAACAACAGCAGCGCCAGCAGCAGTAGGCGTTACACGCAAGGATGCATCAGAGGAATCCCAGGCAGCAGAGGACTCGTCAGAATTGCCAGTGACATGGCCTGCAGGACTATTGGCATTCCTGGGGAAGGAGGAAATTGACACTGAGGGAGTTGGTGGGGTGGTTTGCGTGAGCTTGGTTACAAGAGGAAGGGATTTACTGGTCAGTGGACTGCTTCCGCTGTCGCCCAAAGTTTTTGAACTTGTCACTGACTTATGATGAATGCGCTGCAGGTGACGTATAAGGGAGGATGTTCCGAGGTGGTTAACGTCCTTACCCCTACTTATTACAGCTTGACAAAGGCAACACACGGCTTGACAAATGTTGTCCGCATTTCTGTTGAAATACTTCCACACCGAAGAGCTGATTTTTTTGGTATTTTCACCAGGCATGTCAATGGCCATATTCCTCCCATGGACAACAGGTGTCTCCCCGGGTGCCTGACTTAAACAAACCACCTCACCATCAGAATCCTCCTTGTCAATTTCCTCCCCAGCGCCAGCAACACCCATATCCTCCTCATCCTGGTGTACTTCAACACTGACATCTTCAATCTGACTATCAGGAACTGGACTGCGGGTGCTCCTTCCAGCACTTGCAGGGGGCGTGCAAATGGTGGAAGGCGCATACTCTTCACGTCCAGTGTTGGGAAGGTCAGGCATCGCAACCGACACAATTGGACTCTCCTTGTGGATTTGTGATTTCGAAGAACGCACAGTTCTTTGCTGTGCTTTTGCCAGCTTGTCTTTTCATTTTTCTAGCGAGAGGCTGAGTGCTTCCATCCTCATGTGAAGCTGAACCACTAGCCATGAACATAGGCCAGGGCCTCAGCCGTTCCTTGCCACTCCGTGTGGTAAATGGCATATTGGGAAGTTTACGCTTCTCCTCCGACGATTTTATTTTAGATTTTTGAGTCCTTTTTTTACTGATATTTTGTGTTTTGGATTTTACATGCTCTGTACTATGACATTGGGCATCGACCTTGGCAGACGACGTTGATGGAATTTCATCGTCTCAGCCATGACTAGTGGCAGCAGCTTCAGCACGAGGTGGAAGTGGATCTTGATCTTTCCCTATTTTTGGAACCTCAACATTTTTGTTCTCCATATTTTAATAGGCACAACTAAAAGGCACCTCAGGTAAACAATGGAGATGGATGGATACTAGTATACTTATGGATGACGAGTGACTGACGACACAGAGGTAGCTACAGCCGTGGACTACCGTACTGCGTCTGCTAGTATAGAGATGATAATGATATAAAAAATATATATATATCACTACTGCAGGTATATATAATATAATGACGGACCTGCTGGACACTGTCAGCAGACTCCTAAACTACTAGTATGAAGAAGATAGAAAAAAAAAACCACCACAGGTAGGTATACAATTATGGACGAGCACTGACGACACAGAGGTAGCTACAGCCTTGGACTACCGTACTGCGTCTGCTAGTATAGAGATGATAATGATATAAAATATATATATATATCACTACTGCAGGTATATATAATATAATGACGGACCTGCTGGATACTGTCAGCAGACTCCTAAACTACTAGTATGAAGAAGATAGAAAAAAAAAACCCACCACAGGTAGGTATACAATTTTGGACGAGCACTGACAACACAGAGGTAGCTACAGCCGTGGACTACCGTACTGCGTCTGCTAGTATAGAGATGATAATGATATAAAAAATATATATATATCACTACTGCAGGTATATATAATATAATGACGGACCTGCTGGACACTGTCAGCAGACTCCTAAACTACTAGTATGAAGAAGATAGAAAAAAAACCCCACCACAGGTAGGTATACAATTATGGACGAGCACTGACGACACAGAGGTAGCTACAGCCGTGGACTACCGTACTGCGTCTGCTAGTATAGAGATGATAATGATATAAAAAATATATATATATATCACTACTGCAGGTATATATAATATAATGACGGACCTGCTGGACACTGTCAGCAGACTCCTAAACTACTAGTATGAAGAAGATAGAAAAAAAAAACCACCACAGGTAGGTATACAATTATGGACGAGCACTGACGACACAGAGGTAGCTATAGCCGTGGACTACCATACTGCGTCTGCTAGTATAGAGATGATAATGATATAAAAAATATATATATATCACTACTGCAGGTATATATAATATAATGACGGACCTGCTGGACACTGTCAGCAGACTCCTAAACTACTAGTATGAAGAAGATAGAAAAAAAAACCCACCACAGGTAGGTATACAATTATGGACGAGCACTGACGACACAGAGGTAGCTACAGCCGTGGACTACCATACTGCGTCTGCTAGTATAGAGATGATAATGATATAAAAAATATATATATATCACTACTGCAGGTATATATAATATAATGATGGACCTGCTGGACACTGTCAGCAGACTCCTAAACTACTAGTATGAAGAAGATAGAAAAAAAAACCCCACCACAGGTAGGTATACAATTATGGACGAGCACTGACGACACAGAGATAGCCACAGCCATGGACTACCGTACTGCGTCTGCTAATATAGAGATGATAAAGATGATAGAGATGAACAAAAAAAATATAACACTAATGCAGGTAAATATTTATATAATATAATGAATGACGGACCTGCTGGTCACTGTCAGCAGAATGCGTTTATAGAATAAAAAAAAAAACATCACAGGAGTGTTTAACTTTTTCAGGCAGACAATATACTGGTGGTCACTGGTCAGTCACACTGGCAGCAAAAGTGTGCACTGTACTCCTGCTATAACTGCACCCCAGTCTCCCCCACAATTCAGCTGTGTGAGCAGTGAGCACTCAGCACAGTCAGATATACATATAGATGATATTATCATGCAGCACACTGAGGCTGAGCACAGATATGGTATGTGACTGCGTATCGTTTTTTTTCAGGCAGAGAACGGATTATATTAAATAATAAATAAAACTGGTGGTGGTCACTAGTAACTATCAGCAAAACTCTGCACTCTGAGTACTCCCTAATGCTCCCCAAAATTACTAAGTAATCAACTCAAGTGTCTCTATCTATTCTAACGGAGAGGACGCCAGCCACGTCCTCTCCCTATCAATCTCAATGCGCGTGTGAAAATGGCGGCGACGCACGGCTCCTTATATAGAATCCGAGTCTCGCGATAGAATACGAGCCTCGCGAGAATCCGACAGCGGGATGATGACGTTCGGGCGCGCTTGGGTTAGCCGAGCAAGGCGGGAAGATCCGAGTCTGCCTCGGACCCGTGTAAAAAGGCTGAAGTTCGGGGGGGTTCGGATTCCGAGGAACCGAACCCGCTCATCTCTAGTAAAAAAGGCACGCTGTCTGCCGTAATGTGTAAAAAGGGGAATGTGTCCGCCGTAAGGTGTAAAAGGGTCTCTACCTGGTATAGTGGTGCTACTGTGCGGCGTAATTTGAATAATGGAGACTACTGTGCACCGTTTTATGAATTGGTATTATTTAGTGGCCACACCCCTTCCCCACGAAGCCACGCCCCTATGTATTTTTGCGCGCGCCTACGGCTTTTTTTGCATGCAGGGTGGGGCTCCGATGCCGTTTCTTGCACACAGTGCAAAAATGTCTAGTTACGGCACTGTTGCTAGGTATCCATTTCTCTGGCCCTGAGCAGGTCCCCTTCACCAGATCCTCTCCAGGGGTGAGGGGGTGGACTTGGATGGGATGGGGGGGAGGCCCAAAGCATTTTGTCGCACCTGGGCCCACCGCTCGCTAGTTCCGCCACTGCGCGGCACACAGTGCGACTGATACGCATGCATACTCGGCCGATAATCGCTGAACTGCAAAAAATCTTGTTTGCGTCCGTCTCTGATCAGGCGCAATGTCAGTAACTCTTGTTATAAGCTACTATGAATATACAGTATATAAAAAGTTTCAGTCTGTGTAAAGAAATATATATCAGAGACAACATAGAGAAACTTTTTTAAGGGGCTAGTTCGATAAAAATGTTTTTGTTTGTTTTTTTGCACAAGAATAGCTCTCGTGTTTCGCTCACGTCCCGCTCGCTGTGAAGTTTAGATGTCTGTAACAAATGTACTCTAAAAATACAGTTGGGGCTCAGCCATAAAATGTCATGTCACTCTGATCGTTAACAGCCTCTTAAATGAACGGCCATTGTTGAGCTATTGCACATAATTAAACAGGTCCCATTATTCCCTCCTTAGATTGGATCGTGCGCTGGGTGTTTCATGGAAGCCGTCAATTAGCGTATAAACTTAGCGTACATATATCATTCCATTTTATAGTCTATTCTGCAATCATCCTCGCCGACTGATGAACCAGAAAGTCTCCGGCTGTTTTATTAGGCAAATTCTGCAGATAAGACCCCTGTTACTACTGTCATCCTACTTCCTAACGGAGGGAGCAGGTGGTCTCCCGGAGAGTAAGAAGAACTCTGCTTGTTTCATTTCCATGGTCAAGAGAGAAAAGCCATCTTACTGCCCTAGATGGAGCATGATGTGTATATATATATATATATATGTATATATATATATTAGAGATGAGCGGGTTCGGTTCGTCAAGATCCGAACCCTCCCAAACTTCACGTATTTTACACGGGTCCGAGGCAGCCTCGGATCTTCCCGCCTTGCTCGGTTAATCCGAACGAGGCCGAACGTCATCATCCCGCTGTTGGATTCTCGCGAGATTCGTATTCCATATAAAGAGCCGCGCGTCGCCACCATTTTCACTCGTGCATTGGAGATTGAGCGGAGAGGACGTGGCTACGTTCTCTGCCTGAAAAGCTCAATATCTGTGCTCAGTGTGCTGCAAATATATGTGCTCAGTGTGCTGCATTGTGGTGACCACCAGTATATTATAGTAGTACAGTACAGTAGGCCATTGCTGTATCTTGCAGCTCTGTGTCAGACTCCGTTCTAGACAGTATCCTGATTCCTGATCAGTGCTCAATATCTGCTGCATTGTTGTGTGACCAGTATATATTGTAGTACAGTAGTATATTGTAGTACAGTGCAGCATTTTGGTGACCACCAGTATATAGTTGTACAGTACAGTAGTCCATTGCTGTATCTTGCAGCTCCGTGTCACTGCAAGTATCCATATCTGTGCTGCATTGTTGTGAGCAGTATATAGTAGTACAGTGCAGCATTTTGGTGACCACCAGTATATATAGTTGTACAGTACAGTAGGCATTTGCTGTATCTTGCAGCTCCGTGTCACTTCAAGTATCCATATCTGTGCTGCATTGTTGTGAGCAGTATATAGTAGTACAGTGCAGCATTTTGGTGACCACCAGTATATAGCTGTACAGTACAGTAGGCCTTTGCTGTATCTTGCAGCTCCATGTCACTTCAAGTATCAATATCTGTGCTGCATTGTTGTGAGCAGTATATACTTATAGTAGTACAGCGCTGCATTTTGGTGACCACCAGTATATAGTAGTACAGTGCAGTAGGCCATTGCTATTGATATATTACTGGCATATAATTCCACACATTAAAAAATGGAGAACAAAAATTTGGAGGGTAAAATTGGGAAAGATCAAGATCCACTTCCACCTCGTGCTGAAGCTGCTGCCACTAGTCATGGCAGAGACGTTTCAATGCCATCAGCGTCGTCTGCCAAGGCCGATGCCCAATGTCATAGTAGAGAGCGTGTAAAATCCAAAAAACAAAAGTTCAGTAAAATGACCCAAAAATCTAAATTAAAATCGTCTGAGGAGAAGCGTAAACTTGCCAATATGCCATTTACGACACGGAGTGGCAAGGAACGGCTGAGGCCCTGGCCTCTGTTCATGGCTAGTGGTTCAGCTTCACATGAGGATGGAAGCACTCATCCTCCCGCTAGAAAAATGAAAAGAGTTAAGCTGGCAAAAGCCCAGCAATGAACTGTGCGTTCTTCTAAATCACAAATCCCCAAGGAGAGTCCAATTGTGTCGGTTGCGATGCCTGACCTTCCCAACACTGGACGGGAAGAGGTGGCTCCTTCCACCATTTGCACGCCCCCTGCAAGTGCTGGAAGGAGCACCCGCAGTCCAGTTCCTGATAGTCAAATTGAAGATGTCACTGTTGAAGTACACCAGGATGAGGATATGGGTATTGCTGGCGCTGAGGAGGAAATTGACAAGGAGGATTCTGATGGTGAGGTGGTTTGTTTAAGTCAGGCACCCGGGGAGACACCTGTTGTCCGTGGGACGAATATGGCCATTGACATGCCTGGTCAAAATATAAAAAAAAATCACCTCTTCAGTGTGGAATTATTTCAACAGAAATGCGGACAACAGGTGTCAAGCCGTGTGTTGCCTTTGTCAAGCTGTAATAAGTAGGGGTAAGGACGTTAACCACCTCAGAACATCCTCCCTTATACGTCACCTGGAGCCAGTCATCCTGTTGCAAAGCGGATAACTCAGGCCTTGGCAGCTATGTTGGTGTTAGACGTGCCTCCGGTATCCGCCGTTAGTTCACAGGGACTTAGAGAATTTCTTGAGGTAGTGTGTCCCCGGTACCAAATGCCATCTAGGTTCCACTTCTCTAGGCAGGCGATACCGAGAATGTACACAGACGTCAGAAAAAGAGTCACCAGTGTCCTAAAAAATGCAGTTGTACCCAATGTCCACTTAACCACGGACATGTGGACAAATGGAGCAGGGCAGACTCAGGACTATATGACTGTGACAGCCCACTGGGTATATGTATTGCCTCCTGCAGCAACAACAGCAGCAGCGGCACCACCATTAGCAGCATCTCGCAAACGCCAACTCGTTCCTAGGCAGGCTACACTTTGTATCACCGCTTTCCATAAGAGGCACACAGCTGACAACCTCTTACAAAAACTGAGGAACATCATCGCAGATTGGCTTACCCCAAATGGACTCTGCTGGGGATTTGTGACATCGGACAACGCCAGCAATATTGTGCGTGCATTACATGTGGGCAAATTCCAGCACGTCCCATGTTTTGCACATACAATGAATTTGGTGGTGCAGATTTTTTTTTAAAATGAGAGGAGCATGCAAGAGATGCTGTTGGTGGTCCGAAGAATTGCGGGCCACTTTCGGCATTCAGCCACCGCGTGCCGAATACTGGAGCACCAGCAAACACTCCTGAACCTGCCCCGCCATCATCTCCTATATATTAGCCCAAGTCTGTGATTCTGTGCCTGGCCGTAACGCTGGGCGGAGTCACAGCGGTAGGCGGAGTCACAGAGCCCGCCCACCACATGTGCAGCAAGTCTCTGCTCCTGCTGCCTGTCCATCTCACACCCCTTCCCCCCCCCCCCCCCCCCAGCAACTCTGACTCCCCGGCCACGGCGCCGGCCGAACAACAACAGCTGCTGCCACAGGCATAGACATTAGGAGGGTGGCGCAGGAGAAGGCTTCATAGCCCTCCCTGCCCCGCGTACACAGACCCGCCGCCTCCTCCGCACACATCCAGCTGTCCGCTCTCCTGCTGTGACAGGAGCCAAGTGCTGCAGTGACGTCATCTCCTGCAGCACTCGCCTCCTGTCACACAGCCGGCACACACACTCCAGTCTCCGGAGGCTGCTAGCATCTACAGGCAAGCTGGAAACACCCCCGAAGCGAGAGAGAACATACCCGTGAGGCCACGCCCCCTTTTACTTTAGGCCACGCCCCGTTTCGCCGTGCGAGGGGGGGGCGGGGGAGGAAATGTCATAGTACAGACTGCTCTCCCACACCCGGTGACGCCTCTGGATACTGGACTATTTCACAGCCTGCAGCAGCCACCCACAGCCCCAACGGTGAGTCCCTCCAACCATCCTAGCCACTGTATCTATGTCTGGTCGCCACTTTACACAAGTCCACCCCCTCCACTACTTCCCCCCTTTCTTCATCAGCTTCCTCACTGGGGACCCTCCCTACCGCCCGCGTGTTTTTATCCCCTCCCTACCGCCCCACATCTCTCTGTCCCCTCCCTACCGCCCCGTCTCTCTGTCCCCTCCCTACCGCCCCGCGTCTCTCTGTCCCCTCCCAACCGCCCCACCTCTCTGTCCCCTCCCTACCACCCCGCGTCTCTCCCCTCCCTACCGCCCCACCTCTCTGTCCCCTCCCTACCGCCCCGTGTCTCTGTCCCCTACCTACCGCCCCGCGTCTCTATGTCCCCTCCCTACCGCCCCACCTCTCTGTCCCCTCCCTACCGCCCCGCGTCTCTCTGTCCCCTCCCTACCGCCCCAACTCTCTGTCCCCTCCCTACCGCCCCGCGTCTCTCTTTCCCCTCCCTACCACCCCACGTCTCAGTATCCACTTCCTACCGCCCTACGTCTCTTTCCCCTCCTCCCTATGCCCCGCGTCTCTGTCCCCTCCCTACCTCCCCGCGTCCCTCTTAGAGATGAGCGGGTTCGGTTTCTCTGAATCCGAACCCGCCCGAACTTCATGGTTTTTTTTCACGGGTCCGAGCAGACTCGGATCCTCCCGCCTTGCTCGGTTAACCCGAGCGCGCCCGAACGTCATCATGACGCTGTCGGATTCTCGCGAGGCTCGGATTCTATCGCGAGACTCGGATTCTATATAAGGAGCCGCGCGTCGCCGCCATTTTCACACGTGCATTGAGATTGATAGTGAGAGGACGTGGCTGGCGTCCTCTCCATTTAGATTATAAGAGAGAGAGATTTACTGGAGCTTAGGACTAGGAGGAGTACTGTAGAAGTGTAGAGAGTGCAGAGAGTTTACTAGTGAGTGACCACCAGACAGTGCAGTTTATTTAATATATCCGTTCTCTGCCTGAAAAAAGCGATACACACAGTGACTCAGTCACATACCATATCTGTGTGCACTGCTCAGGCTCAGCCCAGTGTGCTGCATCATCTATATATATTATATATCTGTCTGACTGCTCAGCTCACACAGCTTATAATTGTGGGGGAGACTGGGGAGCACTGCAGTGCCAGTTATAGGTTATAGCAGGAGCCAGGAGTACATAATATTATATAGTGAGTGACCACCAGACAGTGCAGTTTATTTAATATATCCGTTCTCTGCCTGAAAAAAGCGATACACACAGTGACTCAGTCACATACCATATCTGTGTGCACTGCTCAGGCTCAGCCCAGTGTGCTGCATCATCTATATATATTATATATCTGTCTGACTGCTCAGCTCACACAGCTTATAATTGTGGGGGAGACTGGGGAGCACTGCAGTGCCAGTTATAGGTTATAGCAGGAGCCAGGAGTACATAATATTATATTAAAATTAAACAGTGCACACTTTTGCTGCAGGAGTGCCACTGCCAGTGTGACTGACCAGTGACCTGACCACACTGACCACCAGTATAGTTAGTAGTATACTTATATTGTGATTGCCTGAAAAAGTTAAACACTCGTCGTGTGACTTCACTTGTGTGTTGGTTTTTTTTTTATTCTATAAAAATAAAACTCATTCTGCTGACAGACAGTGTCCAGCAGGTCCGTCATTATATAATATATAATATATACCTGTCCGGCTGCAGTAGTGATATATATATATTTTTTATATCATTTATCATCCAGTCGCAGCAGACACAGTACGGTAGTTCACGGCTGTGGCTACCTCTGTGTCTGCACTCGGCAGGCAGTCCGTCCATAATTGTATACCACCTAACCGTGGTTTTTTTTTCTTCTTTATACATACATACTACTACGACATCTCTTTATCAACCAGTCTATATTAGCAGCAGACACAGTACAGTACGGTAGTTCACGGCTGTGGCTACCTCTGTGTCTGCACTCGGCAGGCAGTCCGTCCATAATTGTATACCACCTAACCGTGGTTTTTTTTTCTTTCTTCTTTATGCATACATAGTTACATAGACATCTCTTTATCAACCAGTCTATATTAGCAGCAGACACAGTACAGTACGGTAGTTCACGGCTGTGGCTACCTCTGTGTCTGCACTCGGCAGGCAGTCCGTCCATAATTGTATACCACCTAACCGTGGTTTTTTTTTCTTTCTTCTTTATACATACATAGTTACATAGACATCTCTTTATCAACCAGTCTATATTAGCAGCAGACACAGTACAGTACGGTAGTTCACGGCTGTGGCTACCTCTGTGTCTGCACTCGGCAGGCAGTCCGTCCATAATTGTATACCACCTAACCGTGGTTTTTTTTTCTTTCTTCTTTATACATACATAGTTACATAGACATCTCTTTATCAACCAGTCTATATTAGCAGCAGACACAGTACAGTACGGTAGTTCACGGCTGTGGCTACCTCTGTGTCTGCACTCGGCAGGCAGTCCGTCCATAATTGTATACCACCTAACCGTGGTTTTTTTTTCTTTCTTCTTTATACATACATACTACTACGACATCTCTTTATCAACCAGTCTATATTATTAGCAGCAGACACAGTACAGTACGGTAGTTCACGGCTGTGGCTACCTCTGTGTCTGCACTCGGCAGGCAGTCCGTCCATAATTGTATACCACCTAACCGTGGTTTTTTTTTTCTTTCTTCTTTATACATACATAGTTACATAGACATCTCTTTATCAACCAGTCTATATTAGCAGCAGACACAGTACAGTACGGTAGTTCACGGCTGTGGCTACCTCTGTGTCTGCACTCGGCAGGCAGTCCATAATTGTATACTAGTATCCATCTCCATTGTTTACCTGAGGTGCCTTTTAGTTGTGCCTATTAAAATATGGAGAACAAAAATGTTGAGGTTCCAAAATTAGGGAAAGATCAAGATCCACTTCCACCTCGTGCTGAAGCTGCTGCCACTAGTCATGGCCGAGACGATGAAATGCCAGCAACGTCGTCTGCCAAGGCCGATGCCCAATGTCATAGTACAGAGCATGTCAAATCCAAAACACCAAATATCAGAAAAAAAAGGACTCCAAAACCTAAAATAAAATTGTCGGAGGAGAAGCGTAAACTTGCCAATATGCCATTTACGACACGGAGTGGCAAGGAACGGCTGAGGCCCTGGCCTATGTTCATGGCTAGTGGTTCAGCTTCACATGAGGATGGAAGCACTCAGCCTCTCGCTAGAAAAATGAAAAGACTCAAGCTGGCAAAAGCAGCACAGCAAAGAACTGTGCATTCTTCGAAATCCCAAATCCACAAGGAGAGTCCAATTGTGTCGGTTGCGATGCCTGACCTTCCCAACACTGGACGTGAAGAGCATGCGCCTTCCACCATTTGCACGCCCCCTGCAAGTGCTGGAAGGAGCACCCGCAGTCCAGTTCCTGATAGTCAGATTGAAGATGTCAGTGTTGAAGTACACCAGGATGAGGAGGATATGGGTGTTGCTGGCGCTGGGGAGGAAATTGACCAGGAGGATTCTGATGGTGAGGTGGTTTGTTTAAGTCAGGCACCCGGGGAGACACCTGTTGTCCGTGGGAGGAATATGGCCGTTGACATGCCAGGTGAAAATACCAAAAAAATCAGCTCTTCGGTGTGGAGGTATTTCACCAGAAATGCGGACAACAGGTGTCAAGCCGTGTGTTCCCTTTGTCAAGCTGTAATAAGTAGGGGTAAGGACGTTAACCACCTCGGAACATCCTCCCTTATACGTCACCTGCAGCGCATTCATAATAAGTCAGTGACAAGTTCAAAAACTTTGGGTGACAGCGGAAGCAGTCCACTGACCAGTAAATCCCTTCCTCTTGTAACCAAGCTCACGCAAACCACCCCACCAACTCCCTCAGTGTCAATTTCCTCCTTCCCCAGGAATGCCAATAGTCCTGCAGGCCATGTCACTGGCAATTCTGACGATTCCTCTCCTGCCTGGGATTCCTCCGATGCATCCTTGCGTGTAACGCCTACTGCTGCTGGCGCTGCTGTTGTTGCCGCTGGGAGTCGATGGTCATCCCAGAGGGGAAGTCGTAAGCCCACTTGTACTACTTCCAGTAAGCAATTGACTGTTCAACAGTCCTTTGCGAGGAAGATGAAATATCACAGCAGTCATCCTACTGCAAAGCGGATAACTGAGTCCTTGACAACTATGTTGGTGTTAGACGTGCGTCCGGTATCCGCCGTTAGTTCACAGGGAACTAGACAATTTATTGAGGCAGTGTGCCCCCGTTACCAAATACCATCTAGGTTCCACTTCTCTAGGCAGGCGATACCGAGAATGTACACGGACGTCAGAAAAAGACTCACCAGTGTCCTAAAAAATGCAGTTGTACCCAATGTCCACTTAACCACGGACATGTGGACAAGTGGAGCAGGGCAGGGTCAGGACTATATGACTGTGACAGCCCACTGGGTAGATGTATGGACTCCCGCCGCAAGAACAGCAGCGGCGGCACCAGTAGCAGCATCTCGCAAATGCCAACTCTTTCCTAGGCAGGCTACGCTTTGTATCACCGCTTTCCAGAATACGCACACAGCTGAAAACCTCTTACGGCAACTGAGGAAGATCATCGCGGAATGGCTTACCCCAATTGGACTCTCCTGTGGATTTGTGGCATCGGACAACGCCAGCAATATTGTGTGTGCATTAAATATGGGCAAATTCCAGCACGTCCCATGTTTTGCACATACCTTGAATTTGGTGGTGCAGAATTTTTTAAAAAACGACAGGGGCGTGCAAGAGATGCTGTCGGTGGCCAGAAGAATTGCGGGACACTTTCGGCATACAGGCACCACGTACAGAAGACTGGAGCACCACCAAAAACTACTGAACCTGCCCTGCCATCATCTGAAGCAAGAAGTGGTAACGAGGTGGAATTCAACCCTCTATATGCTTCAGAGGTTGGAGGAGCAGCAAAAGGCCATTCAAGCCTATACAATTGAGCACGATATAGTAGGTGGAATGCACCTGTCTCAAGTGCAGTGGAGAATGATTTCAACGTTGTGCAAGGTTCTGATGCCCTTTGAACTTGCCACACGTGAAGTCAGTTCAGACACTGCCAGCCTGAGTCAGGTCATTCCCCTCATCAGGCTTTTGCAGAAGAAGCTGGAGGCATTGAAGAAGGAGCTAAAAGGGAGCGATTCCGCTAGGCATGTGGGACTTGTGGATGCAGCCCTTAATTCGCTTAACAAGGATTCACGGGTGGTCAATCTGTTGAAATCAGAGCACTACATTTTGGCCACCGTGCTCGATCCTAGATTTAAAGCCTACCTTGGATCTCTCTTTCCGGCAGACACAGGTCTGCTGGGGTTGAAAGACCTGCTGGTGACAAAATTGTCAAGTCAAGCGGAACGCGACCTGTCAACATCTCCTCCTTCACATTCTCCCGCAACTGGGGGTGCGAGGAAAAGGCTCAGAATTCCGAGCCCACCCGCTGGCGGTGATGCAGGGCAGTCTGGAGCGACTGCTGATGCTGACATCTGGTCCGGACTGAAGGACCTCACAACGATTACGGACATGTCGTCTACTGTCACTGCATATGATTCTCTCAACATTGATAGAATGGTGGAGGATTATATGAGTGACCGCATCCAAGTAGGCACGTCACACAGTCCGTACTTATACTGGCAGGAAAAAGAGGCAATTTGGAGGCCCTTGCACAAACTGGCTTTATTCTACCTAAGTTGCCCTCCCACAAGTGTGTACTCCGAAAGAGTGTTTAGTGCCGCCGCTCACCTTGTCAGCAATCGGCGTACGAGGTTACATCCAGAAAATGTGGAGAAGATGATGTTCATTAAAATGAATTATAATCAATTCCTCCGCGGAGACATTGACCAGCAGCAATTGCCTCCACAAAGTACACAGGGAGCTGAGATGGTGGATTCCAGTGGGGACGAATTGATAATCTGTGAGGAGGGGGATGTACACGGTGATATATCGGAGGGTGAAGATGAGGTGGACATCTTGCCTCTGTAGAGCCAGTTTGTGCAAGGAGAGATTAATTGCTTCTTTTTTGGGGGGGGTCCAAACCAACCCGTCATATCAGTCACAGTCGTGTGGCAGACCCTGTCACTGAAATGATGGGTTGGTTAAAGTGTGCATGTCCTGTTTTGTTTATACAACATAAGGGTGGGTGGGAGGGCCCAAGGACAATTCCATCTTGCACCTCTTTTTTCTTTTCTTTTTCTTTGCATCATGTGCTGATTGGGGAGGGTTTTTTGGAAGGGACATCCTGCGTGACACTGCAGTGCCACTCCTAGATGGGCCCGGTGTTTGTGTCGGCCACTAGGGTCGCTAATCTTACTCACACAGTCAGCTACCTCATTGCGCCTCTTTTTTTCTTTGCGTCATGTGCTGTTTGGGGAGGGTTTTTTGGAAGGGACATCCTGCGTGACACTGCAGTGCCACTCCTAGATGGGCCCGGTGTTTGTGTCGGCCACTAGGGTCGCTAATCTTACTCACACAGCTACCTCATTGCGCCTCTTTTTTTCTTTGCGTCATGTGCTGTTTGGGGAGGGTTTTTTGGAAGGGACATCCTGCGTGACACTGCAGTGCCACTCCTAGATGGGCCCGGTGTTTGTGTCGGCCACTAGGGTCGCTAATCTTACTCACACAGCTACCTCATTGCGCCTCTTTTTTTCTTTGCGTCATGTGCTGTTTGGGGAGGGTTTTTTGGAAGGGACATCCTGCGTGACACTGCAGTGCCACTCCTAGATGGGCCCGGTGTTTGTGTCGGCCACTAGGGTCGCTTATCTTACTCACACAGCGACCTCGGTGCAAATTTTAGGACTAAAAATAATATTGTGAGGTGTGAGGTATTCAGAATAGACTGAAAATGAGTGTAAATTATGGTTTTTGAGGTTAATAATACTTTGGGATCAAAATGACCCCCAAATTCTATGATTTAAGCTGTTTTTTAGTGTTTTTTGAAAAAAACACCCGAATCCAAAACACACCCGAATCCGACAAAAAAAATTCGGTGAGGTTTTGCCAAAACGCGTTCGAACCCAAAACACGGCCGCGGAACCGAACCCAAAACCAAAACACAAAACCCGAAAAATTTCAGGCGCTCATCTCTACTAAGAAGCCCAATCCACTCTGCACGCAGGTGAGTTCGCTTCTTCTCCCCTTAGTCCCTCGATGCAGTGAGCCTGTTGCCAGCAGGTCTCACTGAAAATAAAAAACCTAAACTAAAACTTTCACTAAGAAGCTCAGGAGAGCCCCTAGTGTGCACCCTTCTCGTTCGGGCACAAAGATCTAACTGAGGCTTGGAGGAGGGTCATAGGGGGAGGAGCCAGTGCACACCAGATAGTCCTAAAGCTTTCTTTAGATGTGCCCAGTCTCCTGCGGAGCCGCTATTCCCCATGGTCCTTACGGAGTCCCCAGCATCCACTTAGGACGTTAGAGAAAACATTTTTTCCCTGTCTGGGGCAGTAATAAGGCCAGCCATGGCTTCAGCTTGGATGGCAAAGGCAGTGGCTGCCTGGGCTGATGCATTGGAGGGGGATTTTTCAATAGCTTCTAGAGAGCAAAAATCCCATATAGCACATATAAAACAGGCTGCAATGTTCTTGGAAGAAGCAGCATTGGATATGGGTACTATTGCCTCCAGGGCATCAGCTTCAACAATAGCTGCTCGCAGAGCAGTTTGGCTACGTACGTGGAAAGCTGATTCAGAATCTAAGAAGGTTTTGGACTCTTTGCCCTTTTCTGGAGATATTAATTTTGGTAAAGAATTGACAGATATTCTGGAGTCAGAAGCAGACTCCAAGAAGGTCAAGTTTTCTTCCACATACAATTTCAAACCTAAAGTTCCGGCTTTTCAGCCCTTTCGGTCTCAAGGAAAAGCTAAAGGAAAAAGTGATGGCAAGCAGCCCCAATACAACAAGTCTGGTAAGACTAAAAAGCATTCGGCTACCAGAGGACTGGTTGGGAAAACAGATAATAAGCCATTAGCCTGATGGTGCGGGCCTCCACCTGGGGACCCAAGGGTGGGGGGCTGGCTTCTTCAGTTTGCACAGATCTGGCAGCAGTCTACAACAGATGCCTGGGTGCAGGAAGCGGTATCTCTATATTATGATTTTGCCTTCAAGAAGCACTCTCCTCGAAGGTGTTTTTGTACCAGCTTCGTCTCGATTAGAGACGAAGGCCAGGGCCTTGTTACAGGCAGTTCAGAAATTGCTTCAGTCAGGAGTAGTCATTCCAGTTCCTCCTGCACAACGAGGACAGGGTTTTTACTCCAACCTGTTTTTAGTTCAGAAGCCAAATGGGTCATTTCGGCCAACTCTCAATCTCAAAGTGCTGATCAAATACATTTGGGTACCTCAGTTTCATATGGAGACGTTACGTTCCATCATTTTGGCCATGGAGCCAGGGGATTATATGGTATCCCGTGATATACAGGATGCTTACCTACATGCTCCTATAGCACTGTCCCATCAGTGCTATCTCAGGTTCGCTATCCTTTAACAGCATTTTCAGTTCCAGGCCCTACCTTTTGGGTTAGCCACAGCCCCCAGAGTATTTACCAAGATTATGGTGGTAATGGCAGCTTATCTCAGCCAGCAGGGGATAAGAATATTTCCATACCTCGACGATCTTTTAATCCTGGCACATACGCAGGAATTGCTGTTATGTCATCTGCAACAGACAATAACCTGTCTGCAGAACCACAGGTGGCTCATAAATTGGGCAAAATCGTCTCTGGTTTCGTCACAGCGGATGACGCACTTGGGGGCTGTAGTGGATTCAAGTCATCAGAGAGTGATTTTACCTCTGAACAAGATATCCAGGGATCAGTCAAGGATTCAGGACTTGTTACACAGTCAAAAGGTATCCATTCACGCAGCAATGCGCGTGACGGGTTTGATGGTGTCAACATTCGGCATGGTGGAGTATGCACAATTCCACCTGAGGCCTCTGCAGCGTCTGATTCTTGCCAAATGGAATGGGTTGCATCAGACGATGAAAACACACACTATGGTTCTTACGATAGTAGTAAGAAGGTCATTAGCCTGGTGGCTACAGACATCACATCTGGACAAGAGGAGACCCTTTTGGATATCAGATTGGGAAATTCTGATGACAGATGACAGTCTCCAGGGCTGGGGAGCAGTGTCAGGAAGGTTGTGTTTTCAGGGGCAATGGACCAAGGAAGAAAGTTGCCTGCCAATAAATATATTGGAACTTCGGGCCATATACATGGTACTGATTCAGCCAAAGGACGTTCTTCAGGGAAAACCAGTCCAGATCCGCTCAGACAATGCGACAGCAGTAGCGTACCTCAACCATCCGGGAGGAGCTTGCAGCCAAAAAGCGATGAGGGAGGTAAGTCACATACTAAAGTGGGCAGAACTTCATCTAGCCTTGTCCATAGTGTTCGTTCCGGGAGTCCTAAACTGGGAAGCGGACTTTCTCAGTCGACATGCCATTCAGGCAAGCGAATCCGGAGGTCTTCCAGACTCTAGCAGACAAGTGGGGGTTGTCAGAGATAGATCTCATGGCATCCCGTCTGAACAACAAAGTGCTCGCATACATGTCAAGAACAAAGGATTCCAGAGCAATCATCGTGGATGCCCTGTCGGTGAGATGGGACTTTCATCTGGCTTATGTGTTTCCTCCAATCACCCTATTACCCAGGGTGGTGAGAAAGATAAAGCAAGGAAAAGGTGCCATGATAGATGTCGATGGATGTTCCACTTCTGCTCCCTCAACGTCCAGATCTACTGATGCAGTGTCCTTGTTTTCACAAACATCTGGATTGACTGTCTTTGACAGCATGGCTTTTGAAACCTCTATCCTGAAGTCAAGAGGATTCTCACAACAGGTAATTCAAACTATGCTCAGAGGAAGGAAAGCTTCCTCAGGTCGCATTTATCACCGAATATGGCAAACCTATATTCATTGCTGCAGTGAACGGAATATGGACCCTAAGTCTTTCAGAGTTTCCAGGGTCTTAGCATTCCTTCAGGCAGGAATGGATAAAGGTTTGAAGGTGGTTTCCTTGAGAGTGCAAGTGTCGGCATTGACTGTATGGTTCCTAAAGAAAATTGCCAATTTACAGGATGTGCATACTTTTTTCCAGGGAATGCTGCGCATTCAACCTCCTTTTGTTCCTCCTACAGTGCCCTGGGACTTAAGTCTAGTCCTGAAAGCCCTTCAAGTTGCCCCGTTTGAACCAATCTTAAGTGGATCTTAAATGGTTAACAGCTAAAGTTCTCTTTCTACTGGTTATGGCGTCAGCTAGAAGAGTATCAGATTTGGGGGCATTATCATGTCATGCCCCATTCTTTTTTTTATCCAGATAAAGCAGTTCTCAGGACTAGATCTGGGTATCTTTCCGAAGGTGGTGTCTAAATTCCACCTTAATGAAAAAATTGTAGTCTCGGCTTTTCAGGTACCGGGCCTTTCTGCGGGAGCTGCATCGCTGGACGTGGTCCGTGCATTAAGGATCTATGTGGATCGTACGAGTGCCATCAGAAAGACAGATTCTCTCTTCATACGGATTTCACAAGAGTGGATGGGCTACTGATAAGCAGACGCTGGCAAGAATAGAGATGTGCACCGGACATTTTTCGGGTTTTGTGTTTTGGTTTTGGATTCGGTTCTGCGGCCGTGTTTTGGATTCGAACGCATTTTAGCAAAACCTCCCTTAAAAATTATTGTCGTATTCGGGTGTGTTTTGGATTTGGGTGGTTTTTTTTTCAAACAACCCTCAAAAACAGAATTTGGGGGTAATTTTGATCCTATAGTATTATTAACCTCAATAACCACAATTTCCACTCATTTCCAGTCTATTCTGAACACCTCACAGCTCACAATATTATTTTTAGTCCTATAATTTGCACCAAGGTCGCTGGATGACTAAGCTAAGTGACCCAAGTGGCCGGCACAAACACCTGGCCCATCTAGGAGTGACTCTGTAGTGTCAGACAGGATGGCATTTAAAAAATAGTCCCCAAACAGCACATGATGCAAAGAAAAGAGAAAAAGAGGTGCACTGTGGTCGCTGGATGGCTAAGCTAAGCGACACAAACACCTCAATATCACAGGAATTATTTGTTCTAATCAATGGTATTATTGGTCAAAATCACTGGAAGAAAATGACAAAATCACTGGAATTATTTGGCAAGATGACTGTAATTAATAATTATAAATCACTGATATTAATTGGTAAAATTTCGCTATCGCCTGCCTAGTGAAGTGGAATCTAGATGGGATTTTGTACCGGGAACACAATAACTTCATCAATTGTCTAAATCCCAATGCACTAATGGCGGAAAACGGGTGCACGTCTAACAGCGCACTGATTATACTGATCACTGATTATACTGATCAATCACTGATTATACTGAGCACTGATTATACTGAGAACTGATTATACTGATCACTGATTATACTGAGCACTGATTTTACTGAGCACTGATTTTACTGAGCACTGATTTTACTGAGCACTGATTTTACTGAGCACTGATTATAGTGAGCACTGATTATACTGATCACTGATTTTACTGAGCACTGATTTTACTGAGCACTGATTTTACTGAGCACTGATTATACTGATCACTGATTTTACTGAGCACTGATAATACTACAGAGAACTGACACTGAGCAGTGAGAACAGCACTGGACTATTGTACTGTAATATACTGGTCACCACAATGCAGCACTGACACTGAGCACAGATATTAAGCACTGATCAGGATACTAGAAGTGACACGGTGCAGCAAGATAATGCTATGGCCTACTGTACTGTACTACTATATACTGGTGGTCACCACAATGCAGCACTGTACTACTATATGCTGGTCACTGCAATGCAGCACAGATATTGAGCACTGATCAGGATACTAGAACTGAGTCTGACACAGAGCTGCAAGATACAGCATTGGCCTACTGTACTGTACTGTACTACTATATACTAGTGGTCACCACAATGCAGCACAGATATTGAGCACTGATCAGGATACTAGAACTGAGTCTGACACGGAGCTGCAAAATACAGCAATGGCCTACTGTAATGTACTACTATATACTGGTGGTCACCACAATGCAGAACTGTACTACTATATACTGGTCACAACAATGCAGCAGATATTGAGCACTGGTCAGGATACTAGAACTGAGTCTGACACGGAGTTGCAAGATACAGCAATGGCCTACTATACTGTACTACTATATACTGGTGGTCACCACAATGCAGCCCAGATATTGAGCACTGATCAGGAGAATAGAAGTGACACAGAGCTGCAAGATACAGCAATGGCCTACTATACTGTACTACTATATACTGGTGGTCACCACAATGCAGCACTGCACTACTATATACTGGTCACAACAATGCAGCATATATTGAGCACTGATCAGGAGAATAGAACTGAATCTGACATGGAGCTGCAAGATACAGCAATGGACTACTGTACTGTACTACTATATACTGGTGGTCACCACAATGCAGCACTGTACTACTATATACTGGTGGTCAGCACAATGCAGCACTGCACTACTATATACTGGCCACAACAATGCAGCAGATATTGAGCACTGGTCAGGATACTAGAACTGAGTCTGACACGGAGTGCAAGATACAGCAATGGACTACTGTACTGTACTAGTATATACTGGTGGTCACCACAATGCAGCACTGTACTACTATATACTGGTCACAACAATGCAGCATATATTGAGCACTGATCAGGAGAATAGAACTGAGTCTGACACGGAGCTGCAAGATACAGCAATGGACTTCTGTACTGTACTACTATATACTGGTGGTCACCACAATGCAGCACTGTACTACTATATACTCGTCACAACAATGCAGCAGATATTGAACACTGGTCAGGAGACTAGAACTGAGTCTGACACGGTGCTGAAAGATACAGCAATGGCCTACTATACTGTACTACTATATACTGGTGGTCACCACAATGCAGCACTGTACTACTATATACTGGTCACCAGAATGCAGCACAGATATTGAGCACTGATCAGGAGAATAGAAGTGACACAGAGCAGCAAGATACGGCAATGGCCTACTGTACTGTACTACTATATACTGGTGGTCACCACAATGCAGCACTGTACTACTATATACTGGTCACAACAATGCAGCAGATATTGAGCACTGATCAGGATACTAGAACTGAGTCTGACATGGAGCTGCAAGATACAGCAATGGCCTACTGTACTGTACTACTATATACTGGTGGTCACCACAATGCAGCACTGTACTACTATATACTGGTCACAACAATGCAGCAGATATTGAGCACTGAATCTGACACGGAGCTGCAAGATACAGCAATGGACTACTGTACTGTACTACTATATACTGGTGGTCACCACAATGCAGCACTGTACTACTATATACTGGTGGTCAGCACAATGCAGCACTGCACTACTATATCTAGTGATGTGCACCGGAAATTTTTCGGGTTTTGTGTTTTGGTTTTGGGTTCGGTTCCGCGGCCGTGTTTTGGGTTCGAACGCGTTTTGGCAAAACCTCACCGAATTTTTTTTGTCGGATTCGGGTGTGTTTTGGATTCGGGTGTTTTTTTCAAAAAACCCTAAAAAACAGCTTAAATCATAGAATTTGGGGGTCATTTTGATCCCATAGTATTATTAACCTCAATAACCATAATTTCCACTCATTTCCAGTCTATTCTGAACACCTCACACCTCACAATATTATTTTTAGTCCTAAAATTTGCACCGAGGTCGCTGGATGGCTAAGCTAAGCGACACAAGTGGCCGACACAAACACCTGGCCCATCTAGGAGTGGCACTGCAGTGTCACGCAGGATGGCCCTTCAAAAAAATACTCCCCAAACAGCACATGACGCAAAGAAAAAAAGAGGCGCAATGAGGTAGCTGTGTGACTAAGCTAAGCGACCCTAGTGGCCGACACAAACACCTGGCCCATCTAGGAGTGGCACTGCAGTGTCACGCAGGATGACCCTTCAAAAAAATACTCCCCAAACAGCACATGACGCAAAGAAAAAAAGAGGCGCAATGAGGTAGCTGTGTGACTAAGCTAAGCGACCCTAGTGGCCGACACAAACACCGGGCCCATCTAGGAGTGGCACTGCAGTGTCACGCAGGATGGCCCTTCAAAAAAATACTCCCCAAACAGCACATGACGCAAAGAAAAAAAGAGGCGCAATGAGGTAGCTGTGTGACTAAGCTAAGCGACCCTAGTGGCCGACACAAACACCTGGCCCATCTAGGAGTGGCACTGCAGTGTCACGCAGGATGGCCCTTCAAAAAAATACTCCCCAAACAGCACATGACGCAAAGAAAAAAAGAGGCGCAATGAGGTAGCTGTGTGACTAAGCTAAGCGACCCTAGTGGCCGACACAAACACCTGGCCCATCTAGGAGTGGCACTGCAGTGTCACGCAGGATGGCCCTTCAAAAATATACTCCCCAAACAGCACATGACGCAAAGAAAAAAAGAGGCGCAATGAGGTAGCTGTGTGACTAAGCTAAGCGACCTTAGTGGCCGACACAAACACCTGGCCCATCTAGGAGTGGCACTGCAGTATCACGCAGGATGGCCCTTCAAAAAAATACTCCCCAAACAGCACATGACGCAAAGAAAAATGAAAGAAAAAAGAGGTGCAAGATGGAATTGTCCTTGGGCCCTCCCACCCACCCTTATGTTGTATAAACAGGACATGCACACTTTAACGAACCCATCATTTCAGCGACAGGGTCTGCCACACGACTGTGACTGAAATGACTGGTTGGTTTGGGCCCCCACCAAAAAAGAAGCAATCAATCTCTCCTTGCACAAACTGGCTCTACAGAGGCAAGATGTCCACCTCATCATCATCGTCCGATTCATCACCCCTTTCACTGTGTACATCCCCCTCCTCACAGATTATTAATTCGTCCCCACTGGAATCCACCATCTCAGCTCCCTGTGTACTTTCTGGAGGCAATTGCTGCTGGTGAATGTCTCCATGGAGGAATTTATTATAATTCATTTTAATGAACATCATCTCCACATTTTCTGGAAGTAACCTCGTACGCCGATTGCTGACAAGGTGAGCGGCGGCACTAAACACTCTTTCAGAGTACACACTGGAGGGAGGGCAACTTAGGTAGAATAAATCCAGTTTCTGCAATGGCCTCCAAATTGCCTCTTTTTCCTGCCAGTATACGTACGGACTGTCTGACGTGCCTACTTGGATGCGGTCACTCATATAATCCTCCACCATTCTTTCAATGTTGAGAGAATCATATGCAGTGACAGTAGACGACATGTCAGTAATCGTTGGCAGGTCCTTCAGTCCGGACCAGATGTCAGCATCAGCAGTCGCTCCAGACTGCCCTGCATCACCGCCAGTGGGTGGGCTCGGAATTCGTAGCCTTTTCCTCGCACCCCCAGTTGCGGGAGAATGTGAAGGAGGAGATGTTGACGGGTCGCGTTCCGCTTGACTTGACAATTTTCTCACCAGCAGGTCTTTGAACCTCTGCAGACTTGTGTCTGCCGGAAAGAGAGATCCAACGCAGGTTTTAAATCTAGGATCGAGCACGGTGGCCAAAATGTAGTGCTCTGATTTCAACAGATTGACCACCCGTGCATCCTGGTTAAGCGAATGAAGGGCTCCATCCACAAGTCTCACATGCCTAGCGGAATCGCTCTGTTTTAGCTCCTCCTTCAATGCCTCCAGCTTCTTCTGCAAAAGCCTGATGAGGGGAATGACCTGACTCAGGCTGGCAGTGTCTGAACTGACTTCACGTGTGGCAAGTTCAAAAGGTTGCAGAACCTTGCACAACGTTGAAATCATTCTCCACTGCGCTTGAGACAGGTGCATTCCACCTCCTTTGCCTATATCGTGGGCAGATGTATAGGCTTGAATGGCCTTTTGCTGCTCCTCCATCCTCTGAAGCATATAGAGGGTTGAATTCCACCTCGTTACCACCTCTTGCTTCAGATGATGGCAGGGCAGGTTCAGGTGTTTTTGGTGGTGCTCCAGTCTTCTGTACGCAGTGCCTGTACGCCGAAAGTGGCCCGCAATTCTTCTGGTCACCGACAGCATCTCTTGCACGCCCCTGTCGTTTTTTAAATAATTCTGCACCACCAAATTCAAGGTATGTGCAAAACATGGGACGTGCTGGAATTTGCCCAGATGTAATGCACGCACAATATTGCTGGCGTTGTCCGATGCCACAAATCCCCAGGAGAGTCCAATTCTGCGGTAAGCCATTCTGCGATGATCTTCCTCAGTTGCCGTAAGAGGTTTTCAGCTGTGTGCGTATTCTGGAAAGCGGTGATACAAAGCGTAGCCTGCCTAGGAACGAGTTGGCGTTTGCGAGATGCTGCTACTGGTGCCGCCGCTGCTGTTCTTGCAGCGGGAGGCAATACATCTACCCAGTGGGCTGTCACAGTCATATAGTCCTGAGTCTGCCCTGCTCCACTTGTCCACATGTCCGTGGTTAAGTGGACATTGGGTACAACTGCATTTTTTAGGACACTGGTAACTCTTTTTCTGACGTCCGTGTACATTCTCGGTATCACCTGCCTAGAGAAGTGGAACCTAGATGGTATTTGGTAACGGGGGCACACTACCTCAAGCAATTCTCTAGTTCCCCGTGAACTAACGGCGGATACTGGACGCACGTCTAACACCAACATAGTTGTCAAGGCCTGAGTTATCCGCTTTGCAACAGGATGACTGCTGTGATATTTCATCTTCCTCGCAAAGGACTGTTGGACAGTCAATTGCTTACTGGAAGTAGTACAAGTGGTCTTCCGACTTCCCCTCTGGGATGACGATCGACTCCCAGCTGCAACAACAGCAGCGCCAGCAGCAGTAGGCGTTACACTCAAGGATGCATCGGAGGAATCCCAGGCAGGAGAGGACTCGTCAGACTTGCCAGTGACATGGCCTGCAGGACTATTGGCTTTCCTGGGTAAGGAGGAAATTGACACTGAGGGAGTTTGTGGTGTGGTTTGCGGGAGCTTGGTTACAAGAGGAAGGGATTTACTGGTCAGTGGACTGCTTCCGCTGTCGCCCAAAGTTTTTGAACTTGTCACTGACTTATTATGAATGCGCTGCAGGTGACGTATAAGGGAGGATGTTCCGAGGTGGTTAACGTCCTTACCCCTACTTATTACAGCTTGACAAAGGCAACACACGGCTTGACACCAGTTGTCCGCATTTCTGTTGAAATAATTCCACACTGAAGAGCTGATTTTTTTTGTATTTTGACCAGGCATGTCAATGGCCATATTCCTCCCACGGACAACAGGTGTCTCCCAGGGTGCCTGACTTAAACAAACCACCTCACCATCAGAATCCTCCTTGTCAATGTCCTCCCCAGCGCCAGCAACACCCATATCCTCATCCTGGTGTACTTCAACACTGACATCTTCAATTTGACTATCTGGACTGCGGGTGCTCCTTCCAGCACTTGCAGGGGGCGTGCAAATGGTGGAAGGCGCAAGCTCTTCCCGTCCAGTGTTGGGAAGGTCAGGCATCGCAACCGACACAATTGGACTCTCCTTGGGGATTTGTGATTTCGAAGAACGCACAGTTCTTTGCTGTGCTTTTGCCAGCTTAAGTCTTTTCTTTTTTCTAGCGAGAGGATGAGTGCTTCCATCCTCATGTGAAGCTGAACCACTAGCCATGAACATAGGCCAGGGCCTCAGCCGTTCCTTGCCACTCCGTGTCGTAAATGGCATATTGGCAAGTTTACGCTTCTCCTCAGACGCTTTTAATTTTGATTTTTGGGTCATTTTACTGATCTTTTGGCATTTCAACGTCTCGGCCATGACTAGTGGCAGCAGCTTCAGCACGAGGTGGAAGTGGATCTTGATCTTTCCCTATTTTTTTAACCTCCACATTTTTGTTCTCCATATTTTAATGCGCACAACTAAAAGCCACCACAGGTATACAATGTAGATGGATGGATAGTATAGTATTTTATTACTTATGGAGGACGAGTGACGACACAGAGGTAGGTACAGCCGTGGCCTACCGTACTGCTTATATATATAATATACTGTATAATAATAATAACGGACCTGGTGGACACTGTCAGCAGACTGTTAAACTAGTATGAAGAAAAAAAAAGCCACCACAGGTATACAATGTAGATGGATGGATACTATAGTATAGTATTAAATTACTTATGGACGACGAGTGCACTGATGACACAGAGGTAGGTACAGTCGTGGCCTACCGTACTGCTTATATATATAATATACTGTATAATAATAATAACGGACCTGGTGGACACTGTCAGCAGACTGCTAAACTAGTATGAAGAAAAAAAAAACACCACAGGTATACAATGTAGATGGATGGATAGTATAGTATTATATTACTTATGGACGACGAGTGCACTGACGACACAGAGGTAGGTACAGCCATGGCCTACCGTACTGCTATATATATATATATATATATATATAATATACTGTATAATAATAATAACGGACCTGGTGGACACTGTCAGCAGACTGCTAAACTAGTATGAAGAAAAAAAAAAACCACCACAGGTATACAATGTAGATGGATGGATAGTATAGTATTATATTACTTATGGACGACGAGTGCACTGACGACACAGAGGTAGGTACAGCCGTGGCCTACCGTACTGCTATCTCCTATATAATAGCCCTATTCTGTGACCTTGTGATTCATTTGCTAACGCTGGACGGAGTTACAACACTGGGCGGAGTTAGTCAAATGAGTCACAGAGATCTGGCCAAATCTACAGGAGACTAGGAGCAGAAGCAGATAGCATGGGCATTGGGCATGGCACAGGCATGGGTGCAGACCTCCCAGCTTTCTGCAGGAGCTTTATCCAGGCAGAAGGAGGGAAACACACTCGGCGAAAAGGGGGCGTGGCTTCACGGGAGGGCCCCGTTTTCGTCAGTGAGGGAGCATGCCCAGCGCTCTGTGAGCTGCTGGCATGCTCCCAGGGGCTGATTATGAGTCCGGGGGGCCCAGGGCACTTGTGACAGGGGAGCCCTATCTCATTGCTGTGCCTGCTGTGGGTTAGGGGCGTGGCCTAATCGCGCCCGCGTGGCCACGCCCCCTTATGCAAATTTCTATTTTTATTTTTATTTTTTTGATGGGATTTTGGCCCCTCAGCTAGGGCTAAATCCAGAGGAGGTGGGCGCTCCCCCCCTACACACCCGCACAGGGAGAAGAAAGCAGGGAGGCTGCTGCCTCCCTGCTACACCACAGACCTGCCAATATGCAGCAGCGTGTGCTGACTGTAGCACAAATGCTGCCGCTGTTGCTGGCAGGACGGGGGGGGAGCTTCTGAGCTGGGACAGAGCTACTCCAGCTGGGGGGCCCCCTAAAACTGTGGGGCCAACGGTACGTATCCCCTGCCCCCCCCCCCTTAATCCGGCTCTGCTACTGGAACCCCCCATTAATCCGTACCCCCTGATGCCCCCTCTCCCTCTGTCTCCACTATTCACCGCTGCTCTGCTAAGCAGAACAGCGAGTACAGGAGCTTTCCAACTGCCCCCCCACACCACCGCGGGACACTGCGACCCGCGGGTGGGACAGCGGGACAGACCCCAAAAAATGGGACTGTCCCACGAAAATCGGGACATTTGGGAGGTATGGGGGTGTGTGAGGGGTATGTCATACAGACAGACGGGCACCGGCTCACTGTGTGCTTGACCCCCCACATCGGCATACTCAGCAGGGGCTCTCTGGCGCGGAGGAGCGTCACTTTCTGGCACACTCCACACTTCTTAGCTGCAGTTTAGTGGGGCACCTGCCGCTGTGCAGGTTCCGTACTGCCTCTGTTATCTCCAGCCCCAGCAACCCCACCGCTAGCTGCAGCACTGCCACCCGCAGTGAGGTGCGCCCAGCTCCTTCACACACTTTAGCTGGCAGGTAGCGCTACAGAAATCCGAGCTGCTTGCAGGCTCCGACCCCCTCCTCCCTCCAGCCGCAGCGTCTCCTGGCAGCTAACCAGTCACTCCCAGTCTCCCCTTACCACAGTGCCCGGAAGCCGTGAGGTCCGCGCCACGTGCATGCTATGACCCCCTCCTCCCTCCAGCCGCAGCATCTCCTGGGGGCTAACCAGTCACTCCCAGTCTCACCTTACCACAGTGCCCGCCAGCTGCGCGAGGTCTGCGGTGTGTGACTGAGGAGGGGGGGAGGGATGCGGACGGGCAGAGGAAGCAGGAATCCAGCCTGAGAGAGTCAGCCATGCCAAGTCTCCAGCAGCAGCAGATCCCAACAGGTTGGAGTGGAACAGCAGCAGCCAGCAGCAGTGACTCCGGTAAGACACATCTGTCTGTCACCACTGTTTTGTCCCTAATACCAATCTCTCCCGTGCCCTGTGTTCTGTCATGTCCCTGTCACCCCTGGCCTTGCCCTGCCACCCTTATCCTGGCCCTTTCACCCTTATCCTGGCCCTGTCACCCTTATCCTGTCCCTATCATTTCTGTCCTGGCCCCGTCACCCCTGTCCTGGCCCCGTCACCCCTGTCCTGGCACCGTCACCCCTGTTCTGACCCTGTCACCCCTGTCCTGGCCCCGTCAACCCTGTACTGACCCTGTCACCCCTGTCCTGGCCCTGTTACTGCATACCCTCCAACTACCTTTTATGGCATATACAGTACCCGCAGCGCCTCCAGACCTCTGCCCAATGCACCACACCTCCGCACCTTCCCCTCCACCACATGCGGCACTCCACCCCTCCCCCACATGCTGTGCCTCCAGACCCCCTACACCACCCGTGGCTCCCACTCCTCCACCCCTTCACCACCCACAGCACCTCCAGGCCCCTTCCACCATTCACCCCCCTTATATGTCTCCCCCCACACCTGCCCCCCTCCACCCGCAGCATCTGCAGACACCCTCCTCCATCAGCGGTCCCCCCCTCACCCACCCCTCCCCCACCAATGGCACCCCCGCACCTGCCCCTCCACCACCTGCAGCACCTCCGGACCTCCTTTCCCATCCGCCGCAACACCCGTACCTGCCCCTACCCTACCCATGGTGCCTGCGGTCCCCTACCCCACCCCCGGCACTCCCGTCCCTTCCCATCCCACAGCACCTCCGGAACCCTTCATCCATCCACAACATCCCCACACCTGCCCCTCTCCCACCCGTGGCACCCCTGCCCCTCCCCCACCTTCAGTGCCTCCGAACCCCTCCCCCATCTGCATCCCCCACTCCTCTGCCCCTCCCCCACGCGCAGCACCTCCCGAACCTTCCCCATCCGGGCCCCACCCCCACTTCTGCCTCCCCTCCACCCGCAGCATCTACAGACACCATCCGCAGTCCCCCCCGCACCCGCTACATTCTGTACATCGTGCCCTGCAGGTGCTGTTCACGCCGTCGCAAGGGGCTGCGCCTCCTTCACCATCGCACGCCCTTTCATTGTGCAATATTTAACCACTAACAAAGGAATGCAGGTAATACTCCATATAATACAAATATTAAACCCCAGAAAGGCATGCAAGGGTTAAGGGGGCGTAGCCCCTTGCGACGGTGTGAAGAGCGCCCATAGGGCGCGATGAAGCACCTAGTATATATATATATATATATATATTATATACTGTATAATAATAATAACGGACCTGGTGGACACTGTCAGCAGACTGCTAAACTAGTATGAAGAAAAAAAAAACCACCACAGGTATACAATGTAGATGGATGGATAGTATAGTATTATATTACTTATGGACGACGAGTGCACTGACGACACAGAGGTAGGTACAGCCGTGGCCTACCGTACTGCTATATATATATATATAATATACTGTATAATAATAACGGACCTGGTGGACACTGTCAGCAGACTGCTAAACTAGTATGAAGAAAAAAAAAGCCACCACAGGAGTGTTTTTCAGGCAGACAAACGTATACTGGACTGGTGGTCACTGTCAGCAAAACTGTGCACTGTACTCCTGCTATAACTGCTCCCCAGTCCCCACAATTAGGCAGTGTGAGCAGTGCACTCAGCACAGATATATGCAGCAGTGCAGCACACTGAGTGAGCACAGATATGGTGGAGCGTTTTTTTTCAGGCAGAGAAACAACGGATTAAACTCACTGGTGGTATAATCAAAACCCTGCACTGTACTCCCTAACAGCTGCTCCCCGTCCCCAATCCTCCCCACAATTATAACTAAGTCACTCAGTCTTTTCTACTATAACGGAGAGGACGCCAGCCACGTCCTCTCCCTATCAATCTCAATGCACGTGTGAAAATGGCGGCGACGCGCGGCTCCTTATATAGAATCCGAATCTCGCGAGAATCCGACAGCGGGATGATGACGTTCGGGCGCGCTCGGGTTAACCGAGCAAGGCGGGAGGATCCGAGTCGCTCGGACCCGTGAAAAAAAAGGTGAAGTTCGGGCGGGTTCGGATCCCGAGGATCCGAACCCGCTCATCACTACTATATACTGGTCACAACAATGCAGCAGATATTGAGCACTGGTCAGGATACTAGAACTGAGTCTGACACGGAGCTGCAAGATACAGCAATGGCCTACTGTATTGTACTACTATATACTGGTGGTCACCACAATACAGCACACTGAGCACAGATATTGAGCTTTTCAGGTAGAGAATGTAGCCATGTCCTCTCCACTCAATCGACAATGCACGAGTGAAAATGGCTGCGACGCGCGGCTCTTTATATGGAATCAGAATCTCGCGAGAATCCGACAGCGGGATGATGACATTTTCCCCTGTTCGGGTTTTGCGTGTTAGGCTGGAAGAACCGAGGCTGCCTCGGACCCGTATAAACCACGTGAAGTTCGGGGGGGTTTGGATCTCGACGAATCAAACCCGCTCATCTCTAGGCAAGATGGCTTCGGATGACGATTTCAGAAGCATATTGTCAGGCTGATCTTCCTATTCCGGCTAATGTCTCTGCTCACTCTACTCATAACGTAGGTCCATCATGGGCAGAACAACGTGGTGCTTCAGTAGAACAGATATGTAAGGCGGCCACATGGTCTTCCATTAACACATTCATTAGACATTATGCCTTGGATACCTTTGCCTCTCATGACGCTGAATTCGGGAGAAGGATTCTCCTGTCCACTCAGGAGCGTCCCCACCACTAAAATCCCATTGTTATCCTGTGGATAACCTGTGGACCCTGCCGGAAAAATATACGTTATGGTAAGAACTTACCGTTGATAACGGTATTTCTCCTAAGTCCACAGGATCCACCCTGATACACCTGATTTGAGGATCATTTTACTCACTAACCTCTTCCTTCTTGTATGGAAGGGTGTGCATGTGTGTTCTTATCGCCTGATTAGGGCTCTCTATGATGCTCCTGCCTTGAGCTTTGGAATACGGGTGGTATTCATGTGACCGGCGGTCGGGTGACCGACAGTCACATGACCTCCTACACCATCCCGACCACTCACTATCCCGATGGTCGGCATGCCGACCAAGAGGGACTATTTCCACTCGTGGGTGTCCACGACACCCATAGAGTGGGAATAGAACCCGTGGCGACCGCAAGGGGCTTGCTGCACTCGCCCCTCTCCGCCGGGATCCCGGCGTCGGTATGCTGCCGGGATCCCGGCGTCGGTAAGCTGGCCGGCGGTCTCCTGACCGCCGGTCAGCCGTACTACACCCTTGGAATACAACTGATTTGCCTGAGCCAGGAAGCGGGGATATATGGATGGACCCGTTGCATGCTGGGAGGCCGGAAAGCTTTGACCGATTTGTGCAAATCCGCTGTCGCTTTATCATATCCCATTGTTATCCTGGGGATCCTGTGGACTTAGGAGAAATAACGTTATCAATGGTAAGATCTTACCATAACGTATATATAACATCAATAGCAAAATATCAATATTACAGCTATCAAAAAAATGGGAGGCATTCAATATCCCGGCTGTCAGGATCCCGGTGCTCAGCATACCGTCGCCGGGATACCGACACCTATTCTCCCTCCAGGGGTGTCCATGACTCCCCTGGAGGGAGATTAAATAGCGTGATAGCGCACCACCGCTCTCATGCACTCGCCCCGCTGACAGCATTCCGGCGGTCAGGATCCCGACAGCCAGGATTTCGATACCAACCCAAAAAATATATAAGTATGTAAACCCGACAGCAATGAAGAAATACAGCAGTGGACATAGAACTTATAAAAGACATAAATGTCAGCAGAGGGGCTAAAGTTAAAGCACTTAAATGGACAACATATTAATACCAGATTGCTCATTAAGCTTTGGGTCCAACGTCCCAAGGCGGAAAATCCATAGTGCCTCACATTATAAAAGAAGCAAACCTCAATTACCTCCACGTATTAATGGTGGAATGTGACCAATCATACGGTATCGTAAAAAGACTGTGTGATGCATGGGCAAAATGCCTCGCTGGTACCTTCAACCATAGCTGCTTTTATAGAAGAACAATGGGCAGACAAACGTATGACAGTCCACAAGAACAAATAATTTGAAAGACAGGGAATTTGGTGTTTCATGTGAGCCTAAAAAGAATCTGTAATGGTTTCTCAGTATGAGGATGATAAAATGTATCACCTGGGATTGAAAAAATGGCAGGTTACATATGTACAACTTTTCTCAGTGATACCTAAATCTATACTTTTTGAAATATCTGTTTTGACCAAAATGTCTCTTAAGTTGCATCCCCGACTATAGCGTGGCATGATACGTGTGTCAGTAAGGTTAAGATCCGTATCGGATTTAATGATGGGCCAAAGTTTTTTTGAGACTTTATTAATTACTGGGCTTGCATGATTACATTTATTGACCCAAGGTAAATCCGGAGACTGTGCTTTATTCTAAAGGGTAAATAATGAGGCTCTATCAATAGCAAGAACCTTACGTTTACTTTGTTGTAAGTGGCTCCGGTTATAACCAAGTGCAATATATTTTCAATCATAATGTCCATCTGTAATTCCGCTTGGATGGGGTCTGACGTTATGTGCTTAACTCGCAAAAGCTGGGAGTAGGGTAATCCCTTAATCATTGCTTTTGGATGACATCTAGTAGAAAACAATAAATTGTTTCTATCTGTCGGCTAGTGAATATCAACCCCCCTCTTTGCACTAAATTTCCAGATCTAAAAAATGAACCATATTAAAGCTAACATCAATATAGCAACTGGGAAAAAGAATGTGGTTAGCAATAAGTGGGTCAGAAAAGAAAACAGAACCCTCAATATCAAACATAAAGTATTGGTGTATGGGGGTGCTACCGCAGCCCCCATTGCGCAACCAATCTGTTGTAAATATAACTAATTATCATACAGGAAAAAGTTCTTTGTCAAAATCAAATGTAACAACTTGATTATTAAGGTAGCATCAGGTCCAGTATAACAAGGATGCCGTGTCAGAAAGCGTCTTACAAAGGACAGTCCCATCTCATGGGGAATTGCCGTATATAGGTTACAAACATCGAAGGTGAACGTGCAGATGTACCAGTCAAGAATCGGAAGTCCTTGCAATTTAGTAAGTAGGGATGAAGTATCAAGCAGATAACATGGATGTTCCCTAATAAAGGGCTGAGGTAGGTTGAAAAAGACCCCCATGCATGTCAATGATGGGTCTATGGGGGGGCTTAACCATCGATTTGTGAAACTTAGGTATAGTATAAAAAATAGGTACTAAGGGATGAGCAGGCTCTCTCTAAGTTCAGAAGGAATGATGTTATTTTCAACCACAAAATGTAGAATCATTGAAAGTTCAGTTTTAAACAACTTCAAGGAATCTCCTGGAAGTAAACGGTAGGTGTTGACATCCATAGGCGAAACTAGACATTTGGTAATGGGTGGTCCCAGTTCCAACCCCTCGCCAGAACTCGTGCAAATGGCAGGCACCACCTGATTGTGTCCTCACCAGAATATACTGTATATCTGTCTTTTACCACTCATTCCCAAAGCCTTGTAAGTCCAATGACCTTTCAATGCTCACAGAACTTTTGTCCCCGCATCTATTCTGCACCTCATCATCCTTTTGCTGACACATGATGCACCCCAAGCCCAGGGCAAGATTAAGAATGCCCCCCCCCCCAAAAAAAAAAAAAGATCTCCAAAAGGAAAATTTTGTGCATGTGCCACTAACTGACAGGCCTCCTATATAGTAATAAATAATAATAATAATAATAATAATAATAATAATAATAATAATGTTGTTATTAAATGACAGGCCTCTTATATAGTAATATATTATAATTTCTGTTTCTGAGTGACAGGCCTCCTATATAGTAATATGTAATTAATAATAATAATAATAATAATAAGTTACTAAATGATAGGCCTCCTATATAGTAATTAAATAATAATAATAACAATAATAATAATAATAATAATAATAATAATTTACTAAATAACAGGCATCCAATAAAGTAATAAATATGATGATGAAGAAGAAGAAGTTACTAAATGACAGGCCTCCTATATAGTAATAAATAATAATAATAATAAGTTACTAAATGACAGGCATCCTATATAGTAATATAATAATAATAATAATAATAATACGTTACTAAATGACAGGCATCCTATATAGTAATATAATAATAATAATAGTTACTAAACGACAGGCATCCTATATAGTAATATATAATAATAATAATAATAATAATAATAATAAAAATAATGATGTTACTAAATTAAAGGCCTCCTATATAGTAATAAATAATAATAATAATAATAATAATAATAATAATAATAGTTACTAAACGACAGGCATCCTATATAGTAATATAATAATAATAATAATAATAATAGTTACTAAACGACAGGCATCCTATATTGTAATATATATTATTATTATTATTATTAGCAGTTTCTTATATAGCGCAGCATATTCCGTTGCGCTTTACAATTAGAACAACAGTTATAGAACAAAACAGGGCAAAGACAGACATAGCGGTAGGAAGGCCCTGCTCGCAAGCTTACAATCTATAGGGAAATAGGTATTGATACACAAGGATAGATGCTACCTGTTACATAAAGGCCCTCATTCCGAGTTGATCGGTCGCATTGCGAATTTAGCAGAGTTACACACGCTAAGCCGCCGCCTACTGGGAGTGAATCTTAGCTTCTTAAAATTGCGACCGATGTATTCGCAATATTGCGATTACTAACTACTTAGCAGTTTCTGAGTAGCTCCAGACTTACTCTGCCTGTGCGATCATTTCAGTGCTTGTCGTTCCTGGTTGACGTCACAAACACACCCAGCGTTCGCCCAGGCACTCCCACCGTTTCCCCGGCCACTCCTGCGTTTTTTCCGGAAACGGTAGCGTTTTCAGCCACACGCCCCTGAAACGCCGTGTTTCCGCCCAGTAACACCCATTTCCTGTCAATCACATTACGATCGCCGGAGCGAAGAAAAAGCCGTGAGTAAAATTACTTTCTTCATAGTAAAGTTACTTGGCGCAGTCGCAGTGCGAACATTGCGCATGCGTACTAAGCGGATTTTCACTGCGATGCGATGAAAAATACTGAGCGAACAACTCGGAATGAGGGCCAATGTTTCCCCAGATTGCTAGGTTCTTAATGGGTTGTATGATATGATCACCCAGCAATGTTGGAAGACAAAATGTGAGGTTATGGGGACTGTGCAGAGGGAATGTAACTGGATAGGGAAGCATTGAAGGTTATGTATGTGGGTCAGGAATTTGGTAGGCTTGTCTGAAGAGATGAGTTTTCAGGGAACGTTTAAAGGTTTGGAGACTAGTGGAAAGTCTTATTGTGCCGCCGAGTGATGAGCGGATTCGGTTTTACTCGGTTTTACTCGGTTCTCAAAACCGAATCTTATTGGCTCACGGATGTCACGTGTTTTGGATAGCCAATAAGATTCGGTTTTGAGAACCGAGTAAAACCGAGTAAGGACATTCCACAGAGTGGGTGCAGCCCGGGTAAAGTCCTGTAATTTTGAGTGGGAACAGGTAATACATCTGGATGAGAGACGCAGATCTTGTGCAGAGCGGAGGGGTCTGGTAGGGAGATATTTTGAGATGAGTGAGGAGATGTATGATGGAGATGTATTATTATAATAATAATAATAATAATAATAATAAAAATGATGTTACTAAATGAAAGGCCTCCTATATAGTAATAAATAATAATAATAATAATGTTATTAAATGACAGGCCTCTTATATAGTAATAATAAGATTTTAAACCTACCGGTAAATCTATTTCTCCTAGTCCGTAGAGGATGCTGGGGACTCCTTAAGGACCATGGGGTATAGACGGGCTCCGCAGGAGATAGGGCACCTAAAAAGAACTTTGACTATGGGTGTGCACTGGCTCCTCCCTCTATGCCCCTCCTCCAGACCTCAGTTAGAGAACTGTGCCCAGAGGAGATGGACAATACAAGGCAGGATTTAGCAATCCAAGGGCAAGATTCATACCAGCCCACACAAATCATACCATGTAACCTGGAACATACATAACCAGTTAACAGTATGAACAAAAACAACAGTAACGGTCCTATACCGATGTCAACTGTAACATAACCCTTATGTAAGCAACAACTATATACAAGTCTTGCAGAGTTTCCACGCTGGGACGGGCGCCCAGCATCCTCTACGGACTAGGAGAAATAGATTTACCGGTAGGTTTAAAATCTTATTTTCTCTTACGTCCTAGAGGATGCTGGGGACTCCGTAAGGACCATGGGGTTTATACCAAAGCATCCAATCGGGCGGAGAGTGCGTATGACTCTGCAGCACCGACTGAGCAAACGCTAGGTCCTCATCAGCCAGGGTATCAAACTTGTAGAACTTAGCAAAAGTGTTTGACCCCGACCAAGTCGCCGCTCGGCAAAGTTGTAAAGCCGAGACACCTCGGGCAGCCGCCCAAGAAGAGCCCACCTTCCTAGTGGAATGGGCCTTAACCGAATTTGGTACCGGCAATCCAGCCGTAGAGTGAGCCTGCTGAATCGTATTACAGATCCAGCGAGCAATAGTCTGCTTTGAAGCAGGAGCACCAATCTTATTGGCCGCATACAGGACAAACAGAGCCTCTGTTTTCCTAATTCTAGCCGTCCTGGCTACATAAATCTTTAAGGCCCTGACTACGTCTAGGGATCTGGAATCCTCCAGGTCACCGGTAGCCACAGGCACCACAATAGGTTGATTCATATGGAACGAAGAAACCACTTTAGGCAAAAATTGCGGACGTGTCCTCAATTCAGCTCGATCCACATGAAAAAATCAAGTAGGGGCTCTTGTGTGAGAGAGCCGCCAATTCTGACACTTGCCTTGCTGATGCTAAGGCCAACAACATGACCACCTTCCAAGTCTGAAATTTCAACTCAACCTTGTTAAGCGGTTCAAACCAGTGTGATTTTAGGAACTGCAACACCACGTTCAGGTCCCATGGTGCCACTGGAGGCACAAAAGGGGGCTGGATGTGCAGCACTCCCTTTACAAACGTCTGGACTTCTGGAAGAGAAGCCAATTCCTTCTGAAAGATAATCGAGAGGGACGAAATCTGTACCTTAACCGAGCCTAATTTCAGGCCCATATCCACTGCTGTCTGTAGGAAGTGGAGAAAACGACCCAGATGAAAATCATCCGTAGGTGCATTCATGGTCTCACACCAAGACACATACTTTCACCAGATACGGTGATAATGTTTTATCGTCACCTCCTTCCTAGCCTTTATTAAAGTAGGGATGACCTCTTCCGGAATCCCCTTTTTTGCTAGGATTCGGCGTTCAACCGCCATGCCATCAAACGTAACCGCGGTAAGTCTTGAAATACACAGGGCCCCTGCTGCAACAGGTCTTCCCTCAGAGGAAGAGGCCAGGGGTCTCCTGTGAGCATCTCTTGTAGATCCGAGTACCAGGCCCTTCGAGGCCAGTCTGGGACAACGAGTATCGTCTGTACTCTTCTTCGTCTTATGATCCTCAACACTTTCGTGATGAGAGGAAGAGGAGGAAACACGTAGACCGATTCGAACTCCCACGGTGTTACCAGTGTGTCTACTGCTACTGCTTGAGGGTCCTGAGACCTTTTTCGCAATACCTCCGAAGTTTTTTGTTGAGGCGTGACGCCATCATGTCTATTTGAGGGGTTCCCCAAAGACGTGTTACGTCTGCAAAGACTTCTTGATGAAGTCCCCACTCTCCTGGATGGAGATCTTGTCTGCTGAGGAAGTCTGCTTCCCAGTTGTCTACTCCCGGAATGAAGACAGCCGACAGAGCGCTTACATGATTTTCCGCCCAGCGAAGAATCCTTGTGGCTTCCGCCATCGCGACTCTGCTTCTTGTCCCGCCTTGGCGGTTCACATGAGCCACTGCTGTGACATTGTCTGATTGAATCAGAACCGGTAGGTTTCGAAGAAAACTCTCCGCTTGTCGAAGGCCGTTGTAAATGGCCCTGAGTTCCAACACATTGATGTGTAGACAGGACTCCTGGTCTGACCAAAGACCCTGAAAAGTCTTTCCGTGTGACCGCTCCCCATCCTCGTAGGCCGCCACCATTTTTCCCAGAACTCGAGTGCATTGGTGAACTGACACTCTTTTCGGTTTTAGCAGTTCTCTGACCATGTTCTGGATGTCTTGGGCCTTCTCTATTGGGAGAAAGACCTTCATTTGTTCCGTATCCAGTATCATACCTAGGAACGGTAGTCGAGTTGTCGGAATCAACTGTGACTTTGGTAGATTTAGAATCCAACTGTGTTGCTGGAGCACTCTCAGAGAGAGCACCACACTGCTCAGCAATTTCTCCCTTGATCTCGCTTTAATCAGGAGATCGTCCAAGTATGGGATAATTGTGACTCCATGCTTGCGCAGGACCACCATCATTTCCGCCATTATTTTGGTGAAAATCCTCAGGGCCGTGGAAAGTCCAAACGGCAACGTCTGAAATTGGTAATGACAATCCTGTACAGCGAATCTCAGGTATTCCTGATGGGGGGCATATATGGGGACATGAAGGTATGCATCCTTTATGTCCAGAGACACCATAAACTCCCCCTCCTCCATGTTGGCTATTATCACTCTGAGAGATTCCATTTTGAATTTGAATCTTTTTATGTACAGGTTTAGGGATTTCAGATTTAAAATCGGTCTGACCGTACCATCCGGTTTCGGGACCACAAATAGGGTTGAATAGTAACCTCTTCCCTGCTGGTACAAGGGAACCTTGATTATCACTTGCTGTATACACAGCGTTTGAATTGCAGCTAACACTATATCCCTTTCCGATGTGGAAGCTGGTAGGGCCGATTTGAAAAATCGACGCGGGGGCACATCCTCGATTTCTAATTTGTAACCCTGGGAAACTATTTCCAACACCCAGGGATTCAGGTCCGAACTGACCCAGGCCTGACTGAAAAGTCGAAGACGTGCCCCCACCGGTGCGGACTCCCTCAGGGGAGTCCCAGCGTCATGCTGTGGGTTTTGGAACAGCCGGGGAGGACTTTTGTTCCTGGGCACCTGCCGAAGCAGGTGCTCTCTTGCCTCTGCCCTTACCTCTGGCGAGGAAAGAGGATCCCCGACCTCTTTTGGACTTGTGCGACCGAAAGGACTGCATCTGATAGGGTGTTGCTTTCTTTTGCTGTTGGGGAATATATGGTAAAAAATTAGATTTACCTGCTGTAGCTGTGGAAACCAGGTCCGTCAGCCCATCCCCAAACAATACATCACCCTTATAGGGTAGTACTTCCATATGTTTTTTTGAATCCGCATCACCCGTCCATTGGCGAGTCCATAAGGATCTTCTCGCTGAGATAGACATGGCATTGGCCCTGGAAGCTAGCAATCCAATGTCCCTTTGAGCATCCCTCATAAATAAGACTGCGTCTTTTATATGGGCTAGAGTTAGGAATATAGTATCCTTATCCATAGTATCAAATTGATCTGTCAGCTCATCTGTCCAAGCTGCAATTGCGCTACACACCCATGCCGACGCAATCGTCGGTCTTAACACAGCACCCGTATGAGAATAAATACCCTTTAATGTAGTTTCTTGCCTGCGATCTGCAGGGTCCTTAAGGGCCGCTGTGTCAGGAGACGGTAGCGCCACTTTCTTGGACAAGCGCGTCAGGGCCTTGTCCACAGTGGGGGGTAATTCCCAAATCTCCCTGTCCTGCTTAGGGAAAGGGTATGCCATAAAAACTCTTTTGAGGATCTGCGGTCTCTTATCCGGAGTCTCCCAAGCTTTTCCAAAGAACTCATTTAATTCATGAGATGTGGGAAAATTAATAATCTGTTTCTTTTCCTTAAACATGTGTACCCTTGTGTCGGGGACCGAGGGTTCATCCTCAATATGCAACACATCCCTTATTGCCACAATCATACACTGAATGGTTTTAGTCACCCTAGGGTGCAATTTTACTTCATCATAGTCGACACTGGAATCAGAATCCGTGTCTGTAGTAGTGTCTTGTGTCAAGGGACGCTTTTGAGACCCCGACGGGCCCTGTGAGTCGGTCCAATCTGAGGATTGACCGCCTGATGTCCCCCCTAAACCAGCCTTATCAAGCCTTTAATGTAAAGATGCCACACTTGCATGCCACGTATGCCACATATCCATCCAATCTGGAGTCGGCACAACCGACGGGGACACACCACTCATTTGCTCCACCTCCTCCTTGGAGAAGCGTTCCGCCTCAGACATGTCGACACACACGTACCGACACCCCACACACACAGGGAGTTACTTATAAGGGGACAAAACCCCAACCAGGCCCTTAGGAGAGACAGAGAGATAGAGTATGCCAGCACACACCCAGCGCTTAAAAACACTGGAATATATGACCAGATAGTGCTGTTATATGTATATAATTGTAATCTCCACTCACTGCGTCGCCAAAGTGCCCCCCTCCTCTTTTTTCCAGCCTGTGAAGCTCAGCAGGGGAGAGAACAGGGAGCCAGCGTTTCCTCGTGCAGTCTCTGTGGAGAAAATGGCGCTGGTTAGTGCTGAGGATCAAGCCCCGCCCACCCGACGGCGGGCTTCGGTCCCATCAACTTTGTATAGAAAAAATGGCGGGGGTTACCGGATTTACTGTGCCACAGCCTAATCCATGTGTATCCATGCCAAAATGAGGAATATTGCTGCCCCCCCCCCCCCCCCCCCGCTGTGCCCTGCACCCTTCAGTGCCTGCTTGTGTGTGTGTGACTGGGAGCAATGGCGCGCCGCTTACCGCTGCGCGCTTACCTCATGGAGATCTGATGTCTTCTGCCGCCTGAAGTCTTCTTTGCCTTCTCATACTCACCCGGCTTCTATCTTCGGCATCTGTGAGGAGGACGGCGGCGCGGCTCCGGGACGAACCCCAGGTGAAAACTGTGTTCCGACTCCCTCTGGAGCTAATGGTGTCCAGTAGCCTTAGAAACAGTGCCAAACTTAACAAGCCAGCTCTGCTTCTCTCTCCTCGGTCCCACGATGCAGGCTCCCTGTTGCCAACAGGACTCCCTGAAAATAAAAAACCTAACAAAATTCTTTTTCCACAGAAAACTCTGGAGAGCTCTCTGCAGTGCACCCATTCTCCTCTGGGCACAAGATCTAACTGAGGTCTGGAGGAGGGGCATAGAGGGAGGAGCCAGTGCACACCCATAGTCAAAGTTCTTTTTAGGTGCCCTATCTCCTGCGGAGCCCGTCTATACCCCATGGTCCTTACGGAGTCCCCAGCATCCTCTAGGACGTAAGAGAAATATTATAATAACTGTTTCTGAGTGACAGGCCTCCTATGTAGTAATATATAATAATAATAATAATAATAATAACAATAAATTACTAAATGACAGGCATCCTATATAGTAATATAATAATAATAATAATAATAATAATAATAGTTACTAAACGACAGGCATCCTATATAGTAATATATAATAATAATAATAATAATAATAATACATTACTAAATGACAGGCATCCTATATAGTAATATAATAATAATAATAATAATAATAATAATAATAGTTACTAAATGACAGGCATCCTATATAGTAATATAATAATAATAATAATAATAATAATAATAATAATAATAATAATAATAATAGTTACTAAACAACAGGCATCCTATATAGTAATATATAATAATAATAATAATAATAATAATAATAATAATGTTATTAAATGACAGGCCTCTTAAATAGTAACTAGGTGCTTCATCGCGCCCTACGGGCGCTCTTCACACCGTCGCAAGGGGCTACGCCCCCTTAACCCTTGCATGCCTTTCTGGGGTTTAATATTTGTATTATATGGAGTATTACCTGCATTCCTTTGTTAGTGGTTAAATATTGCACAATGAAAGGGCGTGCGATGGTGAAGGAGGCGCAGCCCCTTGCGACGGCGTGAACAGCACCTGCAGGGCACGATGTACAGAATGTAGCGGGTGCGGGGGGGACTGCGGATGGTGTCTGTAGATGCTGCGGGTGGAGGGGAGGCAGAAGTGGGGGTGGGGCCCGGATGGGGAAGGTTCGGGAGGTGCTGCGCGTGGGGGAGGGGCAGAGGAGTGGGGGATGCAGATGGGGGAGGGGTCCAGAGGCACTGAAGGTGGGGGAGGGACAGGGGTGCCACGGGTGGGAGAGGGGCAGGTGTGGGGATGTTGTGGATGGATGAAGGGTTCCGGAGGTGCTGTGGGATGGGAAGGGATGGGAGTGCCGGGGGTGGGGTAGGGGACCGCAGGCACCATGGGTAGGGTAGGGGCAGGTACGGGTGTTGCGGCGGATGGGAAAGGAGGTCCAGAGGTGCTGCAGGTGGTGGAGGGGCAGGTGCGGGGGTGCCATTGGTGGGGGAGGGGTGGGTGAGGGGGGGACCGCTGATGGAGGAGGGTGTCTGCAGATGCTGCGGGTGGAGGGGGGCAGGTGTGGGGGGAGGCATATAAGGGGGGTGAATGGTGGAAGGGGCCTGGAGGTGCTGTGGGTGGTGAAGGGGTGGAGGAGTGGGAGCCACGGGTGGTGTAGGGGGTCTGGAGGCACAGCATGTGGGGGAGGGGTGGAGTGCCGCATGTGGTGGAGGGGAAGGTGCGGAGGTGTGGTGCATTGGGGAGAGGTCTGGAGGCGCTGCGGGTACTGTATATGCCATAAAAGGTAGTTGGAGGGTATGCAGTAACAGGGCCAGGACAGGGGTGACAGGGTCAGTACAGGGTTGACGGGGCCAGGACAGGGGTGACAGGGTCAGAACAGGGGTGACGGTGCCAGGACAGGGGTGACAGGGCCAGGACAGAAATGATAGGGACAGGATAAGGGTGACAGGGCCAGGATAAGGGTGAAAGGGCCAGGATAAGGGTGGCAGGGCAAGGCCAGGGGTGACAGGGACATGACAGAACACAGGGCACGGGAGAGATTGGTATTAGGGACAAAACAGTGGTGACAGACAGATGTGTCTTACCGGAGTCACTGCTGCTGGCTGCTGCTGTTCCACTCCAACCTGTTGGGATCTGCTGCTGCTGGAGACTTGGCATGGCTGACTCTCTCAGGCTGGATTCCTGCTTCCTCTGCCCATCCGCATCCCTCCCCCCCTCCTCAGTCACACACCGCAGACCTCGCGCAGCTGGCGGGCACTGTGGTAAGGTGAGACTGGGAGTGACTGGTTAGCCCCCAGGAGATGCTGCGGCTTGAGGGAGGAAGGGGTCATAGCATGCACGTGGCGTGGACCTCACGGCTTCCGGGCACTGTGGTAAGGGGAGACTGGGAGTGACTGGTTAGCTGCCAGGAGACGCTGCGGCTGGAGGGAGGAGGGGGCCGGAGCCTGCAAGCAGCTCGGATTTCTGTAGCGCTACCTGCCAGCTAAAGTGTGTGAAGGAGCTGGGCGCACCTCACTGCGGGTGGCAGTGCTGCAGCTAGCGGTGGGGTTGCTGGGGCTGGAGATAACAGAGGCAGTACGGAACCTGCACAGCGGCAGGTGCCCCACTAAACTGCAGCTAAGAAGTGTGGAGTGTGCCAGAAAGTGACGCTCCTCCGCGCCAGAGAGCCCCTGCTGAGTATGCCGATGTGGGGGGTCAAGCACACAGTGAGCCGGTGCCCGTCTGTCTGTATGACATACCCCTCACACACCCCCATACCTCCCAAATGTCCCGATTTTCGTGGGACAGTCCCATTTTTTGGGGTCTGTCCCGCTGTCCCACCCGCGGGTCGCAGTGTCCCGCGGTGGTGTGGGGGGGCAGTTGGAAAGCTCCTGTACTCGCTGTTCTGCTTAGCAGAGCAGCGGTGAATAGTGGAGACAGAGGGAGAGGGGGCATCAGGGGGTACGGATTAATGGGGGGTTCCAGTAGCAGAGCCGGATTAAGGGGGGGGGGGGGGCAGGGGATACGTACCGTTGGCCCCACAGTTTTAGGGGGCCTCCCGGCTGGAGTAGCTCTGTCCCAGCTCAGAAGCTCCCCCCGTCCTGCCAGCAACAGCGGCAGCATTGTGCTACAGTCAGCACACGCTGCTGCATATTGGCAGGTCTGTGGTGTTGCAGGGAGGCAGCAGTCTCCCTGCTTTCTTCTCCCTGTGCGGGTGTGTAGGGGGAGCGACCACGTCCTCTGGATTTAGCCCTAGCTGAGGGGTCAAAATCCCATAAAAAAAAAAAAAAAAAAAAAAAAAAAATCGGAATTTGCATAAGGGGGCGTGGCCGCGCGGGCCGCGATTAGGCCACGCCCCCAACCCACAGCAGGCACAGCAATGAGATAGGGCTCCCCTGTCTCAAGTGCCCTGGGCCCCCCGGACTCATAATCAGCCCCTGGGGGCATGCCAGCAGCTCACAGAGCGCTGGGCATGCCCCCTCACTGACGAAAACGGGGCCCTCCCGTGAAGCCACGCCCCCTTTTCGCCGAGTGTGTTTCCCTCCTTCTGCCTGGATAAAGCTCCTGCAGAAAGCTGGGAGGTCTGCACCCCTGCCTGTGCCATGCCCAATGCCCATGATATCTGCTTCTGCTCCTAGTCTCCTGTAGATTTGGCCAGATCTCTGTGACTCATTTGACTAACTCCGCCCAGTGTTGTAACTCCGCCCAGCGTTAGCAAATGAATCACAAGGTCACAGAATAGGGCTATTATATAGGAGATATATTATAATAACTGTTTCTGAGTGACAGGCCACCTATATATAATATTTAATAATAATAAGTAAAAAAATAAAGTTTCTGAATGACAGGTCTTCCATTCAGAAATACCAGAATAATCGTCACTAGAATAGGATACAATATGAGTTACTATGTGCTTGTTGGCCAGCAGACCTTTCATGTTCAGGTAGACAGATATGGGAAACACTCTGTGAACACTATTTCTCCTCTATGAAGACCCTTGTGGACCCCCTGCAGCAGCCTGCAATGGGTTGGGTATGAAATCTCAACAGTCACAATCCTGACAGTCAGAATGCCGACAGTGGCATCCCAATGGTCAAAATCCAGATGGAACCCAGTATTTTAACTGGGATCCGGTCTGAAGATCGACACTGTCTAGGTGTACAACGTTAAGGTTGACCACTATAGGTCGACAGTCACTAGGTCGACAGGGTTGGAAGGTCGACAGGGTTTCTAGGTCGACATGTGCTAGGTCAAAAGGTCGACATGAGTTTTTCAAAATGTTTTATCTTTTTGAACTTTTTCATACTTAACGATCCACGTGGACTACGATTGGAATGATAACCTGTGCCGAGTGAAGCGGTAGCGGAGCGAGGCACCTTGCCTGAAGCTCGCTTGCCATGCAAGGGGACACGGTGCACTAATTGGGTTCCCGGTCACTCTTCGAAGAAAATGACACAAAAAAAAAAAACACCTCATGTCGTCCTTTTGACCTGTCGACCTAGCACATGTCGACCTAGAAACCCTGTAGACCTTCCAACCCTGTCGACCTAATGACTGTCGACCTATAGTGGTCGACCTAAACATTGTCGACCTAGACACTGTCGATCTAATGATCCACACCCATTTTAACCCTACACCTAACCCTAATCCATTCCTCCCACAGCCTAACACTAACCTTCTGCCCCCCCTGCATTTTAACCCTAACCTCCCTTCCCCACTGCCTAAACCAAACCTCTCCACCCCCACAGCCTAACCTCCCCTAGTGCCTAACTCTAACCCCTGTACTCACCATTAGGATTCTGACCATTGGGATTCTGCTGTGTGGATCCTGACTGCAACCCGCCTGCAACACCAGAGACTAGCATAAAGCATTCCAGTTTATCTGATTTGCGCTATCAGCATGGAGAATTTAGTCACTGACCAGGATAATATATTGTACAATGGTACATGGAGTCTGGTGTCTGTGTAACAATGTATACACACAAGTCTGTTCTAATCATTTCCACCAACTCTGTGTACGAAAATGTGACAGGTATATTATTTTATAAGTTATGAATCCACTCAGACACCCATCATCCGCTCTCAGCTACTGTTTTATCTTTTAAAATATGATTAATATCCTGTCAGCTGTTACCAAAAGCTGCCAGCAGCCTGCATGACAACCATACACTACTGGGACAGACTGAATGCCACATTGCCTACTGCATAGCCAGATTAAGATGGTGTGCAGGGCATACTATACCCCGGGCCCCCCTTTGACAGGTGGCCCCCCTGGCCAGAGCACACTGACATCACTAGCTCTCCCTCTTGTGCAACAGCAGAACCAGACAACCAGAATGTGAGAAGGACAGTATGCAGTACAGACAGAGACACAGGAGTATCATGTTTCCTTAGATACCGATGGAGCTTCCCGACCAGAGGAGAGATAGATAACAGGTTACACAGGACCCAGCCACCTACTCCATGCCAGGGTGTCTGGGTCCTGTGTAACCTGTTATCTAATGGGAGCATTAAGTCTAAAGAGAGAAAGAGATATACACACACATAGAGTCCTCCTGAGTCATGTCCCAGTGTGTAAGTAGTACAGAAACTCCTGCTATTATATTCTTGCAAGATAAATTTTAGATTTTATTTATCTGTGTATGTTAATGTTGTTTTATGTTTTATTTGTGTCACTACAAGAAAACTTTACAAAATTGTTGTCTCTCAATCAGTTGGAGCTATAAACAGTACCCAGGCATTATTAAACTATTAGTTAAAATCTAATATACACCATTGGTTTGAATTTAATATACACAATTTATACCTCCCACCATGACCCATTTCAGGAGGGGCAAAATGCTCTCTACCTGGACTTCCTTCTTAATTTATGATTGCAATCACCATCTGTTGAAATACCTTTCTTATCAATTAAATAGTTCAACACAGATGATGCCAATCATATTTTAAGAGTGAAGTACAGGTAGAGAGCATTTTTTAAATTGTGTAATGTTGGAAGATATGCACAATTTAATATACACACCCTCCCTTCCCCTGGGCTTCCCTGTCTTAAGTGCCCCGGATCCCCTCCAATGCTTAATTTCTGGTCTGTCCTACTGTATTATCTACTATACTGCTTTTGGATTCATATTTATTTAACCCTGTTCCACAGCCTCCATTCCACACTGATTTATTCAGGGCCGTCTTTTCGTATGTGCTCAATGGGCTCTTGCCCAAGGGCCCCGGGAGTATAAGGGCCCTAGTATGATAGCTGAGGGTCCCCTCTTTCCAGGGGTACCAGATTTTTGAAAATTGGCCATAAGGAACCAGAGATATCTGACTTCAAAGCAGTGGTCCCCATCCAAGCCTGTTAATTGCTCTTCCCAACCAGATATCTCACGCTCTGTATTACAGTTTTTCTGTGGGTACATTTCAAAAGCTGGGACTCTCCCCTTCTGGTGGACACTGGCAGCTCGTCTCTACTATGCCCAGAACCAGAGATATCAGCCTTCAAGCAGCTGGTCCCTGCTCCAGCTCCACACGCCTAATATGCAGTTTTATATATTCATTGGTGGATTGCTCTGGCTCCTGAACTCTGATCCCCAAGTCCCCAGTACCTCCTGACAGGTGAGACACGCTAATTTTTTATCCCATCCAAAGCTAAGAAATCTTTTTCCAGGAACTTGAGATATCTGCAGTCATGCAAGCTGCTCTCTCAACAGAAAATGATGAATATTAAGCCCACTCCACTATCAACCCCTCCATTACATATTAAACACCCCATATCACCCTGGAAGTCATGTACCGGGGCCCCTTCATTCAGCCCAATGCCACCTTCTACATTTTAGTGTACTGCCTCCCACCCCATCTGTGCAGTAAAGTAGTAATTAGCAGAAATTACTGCTCCAGGTCCTATATGCTGAGTGGAAGATAGAACACCCCCTACCGCCCGCGGGACATCAAAGCTGCCGCTGATAGCACCCCCTTCCCTGGAGGATGGGTAGGGGCCCCAGTGCATTGCTGTGCCCAGGGGCCCACATTGCTGTTAAGACGGCTCTGGGTTTATTGTTCTATTATTTTAATAAAATGTATCCACATTCCAAGCTACACATACACCCAAAACAAATACATCAATCAGCAGTACCAAAGTTATCAGGCTTAAGTTAACTGATAGGAAAGGGGAGGACAGAATAGGGGTAGGCAGCAAAACAGCAGAAAAGTGGGACCTGAATGTGAGCCCTACCCATGAGAGCTAGCAATCTATATACAAAAAAAAAAAAAATAGACAGTTCTCCTTACCTGTTCTCATATGGCTGGTCACATGACCCCTCTAACTCAAATCAATCCCTCTGATCTGCTCATAAACCAATGTCAGGTTTTCTGGTGGTTTACAGGACCACATCTTCATAATATTCAACTATTCGAGTCTTACCTTGTAAAATGTCAGGATGGTGATAGCTAAAGAGGTGCTTAGCAGTTTGGCCTTTTGTAAATCAAGTCATAAGCTTATAATTTTGATTTAAAATATACTTAAACTTCTACTGTGGTGTATATCGAACTAAGTAAGCAATTGTAGTGTTATATCTGTTTAGTAGCATTATTTATAGAATTAGTGAGTTGTTAATTAAAAAGTGGCATTATTGTAAGATCATTTCAGGTTTATTTGTATTTTATGCCAATTCACTTATCACAAATAACATTACAAATCACATGCCCCATCTTAGGCTATCTGGTGGTGTTATTATTAATAGATACTACTTTTTTTGGTACAATTTCTGGTCTGATTACTGTCTGTCTCTGGGGGTGGGGGTGGGGCGGGGGGGAATCCTTGCCTCTCTGTTGTGATGTGAAAGGGGGAAGTAACAAGAGTCCTGCTAAAGACAAGAGTGGAGGCAAGAGTCATTCCTACGACAAACACCAACACAATGTAATGTCAGAGCCTGTAATAATCCATTTACTACAGTAAAAAAAACTAAAATAAATATTATTCAGAGAACCACGCATAAATATATCTTTATAGATATGGTACATACATGCAGTATGCATAGTTAATAAAGTTTGCTGTGTAGATGTCACATAAAAGCAAATGCAAATTAATGTGTTGCATTTGCCACAAATAGTTATTGTAATGAAAAACAAAATATTAAAAATGTATCTTACAATGTATATATGGAGCAAGATAGCAACAGCACTGACACTATACAGTAAATGTTTCAATGTTTATTGTATATTGTTCAGAAGTTTAAAATATGCAACTTATTAAGAGTTGCCTGAGTTTCTAGTATAAATACAAGTAATTGAATGGTCAAACCTATAATCTGTTGATTGAATGGTGGACAAACGCCATTTCCAAAAAATGGAAACCATTAACTATAAAGCAAAAAAAGGTTTCTTGGAGTACAGTGTGCAAAGAGGGTCAGTGGGAAACCTGCTCAACGACTGCCATACCGCGGGGGAGATGTATCAAATATTGGAGAGAGATAAAGTGGAGGGTGATAAAGTATCAACCAATCAGCTTCAAACTGTCATATTTCTAGCCTGCCTGTAGCAGAAACTATTTGCTTTGTGGTTTATCTCTGGTCGACGTCTATACTGAACTATTTTCCTGGTTGACAAAGAAAAAACACTTCAGTGAACCCTGAAAGAATCATCACTGAAGATATCAAATAAGATTAAAACAGAATTCTTGATGTAAAAAAATATTAAGTCTATTCAGGATGCTGACCCAACCGAGGGACTAATTCAGACCTGATCACTGTTGTGCGAACTTGCAGAGGTTTGCGATCGGATGGTCGGAGCCCAGCCAGAGTGAAAATTTGCCCAGTGCAAGTCTGCGTACGCCATGCAAAAAGCTTTGCAGATGCCAGTCAGCTGCAAATCCGTTCACAACTCACTCACCATCGAATGTTTTTTTCCAGTGTGTGCATTCTGTGCGTAGCCCAGGACTTACTCCTACAGTGTGATACAAACAGGTTGATCAGGCCCGGAGCTGAAGTCACACACTAGGCCCTGAAGATGCTTGGGAACGCCTGCGTTTTTCCGGACACTCCTAGAAAACGGGCAGTTACCACCCACAAACGTCTCTTTCCTGTCAGTCAGCCTGCGTTTGCCTAGCAATAAAAACAACGCAGGATTTTTTCCGCAGTTTAGCCTCGCACCTGCGCATTACGATCTGTATGCATGCACAGTTGATCAATAATCAGCCGTAATTTAATGTGCTCCCTATCGGCTCACCTTAATGTACAAGTTAGGGATTTCCATTCTCTATCCATGTTCTAGTAGCTGTCAGAGTAATGAGGTGCATTATAGCTGGAGATTATAAGACGATACCTTTTCACTTTTTTTTTACTAGTAGTAGTTTATACCATTACTAGAATCCTCTATAGGGCGCTGTTGTCACATACCACTTCATTATACAGAACTGCATCCGTACAAACCCGTCTTTGGCAGACTCCAACGTTGTTTCTTGCCTTCTAACACGGAGAACATGGTCTGTAATTTGTTTTGTTATATAGTTACAGGGCTGAATAGTGTTCTGTTCCCTTTCCATCCAATTTACATAGCAAGCAATAAAACGCATTCTCGTGGTTTTGTCCTGCTTATCCATTTGAAAACATTAAAAGGTTTTGGCATTAATTATATAAATGTGTTCTGAGCCCCAGTGCTCTTGTGATTTAAATATTAATGCTGGGAGTCTTGCAGACACAAAGCTAGGTGTTCTACCAGCGTTTGTATTCTGCCATATAAAAATAAAGATTTTTAAGGTAAGAAGAAAGTAATTGACGTATACACACCGAACAGGCAGACTTCTGATCATTGTAATTATGTTGCAATTATTTTGCCTAATGACAGTTAATTGTACGGTTATTTAATCATTCTTCGCTGAAGTGCTGTGTTATAATTGCAGAATTGAGAGGGGCAAAGATGTTTGTTTCCAAATAGATTAACCATTTTGCAAAGGCAGGTCCTGTCCAGGTCATCTTGTGACTAGGGAAGGGCTCTCCTCAATACTTGTAGGTGCAACCAGGAGGGAATTTTTACTATTTACTTATTAGCTTATTTGTAAACAGTTATGGGGTCTCCATGGCTCCCGGTGGTCTCCCCTCCATCTTCCCACTGTGAAGGGGCCTGCTGAGAGTACTGGGGGCTGCTGGGCGGCTCCAGGGGTGCTAGGAGGAGTAAGGGCTGCTGGGAGATGTAGTTCTCCCAGCAGCTGGCTTCATTTTTATAGAAATCACTGCTTCCCATTTTCACCCCATTCATTGAATACCAAAACCCTGCGGCTGCGGGAAAACCCCTGCACCGTAGGATTTTTACAATTTCCCATCTTCAATTGGATCTGTCCCAAAATATGCACACATATCAGTGTTAACACAAACATGGGAAGAACATAAAAACTCCACTTCTCAGTGGGAATTGAATCAAAGACCTCAGTGCTGTGAGGCAGCAAGCTACATATGGAATCATATATATTGCTATAAATAGCAATTTGACATTCAATAACAAAATCAAGTTTGGACAATCTTGTGAACTGATTTTGTGCTGCCTGACTCTCATGGAAATCGTTGGATTAGATGCTTTCACCTACACTTTTTGTACACATGTAATCCACCAAGGTTCTATTACCTTCTTCATCAGATTTTATACATACGATGAGCTTCTTTATTAAGCACTAGGTTCCGTCTGAACGTTCCGCAATGCTGCTGCACATATTACTGCTAAATAGAGAAGGGAAACCCTTGTTTGTTTTTCACACTTCTATGGGGAGCGAACATAGACAAACGGGGTTATCCTGCCTGGATAGCCCATATAATAGAAGCACGAGAGGTTCCAATTTCATCTAACACCCCAAATGATCACACTTCTGATACAGTATAATTAGTTGACACTACTTTTGGTTCTATCTGCTAATACTGTAAAAGTCCCCCACTTTCCTTGTTGGTATCTAGTTGGGTCATAATGACCGACATTTCTAAGTTCCTCTCCTTGTACTGTAAAAATGTATTTTCTGTTATTATTTTAAAAGTAGGAGAAGAATGAGGAGGAGAAGATGAAGAAGAAGTAAGAGGAGGAGGAGGAGAAGAAGGAGGAGGAAGAGGAGGAGAAGAAGAAGGAGGAGGAGGAGGAGGAGAAGAAGAAGAAGGAGGAGGAAGAGGAGAAGACAGAGGAGGAGAAGATGAAGAAGAAGGAAGAGGAGGAGGAGAAGAAGGAGGAGGAAGAGGAGGAGAAGAGGAAGAAGAATTATAAAATGTGTAAAATAAAATGAAGACATTTATTCACTGATGTATTTAATAAATTTCCCACACTCATTAAACTGCCAACAAAAGTATATACAGTATAACGTATAAGTTTTAAAGCTGCTAAATAAATTGATGAGGTTCACTATGTACAGTATATAAGAATAATAAAGAAGATTTTTTTCCTTATTTTTGTAAATTCTTTCTTAAAAAACAGAATAGAATTTTTTAACAATGATACTTAAAAAAACAAAACACAAAAAAACATATCTGTCCTTTAAGCAATCACATAGTTATCTTGGGTACACAAAGTAGTTAAAAGTTATTTTCCATTTAAATGACCCATTAAATTGTGAAATTTGCTTAGATCACGAACATATAAAACAGCTCTGGTGTTTAAGGTCATAGAAAAATATTGGCGGTTTTCAGACATTTTCGTAGTCAATGCTGGTTACGGATACTGGTTTATTAGCTGCATCTTATTATTCTTATTAAACTTTTTTTTTTTTTCCAGGAACATATACAATGATATTACCCTCATTTTCAAATATATCCTGGGCAAGTGATACTGTATATTAATTCAATACAGAGACTGATATATTATAGAATAGAACACTTGCCAACTGTCCACTGTAGGTCCCTAAAGGACACCCCTGGGATCTCCAAGTACTTTAGCACTACAGGAACCAGCATGCCTTCCATATAGTTCTCAAGTATTGTTGCAAGTACTATTTTGCGTTCAGTGGATACCGGTGGGGAAAGGGGGGGAGCAGCCCCCTTTCTGTTTAATGTTAGTTGTGACCCCTCCCTTTCATACACCTAATAAGTGCTGCCAAACTGATTGAGCAGCTTCCACTGTGTGTACACTTGTGAGAGGCATTATATGGGATTATCATTTGTAAGGCATGCTGGTTCCTGTAGTGTCACTTGGAGATCCCAGGGGTGGCTCCTAGGTTAGCTAGCCCTCAATTTGGATAAATTTCTGTATGGCCCTTTATCGTGAGGCCATACAATATGCAATTACATGGGCCTAAGTGGGCACTGGTATCATACAGTGTAGGGACTGCCGATGATCAGAGAAGTCGTGAAGGGACTAGGCAGCTTACCATGTATTTGCAAATATATGCAACAAATATCTCTGAATTTCTATAACCATATAGTATTCAAGTATTGTTGCAGGTACTTTTTAGTGTGCAGGGGATACCAGGGGGGAAAGCACTCCCCTCTCTGTTTTCTGTTTATTTTGTATTTCCTCCTTAATTGCCTTTGACATGGTAAATGTGTATTTATTTTTTATTAAACCACATTTCCTGGTGCAAATCAGACACATACGCTGCTGTTTTCTGAGACGAACACCAGGCACATACGCTACACTTGCCGAGCTGCATGCACAGAGCCGGCCCTAACCAATATGATGCCCTAGGCAAGATTTTGGCTGGTGCCCCCTAGCACCACCGCTGGTTCCGCCTCTGACCTTGCACCTCTTTCCCAGCACTATCACCCCTCACCGGTAGTAGTCCTTATTTTGGTGTTTGTGCCCCCTATATTTTAATTAGGAACATTTCTCACATTTGACGCACAGCCCAAAAATGGGTGTGTTTTTGCTGGCAATGGGCATGGCCACACAATAGTAACCCCAATTCCAATTACGCCACACAGTACTGCAACTTTATTCACATTTGATCATGTGATAGTGTCCATAATTCATATTACATCCCATAGTATCACTTTACCTTATAAATGTTACTCCTCACAGTAGAGCCCCTTATTCACATTACATCACACTGAATTGCTCTTTATTCACATTACACCACACCCTATTGCTCTTTATTCACATTAGATGACACAGTAGTGCCCTTTCTATATGCAACGCCACATAGTAGAGCACCTTATACACATGCCACACATTAGTAATGCATTTATACACATTCCACACAGTAATGCTCCTTACACATATGAGACACCTTATTAATGTCCTTATAAATATAATACGCCTTACACATTATGACAACCTTTATTAATGCCCTTTTGCACATAATGTCCCTTACACATATGCCGCACATTATTAATGCTCTTATACACATAATGACACACATAGTGCCCCCTACACATTTGCTGCACATTATTAGTGCCCCTATACACATAATGACACACACACAGTAGTACCCTGTTACACATATGCCGCACATTATTGGTGCCCTTATACACATAATGACACACATACTGCCCTTACACATATGTTGCACATTATTAATGCATTTTTACATGACACACATAATGCCCCTCACACATATGCCGAACACTACTGCACAACCAACCCACTCACATGCACACAGCACTCACACTGCCGCTAACACTGACCTCTGCCTCTGCTTGGATACAGATGTGTCCTCATAAATCTTGCCTCAATGCTAACGTCGGGCACACCTTTTTTTTAATGAAAATTATTTGCATTGCTATGTGGCTAGGATGCACAAGCAGCTTCTGCTGATTAAAATGATATGCGGCATGCCTATATACTATGTGAGACTGTGGCTATATCTGCATATGAAATGCTACGCACAGAATATAGGCATGCCACATATCATTTTAATCAGCAGAAGCTGCTGATGCCCCTAGGCATATCAAATGCCCTAGGCAATTGCCTAGTTTGCCTATGCCTATGGCCGGCTCTGTGCATGCATCTTGTAATACGGAAGGATGCACCTTTTGCTGGATGCATTTTAGACATGTGATTTAGATGCAAAATCCATCCATCGCTGCATGTTTGGAAGTAGCTCCGGGATGGATAATGTATAACTATATTTTTTTCTATTTATCTTAAATAGGTATGTGCGGGTTTGGATCTCCGAGATCCGAACCCCCCGGACTTCAGGATCCGAGCCCAGCTCGGGACTTCCCGCCAGACTCAGAAAACATAACGAGGCAAAACGTCATCATCCCGCTGTCAGATTCTCAAGGGTTTTGCATTCCATATAAGGAGCCGCATGTCGCCGCCATTTTCACTCCAGACTTGGAGAGTGAGGGAGACAGACCTCTGTCTCTCTGTGGGGGGTGGTGTTGGGTGGGGTCAGTGTGTGCTCTTTAGGGGTGCTGTCATGTGTGCTGTTATGGGTGCTGTAAAGGGGAGCTGTCCTGTGGTGTCCTGAGCTGTTTGGGGTGCTATACAGGGGTGTCCTGTGCTGTTTGGGGTGCTGTACAGGGGTGTTGCTGTCCTGTGCAGTACAGGAGTGCTGTACAGGGGTGCTGTCCTGGGGTGTCCTGTTCTGTTAGGGGTGCTGTACAGGGGTGTTGCTGTCCTGTGCTGTACAGGGGTGCTGTCCTGTGCTGTTAGGGGTGCTGTACAGGGGTGCTGCTATCCCGTGCTGTACAAGGGTGCTGTCCTGTACTGTTAGGGGCCCTGTCCTGTGTGCTGTAAAAATAAAGGGGTGCTGTAAAAATAAAGGAACACTGTGGCCCTGTCCTGTATGCTGTAAAAATATAGGGATGCTGTAAAAATAAAAGAACGCTGTGGCCCTTTCCTGTATGCTGTAAAAAAAGGGGTGCTGTTAAAATAAAGTAACGCTGTGGCCCTGTCAGGTGCTGTAAAAATAAAGGAATAAGGCCCTGCTGGGTGCTGTAAAAATAAAGGAACACTGTAGCCCTGTCGGGTGCTGTAAAAATAAAGGAACGCTAAGGCCCTGTCGGGTGCTGTAAAAATAAAGTAATGCTGTGGCCCTGTTGGATGCTGTAAAAATAAAGGAATGCTGTGGCCCTGTACTGTATGCTGAAAAAATACAGTGGTGCTGTAAAAATAAAGGAACGCTGTGGCCCTGTCGGGTGCTGTAAAAATAAAGGAATGCTGTGGCCCTGTCGGGTGCTGTAAAAATAAAGGAATGCTGTGGCCCTATCCTGTATGCTTTAAAAATATAGGGGTGTTGTAAAAAAAAAAAAAAGGAATGCTGTGGCCCTGTCAGGTGCTGTAAAAATAAAGGAATGCTGCGGGCCTGTCCTGTATGATGTAAAAATATAGGGGTGCTGTAAACATAAAAGAACGCTGTGGCCCTGTCAGATGCTGTAAAAATAAAGGAACACTGTGGCCCTGTTAGGTGCTGTAAAAATAAAGGAATGCTGTGACCCTGTCGGGTGCTGTAAAAATAAAGGAATGCTGTGGCCCTGTTGGGTGCTGTAAAAATAAAGCAATGTTGTGTCCCTATCCTATAGTCTGTAAAAATATAGGGGTGTTGTAAAAATAAAGGAACGCTGTGGCCCTGTCCTGTATGCTGTAAAAATATAGGGGTGCTGTAAAAATAAAGGAACGCTGTGGCCCTGTCAGGTGCTGTAAAAATAAAGGAATGCTGTGACCCTGTTGGGTGCTGTAAAAATAAAGGAATGTTGTGTCCCTACCATATAGTCTGTAAAAATATAGGGGTGCTGTAAAAATAAAGGAACGCTGTGGCCCTGTCCTGTATGCTGTAAAAATATAGGGGTGCCATAAAAATAAAGGACCGCTGTGGCCCTGTCAGGTGCTGTAAAAATAAAGGAACACTGTGACCCTGTCGGGTGCTGTAAAAATAAAGGAATGCTGTGGCCCTGTCAGGTGCTGTAAAAATAAAGGAATGCTGTGGCCCTGTTGGGTGCTATAAAAATAAAAGAATGCTGTAGCCCTGTTGGGTGCTGTAAAAATAAAAGAATGCTGTAGCCCTGTCCTGTATGCTGTAAAAATACAGGAGTGCTGTAAAAATAAATGAACACTGTGGCCCTGTTCTGTATGCTGTAAAAATATAGGGGTGCTGTAAAAATAAAGGAACGCTGTGGCCCTGTTGGATGCTATAAAAATAAAAGAATGATGTAGCCCTGTTGGGTGCTGTAAAAATAAAGGAACGTTGTGGCCCAGTCCTGTATGCTGTAAAAATACAGGGGTGCTGTAAAAATAAATGAACACTGTGGCCCTGTCCTGTATGCTGTAAAAATATAAGGGTGCTGTAAAAATAAAGGAACACTGTGGCCCTGTCAGGTGTTGTAAAAATAAAGGAATGCTGTGGCCCTGTTGGGTGCTATAAAAATAAAAGAATGCTGCAGCCCTGTCGGGTGTTGTAAAAATAAATGAACACTGTGGCCCTGTACTGTATGCTGTAAAAATATAGGGGTGCTGTAAAAATAAAGGGACGCTGTGGCCCTGTCCAGTGTGCTGTAAAAATATAGGGGTGCTGTAAAAATAAAGCAACGCTGTGGCCCTGTAAGGTGCTGTAAAAATAAAGGAACGCTGTGGCCCTGTCAGGTGCTGTAAAAATAGAGGAACGCTGTGGCCATGTTGGGTGCTGTAAAAATAAAGGAATGCTGTAACCCTGTCAGGTGCTGTAAAAATAAAGGAACACTGTGGCCCTGTCGGGTGCTGTAAAAATAAAGGAACAGTGTGGCCTTGTCTTGTATGCTATAAAAATATAGGGGTGCTGTAAACATAAAGGAATGCGGTGGCACTGTCCTGTATGGTGTAAAAATATAAGGGTCCTGTAAAAATAAAGGAACACTGTGGCCCTGTCGGGTGCTGTAAAAATAAAGGAACGCTGTGGCCCTGTCCTATATGCTATAAAAATATAGGGATGCTGCCTATCTGCTGTATAAATCCAGAGAAGCTGCCATATAATTCCACGGGTGCTGCTGTACTTGACCCTAGTTTAAAGTTTAAACTAAAGCCTAGAGCAGAATATGAAACAAGCTTCAACGTCAAAACCAGATTTGTGAAAACATATAGCCACAAAGGTGGAAATGGAAATTCCAATTTTAACAAAGTGTTTTCCAATAAAGTGGGGGAAAGACCACATTTGTGGCCAAAGTCAGTCAGATTGAGAAGAGACAGAATCATAATCCAGCAGGACGTGACATGGCAACATCTCCTACTTCATTTTCTCTGGCAACTGCCAGAGAAAACTGGATTTTCCAAACACATTTATGTCCATATGTCTGCCATATAATTCCAGGGATGCTCTGTCTGAACTCGCTCATCTCTAGTAGATATATCTTCTAGTGTGCACTGTGTACCCAGCATTAGAGAGAGGGTCTTCTCAATTGTTTCATGTTAGGGACTCAAATGAATGGCTCCAATTAGTCAACCTTAATTTTGATTTATTAATGTTCCACATTTTGGGATTATTTACAAGATGCACATTTGTTGTACAGGGTTCTTTTCCTTTATTTTGTAAATGTTTTCTCCTTAATTATTGTACAATGTAAGGGCTGCGTAGAGCTATCGTAAGACCTCGCGGTGTTAGAAGAACAGAGTTTCAGTGATCTTGCATTGCATCAGCTTTCCATTGCACTGCAGCACTAGATGGGCCAGGAGCTCCTGTCAGGCACAAATAGTTACTGAATAAGGGCCCAGTATGGAGTCGCATGGTGGCTTACAGCCAGGAAGCTGTCTGGCTTGCCAGGCTGAGGTATGCTGGTAGCACAGAGGTTAGCATTGCTTCCTCCCACAGTCCTACTTGTAATATGAAATGAGTTTTGATTAGAGTGGTAAGCTCCACTAGGGCAGGGGCTCAAAAAAATAATATTTGCTGCACAGTCCTGCTTAGTACTGCATCGAACCCACCCGAACTCAATTTACCCAATCCGGGGCTGCTGTGGGGGCTCACGAGGGGCTGCTAAAATATCTAAGGGGCTGCTTTATTTAAAAATAAAATATGAATAAAATAAACAAGACATACAGGTATGCTCACATGAGTGTAACTGGGACACACAGGTATGCTCACATGCGTGTAACTGGAGCTGTGAAAAAGAAAAATAAGGCATCTGCCACAAAATACGTAAATAAAAATGCAATAAAAAAAATGGAAAAAAAGAAACCCACAAGATTTTCACAAAATACAGACTCTGTGGAGGGGAAAATATCCAATCTTGATCCTGTGGTATAAACCAGTTTATTTGCATCCCAGCATCAAATCAGAGATTATCGTAATCCCTGAAAATGGAAAAGGGGGTACAAATTCGGCGGCTTTGGCTCCTAGTTTTTCAGTTTATCCAATAATGTGGTAATTATATATTTGCTTGGTTGAAGTCCTTTCTGTTCCACACCTATATAGGAGTTGAGGTGAAAGCCTGTGTGTTGTTCCAGATTGCGTGTGCCTCTCTAATTTTTAATCACCTTCTTGACACTGTCCTCTTCCTCTTGCCTCTTCTCATAATGTGAAAAGTCATCAAATATGGAGGTGGTATGTTTGTAGCTAGCTATGATTCGGAGAACTTGGCGAGCTTTTCCCAGAGGGACCACCTGTCGCTGAAATGATGGGTTTATTAAACTGTGCATGTCCTGTTTATACAACATAAGGGTGGGTGGGAGAGCCCGACGACAATTCCATCTTGAACCTCTTTTTGTTCTTTGAATTATGTGCTCTTTGGGGTCTAGTTTGTTAAACTGCCATCCTCTATGCCACTGCAGTGCCACTCCTAGATGGGCCACGTGGTTGTGTCGCCCACTTGTGTCGCTTAGCTTAGTCATCCAGTGACCTTGGTGCAACCTTTTGGCCTAAAAATAATATTGTGAGGTGTTCAGAATAGACTGGAAATGAGTGGAAATGAATGTTATTGAGGTTAATAATACTGTAGGAACAAACAAACAAAAAAACAAATTCTGTGATTTTAGCTGTTTTTATGTTTTTTTCAAAAATATCCAGATCCAAAACCAAAACTCGAAAAGGTGGTTTTGGCAAAACTAATCCAAATCCAAAACAAAAGCACAAAACACGAAAAGTGTCCGCTGCACAGCTCTAATCCTAAATAACCGTTGATAACTTTACAGGCTGTTTGTACAGAGTGTATAATACAGTGGTTGTGGTCCTTTAGCAGAATCCACTAGAGAGCAGTGTAAGCCTCACAAACGGTCCTGTCTCCCAGCCTGAATACGCTGGATCTCTTCTCTATTGATTGTAACTTTAGTTCAGTATTTTCTGCATCTCAGTGTTTCAGATGGATTGTTTAAGTGTCCCAGTTACATGAAACATTGTCATGAAATGTATCCAAGCTTTTAGACACACTTCCTGTACAGTAAGTACACAGGAAATTGCAGCACTTTACATCGGTGGCCCTGACATCTGAACTGTCAATAACAATGATGATTTATATATTGGGAAAAGGATATCCACAATTTACTCTGATCTTCATGCAATTATAGCTACTGTAGGTGATATTTATCAAAGTCTTACTCACATCTTAGAAGCTGCTTCCCTATAGTAAAGGTCCTATTTATCAAGATATCATTAAGGATAACATTTAAACCAATATGTCCTGTTATCCTGTCACCTTCATTATGTCATCTTAATTCTGATAATTCCATCCTGTCACCTTAGTCTGTCACCTCTATAATGTCACCTCCTTTCTGTCACCTCCATCCTGTCACCTCAGTCTGTCACCTCCATTTTGTCACATCCATCCTGTCACCTCCATCCTGTCCTCTCTATCCTGTCACCTCCATCTTGTCACCTGTGTCCTGTCACCTCCATAGTGTCACCTCTATCCTGTCACCTTCATTCTGTTACCTCTATCCTGTCACCCCTATTCTGTCACTTCTATCCTGTCACCTCTGCTCTCACCTCCATCCTGTCACCCCTATCCTGTCACCTCTATTCTGTCACCTACATCCTGTCACCTCCATTCTGTCACCTCCATCTTGTCACCTCCATCCTGTCACCTCTATCCTGTCACCTCCATCCTGTCACCTCTATCCAGTCACCTCCATCCTGTCAACTCTACTCTCACCTCTATCCTGTTACCTCCATTCTGTCACCTCCATCTTGTCACCTCTGTTCTGTCACCTCTATTCTGTCACCTCCATTCTGTCACCTCCATCCTGTCACCTCTACTCACCTCTATCCTGTCATCTGTAACTTGTCACCTTCATTCTGTCACCTCTATCCTGTTATCTCCATCCTGTCACTATCCTGTCATCTCTATCCTGTAACCTCCATACTGTCACCTCCATTCTGTCACCTCTATCCTGTCACTTTCATTCTGTCACCTCTACCCTGTCACCTTCATTCTGTCACCTCTATCCTGACACCTCTACTCTCACCTCTATCCTGTCACCTTCATTCTGCCACCTCTATCCTGACACCTCTATCCTGTCACCTCCATTCTGTCACCTCTACTCTCACCTCTATCCTGTCACCTCTATCCTGTCACCTCTACTCTCACCTCTATCCTGTCGCCTTCATTCTGTCACCTCTATCCTGTTACCTCCATCCTGTCACCTCCATTCTGTCACCTCCATCCTGTCAACTCTATCCTGTCACCTTCATTCTGTCACCTCTATCCTGTTACCTCCCTTCTGTCACCTCCATCCTGTCACCTCTATCCTGTCACCTCTATCCTGTTACCTCCATCCTGTCACCTCTATCCTGTCACCTCCATCCTGTCACCTCTATCCTGTCACCTTCATTCTGTCACCTCTATCCTGTTACCTCCATCCTGTCACCTCCATTCTGTCACATCCATCCTGTCACCTCTATCCTGTCACCTCCATCCTGTTACCTCCATCCTGTCACCTCCATTCTGTCACATCCATCCTGTCATCTCTATCCTGTCACCTTCATTCTGTCACCTCTATCCTGTTACCTCCATCCTGTCACCTCCATTCTGTCACCTCTATCCTGTCACTTCTATCCTGTTACCTCCATTCTGTCACCTCCATCCTGTCACCTCTATACTGTCACCTCTATCCTGTCACCTCCATCCTGTTACCTCCATCCTGTCACATCCATCCTGTCACCTCCATCCTGTCACCTCCATTCTGTCACATTCATCCTGTCATCTCTACCCTGTCACCTGCATCCTGTCACCTCTATCCTGTCACCTCCATTCTGTCACCTCTATCCTGTCACCTCCATCCTGTCACCTCTATCGTGTCACCTTCATTCTGTCACCTCTATCCTGTCACCTCCATCCTGTCACCTCTATCGTGTCACCTTCATTCTGTCACCTCTATCCTGTTACCTCCATCCTGTCACCTCAATTCTGTCACCTCCATCCTGTCACCTCCATCCTGTCACCTCCATCCTGTCACCTCTATCCTGTCACCTCCATTCTGTCACATTCATCCAGTCATCTCTACCCTGTCACCTTCATTCTGTCACCTCTATCCTGTTACCTCCATCCTGTCACCTCCATTCTGTCACCTCCATCCTGTCACCCCTATCCTGTCACCTCCATCCTGTTACCTCCATCCTGTCATCTCCATTCTGTCACATCCATCCTGTCATCTCTATCCTGTCACCTCTATTCTGGAAAACAAAAAATATATTTGCCTATGCCCCATATTTGCCCTGGCAGTGGTCAATCTCTGCAGAACCTCGCCCATTTTCATCCACTCATTTTCTTTTTGTTTGTTTTCTAGTTGTTCCCTGGTACTATAAGACCTAAGAATGGCCCAGACTCTCACCGTACATTTCATTAAATCCTCATTTTTAGACAAAACAATATGGGCTCATTTAGACACAAGGCTTAAAATGTTGTGCAAATGCAGCTAATGCTTCTCATTGTCACCTAATGTACACACCACATGTAGACCAGATTAGCATGTTAGGTGTGATCGTCCCGGACTCAGGGCCTAATTCAGACCTGATCGCTAGGGTGCGTTTTTTGCATCCCTGCGATCAGGTTGTCGCCGCCTACAGAGGGAGGGGGAATTCGCTGTGCAGGGATGCGATCGCATGTGCAGAGAGCTTCACAAACAAAAGTTTGTGAAGTCTCTGCACAGCTCAGGACTTACGCTTCCACTGCGATGATCGGCTCGGAGCTGACGTCAGGAACCCTCCCTTCAAACGCCTGGACACGCCTGCGTTTTCACGGACACTCCCTGGAAACGGTTAGTTGACTCCCACAAATGGCCTTCTCCTGTCAATCTTCTTTTGATCACTGGTGCGATCGCTTTTGTCGTCCATGCCGTCGCAGTCCGGCGCTCCCGTCACTGGCGGGGCCTCGCACCTGCGCATTGCGCTGCTGGCGCATGCGCTGGTCAGACTTGATCTCTGCAGTGTGAAAACGCACAGCAGCGATCGGGTCTGAATGACCCCCTTAGGTTGTAGCGATCCCAAGGCTACTAACTTGGGGGAGCACCTACCAATAATAAGTCCAGTATGATAAGATGGAGATGTTATTAAAGGCACTACTATCAGGAGTATCTCAAATCTCAGCAGTAGCATCGGAGTCATATAGAAATATCAGTTATTATGCGGTGCATGATATACTGGGTGCTGTTTATATATCTTTGGATTCATGTTTTAGAATCTGGTAAATTTAATACAGGGCAGTTACATTACCAAGGAGACTGCAAGCCAATCACTCAGATTTTTATTTTCATGCCTGTTTCTGAATCTTAGTGACGGATGCTATATCAGCTCCTCTTTCTCCCACTCAGGACCAAATGCATTCAATATACATTTTTTCATGATACTCATACATTAATTACCAATGACGAGTGATGTTTCTAAAAACAAGCTTCATACAAAATGTGCAGTGTCATTGGCGCTAGGAGGATAGTAGAGAAGAGGATAAAACTGTGGAAAGTGAACTATGACAAGTCTCTTTATATATATATATATATATATATATGTACTACATATGTGATCAGCATTGTGGAGGACAGCTCTTCCGATAAGTGCTGTACTCCGTGAAGCGCAGCGACAGCCTGACTTCCAGGATTCGGCCCCGGGAGTCAGTCTGCGCATGTGCGTGGTGACGGGGGCGGGCGCAAGGCATTCTGGAGAGAAGCCCATAGGCTTCTATGGGGTATCGCCAGCAAAAGCTGGCGAACCCCGCCGCTGTCCTGCCGGCCGGGGGATAGTACATCAGGAAAATGCGGTAAAAGGGAGTTTACCGCATTTTCCGTTTAGTACATCTCGCCCAGAGTGATAAAGTACCAGCCAATCAGCTCCTAACTGTCATTTTTTCAAACACAGCCTGTGACATGGCAGTTAGGAGCTGATTGGCTGGTAGTTTATCACTCTCCACTTTATCACTTTTCAAGTCTTAGTACATCTGGACATCAGTCTGCCAATTCCGCTTTGTAATATTACAAAGAAACTTATTTAAAATCTGAGCAAACACCTATGATTGCAGCCTGTGAAGACGCAATGGAACCTTTACCTCCAATAAATATATACAGGTAAGTGGACAATTGTTCCACAGTGACGCATCCACAGCATAAATAATTCAGCTTGTTAAATAAAGTCTTACTCTTTGAATGATGCAGAAATTGAGCAGTTGGACTTTATTTCCTTTTTTCCACCGTCCTTGTGGTAGAATGCAATCCTTTATATAAGGCAAGATGATTTTTTTTTTTAAATTAAATTCTTTATTTTCATTTTGCAGATTAAAACAATTTCCATATATTCCAGCATATATGTCAAACAAAAACAAATAGAACTTAGATAGTAGTCCTATAGCATAGTGACTGTGGTTACGAAGATGGCAACAAAGAAAGGTTAGTAGATACATATACGTCATCTCATGCTATACGTCATTTAACATAAGACATAGCATCTGAAATAAAGAAGAGAAGAGAGAAAAAAAACCACCTCGTAACAATACCACTCAGTAACATAGTAACTATACAAAATGTGAGGTAGCAAACATTTAGAAACAATTAAAAATTAAAAAGGGGAGGACAAGGGGGAAAAAAGGGGGGGGAAGGGGGGGGAGCGGAAAAGGTCACCGATGAGGTTCATTCAGAAACCAGAGAGGAGGCATCAGCAAGTTCCAACCTCAGTGTGTATTCAGGGGTGCGTAATCAGCATAGGTCTTAGTGGTCTTAAATTCTATCCAGTGAAGCCAAGTAGCTATGTAATCTGAGTATTTGTCTAAGGCGGCAAGTAAACATCTTCCATATACATATAAAAATGAATGCGTTGGAACCACTCACATATTGTCGGCGGGTTAACGGATCGCCAGTGTACTGGGAGTACAGCTCTTGCCGCGTTATTTAAATGTTTAAGGAGGGATTTCTTATAGTGAGACAGGGGGATATTTGAGTGTGATAAAAGCCAAAAATCCGGACCCGTTGGCACTGGGCCGCCCAAAATTTCTATTGATAATTTAATAATCGTGCTCCAGAAGGGGGCAATAGACGGGCAGTCCCACCAAATGTGGATCAACATACCAGTATCCCTACCACATCGCCAGCACATGGGAGAAACTGAGGGGTAAAATGTATGTAGGAGAGACGGGCACCTATACCATCTCGTCAGTAATTTGTATTGTGTTTCCACAACTTCCAGGCTAGTGGAGCATTGTGCCATAACCTTGCAATGTGTGTCCCAGTTGATCTTGATTCCCCAATGCATTAAGTCATGGGTCTTCAACCTGTGGCCCTCCAGCTGCTGTGGAACTACACATCCCAGCATGCCCTGCCTCAGTTTTAGCACACCTTACTAGCAAAACTGGGTCAGCACATGCTGGGATATGTAGTTCCACAGCAGCTGGAGGGCCACAGGTTGAAGCCCCATGCATTAAGTCCTTATCCCAAGCATCACAGAAAGAAGGGACAGCAGGGAAGCAGCCCTGCAGAAGGATTTTGTAAATACCCAACACGACATGTGAGGGGGCCATCTCCTGATTGCACATGGATTCAAAGGGAGTGAGAGCCTTATAAAGGTCCACCGCTCCTTTTTGCGAGGTAATGAAATGGCTCACCTGAAGGTAGAACCAATAGTCTTTCGCAGGTATATCGCCCAATGCCTGTATCTCAGAGAATGTTTTGGGTTTGCCATGTGCAAGCAAGTGAATCACCCTAGTCATACCTGCCCTCTCCCATCTAGAGGCAATCGTATTGGACCTTCCCAGGGGGAACATCGGGTTATCAAAAATAGGTATAAGGGATGTTCGTCTAGACGAGACTCCCATCTTGAAACGAAGCGTCCGCCATAAAGCTAAAGTGGGCCCCACAGTGGGATGGAATGAGCGGCTGAATTTAGGAGACCAGGGCACTGCTTGTAAATTAAGATTGGTGGAAAAGGCCTCCAGGTCCACCCACTGTTTCCTATATGGACTGGGGCAGGACCAATCTACAATCCTATGCAGCAGTGTGGTATGATAGTATGCAGAAATCATAGGCATTTGTTGTCCGCCTTGAGATTTCAGTCTAGACAAATGGCTATGCTTAAACCTAGGTTTCCGTCCGCCCCATATGAAGTGGCTTATCGCCTTGTGCGCTTCAGCTAAAAATTGAGGGGGGAGTTTCAGAGGGATGGTTTGAAAAAGATATAACAGCCTGGGGAGAATGTTCATTTTTACTATATTGATACGGCCGAGCCATGAAAACCTCTGCGTGAGCCAATGTCGCAGTTTGCGGAGAAGAGGGGTGTGGTTAATGGCAACTACAGCGTTGAGCGATGAAGGGATTTGAATCCCTAGATATGTAATATGGGATTTTTGCCATGTGAAGTGAAATGACTGCGCCAAGAGAGAGGCCGTTGCAGGTGGGAGCGTAACATTCATTGCCATAGATTTAGAATAATTAATTTTAAAATTTGATAGGTTTCCGAATCGTTTGAATTCTTTCATAAGTTTGGGTAGAGAGATCAAAGGATTCGTTATGACCGCCAATAAGTCGTCTGCGATGAGGGCCAGGCGGTGGTCAACCTTGCCTACTTGCAGGCCCGCAATGTTAGGGTTGCATCTGATTGCACGGGCCAGAGCCTCCATACATGGGACAAATATTAGAGGCGACAGTGGGCAGCCCTGGCGCGTGCCATTGTATATTGGTATTGTATCAGAAAGAACGCCATTTACCCTAACCTGAGCAGATGGAGCTCTATATAATGAGAGAATCCTCTGCAGGAAAACATCTCCCAGACCCAGACGTCTGAGCACCGCTTCCATAAAGTCCCAGTCCACCCGATCAAAGGCCTTTTCCGCGTCTGTGGAGAGGAGCATAAAAGGGGCATCAGTTGCCTGTGCGTGTGCTTTAAGATCAATGACTCTGATAGTATTATCCCTTGCCTCTCTGCCCATAACAAAGCCGACCTGATCAGGGTGTACTATATCTGGTAATAATGGCCTAAGGCGATTAGCCATGAGTTTTGCAAATAATTTGATATCTACATTCAGCAGCGATATCGGCCTATAGCTGGAAGGGAGTGTCAGATCTTTAGAGTCTTTGGAATGACAGTAATATGGGCACTCAGGGACTGGCCCGACAAAGGGACCGCTGATGATACGGCATTGCAGGCCTGCAGGAGAAGGGGGCCGAGCTTATCTTGAAAAGCCTTATAATATGTGACTGGGAAACCGTCCGGTCCTGGGCTTTTACCATTGGGGGATGACTTTAGGGCGGCCAGCAGTTCTTCCTCAGTAAAAGGGTCATCTAGGGCTTGAGTAACGCCCGTTGGGAGAGTCGGAAAAGTAATTTCTTCTAGAAATGCTTGTATGTTGTGTTTGTGATCTATGCGTGCAGACGATGTACATGTAGAGGTCAGATTATACAAAGCCGAGTAATAAGTATGAAAAATCCCAGCTATCTCTGTATCGGAGGCATGGGACAACCCGTCAGCGTCTGTGAGTTTAGATATATACGTTAAAGATCTCTGAGCTCTAAGAGCACGTGCCAGAAGTTTACCGGGTTTATTTCCCCACCTATGGTATTTATGTCGACATTTATGAAATGCCCTGCGGGTACCATCGCTGAGCAAAGTGTTAAGAGCTTGTCTCGCCGTTTGGAGTTCGGCAAAAGTGTCTGACGCTAACGTGGATTTATGTGCCAATTCTAATTTTTTTATTTTCTCTAGTAGGGCGTTTCTACACTCACCATTTTGTTTTTTCAGGTGTGTGCCCAGTTGTATGCACTTACCCCTTATCACACACTTATGTGCCTCCCATAGCGTTACCGGGGAGACATCACCAGTCATATTTAAAGAGACGTAATCCTCTATTGCCTTCTCAATCTGGGCTCGGTAAACAGGGTCCCGAAGGAGTTGTTCATTGAACCGCCAGCGCCAGTGTTTGGGGGTTGGATGCCGAAGAGAAAGTGTGAGCGTGACTGGGGCATGGTCGGATAGTAGGCAAGATGATTTTAATGCACACTCGCCTTGCAAAGTAAATTGTTCAGTTTCAGAAGCAAACAGAAAACATGAAACATTTAACATACATATAAAAGCTTATAACACCACAATAGTTTAGAATGTATGCTTTCACGAGCAGGGCCCTCTTCCCTCATGTGCCTTTTATGTCTCTTACTTAACCTATCATCTTTTCAATACTCCCTTTGATGGCACCAAATCCCTCCATTTTTTGCTACTTATTTCAGTGCTGTTTACTGACACAGCTATGTTTATATACCCTGCACTTGTTCTATATTGTATTGAACTGTAAGTCACTGTCTTCATGTTTTGCGTATTTGTTTACTCTGTAATTGGGCACTGCGGATCCGATGTGGCGCCATATAAATAATGGATAATAATAATAATAATAGTGGGTGGGTGAACAGGGTCACTTGCAAACCGATACCACACGATTACCCTCCTCCAAATAAAACTGACCTGGACCTGCCAAGTCCCGGACACCGGTGCTCCTGCTCCTTGGTCAGGCAAAGGTAGGTTCCCTCAGTGGTTTCCCCAAGTCTCCAGACGTCATCTGCTAGACGGATTTAGTTTACAGTCCTTTATCAGAAGCATCAGATATTTGGCGATATTGCACTATCTTTCCTGTTACCTGTCTGCTTTTGAGAGTGAAAAACTTATGTTGCAAGGAGAGTGCATAGGCAAACGCAGGGAGGGGTGGTTCCGGTTGCCTGGAAACCCCCCTTCTCTTGGCAAGTGGCACAAATTAAGACGGATTGGGTATGAAATGCAAGCAGTCGGGATGCAGGTGGTCACATGACCTACCGCGGCATCCCAACAGTGAGACTCCTGACACTGGATGGGGGTAAGTATGTTACCCCTCTCCCCTCCCCTAACCCTCCAGGGGCTGACCTTCCAAGGGTGTCGGCTATGGCTAACCCTATGGGGGTGTCGGCTACAGATACCTCCCCTCCACCCCAGTGCCTAGCCCTAACTCCCCCCCACCCACCCACCCCGGCCCGTAACCCTAACCCCCACCCCTATACTCACCTTTGGGATGTCGGCTGTCAGTGTTCTGGTGTCGGTCTCCTGAGGGGTACTGGGGTATTGGGTTTCTGGCATTGGTCACATGCCGCATGCATCCCATAGCAATAAGACGTTTACTAGAGCATTGAAATCAACCAGCATGCAAACAAAAGTATTGCAAGTTCTGCTAATTAGAAGAATTTGCAATCCTCACTGAATCAAACCCTTAATCTGAATAAAGTTCCCTCATTCGCGTTGTCCTGCTAAAGTTTCTAAACTTCCGCTGATCCTCCATTGTGAATGTTTTACTCTCTTCCAGCCGACCTTAGCGTGCAGATATTCTGCTATATTGCTTGAGAAATGTGTTATAATACGTCCTCCTTAATGAAGAAAGTGCTCCCCTGATTAGACTCTGGATTGCACTGGAAAGGAACGAAGCTGAAATGCCAGCGTACAAAGGCCTAGGTGTGAAACTGCGCCATTGCTGCATCTTGAACCAATAAATTAAAGGAAAGGTCACTGCCAGATATATTTTTTTTTGTGATGTATTTCAAACTACCTCAGAAGAAAGAAGAGACGACTAAAGGTGTTTTTGAAAGTTTTTTTGGCCAAATCCCAAGGAACAGAGAAGGGAAAAAAAAAAGTCTTCTTGGATTTGGTTTTAGAACTGCGAATTTGTATTCATCATTTTTAAGTAATTGCTCTCATACCGACTGTATTCCAATTCTTTGCCATTATTTAGTGTCATCAAGCCACTATTCTCTGGAGGTGCTTCCCTTGTAAAATGTCGCCTGAAAATAAATTATAACTAATATAGCTTACATATTTTATCATTCCGTTAAAGTTTCAGTCATTTCACCTCGGCGAAGCACTTTGCGTTGAAGGTTTGATGCTTACCCGTCCTAAATATTTTAAAGGTGATTTTTAATTTCTGGTTTTAATATTGCAGAGCAGCCGTTGAACAACATGTTTTATGTCTGAAATTAGAAGATAATGTTTTATACTTAAATACTTGGCGAAGATATAACCGTACGTCGGCCTTAATGCACACCTTTGTCATCCGCGTTCCTTGAGTTTATTGATTGATCGGCGGTGGGAATGGGTAATGTTTGAAGGACATGAAAGGTCATGGGCAGTCTTGGGAGGCGGCTTCTTGTCTTATTCTTATTTGAAGCCTCGCACAAGAGTCATCCTGCTGTGTAGGAAGACAGGGAATGAGCATTGAGCGTTTCCCTGCGTCCGTAATGAACATCTGGTGACAAGGTGTTTGGTTTTGCATGAAAATAAAAAATATATATGTCATAAAAAGCATTGTTCAAATCCTTAATTTATAGCCCCATTTTCTAACTTTTTTTTTTTCATGCTGATTTCTGCGTATTACAGAATTTTGTAAACGGCAACTTTATTTTTTTATTTTTTTTAAGACCAGCAAAAAATAAAAAATAAAAAAATCTCAAGCTCATAAATATTGCATATATTAATTGTGTAGCTTAATGGAACATTTTATGTTTCAGAACAACTTCTTTACATAATTAAAATCTTCTTTGATCTGTAAGTAAGTGATTTAATCATAATGCTCATTAGGCTCAATGGGTCTTATGTTTTGTAATATCAAGATGTTGAAATGAAAATGTCATTCTCAAAATAAAAAAATAAAAATAAAAATAAAACATTGTAGTTTGTTGGTTAATAAACAAAAATGATTCTGTTTGCGGAGTGGAAATGGTTTCTTTTTATCTTTATTGGTTTTAGGCAAACATTTAGATTAAAGCATTTTTTTCCCTTTTTTTTTTGTTCGTTTTATCTGATTTTGTTTGTTAGGGAGCAGGTTGGTGCGGTAAGTGCTTTCTCAGTCAATTTATGTTCATTAACCAGTTCACTGCAAAGAATAATTAATTCATAAACCATTTTGTCTGAACTGTGCTCTAAAGATGCATAATTTGTCTGTTGCAAAGGGGAAAAAATCAGTCATTTGCATTTTGTATTGTTTAACATTTAAAAGGACATCGGAGAAAAGAAAAAAAATTAACCTCTTACGTCCTATAACTTTTTATGTGTTCCAAATGGAGACCTCAAACCAGGATCCAGATAGAAACACTATTCTGCACTTATCTGTCTGTAATCTCATTTTTAGCAAAACAAACATAAAATAAAAACTATTTTTTAATATTCTATTTACAGACATTCTGGACACATACTGTATTTAGGGGGTCTATGTACTGAGCCTTGGGGAGAGATAAAGTGGATGGAGATAAAGTACCAGCCAATCAGCTCCCAACTGTCATTTTTTCAGACACAGCCTGTGACATGGCAGTTAGCAGCTGAATGGTTGGTGCTCCCTCCATCCACTTTATCTCTCTCCAACGCTTAGTACATAAACCCCGTAACGTCTACTACATCTAAACCAGCAAAAGTACAGTATGTCTCGTTCACACGTCATTCCATTCCCATCATTTGCTGCCATTTCCCAATACACATTGGGCACTCTCGAGGCTTCAGTGAATGGGAATAAAGTATAAGTCTATGGGGTCTATTCATTACCAAGGACCGATTGGCCCCATAATTAAGTATCCAACACTTGTTGCGCTAATGCATTCTAAAATACTGTCCCAAATCAATCTGATGATCAGCTGTTCCTGCAATACTTACCACTGCTGATTCTGCCGCTAATTAGTAGCGGCAGCATTTCACAATGCCTGGGGACAGTTAGGATTAGGCTGCAGGAGGGGAGGGTTAGGGTTAGGCTGCAGGGGAGATGGTTAGGGTTAGGCTGTGGGAGGTGACAGTTAGGATTAGGCTGCAGGAGGGGAGGTTAGGGTTAGGCTGTGGGAGGGGATGGTTAGGGTCAGGCTGCGGGAGGGGAGGTTAGGGTTAGGCTGCGGGAGGGGAGGTTAGGGTTAGGCTGCGGGAAAGGAGGGTTAGGGTTAGGCTGTGGGAGGGGATGGTTAGGGTTAGGCTGCGGGAGGGGAGGTTAGGGTAAGGCTGTGGGAGGGGAGGTTAGGGTTAGGCTGCGGAAGGGGAGGGTTAGGGTTAGGCTGCAGGAGGGGAGGTTAGGGTTAGGCTGTGGGAGGGGATGGTTAGTGTTAGGGTGCGGGAGGGGAGGTTAGGGTTAGACTGTGGGAGGGGAGGTTAGGGTTAGGCTGCGGAAGGGTAGGGTTAGGGTTAGGCTGTGGGAGGGGACAGTTAGGATTAGGCTCCAGGAGGGGAGGTTAGGGTTAGGCTGTGGGAGGGTAGGGTTAGGGTTAGGCTGCGGTAGGGGAGGTTAGGGTTAGGCTGTGGGAGGGGATGGTTAGGGTTAGGCTGCGGGAGGGGAGGTTAGCGTTAGGCTGTGGGAGGGGAGGTTAGGGTTAGGCTGCGGAAGGGGAGGGTTAGGGTTAGGCTGTGGGAGGGGAGGTTAGGGTTAGGTTGTGGGAGGGAAGGGTTAGGGTTAGGCTGTGGGAAAGGAGGGTTAGGCTTAGGCTGTGGAAGGGAAAGGTTAGGGTTCGGCTGTGGGAGGGGAGGTTAGGGTTAGGCTGCAGAAGGGGAGGGTAGGGTTAGGCTGCGGGAGGGGATGGTTAGGGTTAGACTGTGGAAGAGGATGGTTAGGGTCTGGCTGCGGGAGTGGAGGTTAGGGTTAGGCTGTGGGAGGGGATGGTTAGGGTTAGGCTGCGGGAGGGGAGGTTAGCGTTAGGCTGTGGGAGGGGAGGTTAGGGTTAGGCTGCGGAAGGGGAGGGATAGGGTTAGGCTGTGGGAGGGGACGGTTAGGGTTAGGCTGTGGGAGGGGAGGTTAGGGTTAGGTTGTGGGAGGGAAGGGTTAGGGTTAGGCTGTGGGAAAGACGGGGTTAGGCTTAGGCTGTGGAAGGGAAAGGTTAGGGTTCGGCTGTGGGAGGGGAGGTTAGGGTTAGGCTGCGGAAGGGGAGGGGAGGGTTAGGCTGCGGGAGGGGACGGTTAGGGTTAGACTGTGGAAGGGGACGGTTAGGGTCTGGCTGCGGGAGGGGAGGTTAGGGTTAGGCTGTGGGAGGGGATGGTTAGGGTTAGGCTGCGGGAGGGGAGGTTAGCGTTAGGCTGTGGGAGGGGAGGTTAGGGTTAGGCTGCGGAAGGGGAGGGTTAGGGTTAGGCTGTGGGAGGGGACGGTGTCAAAGTCAGAAAAATATCTCTATGCACACTACCATATTTGCACCTCACACAGGTCCGTGCTGCGCATGCGTACGCTCTCCCGTACGTGCGCATACTCACAGTCGCGGGCACCCGCAGGCGCACGGTATGCGTATTTACGGTAGAGTTTGTGTGATCGTAGCGTGCGACTCAATCGTTACATATTTTCACTATATAATGTATTTTGTAGATCATGGTCCCTTTGATAGATTCTGAAAGTTTGGTTAATATAGAATGTTCGTGAACAGAGAAATCCCTCTTTGTTTGATACGAAGGGTCAGACAGAAGTAATACAGTGGTGTTTAGTACCCATCGGAAGAGTATTTAATTAGCAATATTCCGGTGTTGGTTTGAAGCAGATTAATCGCTCGTGCGAATAGTTATGGACATAAGAAGTTTATGAACATTTACTGTATTTGCACTTACTTATCCATGCGGCGGGAAACCCAGTTTCCCTCCCACCTGAGCTGTTGGAAATAGTCACGGCCCACCTGTATGAATCAACCTATGACCTTTTGTTATAATGCGAGGAGGAATATTCCTGTGTCCAATGAACAATGAGATTGTAGGGACCATTGAATTGTATTGTGTGTGGGGCATAAATAGACAAGCCGATCACATCCAGCTCTCACTCTTCAACGGTTATCATTGCTGAAAATCGGGAGCTGGATGTCCAGAGGCGCATGCGATCGTTTCCTTTGTGCGTAAGTTTTTCTCCGCAACCATATTGTTCTTACTGTTATTGTGGGCCATTTCTCTCTCTCTCTCTCTCTTCTCCTCTTTCTCTCTTATTTTCCCTTAAAACGTAATTGTATTGTATTTCCTGTGTAGTTATCTGGTTAGGTAGTCTATGTTATATTGTAGTGTATGACTTGTATTGTGTTAATTCTTTTGCAAGTATATCATTCATAATATATATGTTAGGCGTTGGACCCTAAGCACGGTATCTGTGTATTACTTATAGTGCTAAGTATTCTCAGAGCGTCGGTAACGCTCAAACAGCTTTTAAGTTAATAAGGTTACACTAGGTTGCATCTACACCCTATTTCTACACAAAAGGTTTTACAGCATATTATACGGTTTATGGTTTAGATTTAAAGGTTTAACATTGTGAGCGTCAGCGCCGCTGGTGATCTCCTCGTGGTCCCGAGCGTCCGCTACGCTATAGCGAATCATTACGTTAGTCGGCAGCCAATAACGTGGCTGCCTGTGATCTCTTGGCCGTGAGCGAACGTGACGCTTGAGCGTCTCGACTACGGCTAAGCGATTGTTACGCAACGTGCGTACCCTTACGGTACTTCATACGTAGATAGCGTACAGTGTTCTTAGACCTCACAAAGGGTTTTATATAAAATAAATATCTAGCTTTATCAATGGTCAGGGTTAGGCTGTGGGAGGGGAGGTTAGGATTAGGTTGTGGGAGGGAAGGGTTAGGCTGTGGGAAAGGAGGGTTAGGCTTAGGCTGTGGAAGGGAAAGGTTAGGGTTCGGCTGTGGGAGGGGAGGTTAGGGTTAGGCTGCGGAAGGGGAGGGTATGGTTAGGCTGCGGGAGGGGACGGTTAGGGTTAGACTGTGGAAGGGAACGGTTAGGGTCTGGCTGCGGGAGGGGAGGTTAGGGTTAGGCTGCAGGAAGGGAGGTTAGGGTTAGGCTGTGGGAGAGGAAGTTAGGGTTAGGCTGCAGGAGGGGACGGTTAGGGTTAGGCTGCAGGAGGAGAGGGTTAGGTTTAGGCTGTGGGAGGGGATGGTTAGGCTGTGGGAGGGGATGGTTAGGCTGTGGGAGGGGAGGGTTAGGGTTAGACTGCGGGAGGGGAGGCAAGGGTTAGGCTGTGGGAGGGGAGGGTTAGGCTGTGGGAGGGGACGGTTAGGGTTAGGCTGCGAGAAGGGATGGTTAGGGTTAGACTGTAGGAGGGGAGGTTAGAGTTAGACTGCAGGAGGGGAGTGTTAGGCTGTGGGAGGAGATGGTTAGGGTTAGACTGCGGGAGGTGAATGTTAGGCTGTGGGAGAGGAGGGTTAGGGTAAGGCTGTGGAAGAGGAGTGTCAGGTTGTGGGAGGGGACAGTTAGGTTTAAGCTGTGGGAGGGGAGTGTTAGGCTGTGGGAGGGGACAGTTAGGTTTAAGCTGTGGGAGGGGAGGGTTAGGCTGTGGGAGGGGATGGTTAGGGTTAGGCTGCGGGAGGGGATGGTTAGGGTTAGGCTGTGGGAGGGGAAGGTTAGGCTGTGGGAGGGGAGGGTTAGGGTTAGGCTGTGGGAGGGGAGTGTTAGGCTGTGGGAGGGGACAGTTAGGGTTAAACTGTGGGAGGGGACAGTTAGTGTTAAGCTGTGGGAGAGGAGGGTTAGGCTGTGGGAGGGGACGGTTAGGGTTAGGCTGTGGGAGGGGACGGTTAGGGTTAGGCTGCGGGAGAGGAGGGTTAGGGTTAGACTGCGGGAGGGGAGGTTAGGGTTAGACTGCGGGAGGGGAGTGTTAGGCTGTGGGAGGGGATGGTTAGGGTTAGACTGCGGGAGGTGAGTGTTAGGCTGTGGGAGAGGAGGGTTAGGGTTAGGCTGTGGGAGGGCACAGTTAAGGTTAAGCTGTGGGAGGGGAAGGTTAGGCTGCGGGAGGTTAGGGTTAGGCTGTGGGAGGGGAGTGTTAGGCTGTGGGAGGGGACAGTTAGGGTTAAGCTGTGGGAGAGGAGGGTTAGGCTGTGGGAGGGGACGGTTAGGGTTAGGCTGCAGGAGGGAAGGTTAGGGTTAGGCTGCGGGAGGGGAGGGTTAGGGACAGGCTGTGGGAGGGGAAGTTAGGGTTAGGCTTCAGGAGGAGAGGGGAGTGGAGGTTAGGGTCAGGCTGCAGGAGGGGACGGTTAGGGTTAGGCTGCAGGAGGGGAGATTAGGGTTAGGCTGCAGGAGGGGACGGTTAGGGTTAGACTGCAGGAGGGGAGAGTTAGGCTGCAGGAGGAGAGTGTTAGGATTAGGCTGCGGGAGAGGAGGGTTAGGCTGTGGGAGGGGAAGGTTAGGGTTAGGCTGAAGGAGGGGATGGTTAGGGTTAGACTGCGGGAGGGGAGGTTAGGGTTAGACTGCGGGAGGGGAGTGTTAGGCTGTGGGAGAGGTGGGTTAGGGTTAGGCTGTGGGAGGGGACAGTTAGGGTTAAGCTATGGGAGGGGAGGGTTAGGCTGTGGGAGGGGAGGTTAGGGTTAGGCTGCGGGAGGGGATGGTTAGGGTTAGGCTGTGGGAGGGAAAGGTTAGGCTGCGGGAGGGGAGGGGAGGGTTAGGGTTAGGCTGTGGGAGGGGAGGGTTAGGCTGTGGGAGGGGACGGTTAGGGTTAGGCTGTGGGAGGGGACGGTTAGGGTTAGGCTGCAGGAGGGAAAGGTTAGGGTTAGGCTGTGGGAGAGGAGGGTTAGGGTTAGGCTGTGGGAGGGGACGGATAGGGTCAGGCTGCGGGAGGGGAGGTTAGGGTTAGGTTGCGGGAGGGGAGGGTTAGGGTTAGGCTGTGGGAGGGGACGTTTAGGGTTAGACTGTGGGAGGGGACGGTTAGGGTCAGGCTGCAGGAGGGGAGGTTAGGGTTAGGCTGCAGGAGGGGATGGTTAGGGTTAGGCTGTGGGAGGGGAGGTTAGGGTTAGGCTGCAGGTGGGAGGTTAGGGTTAGCCTGCAGGAGGGGAGGTTAGTGTTAGGCTGCAGGAGGGGATGGTTAGGGTTAGGATGCGGGAGGGGAGGTTATGGTCAGGCTGCGGGAGGGGAGGTTAGGGTTAGGCTGCAGGAGGGGATGGTTAGGGTTAGGCTGCAGGAGGGAAGGTTATGGTTAGGCTGCAGGAGGGGAGGTTAGGGTCAGGCTGCGGGAGAGGAGGTAAGGGTTAGGCTGTGGGAGGGGACGGATAGGGTCAGGCTGTGGGAGGGAAAGTTTAGGGTTAGGCTGCAGGAGGGAAGGTTAGGGTTAGGCTGCAGGAGGGGAGGTTAGGGTTAGGCTGCGGGAGGGGAGGGTTAGGGACAGGCTGTGGGAGGGGAAGTTAGGGTTAGGCTGCAGGAGGGGAGGGGAGGGGAGGGGAGGTTAGGGTCAGGCTGCAGGAGGGGACGGTTAAGGTTAGGCTGCAGGAGGGGAGATTAGGGTTAGGCTACAGGAGAGGACGGTTAGGGTTAGACTGCAGGAGGGGATGGTTAGGCTGCAGGAGGAGAGTGTTAGGATTAGGCTGCGGGAGAGGAGGGTTAGGATTAGTAATCCGCTCATCACTAGTTAGGATGTGTGAGGGGACGGTTAGGGTTAGGCTGCAGGAGGGGACGGTCAGGGTTAGGCTGCAGGAGGAGAGGGTTAGGTTTAGGCTGTGGGAGGGGATGGTTAGGCTGTGGGAGGGGAGGGTTAGGCTGTGGGAGGGGATGGTTAGGGTTAGGCTGCGAGAAGGGATGGTTAGGGTTAGACTGCGGTAGGGGAGGTTAGGGTTAGACTGCGGGAGGGGAGTGTTAGGCTTTGGGAGGGGATGGTTAGGGTTAGACTGCGGGAGGGTAGTGTTAGGCTGTGGGAGAGGAGGGTTAGGGTTAGGCTGTGGGAGGGGACAGTTAGGATTAAGCTGTGGGAGGGGAGGGTTAGGCTGTGGGAGGGGACGGTTAGGGTTAGGCTGCGGGAGGGGATGGTTAGGGTTAGGCTGTGGGAGGGGAAGGTTAGGCTGCAGGAGGGGAGGGTTAGGCTGTGGGAGGGGAGTGTTAGGCTGTGGGAGGGGACAGTTAGTTTTAAGCTGTGGGAGAGGAGCATTAGGCTGTGGGAGGGGACGGTTATGGTTAGGCTGTGGGAGGGGACAGTTAGGGTCAGGCTGCAGGAGGGGATGGTTAGGGTTAGGTTGCGGGAGGGTTAGGGTTAGGCTGTGGGAGGGGACGGTTAGGGTTAGGCTGCAGGTGAGAGGGTTAGGCTGCGGGAGGGGAGGGTTAGGGTTAGGCTGCAGGAGGGGAGGGTTAGGTTTAGGTGGAGGGAAGGGAGGGTTAGGGTTAGACTGTGGGAGGGGAGGGTTAGGGTTAAGTGGAGGGAAGGGAGGGTTAGGGTTAGAATGTGGGAGGGGAGGGTTAGGGTTAAGATGGAGGGAAGGGAGGGTTAGAGTTAGACTGCGGGAGGGGAGGGTTAGGGTTAGAATGTGGGAGGGGAGGATTAGGGTTAGGATGGAGGGAAAGGAGGGTTAGGGTTAGGCAGAGAGAAGGGAGGGTTAGGGTTAGACTGTGGGAGGAGAGGGTTAGGGTTAGACTGCAGGAGGGGAGTGTTAGGCTGTGGGAGGAGATGGTTAGGGTTAGACTGCGGGAGGTGAATGTTAGGCTGTGGGAGAGGAGGGTTAGGGTAAGGCTGTGGAAGGGGAGTGTCAGGTTGTGGGAGGGGACAGTTAGGTTTAAGCTGTGGGAGGGGAGTGTTAGGCTGTGGGAGGGGACAGTTAGGTTTAAGCTGTGGGAGGGGAGGGTTAGGCTGTGGGAGGGGATGGTTAGGGTTAGGCTGCGGGAGGGGATGGTTAGGCTGTGGGAGGGGAGGGTTAGGGTTAGGCTGTGGGAGGGGACGGATAGGGTCAGGCTGCGGGAGGGGAGGTTAGGGTTAGGTTGCGGGAGGGGAGGGTTAGGGTTAGGCTGTGGGAGGGGACGTTTAGGGTTAGACAGTGGGAGGGGACGGTTAGGGTCAGGCTGCAGGAGGGGAGGTTAGGGTTAGGCTGCAGGAGGGGATGGTTAGGGTTAGGCTGTGGGAGGGGAGGTTAGGGTTAGGCTGCAGGTGGGAGGTTAGGGTTAGCCTGCAGGAGGGGAGGTTAGTGTTAGGCTGCAGGAGGGGATGGTTAGGGTTAGGATGCGGGAGGGGAGGTTATGGTCAGGCTGCGGGAGGGGAGGTTAGGGTTAGGCTGCAGGAGGGGATGGTTAGGGTTAGGCTGCAGGAGGGGAGGTTATGGTTAGGCTGCAGGAGGGGAGGTTAGGGTCAGGCTGCGGGAGAGGAGGTAAGGGTTAGGCTGTGGGAGGGGACGGATAGGGTCAGGCTGTGGGAGGGAAAGTTTAGGGTTAGGCTGCAGGAGGGAAGGTTAGGGTTAGGCTGCAGGAGGGGAGGTTAGGGTTAGGCTGCGGGAGGGGAGGGTTAGGGACAGGCTGTGGGAGGGGAAGTTAGGGTTAGGCTGCAGGAGGGGAGGGGAGGGGAGGGGAGGTTAGGGTCAGGCTGCAGGAGGGGACGGTTAAGGTTAGGCTGCAGGAGGGGAGATTAGGGTTAGGCTACAGGAGAGGACGGTTAGGGTTAGACTGCAGGAGGGGATGGTTAGGCTGCAGGAGGAGAGTGTTAGGATTAGGCTGCGGGAGAGGAGGGTTAGGATTAGTAATCCGCTCATCACTAGTTAGGATGTGTGAGGGGACGGTTAGGGTTAGGCTGCAGGAGGGGACGGTCAGGGTTAGGCTGCAGGAGGAGAGGGTTAGGTTTAGGCTGTGGGAGGGGATGGTTAGGCTGTGGGAGGGGAGGGTTAGGCTGTGGGAGGGGATGGTTAGGGTTAGGCTGCGAGAAGGGATGGTTAGGGTTAGACTGCGGTAGGGGAGGTTAGGGTTAGACTGCGGGAGGGGAGTGTTAGGCTTTGGGAGGGGATGGTTAGGGTTAGACTGCGGGAGGGTAGTGTTAGGCTGTGGGAGAGGAGGGTTAGGGTTAGGCTGTGGGAGGGGACAGTTAGGATTAAGCTGTGGGAGGGGAGGGTTAGGCTGTGGGAGGGGACGGTTAGGGTTAGGCTGCGGGAGGGGATGGTTAGGGTTAGGCTGTGGGAGGGGAAGGTTAGGCTGCAGGAGGGGAGGGTTAGGCTGTGGGAGGGGAGTGTTAGGCTGTGGGAGGGGACAGTTAGTTTTAAGCTGTGGGAGAGGAGCATTAGGCTGTGGGAGGGGACGGTTATGGTTAGGCTGTGGGAGGGGACAGTTAGGGTCAGGCTGCAGGAGGGGATGGTTAGGGTTAGGTTGCGGGAGGGTTAGGGTTAGGCTGTGGGAGGGGACGGTTAGGGTTAGGCTGCAGGTGAGAGGGTTAGGCTGCGGGAGGGGAGGGTTAGGGTTAGGCTGCAGGAGGGGAGGGTTAGGTTTAGGTGGAGGGAAGGGAGGGTTAGGGTTAGACTGTGGGAGGGGAGGGTTAGGGTTAAGTGGAGGGAAGGGAGGGTTAGGGTTAGAATGTGGGAGGGGAGGGTTAGGGTTAAGATGGAGGGAAGGGAGGGTTAGAGTTAGACTGCGGGAGGGGAGGGTTAGGGTTAGAATGTGGGAGGGGAGGATTAGGGTTAGGATGGAGGGAAAGGAGGGTTAGGGTTAGGCAGAGAGAAGGGAGGGTTAGGGTTAGACTGTGGGAGGAGAGGGTTAGGGTTAGACTGCAGGAGGGGAGTGTTAGGCTGTGGGAGGAGATGGTTAGGGTTAGACTGCGGGAGGTGAGTGTTAGGCTGTGGGAGAGGAGGGTTAGGGTAAGGCTGTGGAAGGGGAGTGTCAGGTTGTGGGAGGGGACAGTTAGGTTTAAGCTGTGGGAGGGGAGTGTTAGGCTGTGGGAGGGGACAGTTAGGTTTAAGCTGTGGGAGGGGAGGGTTAGGCTGTGGGAGGGGATGGTTAGGGTTAGGCTGCGGGAGGGGATGGTTAGGGTTAGGCTGTGGGAGGGGAAGGTTAGGCTGTGGGAGGGGAGGGTTAGGGTTAGGCTGTGGGAGGGGAGTGTTAGGCTGTGGGAGGGGACAGTTAGGGTTAAACTGTGGGAGGGGACAGTTAGTGTTAAGCTGTGGGAGAGGAGGGTTAGGCTGTGGGAGGGGACGGTTAGGGTTAGGCTGTGGGAGGGGACGGTAAGGGTTAGGCTGCGGGAGAGGAGGGTTAGGGTTAGACTGCGGGAGGGGAGGTTAGGGTTAGACTGCGGGAGGGGAGTGTTAGGCTGTGGGAGGGGATGGTTAGGGTTAGACTGCGGGAGGTGAGTGTTAGGCTGTGGGAGAGGAGGGTTAGGGTTAGGCTGTGGGAGGGCACAGTTAAGGTTAAGCTGTGGGAGGGGAAGGTTAGGCTGCGGGAGGTTAGGGTTAGGCTGTGGGAGGGGAGTGTTAGGCTGTGGGTGGGGACAGTTAGGGTTAAGCTGTGGGAGAGGAGGGTTAGGCTGTGGGAGGGGACGGTTAGGGTTAGGCTGCAGGAGGGAAGGTTAGGGTTAGGCTGCGGGAGGGGAGGGTTAGGGACAGGCTGTGGGAGGGGAAGTTAGGGTTAGGCTTCAGGAGGAGAGGGGAGTGGAGGTTAGGGTCAGGCTGCAGGAGGGGACGGTTAGGGTTAGGCTGCAGGAGGGGAGATTAGGGTTAGGCTGCAGGAGGGGACGGTTAGGGTTAGACTGCAGGAGGGGAGAGTTAGGCTGCAGGAGGAGAGTGTTAGGATTAGGCTGCGGGAGAGGAGGGTTAGGCTGTGGGAGGGGAAGGTTAGGGTTAGGCTGAAGGAGGGGATGGTTAGGGTTAGACTGCGGGAGGGGAGGTTAGGGTTAGACTGCGGGAGGGGAGTGTTAGGCTGTGGGAGAGGTGGGTTAGGGTTAGGCTGTGGGAGGGGACAGTTAGGGTTAAGCTATGGGAGGGGAGGGTTAGGCTGTGGGAGGGGAGGTTAGGGTTAGGCTGCGGGAGGGGATGGTTAGGGTTAGGCTGTGGGAGGGAAAGGTTAGGCTGCGGGAGGGGAGGGTTAGGGTTAGGCTGTGGGAGGGGAGGGTTAGGCTGTGGGAGGGGACGGTTAGGGTTAGGCTGTGGGAGGGGACGGTTAGGGTTAGGCTGCAGGAGGGAAAGGTTAGGGTTAGGCTGTGGGAGAGGAGGGTTAGGGTTAGGCTGTGGGAGGGGACGGATAGGGTCAGGCTGCGGGAGGGGAGGTTAGGGTTAGGTTGCGGGAGGGGAGGGTTAGGGTTAGGCTGTGGGAGGGGACGTTTAGGGTTAGACTGTGGGAGGGGACGGTTAGGGTCAGGCTGCAGGAGGTGAGGTTAGGGTTAGGCTGCAGGAGGGGATGGTTAGGGTTAGGCTGTGGGAGGGGAGGTTAGGGTTAGGCTGCAGGTGGGAGGTTAGGGTTAGCCTGCAGGAGGGGAGGTTAGTGTTAGGCTGCAGGAGGGGATGGTTAGGGTTAGGATGCGGGAGTGGAGGTTATGGTCAGGCTGCGGGAGGGGAGGTTAGGGTTAGGCTGCAGGAGGGGATGGTTAGGGTTAGGCTGCAGGAGGGGAGGTTATGGTTAGGCTGCAGGAGGGGAGGTTAGGGTCAGGCTGCGGGAGAGGAGGTAAGGGTTAGGCTGTGGGAGGGGACGGATAGGGTCAGGCTGTGGGAGGGAAAGTTTAGGGTTAGGCTGCAGGAGGGAAGGTTAGGGTTAGGCTGCAGGAGGGGAGGTTAGGGTTAGGCTGCGGGAGGGGAGGGTTAGGGACAGGCTGTGGGAGGGGAAGTTAGGGTTAGGCTGCAGGAGGGGAGGGGAGGGGAGGTTAGGGTCAGGCTGCAGGAGGGGACGGTTAAGGTTAGGCTGCAGGAGGGGAGATTAGGGTTAGGCTACAGGAGAGGACGGTTAGGGTTAGACTGCAGGAGGGGATGGTTAGGCTGCAGGAGGAGAGTGTTAGGATTAGGCTGCGGGAGAGGAGGGTTAGGATTAGTAATCCGCTCATCACTAGTTAGGATGTGTGAGGGGACGGTTAGGGTTAGGCTGCAGGAGGGGACGGTCAGGGTTAGGCTGCAGGAGGAGAGGGTTAGGTTTAGGCTGTGGGAGGGGATGGTTAGGCTGTGGGAGGGGAGGGTTAGGCTGTGGGAGGGGATGGTTAGGGTTAGGCTGCGAGAAGGGATGGTTAGGGTTAGACTGCGGTAGGGGAGGTTAGGGTTAGACTGCGGGAGGGGAGTGTTAGGCTTTGGGAGGGGATGGTTAGGGTTAGACTGCGGGAGGGTAGTGTTAGGCTGTGGGAGAGGAGGGTTAGGGTTAGGCTGTGGGAGGGGACAGTTAGGATTAAGCTGTGGGAGGGGAGGGTTAGGCTGTGGGAGGGGACGGTTAGGGTTAGGCTGCGGGAGGGGATGGTTAGGGTTAGGCTGTGGGAGGGGAAGGTTAGGCTGCAGGAGGGGAGGGTTAGGCTGTGGGAGGGGAGTGTTAGGCTGTGGGAGGGGACAGTTAGTTTTAAGCTGTGGGAGAGGAGCATTAGGCTGTGGGAGGGGACGGTTATGGTTAGGCTGTGGGAGGGGACAGTTAGGGTCAGGCTGCAGGAGGGGATGGTTAGGGTTAGGTTGCGGGAGGGTTAGGGTTAGGCTGTGGGAGGGGACGGTTAGGGTTAGGCTGCAGGTGAGAGGGTTAGGCTGCGGGAGGGGAGGGTTAGGGTTAGGCTGCAGGAGGGGAGGGTTAGGTTTAGGTGGAGGGAAGGGAGGGTTAGGGTTAGACTGTGGGAGGGGAGGGTTAGGGTTAAGTGGAGGGAAGGGAGGGTTAGGGTTAAAATGTGGGAGGGGAGGGTTAGGGTTAAGATGGAGGGAAGGGAGGGTTAGAGTTAGACTGCGGGAGGGGAGGGTTAGGGTTAGAATGTGGGAGGGGAGGATTAGGGTTAGGATGGAGGGAAAGGAGGGTTAGGGTTAGGCAGAGAGAAGGGAGGGTTAGGGTTAGACTGTGGGAGGAGAGGGTTAGGGTTAGACTGCAGGAGGGGAGTGTTAGGCTGTGGGAGGAGATGGTTAGGGTTAGACTGCGGGAGGTGAATGTTAGGCTGTGGGAGAGGAGGGTTAGGGTAAGGCTGTGGAAGGGGAGTGTCAGGTTGTGGGAGGGGACAGTTAGGTTTAAGCTGTGGGAGGGGAGTGTTAGGCTGTGGGAGGGGACAGTTAGGTTTAAGCTGTGGGAGGGGAGGGTTAGGCTGTGGGAGGGGATGGTTAGGGTTAGGCTGCGGGAGGGGATGGTTAGGGTTAGGCTGTGGGAGGGGAAGGTTAGGCTGTGGGAGGGGAGGGTTAGGGTTAGGCTGTGGGAGGGGAGTGTTAGGCTGTGGGAGGGGACAGTTAGGGTTAAACTGTGGGAGGGGACAGTTAGTGTTAAGCTGTGGGAGAGGAGGGTTAGGCTGTGGGAGGGGACGGTTAGGGTTAGGCTGTGGGAGGGGACGGTAAGGGTTAGGCTGCGGGAGAGGAGGGTTAGGGTTAGACTGCGGGAGGGGAGGTTAGGGTTAGACTGCGGGAGGGGAGTGTTAGGCTGTGGGAGGGGATGGTTAGGGTTAGACTGCGGGAGGTGAGTGTTAGGCTGTGGGAGAGGAGGGTTAGGGTTAGGCTGTGGGAGGGCACAGTTAAGGTTAAGCTGTGGGAGGGGAAGGTTAGGCTGCGGGAGGTTAGGGTTAGGCTGTGGGAGGGGAGTGTTAGGCTGTGGGAGGGGACAGTTAGGGTTAAGCTGTGGGAGAGGAGGGTTAGGCTGTGGGAGGGGACGGTTAGGGTTAGGCTGCAGGAGGGAAGGTTAGGGTTAGGCTGCGGGAGGGGAGGGTTAGGGACAGGCTGTGGGAGGGGAAGTTAGGGTTAGGCTTCAGGAGGAGAGGGGAGTGGAGGTTAGGGTCAGGCTGCAGGAGGGGACGGTTAGGGTTAGGCTGCAGGAGGGGAGATTAGGGTTAGGCTGCAGGAGGGGACGGTTAGGGTTAGACTGCAGGAGGGGAGAGTTAGGCTGCAGGAGGAGAGTGTTAGGATTAGGCTGCGGGAGAGGAGGGTTAGGCTGTGGGAGGGGAAGGTTAGGGTTAGGCTGAAGGAGGGGATGGTTAGGGTTAGACTGCGGGAGGGGAGGTTAGGGTTAGACTGCGGGAGGGGAGTGTTAGGCTGTGGGAGAGGTGGGTTAGGGTTAGGCTGTGGGAGGGGACAGTTAGGGTTAAGCTATGGGAGGGGAGGGTTAGGCTGTGGGAGGGGAGGTTAGGGTTAGGCTGCGGGAGGGGATGGTTAGGGTTAGGCTGTGGGAGGGAAAGGTTAGGCTGCGGGAGGGGAGGGTTAGGGTTAGGCTGTGGGAGGGGAGGGTTAGGCTGTGGGAGGGGACGGTTAGGGTTAGGCTGTGGGAGGGGACGGTTAGGGTTAGGCTGCAGGAGGGAAAGGTTAGGGTTAGGCTGTGGGAGAGGAGGGTTAGGGTTAGGCTGTGGGAGGGGACGGATAGGGTCAGGCTGCGGGAGGGGAGGTTAGGGTTAGGTTGCGGGAGGGGAGGGTTAGGGTTAGGCTGTGGGAGGGGACGTTTAGGGTTAGACTGTGGGAGGGGACGGTTAGGGTCAGGCTGCAGGAGGGGAGGTTAGGGTTAGGCTGCAGGAGGGGATGGTTAGGGTTAGGCTGTGGGAGGGGAGGTTAGGGTTAGGCTGCAGGTGGGAGGTTAGGGTTAGCCTGCAGGAGGGGAGGTTAGTGTTAGGCTGCAGGAGGGGATGGTTAGGGTTAGGATGCGGGAGGGGAGGTTATGGTCAGGCTGCGGGAGGGGAGGTTAGGGTTAGGCTGCAGGAGGGGATGGTTAGGGTTAGGCTGCAGGAGGGGAGGTTATGGTTAGGCTGCAGGAGGGGAGGTTAGGGTCAGGCTGCGGGAGAGGAGGTAAGGGTTAGGCTGTGGGAGGGGACGGATAGGGTCAGGCTGTGGGAGGGAAAGTTTAGGGTTAGGCTGCAGGAGGGAAGGTTAGGGTTAGGCTGCAGGAGGGGAGGTTAGGGTTAGGCTGCGGGAGGGGAGGGTTAGGGACAGGCTGTGGGAGGGGAAGTTAGGGTTAGGCTGCAGGAGGGGAGGGGAGGGGAGGTTAGGGTCAGGCTGCAGGAGGGGACGGTTAAGGTTAGGCTGCAGGAGGGGAGATTAGGGTTAGGCTACAGGAGAGGACGGTTAGGGTTAGACTGCAGGAGGGGAAGGTTAGGCTGCAGGAGGAGAGTGTTAGGATTAGGCTGCGGGAGAGGAGGGTTAGGATTAGTAATCCGCTCATCACTAGTTAGGATGTGGGAGGGGACGGTTAGGGTTAGGCTGCAGGAGGGGACGGTCAGGGTTAGGCTGCAGGAGGAGAGGGTTAGGTTTAGGCTGTGGGAGGGGATGGTTAGGCTGTGGGAGGGGAGGGTTAGGCTGTGGGAGGGGATGGTTAGGGTTAGGCTGCGAGAAGGGATGGTTAGGGTTAGACTGCGGTAGGGGAGGTTAGGGTTAGACTGCGGGAGGGGAGTGTTAGGCTTTGGGAGGGGATGGTTAGGGTTAGACTGCGGGAGGGTAGTGTTAGGCTGTGGGAGAGGAGGGTTAGGGTTAGGCTGTGGGAGGGGACAGTTAGGATTAAGCTGTGGGAGGGGAGGGTTAGGCTGTGGGAGGGGACGGTTAGGGTTAGGCTGCGGGAGGGGATGGTTAGGGTTAGGCTGTGGGAGGGGAAGGTTAGGCTGCAGGAGGGGAGGGTTAGGCTGTGGGAGGGGAGTGTTAGGCTGTGGGAGGGGACAGTTAGTTTTAAGCTGTGGGAGAGGAGCATTAGGCTGTGGGAGGGGACGGTTATGGTTAGGCTGTGGGAGGGGACAGTTAGGGTCAGGCTGCGGGAGGGGATGGTTAGGGTTAGGTTGCGGGAGGGTTAGGGTTAGGCTGTGGGAGGGGACGGTTAGGGTTAGGCTGCAGGTGAGAGGGTTAGGCTGCGGGAGGGGAGGGTTAGGGTTAGGCTGCAGGAGGGGAGGGTTAGGTTTAGGTGGAGGGAAGGGAGGGTTAGGGTTAGACTGTGGGAGGGGAGGGTTAGGGTTAAGTGGAGGGAAGGGAGGGTTAGGGTTAGAATGTGGGAGGGGAGGGTTAGGGTTAAGATGGAGGGAAGGGAGGGTTAGAGTTAGACTGCGGGAGGGGAGGGTTAGGGTTAGAATGTGGGAGGGGAGGATTAGGGTTAGGATGGAGGGAAAGGAGGGTTAGGGTTAGGCAGAGAGAAGGGAGGGTTAGGGTTAGACTGTGGGAGGAGAGGGTTAGGGTTACACTGCGGGAGGGGAGATTAGGGTTAGGCTACAGGAGAGGACGGTTAGGGTTAGACTGCAGGAGGGGAAGGTTAGGCTGCAGGAGGAGAGTGTTAGGATTAGGCTGCGGGAGAGGAGGGTTAGGATGTGGGAGGGGACGGTTAGGGTTAGGCTGCAGGAGGGGATGGTCAGGGTTAGGCTGCAGGAGGAGAGGGTTAGGTTTAGGCTGTGGGAGGGGATGGTTAGGCTGTGGAGGGGAGGGTTAGGCTGTGGGAGGGGATGGTTAGGGTTAGGCTGCGAGAAGGGATGGTTAGGGTTAGACTGCGGGAGGGGAGGTTAGAGTTAGACTGCGGGATGGGAGTGTTAGGCTTTAGGTGGGGATGGTTAGGGTTAGACTGCGGGAGGGTAGTGTTAGGCTGTGGGAGAGGAGGGTTAGGGTTAGGCTGTGGGAGGGGACAGTTAGGGTTAAGCTGTGGGAGGGGAGGGTTAGGCTGTGGGAGGGGACGGTTAGGGTTAGGCTGCGGGAGGGGATGGTTAGGGTTAGGCTGTGGGAGGGATAGGTTAGGCTGCAGGAGGGGAGGGTTAGGCTGTGGGAGGGGAGTGTTAGGCTGTGGGAGGGGACAGTTAGTTTTAAGCTGTGGGAGAGAAGCATTAGGCTGTGGGAGGGGATGGTTATGGTTAGGCTGTTGGAGGGGACAGTTAGGGTCAGGCTGCGGGAGGGGATGGTTAGGGTTAGGTTGCGGGAGGGTTAGGGTTAGGCTATGGGAGGGGACGGTTAGGGTTAGGCTGCAGGTGGGAGGGTTAGGCTGCGGGAGGGGAGGGTTAGGGTTAGGCTGCAGGAGGGGAGGGTTAGGTTTAGGTGGAGGGAAGGGAGGGTTAGGGTTAGACTGTGGGAGGGGAGGGTTAGGGTTAAGTGGAGGGAAGGGAGGGTTAGGGTTAGAATGTGGGAGGGGAGGGTTAGGGTTAAGATGGAGGGAAGGGAGGGTTAGAGTTAGACTGCAGGAGGGGAGGGTTAGGGTTAGACTGTGGGAGGGGAGGATTAGGGTTAGGATGGAGGGAAAGGAGGGTTAGGGTTAGGCAGAGAGAAGGGAGGGTTAGGGTTAGACTGTGGGAGGAGAGGGTTAGGGTTACACTGCGGGAGGGGAGGGTTAGGGTTAAGACGGAGGGAAGTGAGGGTTAGAGTTAGACTGCGGGAGGGGAGGGATAGGGTTAGACTGTGGGAGGGGAGGATTAGGGTTAGGATGGAGGGAAAGGAGGGTTAGGCTTAGGCAGAGGGAAGGGAGGGACTGTGGGAGGAGACAGTGGCGGTTCTTGCCACGGGCAAGCGGTACTTTTGCCCGGGGCGCCGCCTTCCGGAGGGCGTCGGCGCCATCCGGAGGGCGTCGGCGCCATCCGGAGGGCGCCGCCCCAGGGCAAGATCCGCCACTGTGCCCCCCGCAGTGCCCTGCTGTGCCCCCCCCGCTTTGAAGGGAACCAGACGCGTAGCATCTAGTTTCCCTTCATTGAGAGGACCTTAGTTGTGCGGTGCGCGATGACGTCATCGCGCACCGCACAGCAAAGGTCCTCTCCATGAAGGGAAACTGGGAAACTAGACGCTACGGTCTAGTTTCCCTTCATGTAGAGGACCTTTGCAGTGCGATGCGCGATGACGTCATCGTGCACCGCACAGCATAGTGGCACAGACACTAGGGGTCATAATTGACCTCTAGTGTCTATGCTGTTCTATGGGAGAGACGTAATAACGTCTCTCCCATAGATTGAAGAGAGGAGAAGAGCGGCGCCGCCGGCGGATGGGGGTCTGCAGCGGTCTGGATCAGGAACGGGGATGGTATACTTTTTTTTTATTTATTTTTTCTTTCAGCGTCGTGACCACGCCCCCATTTGAAGCCATGCCCCCATATTTTGCCCGTGGCGCCACAAGGCTAAGAACCGGCCCTGGGAGGAGAGGGTTAGGGTTAGACTGCGGGAGGGGAGGGTTAGGCAGAGAGAAGGGAGTTTAGGGTTAGACTGTGGGAGGAGCGGGTTAGGGTTAGGCTGCAGAAGAGGAGGGTTACAAACCCAGCCCTTACAAACACCCAGGGCCGTTTCTAGCCAATTTGGCTGCCAGTGCGAGATTTAAAAATGCACCCCCCCCCCCCCCCACTTCCCCCATTCACATAAAAAAAATTCCCCCTACCACCCATAGATATAAAGAGTGAAAGCGTTCCTGGAAAGGGGGCGTGGACTCATTAAAATGGGCGTGTCTCTGTTAAGATGGACGTGACCTCATCTGATCTCATCATCACGGCCACCACAGGATAAAAAAAAAAAAAAGTCCTCATTTTACACATTACAGCAGGCACGCGACCCCATTTTACACAGCACGGCAGGCAAGTTTCCCCATTTTACACATTGCAGCAGGCACATGCCCCCATTTTACACATTGTGGCAGGCAAGTGTCCCCATTTTACACATTGCGGCAGGCACGTGCCCCCATTTTACACATTGCGGCAGGCATGTGCCCCCATTTTACACATTCTGGCAGACAGGTGTCTCTATTTTACACATTAAGGCAGGCAAGAGTCCCCATTTAACACATTCCGGCAGACTGCGTCCCCATTTAACACATTCCGGCAGACTGCGTCCCCATTTTACACATTCCGGCAGACAGGTGTCCCCATTTTACACAGTACGGCAGGTGGGGGGAGGGGGGGGGGGAGGGGAGAGAGAGAGAGAGAGAGAGAGAGGGAGAGGGGCTGACTTACATTTCAAGCGGTTCTTCCCGCTCTTCAGCCGCCTCTCCCTCGTCTGCGCGGCGCCGCAGCCAGCCGGCTTGGCTCCCCCTTCTCCCTCTTCCCGAGTGCCCAGCTCGGGGGGCGGGGTTTCGTGGAATGACGCGATTGCATCGTGACGTCACGACGCAAACGCGTTATTCCGTGAGACCTCGCCCCCCGAGCTGGGCACTCGGGAGGAGAGTGGAGGAGGGTTTTAAAGTCCTCAAAAAGTGCCGCGGCGGGCGCCCCGTGCGGTTGCACGGCTCGCCTGCCGCAAGAAACGGCACTGCAGACACCCCTGATTACTTATCAGGATGTTAGGAAATGGGTATCCAGGCCTTTATCTGAATAAATGTGTGAAATGGCTTGTTCCTTTATCACTGAGTGAGTGAGTGAGTGAGTGAGTGAGTGAGTGAGTGAGTGAGTATTCCTCAAAGTAACTTTTATGGTATTAGAGTTTTCCCAGGTGGTACCCGCAAGGACTCAAAGCCTGCAAGTGGCTGGGATGGAAACACTGTGATGAGAGACGACCGGAGAAAGGTGATGCCTCTCGCCTCCTATGTATTACTTACTCAGGGCCTAATTCAGATCTGATTGCTGGGCTGCGTTTTTTGCTGCCCTGCGATCAGATAGTCACCGCCTACAGGGAGAGGGTAAAATCGCTGTGCAAGTGTGCGATCGCATGTGTTGCAGAGCTGCACAAAAATCAGTTTGTGTAGTCTCTGTGCAGTCCAGAACTTACTTATCCAGTGCTATTGAATCCTGCAGATCGGGCCGAAGCTGACGTCACGCACCCTCCCTGACAACGCTTGAGCCCGCCTGTGTTTTTCCAGACACTCCCTGAAAATGGTCAGTTACCACCCACAAACGCTCTCTTCCTGCCATGCACCTTGCGAACGGCCGTGCAAATGGATCCTTCGCACCATCTCATCACTGACCGCCGATGCCCGTTGTAGCCGTCCGACGCGCCTGCGCATTGCGGTGCATATGCATGTGCAGTTCGGATCTGATCGCCCACGGCGCAAAAACGCACAGCAGCGATCAGATCTGAATTACGCTCACAGTTCCTTACCTTTGATGCAAACAGGAGACAGAGGAACAGACTTAGGGGCTAATTCAGACCTGATCGTAGCTGCGCAAAATTTTGCACAGCTACGATCAGCCGCCATGACATGCGTGGGGACGCCCAGCACAGGGCTAGTCCACCCCGCATGTTTAGCCCTCCCTCAGTCGCACAGGTGCGATAGCATCGCAAGGCGGTGATGCTAGTGCACCCGGCGAGTAAGACCCTACCTGCGCAGCATTGCTGTGCTGCTAGGCGACTTTTTGTCATGTCCCAAGTCGCAGCGGCCCGCCCCCCACATGGTCTGGGCAGTAGCCACCGTACACTGACCGCCATTAGTCCTGTTCCTGCTGAGCAACAGAACGAGATGGCTGGGGGTGGAATTAGTATTATGTTATACTCAGAGGTTGGTAAACTCCGTATACATCACTAACTTATTTCAGACACCAAAATAAGCCTTGCATAGATACTAAACATACATTGCCAACTAGAGTATGTGAATTTTGGTTTTGGCTTTGGTTCTATTTCATCATCACTTTTCACTTTTGGCAAAACCACTCTCAAGGTTTTGGTTTGGTTTAAAATCAATAAAAAAAAAATCGATAATCATTGATAAAAAAAAAAATAATAATAAAATAATAATAAAAACTGCTCGTGTCATTTTTGCAATTCAAAACCCGAAATTTGGCTTTAAAATCCAAATTCCGAACCATGGGAAGATTCAAACTGGGACTCGGTTCGGAGCGGACCTCCTCGGGGGATCCTGACCGGGTTTTGGCTTGGTGCAGATCCACAAAATTCGTCTGGATTCGGATTTCTCAAGAACCAAACCGCACACCTCTGGTGCTAACACTACATTCTCAGGCTGGCGGGGAAATATGTTTATTTGCAGAAAGAAAGTCAAAGGCCACTTTATAGAGTCAATAATTCACCTTTAAGATGTAATTTATTGCATTACTCCATACAACTGCCCAATCAGATTTCTAGATAATCAATCACTGGTGGCAGCTGCGTTTACAGACAGTGGAAATAATGACCTTCCAAAAAGCATGTGTGACCTTCACTTAATAGATGAATGATACTTACCACTACTTACCTAAAGGCTGGGAAGACTGATACCTGTGCCCAGCCTACAGTACTACAGTACAACTCTCCTATATAGGTTGTTGTATCAACTGTAGCAACAGAAACAACTTCATGTTAGTTGACACATTGCTGACTGTTCAATTTCACTTACTGCGGCACCGCGATTCCGATCCTCAGACATCTATATAATTATGCATGCGCTGGATAAACTAACATTGTATTAGTATGTAGCACACACCGGAACCGTTCCTTGTAGACACACACGTAGCAGTCAATAAATTCAAATCACTCGTTATAGTGTTGTCTCTGTTATATCCATCGTTCTCCTGAATAGAAAAATTCTTAAGAGTAAAACAGGGGAAATATTTATACGTGTATACAAAGAAACAACAAAGAAATCTTACATGCATACATCGTTACATTATGAAATCAACAAAGTGCAATTATTAAATGAATATATCACTATAATATGACCCTATCAATGCAGCTTCAGTATTAAAAAAAGTTTCTATTTTCATGTAAGTTATTTAAATAAAAAATATTTATTAACAAACATGTAGAACATCTATAGCATGTAATAAAAATATATAAAATACTTGGGCGTTACAGCAGTACAATAATATAAAACACCAAGACACTAGATTATATATTTACAATGATGAGAAATTAGCAAAGGGTAACATGTCTTATCCTATCCCACTGGAGGAATTACACAGCCAGGGGAGCCACTGGGAGAAATCTGTTGCCTCACATGGGGGTATATTTACTAAGGTCCCGATTTTGACCGAGATGCTGTTTTTTCATCAAAGTGTCATCTCGGTAATTTACTAAGCAAAAATCACGGCAGTGATGAGGGCATTCGTAATGTTTTGGAAGTCCTAGGAAAAAATCACGAATCAATACACCATCGGTCAAATACGCCTGCAATTTGCTAGAAATCGGGAATTTACTAAAAAGTGCAAAACACAAACACTGCCGACAATAGCCAAACACTGCCGTGATAAAATACAAATCGTGAAAAAGTGCTAAAAAAAACCAGACCTGCTTTTTTATCCCGTGTTTGTATAGGCATGCACGGATCCATGAGATCCGTGCATGTTTTTCAGTGGGAAGGGGGGGGGGGGGAATGTTCTAAATTTTCAGAAAAAAAATTGCGTGGGGTCCCCCCTCCTAAGGCAAACCAGCCTCGGGCTCTTTGAGCCGATCCTGGTTGCAGAAATATGGGAAAAAAATGGACAGGGGTTCCCCCATATTTAAGCAACCAGCATCGGGCTCTGCGCCTGGTCCTGGTTCCAAAAATACGGGGGACAAAAAGAGTAGGGGTCCCCCGTATTTTTTAAACCAGCACCGGGCTCCACTAGCTGGACAGATAATGCCACAGCCGGGGGTCACTTTTATACAGTGCCTTGCGGCCGTGGCATCAAATATCCAACTAGTCACCCCTGGCCGGGGTACCCTGGGGGAGTGGGGACCCCTTCAATCAAGGGGTCCCCCCCACCCAGCCACCCAAGGGCCAGGGGTGAAGCCCGAGGCTGTCCCCCCCATCCAATGGGCTGCGGATGGGGGGCTGATAGCCTTTGTGATAAGTGTTTGATATTGTTTTTAGTAGCAGTACTACAAGGCCCAGCAAGCCTCCCCCGCAAGCTGGTACTTGGAGAACCACAAGTACCAGCATGCGGCGGAAAAATAGGCCCGCTGGTACCTGTAGTACTACTACTAAAAAAATACCCCAATAAAGACATTACACACACACCTTGAAAGTATAACTTTAATACATCCATCCACACCTCCATATACACATACTTACCTTATGTTCCCACGCAGGTCGGTCCTCTTCTCCAGTAGAATCCATGGTGTACCTGTAGAAAAAATTATACTCACATAATCCATGGTTGAAGGCTCCTCGGTAAATCCTTTTGTAATCCACGTACTTGAAAAAATAAAAAAACGGATACCCGACCACGAACTGAAAGGGGACCCATGTTTTCACATGGGCCCCCTTTCCCCGAATGCCAGAAACCCACTCTGACTGATGTCTAAGTGGGTTTCTTCAGCCAATCAGGGAGCGCCACGTTGTGGCACCCTCCTGATCGGCTGTGTGCTCCTGTACTGTATGACAGGCGGCACACGGCAGTGTTACAATGTAGTGCCTATGCGCTCCATTGTAACCAATGGTGGGAACTTTCAGGTCAGCGGTGAGGTCACTTTCGGTCTTTATTGGGGTATTTTTTTAGTAGTAGTACTACAGGTACCAGCGGGCCCATTTTTCTGCCGCATGCTGGTACTTGTGGTTCTCCAAGTACCAGCTTGCAGGGGGAGGCTTGCTGGGCCTTGTAGTACTGCTACTAAAAACAATATCAAACACTTATCACAAAGGCTATCAGCCCCCCATCCGCAGCCCATTGGATGGGGGGGACAGCCTCGGGCTTCACCCCTGGCCCTTGGGTGGCTGGGTGGGGGGGACCCCTTGATTGAAGGGGTCCCCACTCCCCCAGGGTACCCCGGCCAGGGGTGACTAGTTGGATATTTGATGCCACGGCCGCAAGGCACTGTATAAAAGTGACCCCCGGCTGTGGCATTATCTGTCCAGCTAGTGGAGCCCGGTGCTGGTTTAAAAAATACGGGGGACCCCTACTCTTTTTGTCCCCCGTATTTTTGGAACCAGGACCAGGCGCAGAGCCCGATGCTGGTTGCTTAAATATGGGGGAACCCCTGTCCATTTTTTTCCCATATTTCTGCAACCAGGATCGGCTCAAAGAGCCCGAGGCTGGTTTGCCTTAGGAGGGGGGACCCCACGCAATTTTTTTTTTACATTTAAACTTTATTTATTTTTTTAACAAAGTGCACAATGAAGCCCAGCATGGATCTCTCAGATCCGGCCGAGATTCATTGTATTAAAGTCGGCAGTGTTTTACAAGTCACTCACGTAAAACACTGCCAAAAAAAACCGAATGACATCGACATCGGAAAACCCGAAAATGCAGAATACAGCAGCTTAGTAAATTAGTCGTAATCAATTCAAAAAGTTGCATATTTACACTTTCGATGTCATTCGTGATTGAACTTTGACCTCAAACGGGAAACCACGAATCTTAGTAAATTTACCCCATGGGGGTCATTCCGAGTTAATCGCTCACTAGTTACTTTTTGCAGCGCTGCGATCAGATAGTTACCACCTACAGGGGAGAGTATTTTTGCTTTGCAAGTGTGCGATCGCATGTGCAGCCGAGCGGTACAAAAAAGTTTTGTGCAGCTTCTGAGTAGGTTTGAACTTACTCAGCCGCTGCGATCACTTCAGCCTGTCAGGTCCCGGAATTGACGTCAGACACCCGCCCTGCAAACGCTTGGACACGCCTGCGTTTTTCCAACCACTCCCAGAAAACGGTCAGTTGCCACCCACAAACACCTTCTTCCTGTCAATCTCCTTGCGATCGGCTGTGCGAACGGATTGTTTGTTAAAACCATCGCTCAGCAATGATCCACTTTGTGCCCGTACGACGCGCCTGTGCATTGCAGTGCATACGCATGCGCAGTTTTGACTTGATAGCAGCGCAGTGAAAAATCCTAGCGTGCGATCAGGTCGGAATGACCCCATGGACTATATGGCAGCATTCATTTCTAGAGAAAATATGAATTCTATGTATGAACAGGTTGTACAGGGATCAGCCGTCCTTAAATCCACTGTTCAGATACTGTTATTTCAGCAGATACCTAATGTAACATTGTAAAATATGTTTATTACAGTCACTTTATGTAACAATATGTGTCTTCTTAGGAAGCAAGGGAATTTGCTGCGCTATATAAGAAACTGTTAAATAAATAATAAATAATAAATAAAGGACCTGTTATTATCATCACGTCTTGGGAGCTGTCCACTCTTTCGTTGGTGCAGCTTTCAGAATGCGTTGGACCTGGGCATCTAAGAAGCTTTAAATGCTGAGTCCTACTGTATGCTATCGTTGATTCGCTAAGCATCTCCTCAGAACCAGAAGTATCTATACAGTATTTCTGTTACATCTTTCAAGTGCAGAGACACTATACACAGCCTCTAAACTCCCAGGCTACTTAGAACTCCATATAAGCTAGCATACAGGCAGGGCCGTCTTAACAGCAGTGAAGGCCTCTGGGCAAAGCAATGCACTGGGCCCCCTACCCATCCTGCAGTGGTAGGGGTGGGGGGTGCTATCAGCGCAGCTTTGATGTCCCGCGGGTGGTAGGAGGTGTTCTATCTTCTGCTCAGCATGTAGGACCTGGAGAAGTAATTTCAGCTAATTGCTCCTTTGCTGCACAGATAGTGGGAGATGGGGCGGGAGGGAGAACACTAAATTGTAGAAGGGGGCATTGGGCTGAATGAAGGGGCCCCGGTACATGACTTCCATGGTGGTAGGGGGTGATTACTATGCAGGGGATGGGTGGATAGTGGAGTGGGCTTAATATTCATCATTTTCCGGTGGGGGTCAGCTTGCTTGACTACAGATATCTCCAGGTCCTGCTTATAGATTTCTTAACTTCCAATGGCTTTCAGGAGATACTGGGGACACCTTTCAGGAGGTGCTGGGGACACCTTTCAGGAGGTACTGGGGACACCTTTCAGGAGGTACTGGGGACACCTTTCAGGAGGTTCTGGGGATACCTTTCAGGAGGTTCTGGGGACACCTTTCAGGAGGTTCTGGGGACACCCTTCAGGAGGTTCTGGGGACACCCTTCAGGAGGTACTTTGGACACCTTTCAGGAGGTTCTGGAGACTTGGGGATCAGAGCTCAGGAGCCAGAGCAATCCACCAACGAATAAACAAAACTGCATACCAGGGGTGTGGAGCTGGAGCAGGGACCAGCTGCTGGAAGGCTGATATCTCTGCTTCTGGGCATGGTAGAGACAAGCCGGGGAGAGTCCTGGAGAATACCCTCAGAAAAAAATCAGACAGAACCTGGGATATCTGACTGGGAAGAGCAATTAACAGGCTCGGAAGGGGACCACTGCTTTGAAGTCAAATATCTCCGGTTCCCCAGGGCCGATTTTCACAATTCTGGCACCCCTGGGAAAGGGGACCCTCAATTATCAGACTAGAGGCCTTTTACTCCTGGGGCCCTTGGACAACTGCCTATTGAGCACATACAAATGATGTCCCTGCATAGAGTACTAATATTTGTTACTAACCAGAGTATTGATACAATTGTCCCTGTTACTGAAACCGCAATGTATTCATCAGATTTCCTTGAGAACTCACTCACTGATTCTGGGAGTATATAGAACGTGAATATCTCGTTTACAGATGATAGTGGGGACCATCGATGTCAGTCCCTGTAGCATGTAACTCCTCTGCAGGGTAATGACAGCACTATTAGCTTGTGAAACCCTTTTGTTGACTTGCCAAATTTCCAAAGTGAATATGAACTTGCTGCAATTCCTTTTGTGTCAGTTGGTATTGCTGGCCCTCTGTTAACTCTTAGGGGGAAATATTCGAAGCTTGAATAGAGATAAAATACCAACCAATCAGCTCATGACATTTTTAATTCACAGCCTATAACATGGAAGTTAGGAGCTGTTTGGTTGGTACTTTATCTCTATCCACATTATCTCTCGCTCCAAGCTCTGATACATATGCACCGTAGTAACGTCTTTCTGACACTACCCAGCCCTGCAATGAGGATGGGGATAGATGTCTGGATTAATAGACTGATGCAGCCAACTCTCAACCACACTGACGCCAACTTTTATACTTTTGACCTTGCGCCCATTTGGATTCCCACTGAAGAAACGTGACCACTGACCATTATATACAGGTTGAGTCTCCCTTATCCAAAATGCTTGGGACCAGGGGTATTTTGGATATCGGATTTTTCCGTATTTTGGAATAATTGCATACCATAATGAGATATCATGGTGATGGGACCTAAATCTAAGCACAGAATGCATTTATGTTACATATACACCTTATACACACAGCCTGAAGGTCATTTTAGCCAATATTTTTTATAACTTTGTACATTAAACAAAGTGTGTCTACATTCACACAATTCATTTATGTTTCACATACACCTTATACACACAGCCTGAAGGTCATTTAATACAATATTTTTAATAACTTTGTGTATTAAACAAAGTCTGTGTACATTGAGCCATCAAAAAACAAAGATTTCACTATCTCACTCTCACTCAAAAAAGTCTGTATTTCGGAATATTCCGTATTTCGGAATATTTGGATATGGGATACTCAACCTGTATATATTTCCCTCTAATCTCTGACAGCTCATGCAACACTGTGTGCAGATCCCACCATATAGACTCCTGTGGGTTGTGTTAACCCCTGCACTTCCTCTAATGGGCCACACAAGACAGTAAATGTTACACTTCTGACCAGTGATTCATCAATATATTGCTCTAAATGTAAAAACATGGTAAATGGATTGTGTGGGACAAATGTACCAAAATCCAAAAGCTTAGGCGGGTGGATAGAGTAGGTGGACGGATGGATAGATAGATAGATAGATAGATAGATAGATAGATAGATAGATAGATAGATAGATAGATAGATAGATAGATAGATAGATAGATAGATAGATAGATAGACGGGCTGGCAGACATAGTAGGTGGACGGATAGATAGATAGATAGATAGATAGATAGATAGATAGATAGATAGATAGATAGATAGATAGATAGATAGATAGATAGATAGATAAACGGATGGACGGGCGGACAGAGTAGGTGGACAGATATATAGACAGACAGACAGACAGACAGACAGACAGACAGACAGACAGACAGACAGATAGATAGATAGATAGATAGATAGATAGATAGATAGATAGATAGATAGATAGACGGATGGACGGGCAGAGTAGGTGGACGAATAGATAGATAGATAGATAGATAGATAGATAGATAGATAGATAGATAGATAGATAGATAGATAGATAGATAGATAGATGAACGGATGGACGGGCGGACAGAGTAGGTGGACGGATAGATAGATAGATAGATAGATAGATAGATAGATAGATAGATAGATAGATAGATAGATAGATAGATAGATAGATAGATAGATAGATAGACGGGCTGGCAGACATAGTAGGTGGACGGATAGATAGATAGATAGATAGATAGATAGATAGATAGATAGATAGATAGATAGATAGATAGATAGATAGATAAACGGATGGACGGGCGGACAGAGTAGGTGGACATATATATAGACAGACAGACAGACAGACAGACAGATAGACAGATAGATAGATAGATAGATAGATAGATAGATAGATAGATAGATAGATAGAGATAGATAGATAGATAGATAGATAGATAGATAGATAGATAGATAGATAGATAGATAGATAGATAGATAGATAGATAGATAGACGGGCAGAGTAGGTGGACGAATAGATAGATAGATAGATAGATAGATAGATAGATAGATAGATAGATAGATAGATAGATAGATAGATAGATAGATAGATAGATGAACGGATGGACGGGCGGACAGAGTAGGTGGACGGATATATAGATAGATAGATAGATAGATAGATAGATAGATAGATAGATAGATAGTATTCTTGATCACAGCTGGGATTGGTTATAGATACCTCCCTGTAAATGAAGGTTTGGCAAGCTCAGCTTAGATGTAAAGCTAATTGCACACATTGTTCCTGCTTCCACCCATCTTCATAAAAAGTTACAACATCTAGAAGGTAGGAACGGCTCCTCTGGGACGGCTCCGTGTACACAAGGACACTCCGGCTTTATTTGTTAAATAAAAAATACATCAAGTGATGAGTTTTGCTTGCACGGCTGGTTGCTGAGATTGTTCATATGCAGCATTAAGGAGTTGTTGATGGATAAAGCAAAGTGCTTCTTGTTCAGAGGAGGAGGAGGAGGAGGAGGAGGAGGAAAGTGATGCTGGAAGTACTTTTCCCTTTCTTTCACCTGTCCAGTGTCCCCTAACCCTCCATACATCTTACTGTCAGACATCTGCTGGAGGACAGATTGTGCAGGTTGGTCAGGAGGTTTCAGTCTGACAGGAGTCACATCAAGCTGGAAATCAACGACATGGGCAATAATACTGATTAGTACGGGGGAAAATTTGCTGCTTTGAAGGGATTTAACATTTTTAATAAGGAGCAGTATAATAAAAAGGAGGCTCAGCGGTTTATAGAGAGGTAGGCCGGTGGCCATTACATATGACATATAAGTTTAGAGGGAATAACCGGCTACTGGCCGTTTCCGCTCCACACAAAGAATGGAACAGAGCACAGCAGCTGCACAGTTCTCCTCATACTGTATATATGTATTATCTTCAGTGTAGGAATACAATGCAGTATATTAGTATAGGTGGTTTTGTTTGCTGAAAGTGGAATGCGCTACTGTGCAGACTCCATGTTGCTACTCCTCCAGGGAAGCTTTATTCCCTGTAACAAGATGGCCACCAAGGCTACTACTGAGCATGTGCGTAGCCATCTTGGGATTGTGCAGAAGCTGCACAATTATGTCTGTAAGAAGCATGCATACAGGAGATACACCTATACTGGGGTTTATTGAGATAAAAGGTATAGAGAATATTACAACCTGGAAGTTTTCTATGCAAATGCAATTAAAGCATTAGAGATTGTGGAAAGTGACATTCAATCCTGGTAACAGGTCAAACCAAGGTGACATATAGAGAGCCATGGGCACTATTAGCTTAAGTGTAGAACATTGGGGGTAATTCCAAGTTGATCGCAGCAGGAAATTTTTTAGCAGTTGGGCAAAACCATGTGCACTGCAGGGGGGGCAGATATAACATGTGCAGAAAGAGTTAGATTTGGGTGGGTTATTTTGTTTCTGTGCAGGGTAAATACTGGCTGCTTTTATTTTTACACTGCAATTTAAATTGCAGATTGAACACACCACACCCAAATCTCTCTCTCTCTGCACATGTTATATCTGCCTCCCCTGCAGTGCACATGGGCCCTCATTCCGAGTTGTTCGCTCGCTAGCTGCTTTTAGCAGCATTGCTCACGCTAAGCCACCGCCTACTGGGAGTGAATCTTAGCATAGCAGAATTGCGAACGAAAGATTAGCATAATTGCGAATAGAAATTTCTTTGCAGTATCTGAGTAGCTCGGGACTTACTCTGCCACTGCGATCAGTTCAGTCAGTTTCGTTCCTGGTTTGACGTCACAAACACACCCAGCGTTCGCCCAGACACTCCCCCGTTTCTCCAGCCACTCCCGCGTTTTTCCCAGAAACGGCAGCGTTTTTCCGCACACACCCATAAAACGGACAGTTTCCGCCCAGAAACACCCACTTCCTGTCAATCACACTCCGATCACCAGAACGATGAAAAATCCTCGTTATGCCGTGAGTAAAATACCTAACTTTTGAGTAAAATAACTAAGCGCATGCGCTCTGCGACCCTTGCACATGCGCAGTAAGCGACTAATCGCAATATAGCGAAACTCGGCAATGAGCGAACAACTCGGAATGAGGGCCATGGTTTTGCCCAATTGCTAACAAACTTGCTGCTGCGATCAACTCAGAATTACCCCCGATATGTTTATGGGAAGATGCCAGCTGAAGACATGTGGACAGCACTGCAGGCAGCAGAACTGGAAGGAGTTCTCATTACATGAATACATTTAAGACATGTATTTTACAACACCAAGTTATGTGAATGCAGCCGTATGAGTGACTATACTGACTGTGTGTCAGAAACTAACATCTGTTGGAGTGCAAATAGATGATAAAAAGATTGCTACAATGATGCTACAGTACTTGATGCCAGAGTATGACTTCCTAGATTTCGGGTGAATGGATAGACTTCATTCTCAGTGATGCCACATATTTATGACCTGTATTTTCCAGTGCCACTAACAGATTTTGGGGGCAACAATACTGTCCGGTCCCGTGACGATGCTCAGTTGGGAATACTGACCACTGAGGTTGATGTGACCATTATCTTGATATCACAAATGGTGACAGTAATGCCATTCACCACTACAGATGTTCCTATCTCACTAGGTGGTTGTGAAGAGCATTTTTTTTATGGGACTAGTAGTCTCTAGGAGGGTGGAAACTGTTTTCGCATCTCCCACCCTATAAAAGCCCCTGTTCTCACCTCCACTGTAATGGGAGGACCCCACACTTGTTACTGTGGAAAGTAGGAAAGTTTAGATCCAGGACTGGTTGAGGACTTATTAATGGGGGAGAGAAGAAAACACCAATGCCAATTATTAATCATTACCTGTTGCTACACAATATATATGGACTGTTCATATTTCAGATGGTTCCCATTTAAGGCTTTGAGCAATGTCATAAAAAGTCCACCCACACAAAAGTGTCCCAAACAACACCAAGCTTATGCCTTCTGACTCAGGATTTATTCATGAATAATAATTAAGCTGTATTTTATTACTAGTTCTTCAAAATAGACAACTCTATTGGTCCGTTACAAGGGCAACCTGGTCAGGAGAAAAGTTAAACATCCCATAACAAATATACGTACATACAGTAATATAATCAGTAGGAGGCAGAATGGAGCTTTCTAAGCTCACATTCTCTCACCTCATGGCTTGATGCCTGTCTCTTTTTGCTGAAAGCTGCTCTCTAGTCTCTCTGGTAGGAGACGCTCCACTCTGCTCCTCATACTGCATGTTGTTGCAGCTCTAGTAAATTTGTGTTTGTTAGCAAACCAAAAAAGTTAGCAATTGGGCAAAACCATGATGCACTGCAGGTGGGGCAGATGTAACATGTGCAGAGAGAGTTAGATTTGTGTGGGTTATATTGTTTCTGTGCAGGATAAACACTGACTACTTAATTTCTACACTGCAATTTAGATTTCAGTTTGAACACATCCCACCCAAATCTAAATCTCTCTGCACATGGTACATCTGCCCCACCTGCAGAGCAACACAGTTTTGCACAATTGCTAACTTTTTTGTTTTGCTAACAAACCTGAATAAGGTCTCATTCTAGGATGCATGGAATCTGAATCCTCTCGCCAAGCTCAGGCAGAATAATTATGTGCTCAGTTCTCAATAAAAGAATATAAACATCCCTCCAGATTGAATTGAATAGATTTATATGAACCTAAACTGTGATCTCCCACGCACAATAGATAACTTTGTAAGGCACTTTCTTTGCTTTATTAGCAAGGGTCAGAATGCCGGATAATTAACTTGTTTAATTGCCAATCAGCAGAAAACCGTGGCTCCACAAATACAGGTTTCTGCAACAATAAAAGCTCTTCCCAGTAAATATTATTGTTTGGTAAATGTAAGCGGACACTTTGTCTTCCTACGCGCAGGTCAGGTTACTGTAAAATCTCTTTATGTCTGTGAATATAATGTATTTCTTTGTATGTGGGAGCTAAAGCAATCTCATATTATTGTTTTTTAATGAGACTATTGTATCCAGTTTATAATATGCAATGCAAATAAATATTATAATTTACAGTACTACCTTTACTTCCCTGCAATTTATAAGGGTCTGAGATATTTATATAGCCGTTTGCTAATAAAACTCTCCTACAGCCAGACACAAACTCAGTTTTATTATGAGGTTTTTGTTCTGTTATTATTTATAGATATAAAAGTGGTAACAGGAATAACTAAACATGTACAATACCTGTAATATGAGAGTAAAAATAATTTTTGTATATAATAAACTATTTTTTACTTTGTTGAATATTCGTACTGTCACAGTGTATTTTTAAAAAATGTTTATTGTATCTTCATTAAAAGCAGAATAATTAATATTGTCCTATAAAAGTTAAAATTATGCATTCATATTTTGGTATATGAACATTGGGGATATTTATGAAAACTGGTGATCTATATCAACTAATCAGACACCTGCATTCATTTTGTAAACTGCATCAGAAAAATGGCAGGTAGAACCTGATTGGTTCGTTTGGATGATTTCACATGTCTTGAGCAGTTGAGAGATGCAGTCACCTCTCTAACTACCCTAAGTGGTCCAGGTAAGTCTAGTAATGACTGAGCAGAGAACCACAGATCAGATTGGTTGAGCCCGATAACCTGAACTAAAATGTCCTTGATGTGTGAATACATTTCTGGTAGAAACATTAGGGTCAGTGGTATGTGTCCAGCTGTGACACCCCGTGACCCCCTGTGAGACAGCGGCAGCAGCACTGAGGTCAGCGCGGTACATAAGATGCATCCTCCTGTTCCCAACCATTCCTGGAGTGTTATAAGCCGTTTATCCGCTAACGCTCCTGCATTGGCACTGATACCAGTAGCGGATCTTGCCACGGGTAAGCAGGACTTTTGCCCGGGGCACCGGCGCCATCCGGAGGGCGCCGCACCAGGGCAAGATCCGCTGCTGCTGTGCCCCCCGCTGCTCGCTGCCCCCCGCTGCCGCTGGCCGCTGTGAAGGGAAACTAGACGCTACGCGTCTAGTTTCCCTTCGTGGAGAGGACCTTTGCTGTGCGGTGCGCGATGACGTCATCGCGCACCGCACATTAAAGGACCTCTCCACGAAGGGCTTCACAGCGGCCAGCGGCAGCGGGGGGCAGCGGGCAGTGGGGGGCACATTTTAGAGCGCTACAGTAGTCTGTACAGGAGGCGTAAATGACCACGCCCCCTGTACAAAGCCACGCCCCCCATTGCCGCCCGGGGCGCACAAAGCCCCAGAACCGGCCCTGACTGATACACACCAATAAAGTTGTTGCCACTTCACCCGACTTGGAACAGGCTGATGATAGTATAGGTGTGTGCCCAGCCTCAGAAGCTGATTGGTTGGTACTTTATCTCTCTCCACTTTATTTCTCTCCAAGATTTGATAAATCTCCCCCCTGAGTCACATGACCATGCCCAGCCCTGTACTCATTAGTGATCTGCCTATTCGTGCCAGGGTATCAGTGTAGGATTGTCGCTTGTACATTGTTGGCTTCTGCCATTCCCGGTTCTTCAGATCTACTTCCTGTTCCTGGTTCCTGATCCTTTTGCCTCAATGTCATATTAACATGCTGCCAGTGATCTCCTGGTGCCTCATGCCTCATTATCTGTACATTCTGCCAGAGATGTCCTTGTGCATAATACCCTATTAACAACATCAGTACATTCTGTCAAAGATAGCTTCACGCCTCACTGTCATCCCTACATCCTGACAGTGTTATCCTTGTGCCTCATGCCTCACTGTCATCCCTACACCCTGGCAGTGTTATCCTTGTGCCTCATGCCTCATTGTCATCCCTACATACTGCTAGTGCTATCCTTGTGTCTCATTGTTATCCCTACACCCTGACAGTGCTATCCTTGTGCCTCATTATCTTCTCTACATCCTGACAGTGATATCCTCATTCCTCATTGTCATTCATATACCCTGAAAGTTATATACTGGTGCCTCATGCCTCATTATCTTCTTTACATCTTTGCAGTGATATCCTCCTTCCTTATTGTCATTCACATACCCTGAAAGTGATATCCTTGTGCCTCATGTCTTATTACCTTCTCTACATCCTGGCAGTGATATCCTCATACCTCATTGTCATTCATATAACCTGAAAGTGATATCTTTGTGCCTCATGCCTCATTATCTTCTCTACATCCTGGCAGTGATATCCTCATGCCTTATAGTCATCTCTACATTCTGACAGTGATATCCTTGTGCCCCATTATCTTCTAAATATCCCGGAATTAATATTTTCATGCCTCATGCCTCACTGTTACCTGTTCCTGACGGTCACGTCTGGAACTCTCAAGGAGGCCACGATTTGATTGGTGTCACCAGCAAGGAGCATACCCCCTGCAGGGGTTTCTGGTGAATGCCTACGCCACGGTAGACTGCACACACCCATGCTGAATTGTGTCAAAGTATCGGTTTCATCACAAAACAATGAGTTCCTAACAGATGAGTTTTAGGGGGTCATTCCGAGTTGATCGTAGCTGTGCTACATTTAGCACAGCTACGATCATTCACATTGACATGCGGGGGGACGCCCAGCACAGGGCTAGTCCGCCCCGCATGTCAGTGCCGCCCCCCCTGCAGAAGTGCAAAGGCATCGCACAGCGGCGATGCCTTTGCACTTCAAGAGTAGCTGCCGGCCAGCGCAGCTTTAGCGTGCTGGCCGGGAGCTACTCGTCGATCCCCGGCCCGCAGCGGCTGCGTGTGACGTTACGCAGCCGCAGCGGCCCGCCCCCCCCAATGGTCCAGACACGCCTGCGTTGGCTGGACCGCGCCCACTAAACGGCGGCTTAACTCCACCGTCCAGTCCCCTCCCGCCCAGCGACCGCCTCTGCCTCAGAGGCGAACGCTAGGCAACGACAAACTGCAGCGAGCGATCGGGTCAGAATGACCCCTTAGTCCATGCAGAATGTGCAAGAGCAGCCAGAGGCACTTGGATTGATGTTATCCACTTGCACTTGTTATTAATTTGGATGAGACCCCCCTTGTTTACTGAACATCTGCTCAGTCAATATGTAAAGTTAAGCGAGAGTCTATTCAGTGATCCAATGTGCTGCTTTTATTCCTGGTTATTTGTATGTATTTATTTTTCCATGTTTTTTAGTAACGTTTCATTTCCAAATGTTAGTAAATGCAGTAGCAAAGCCACAGCCATTATGACCTCGTTACCAGGACGCTACGAATACTTCTGTCTGCGCTGTGAGCAGAGGAAATCCTAACCCGGGATATTTATTCCTCTGTACCGCAGTAAATGTTTACATTAAGCGAGACCGCTGCATTTCTCTTACGCAGACAGAATACATGAAATCAGTTTTAGAGGGTCCTAAACTGTTATTCTTGTGACTTAATTAAGTGTAAAATGTTGCTTTGCTTCATCAGGGATTAGAAAAGCACATTCGCTAGATTGGGACACAGACATCCCCACCAGCTGTTCATCATTTTCAGCAATTGAACTTGTTCCTTTATGAAAATAATTACAGAACATTAACACATGGCGTACAGACATATAAAAATTATAACGGAAACAAACACACAAGGCGTCTTGTTAAGTGCCAGAGTAACCTGTACACAGGAAATGTGCGGATGCCGCTGCGGATTAATGACGGTTTAAGAGACACATTTTACGTGTAACCAGACATAACCAAAGCAGCAGTAAAATATTAATAAGATTAGTTACTTTGTGTGTAGCTGGGAGCAGCAGTTCTCTTCTGTAATTCATTTGTGTGTTTCGTGTAAGGTTCTCTGTAACTTTTAAATCTGTCATTTTATATTTCATTACATTTATTGCAAGATGTTAAACGCGTAACACGGAAGCTGCACAATGCGTTACTTGTGATGCCTGCTCCTGCGTCCGCCGTCACATCTATGTTGTTGCAAAGCGTGTATTCCGCCGATCGTACGTCGCAGGTCTTCCTCGTGCTGCCTTTTCCCTGCGGCCTTTCCTGATTTTAGTACTTAGGTGCTGTTCTTCTTTATCCTTCTCGAAAAGTGACAGTTGGAGTCCACTTACTTTTTACAGTATCTCTTGATTTTATACTTCGCTACTGTGCTGGTTTAAGCTGGGTACACACTGGAGCAACTGGCAATCAGGCATGTTTAAAGGACGATTTCCCTCGAGCCTGATTGCCGGTACACACTGCATGATTTAATGAATGATGGAATGATATATCGTTCGATCTTTCACTAGCATACACAAGGTCACATGCCAAGTTGTCCTGTTGGCCGAGCAGCACGGCCAACCAGACGACGTCGCATGCAACCGCGGGACTGCACAAATCACCCGTACACACTAGGCAATGTAATGATTTGTCGTTACAAATGGCAAATCGTCCCAATATCACTCCAGTGTGATCCCACCTTCAGACACGACCATTCTATAGCCATATTGGGCAGCACGGATAGTGTAATGGTTAGCATTACTGCCTCAAAGCACTAAGGTCATGGGTTTGATTCCCACCATAGCCCTAACTGTGTGGAGTTTGTATATTCTCCCTGTACGTGCATGGGTTTCCTATGGGGGCTCCGGTTTCCTCCCACAATCCAAAACTATTCTGGCAGGTTAATTGGCTCCCAAAAAAATTAACCCTAGCGTGAATGTGTGTACATGTGATAGGGAATATAGATTGTAAGCTCCACTGGGGCAGGGACTGATGTGAATGGGCAAATATTCTCTGTAAAGCGCTGCGGAATATGTGTGCGCTATATAAATAACTGGTAATGAAAAATAAATATTGTGTCCCATATTTATCAGTGTCTGCACTTTACCTACTGTGGCCTAGATCTTGAAAACTTTTTCTAAGACGCCTAGGTGACCTATTGGAGTATTTTATTAGAAACGCACTGTATAGCAATTCTAATGGTGTGTACACACGGTGAGATCCTTGCTATGCCCAATTTTCACTTTGCGATTTCCCCTGAACTCCCCGGAGCCCAGCACCACCGATTTTGACTAACTTTTCTTGAGATATGGACTATGTGTGCTTACAATTTTGACTTATGTGAGATTTTGGCTTATGTGAGATTTAATTGACATGTGAGATGAATTAGATAGTACACTGATCTAGCAAGGATTGACTTGCCTGCACAGTCTATCTTTTCTTGCGATACCGACCTGGCGGGACCGCGCATCGGGATCGAATCGGGATCGCAAGTGGCATAACACCTTGCAATTTGCACTAACTTTTCTTGCGATTTTGACTATATAGTCAAAATCGAAAGAAAAAATCTCACCGTGTGTACACACCATTAGGCAGACTAGGTTGCCCAATGGATGATCCAGCGAGCCAGAGGGTACTGAGAGCAAGGCCATAGCAGGGTGAAAATGAACCCTGTGCTAAACCTGACCCACCAATATGTGACATCTAAACATTATAATGAGACAGCGACAACAAGTTGCAGGCTGCCGTTCCACTCTGCATGCCAAATCCAGGTGCCATGGAGCAGTGACAGTTCTGCCCCCTTGGCATATACCCTGGGTGGTGGTCCCTCGTGCACACCGCTATCTATGAACATGATTGAGGGCGCCAGAGGGCCCGAACACTTTTTTTTTTTTCATTTGCTGACAAATGAATGGGGAGAAGGGTCTGGAGTTCCCTCAGTCACACTCAGACACCGTTTGCTTATTGAAGTGGTTGCTTCCTTAGGCGTTTCCTAGCCTGAGTGGCTCCCAGCTGGAAGAGAAGACACCAGGACTGAAAGTAGCTTTCACAGTGCTATGAACAAGATGCATTTGGGTCTATTGGCCTTAATGACTGTCCATAATTTACGCTCCACTACGATTGGAAATAGTAACCTGAAGCATGGCGAGTGAAGCTAGCCATACGAGGGGACATGGTGCACTAATTAGGGTTCCTGGTCACTTTACGAAGAAAACGACACCATTTTAAAAAAAAACAACTCATGTTGACCTTTTTTCCATATCAACCTTTTCCGTGTCGACCTAATAAGCACCTATTAGGTCGACCTATTTCAGGTGTCGACCCAACGATCCACACCCGTATTTACTACAGTCATGGCTAAGACTTCTGATCCTCAATCTATGACTGATGCTACAGATAGTCCCAGAGCAAAAGTTGTTCCACAGTGGGCAACCTGTTTTTGCCAATAGGGCACAACGCAGAGTAACAGGGATGCGGTTAAGATGGCGGCTGTCAGAATACCGCATATCTTACATAACCCAATTTACGCCTACCGGGCATTTCTGAGAATATTCATGGCATGTACAATTTATTGTTGTCACATATGAGAGTACTGGGAAACGCAATGTAGAGCGTGTCGTGTTAACACCGCCTTTGTCAGTCTGAGCACATATTAAACACACAAGGCAGCCCGGTGAAGGAAACTGTGAGCACGTCTTCTGTATCTCCACAGGACGCCGAAGGTAATTAAGCAACCATTAAAATGATGTATTAAAATGCAACTGTTCATATTGAAAGTATTTGATGGACGCTTTAGAATTTCCAATTATTCTCCTTATTAATGAATTCAACTTTTTTTTTTTTTTTATTGTTTTCTAATCTGCCTCGAAAAGGTATTCAGGAGCTGAGTTGGCCTACTTTATGTTTCAGTAATTAAGGAACTGCACATCAAATAGTAATTTAAACTGATTGCAATTAATTATTAGCAACAATTTCTCTTCCTTACGGAACAGGAACGCGTCTTGTTGTGCTTTAGAGTCCACTCTTTTATGTCACGCTGTTTTCTTTACAAATCTGTCTTCTTTAGTTTCGACACTTTTGTTTGTTTTATGCCTTTTATATTCCTATTCTGCCCTTGTACAGCAGAGTACAGTGTTGCACTGTTATCGCAGGAAAACAACGGACTTGAAAGTATCGGAGATAACAAAACACCTCAATCATTGTGTTCAGAAATGTTATTATTTATACGTATTGGAGTAACAATTTTGATGCAATATTTTTAAAAACAAAAAGAAAACCAACACATTACTTACTAGGATTACTGCCCTAGGATTACTTATCTAGGATTTACACGGCCCAGGTGACACCCCAGTGTTTTGTGCGTGCCAGAGGCTGCTTCTTTCTGTTCTCAGTACTTAGTGAGGGCGTGCCCAGGGCATGTATCCAGATTTGTGGGCGATGGTAAGCCGTGGGCACGCAGATCCGTCTGATTAGGGATGGTGCAAGTACCCATTAATATTGATGATGGCTATTTAAACAAGCATAAGGATAGATGTAATCACATACTGTAGATGCATGAAAACTGGCATATGGATCGATGGAGATCAGTGTTTTGTAAATAGAGTGTCATTGTGGACGGCTTGTGTGCAAGTCCTGGATCAGCCCCTTTCTTTATTAGATAGGGACCTTCTTAATAATACTTGATAAATATTCACAATGTGAATGTACGTGATACCATTTTTTTGGTTTTGTAAATGCTTATTAAGATACATGCATTCCTGCATTAATAGGCTGGAGAGTCACGTTGATTAGGGTGGCCGATGGCTCATCTTTAAGAATCAATTACAAACATCGAAATCTCAAAATCTTGTGCCCGCAGTGCTTCTTCTCTGCAAATACTGAGAACATTTCCAGGTGCACAACTTCTTCATTTTATCTCTGGAAACAGCCGCATGAAATCAATCTGCACCTTGGTCTGTGAGTAGGGAAAGGCATCGGACAATGGGGGTCAGTCCGAGTTGATCGCACATAGCAACTGTTTGCTGCTCATGCGATCAACTAGACGCCGCCTATGGGGGAGTGTATTTTAGCATAGCAGGGCTGCGATCGCTTGTGTAACCCTGCTATGCTAAAAAAGTTTTGTGCAGTACAAGACCAGCCCTAGACATACTTACTCTGTGCGATGGATCCAGCGATGAAAGTCCCGGAACTGACGTCAGACAACTGCCTTCCAAACACCTGGACATGCCTGCGTTCGAATCTCCACGCCCGGAAAATGGTGAGTATCTGCCCCAGAACGCCTCTCCGCTGTCAATCTTCCTGCAATCACGCTAGCAATCACTTTCTTCTGGTCGTTGCCCGGCAATGGCTGTCGCTGGGCAACGACGCACGTGTGCATTGCGGGCGCCACACATGCGCAGTTCCGACCCGTTCACACTGCATCGGAATGACTCCCAATGTACAATGTAATGAAAACAGTATAAGCATTACATTATAATTTAGCCTGCAGTCACAATCACATCTCCCAACTCTGACTGACATCTCCCAACTCTGACTGGCATCTCCCAACTCTGACTGGCATCTCCCAACTCTGACTGGCATCTCCCAACTCTGACTGGCATCTCCCAACACTGACTGGCATCTCCCAACTCTTACTGACATTTCCCAACTCTAGATCACATCTACGAACTGTTACTGATATGTACCAACTCTAACTGACATCTCTCAACTCTGGCTGATATCTCTAACACTGACTAACATCTCCCAACACTGACTGATATCTACCAACTCTAGATCACATCTACCAACTGTCACTGATATCTCTCAACTCTTACTGACATCTCTCAACTCTGGCTGATATCTCTAACACTGACTGACATCTCCCAACTCTGACTGACATCTCCCAACACTGACTGACATCTCCCAGTCCCAACACTAACTGACATCTCCCAACTCTGGCTGATATCTCTAACACTGACTGACATCTCCCAACTCTGGCTGATATCTCTAACACTGACTAACATCTCCCAACACTGACTGATATCTACCAACTCTAGATCACATCTACCAACTGTCACTGATATCTCCCAACTCTTACTGACATCTCTCAACTCTGGCTGATATCTCTAACACTGACTGACATCTCCCAACTCTGACTGACATCTCCCAACACTGACTGACATCTCCCAACACTAACTGACATCTGCCAACACTGACTGACATCTCCCAACTCTGGCTGATATCTCTAACACTGACTGACATCTCCCAACTCTGGCTGATATCTCTAACACTGACTAACATCTCCCAACACTGACTGATATCTACCAACTCTAGATCACATCTACCAACTGTCACTGATATCTCCCAACTCTTACTGACATCTCTCAACTCTGGCTGATATCTCTAACACTGACTGACATCTCCCAACACTGACTGACATCTCCCAACACTAACTGACATCTGCCAACACTGACTGACATCTCCCAACTCTGGCTGATATCTCTAACACTGACTGACATCTCCCAACTCTGGCTGATATCTCTAACACTGACTGACATCTCCCAACTCTGGCTGATATCTCTAACACTGACTAACATCTCCCAACACTGACTGATATCTACCAACTCTAGATCACATCTACCAACTGTCACTGATATCTCCCAACTCTTACTGACATCTCTCAACTCTGGCTGATATCTCTAACACTGACTGACATCTCCCAACTCTGACTGACATCTCCCAACACTGACTGACATCTCCCAACACTAACTGACATCTGCCAACACTAACTGACATCTGCCAACACTGACTGACATCTCCCAACTCTGGCTGATATCTCTAACACTGACTGACGTCTCCCAACTCTGGCTGATATCTCTAACACTGACTAACATCTCCCAACACTGACTGATATCTACCAACTCTAGATCACATCTACCAACTGTCACTGATATCTCCCAACTCTTACTGACATCTCTCAACTCTGGCTGATATCTCTAACACTGACTGGCATCTCCCAACTCTGACTGACATCTCCCAACACTGACTGACATCTCCCAACACTAACTGACATCTGCCAACACTGACTGACATCTCCCAACTCTGGCTGATATCAGTGACATCTCCCAACTCTGACTGGCATTCCCAACTCTGACTGACATTCCCAACACTGACTGACATCTCCAAACACTGACTGACATCTCCCAACTCTGGCTGACTAGCCAGAGTTGGGAGTATGACTAGGTAGTACTACTGTGCATGTGTGAAGTTGGTGCATGCAAGTGCCACATCCGGTGGAAGAAGCAAAGTACTGGCGGGAGGATCCGAATATATCTGTCTGCACAACTGGAACTTTTTTGTAGTGCTGCTCCACCTCCAGTCACTAAAGGTCAGTTAAGAAATTGCCATGACAGAAAGTGGCAGAAATGCACTTAACATTTGTATAATAGACCAAATAGGAGATATCTAATGAAGCTGGAACTCACTGTATAAAAGATAGCCTGGAGAATCACAAACACTACCCCCAATGCTTAGGAGCTCTTAGGAAGTCACCATTGGTAATGAAACGCGTTGGATAGATTAGTGATCCGTACCAATTGAATTCTAGAAGGTTCTATTATTCAGGAAGCAATTGAGCATCTTCATATTCAGAACATACAACAAATAGATAATATCTAACTATATATGTACTTGAAACATTCTAACTCAGAACTTCTAACACAATCATTTGTTTCTACTGTTAATCTGCACATACTCAATCAATCAATCAATCAATCAATCAATCAAGCAACTAAGGACAGACCTCGGGATACAAGCAATAAACAGGGGCAATGACCATTAACAATGTATACTAGATAAATTTATATAATGCAACACTTTTCAAAGTCATCACACCTGGAGAGTACAAAAGCTTAGAGTTTAAGATGACTTCTTGTACCAATTACCTCTCCAGAATTGGTAACATTGAAGTCCTTTACTGGGGGTGGGGGTGGGGGGGGATTGATGTGCGACTTCACATAAAACAGACACAGCCTCCAGCCCCTACCCACAAAGATTCCACCTCTAACCTGTGATCCTATTTTAAACATCTTGTGCTGTCTGCTTCATTAATGCTCTGATTGCCTGCTAATTGAGTTGCCCCAATTTAAGGTTGGAAGATAGAGGTTTATAAATGTGCCTTCTAAGGTTTAATTATCGATCACAACATATTTTGTAAATCACTGAATTAATGAAATATTACATGGACAAGAGGAGCCAAAATAAATACTTTGAGAGATAATGTGGAGAAAACACAAAGCTGCTAAAATATAACATCTGCTAGAAAGCAAGGCGGGCTCTGTAGTTACCGTATACGGGTCAGCTGTTATGTCTGCATTATCACGTAAGGCTCTTTTGTTGTGGTAAGAATATAAATATACATTGTGTCACTGTATATAGTGTTGTATTAACTATGGTCATTATGTCGACAGTGACCTTGTCAACATGTTCATCATTTCAACATTAGTCATGTAGATCCCAATGAAATATCTACATCTTCAGAATGTTGACAATGTGGATTTAAGATAAGACTATCCCAAACTCTAATTCTAATGCTAACCCTAACCCCTAAACCTAGCCTTACCCTGTTAATATTTCATATGTCAACATCATTTCCAAGGTTTGCTAGGCTAGGCATGTTTACACTGGAAAAAAGGAGATTAAGAGGGGACATGATTAACATTTACAAATATATAAGGGGACAATACACAGAGCTAGCGGGGGACCTGTTTTTGGAAAGATCATCACAAAGGACACGCGAACACCCGCTTAGGTTAGAGGAGAGGATATTTCGCACACAGAGACGGAAAGGTTTCTTCACAGTAAGGACAATAGGTATTTGGAACTCCCTGCCTGAGAGAGTAGTAATGGCGGACTCGGACAACACTTTTAAGCATGGGCTAGATAAATTCCTAATGGATAAGGATATACAGGGTTATGGTGGTTAAATCATGTACTATAGAAATAACAAGAAAAAACAAAGGAGTATTTTAGTTTACGGCTAAACATTCACCACAGTTAAAATTAGTCTTAAAACTATTACAGTGTAGGAGATCGCTAACAGGTTGAACTCGATGGATAAATTGTCTTTTTTCAACCACACAAACTATGTTACTATGTTACAATTTCCAGGCACCAACATGTATGATGTCAACATTTCAACCATTTAGACATAATAAATAAATGTTGGCATTCTAGTGTCGGTATTATGGATGTCCACGCTGTCACTGTGGACAATCTGACGACAAGCTGTTGAGCAAATACTGAAACGTAAGCAGGACCCTCCGCCCTCTTGTGCTCACCCTGCACTCTCCCTGCACCCAGAGCACTCCCTCTCCCCACTGGTTCTTCTGAACAATTGGGCTGCACCCACGGTGCACCCAACTGTCCTTGAATTAAGGATGTATGTGGAATGTTATGTATCAGCAGCTCAATTAATATAAAGATAATACTGAAAGAAAATAAGATAGCTAGGTCGGCCCTATATGTGTAGACGCTGCTTGTGTGGTGTGTCGGCCATAAATACAATATACAGTATTTGCCTTATTTTCTCTTTTCTAACCTTTTTTTCCCCCATTATTTTATAATATTTTTTATTTTAAAGTTTTTATAATTTTTTATTATTTTTTTATTGCATATTGTCTTTACGGCTGACACAGGGCCAGATTAAGCATTGGATGGGGGTGGGGGGGGGGGATCCTGGGGCACATAGTACAGGGGGGCACTGGAGGAGGGGGAGGGTGTACTGCATATTAGACTGTGCATACCTCTCAACATGACCCATTCTGGGAGGGACAAAATACTCTCTACCTGAGCTTCCCTTTTTGGCATCACATGTGTTGAACTATTTCATTGATAAAAAAAGGTATTTCAACAAAAATGATTACAATCATAAATTAAGAGGGAAGTCCAGGTAGAGAGCATTTTGTCCCCCCTGGAATGGGCCAATGGGAGGTATGGATTGTGTATTTTAAATATAAACCAATGGTCTATATTAGATTTAAACTAATAGATTAATAAGGCCTGGGTACTGTTTATATCTCCACCTAATAGAGAAACAACTATTTTATAATGTTTCCCTGTAGTGGAACAAAGACAATTTAATCTTAAAATACACATAGAAAAATAAAATCTATAATTTATCTTGCAAAAATGCAATAGCAGCAGCCTCTGTACTGCTAACACACTGGGACAGGACTCAGGAGAATGCTCTGTGTGTGTCTCTCTCTCTAGGCATGAACACTCTCATTAGATAACAGGCTACACAGGACCCTGACAGCCAGGAAGAAGGAGGAGAAGGTGGGATCCCTGTGTCACTCACAGCTCTATCCACCCTCCTATCTCCCCTATCTCTCCTGGTCAGGAAGCTCTGTCAGTATCACATGAAACCTGATACTCCTGTGTCTTTGCCTGGAATGCATACTATCCTGCTCACATTCTGACGGCCTGGTTCTGCTGCGGCACAAGAGGGAGAGCAAGTGATGTCAGTGTGCTCTGGCTGGGGGGCCCCTTGACAAAGGGGGGCCTTGGGTACAGTATGCCCTGCATCCCCCCCCCCCCCCTTAATCTGGCTATGGGCTGACACACCACACAAGCAGTGTCTATACGTATAGGGATGACCTAGGGCTCATTTCTTCTTTCAATGTCCTAGAATTAAGGCAAAACATTCTTATTCTTGGGATGCAGAGGCCACGCAATCATAGTAAGACTGTCCTACCTAAATGCGGATATTGGGAAGATATCCATAAAAGGAAGATTATACTGTAACTATGCATAAAATAAGGACGCACAGTCGGACATTGTGGGTTGGACTAGATAGCTCATAAGAGCTTACACTCAAATGTGAGAGACAAGGCTGAGGTAATAGGTGAAAGGAAATATTATTACTTTATTACACTTTCACAAACATGAATGCCAAACATATTAGACAATGAACGTACAGATAATCCTAGACATATTCCCAGACCCACTGTTATGTAGAACCTGTCTAGGGCAGTGGCAAAAGCAGGATTTCTAGAGGAGGGTTTCCAAATGAAGTCCACAATCTCCCATTCTGCAGAACATTGGAGCATGTGCAGGAGTTTGGGGGGGAGTATAAGAACCTAGTAATGACCCTGGACATTAATGTAAACATTGGTCTTTTTAGGCACTGAATACTGTATGGAATACAATATTAATATTTACCACTATAGATGGTCTCTAGTATAGGCTGCATGAAACATTTAAATAATATAAATAAGTGGTCAGGAAAAGGGAAAACATACCACAATAAATAAGTAATTGCACAAATATAATAGATCCAGTAGGAGACAGAACTGCACTTTCTAATAACACATTCTTCCACCTCATGGTAAGGCACCTTTCTATTCTTGCTGGCAGCTACTCTCTGGTCCAGTGCACTGATTGAGGACTCAGATCTACAGACACCCTCCCCCTGCGTTTGCCTATGTAGGGCCATACAACCTATACACCAGCAGGCCCATCCAGTATCCAGGTTGTCACTGGCAGCAGCACTTTTCCAGTGTACTTTCCAGAAGCCAAGGTTAGTAGTTTCAGTCTGTTAGCGTTCTCCGACACTGAGATCAAAGTAGAACGTTGTACATGAGAAGCAACCACAAAAGTAAAAATATCTCCCTTATCTGATGAGGCCACTTACAACTACATCTACTGTAAGTGGGCACTGCAGTACATTTGTGGTTAGTAACTCCCTAATGATATCTACTGTTCTGCTCACTCTCTGCTCCTCCTTGGGCTAATCTAGCACCTGTTGCTAATGGTAACGCACATACATTTTTATCTTTTCCTATTTAGATTCGTCATTGTAGCCAACAATCCAGCATAAAGCCACGAGAGTCTGTGATGAGGGGAAGCTCTGTGACCTAAGGGTTATTTTCCAACCATTATTGGCCCATTTTCAGTTTATAACTCTTGGACTTGGGATGCAATAAGGACACTATAACATATAGAACATATAGGCCGATGTTCTGACTGGCACCACCCAAATTATACCAAATGTAATAAAACAATAATTAAATTGAAGCTTGTCCTGCAGTCTGGGAGAATGAGGGACTTCCCAAAAAGTCCCATGGGGTTAGGAGATATGTTTTTGTGTGTGTTTCTCCGGCGCTGGATAGCATATATATTTTCTTTCAAAATAGTTAGACCAACAATGTGCCTAATAAAAAAAGTATATTTTGTGGGTTCTAGTTGTGATCAGAATTATTCCCATACAGTGGAGATCTAATCTCTTTCGCATATGATAATGAGAAATACAAAGCAAGTCTACTAAACCCTGAGGAAGTGGTCCGTTGCACGAGAAACGCGTAGCAGACACACGCACTTTCTTTCATGTGAGAAATGCATATCTATTTTTTATTTATTTAACTCTTTTCATTTTATGATTTATCATGAATATTTTTTATTGCCTATGTAGTTATAAAATATGGATTTTTGTGCTATTATATACTGAATTTTTTATTGGTTCGGAATCATTTTAAAAACACCTGGGGTTTGTTTTTTGTTTTTTAAACAGTTCAGAACTACTGTATAGCATCCTCACCACCGTGATCCCAGAAATCCAGGGAAGGAAGTGTATTCTAAAACCGGTTTGGACTCCACTAAAATCCATCTTCAAATTGGTCATTCCATTTTTATGGACTATTTCTCCCCCTGGATTTCCGGGTGGTGAGGATACTATATTTCTGACCTTCTTTTGGTATAGAGGGGAACAGACCATACCTGATTTTGGGGTGACATGCTTTTTATGTATTTTTGTTGAAGTCTATCATTTTTGTATGTACTTTTTTGGCTACTTAATGAATGATAATAAAGGTTTTTTATGGGACATTGTTTGGGATTACAATAAAGAATTACTATGTCTTGACCAGAGGATTGCAAGTTCCATTTGTACAGCTGTGAAACATAAAGAGAAAAGATAACCTTTTGGGGAAGTAGCTGCTTAATAAGAGGTGTGTTTGGGATCAGTATGTAATCCAGCCACACGGGATCCTGGCGTTCGAAATACCGACACCAGGATCCCGTCGGTTAAAAATCAGACAGGGGTGAGTAAGGGGTGCTCTCCCCACCACCTAACCCTAACCCTCCCGACCCACAGCTTAACATCTCCCCTTTTAGTGCCTTACCATAACCACCCCCCGGAGGTGCCTAACCACCCATTCCCACTGCCTAAACCTAACCCTCGCCCCTCGCAGCCTAACCCGTACCCTCCGAGGGGTATGCCTAACCCTAACCACCCTCCCCGGATGCAGCCTAACCCCCCGGAATGCAGTCGTAACCTAACCCCCCCCCCCCCCCCCCCGTGGCTTAAGTGTCCATCACCGTGGTGTATCTTCATTCCAGATCCCAACTTTCAGTATTCCGGCGCCGGGATGGTGCACCCTCATTCTGGATGGTGGTGTTGTCATCTGACTGCCATGATCTCGACTGCTTCCCGTGTGTTTCACTCTTATGGGAGAGTTTCTCTATACCTGAGAGAAAGTGTCACTACAGGAGACGTGTATGAAGGCGATGGAAATTAAATGCCGATGTTTGGAATGCCGGGGGTCAGAAGACCAACCGCGGCATCCTGATGGTCGGAATCCCAACAGGGGAAAGGTAAGTATACTTACCTTTTTCTAATGCACCCCTAACCGTAACCCTCCATCCAATAACCCAACCAATGCTTGGATATTATTTATTATGATATAAAGTGATGTCACTAGCTACAAGCTAGAAGTCTGGTTGTCACTCAGTGGTCTGTAGGGTCCTGTGGATGTCTGTGGTGTCCCTAAGGTAAGTTAGCGGAGTTATCACCGTGTCCTGCAGGAATGAGTCTATGTATTGTGAGAGGTTAGCTGTCAATGAATTAATACCTGAAATGATTGGACATCCTGGTGGCTTCTGCTGGTCTTCATGAATTTTTGGTAAGTGATAGAATAAAGGTTTGATCGGATGCTGGTTCTGTAGGAATGAGAATTCATATTTGCTGAGAATGCCATTAATGAAAGCATGATTCAGTAGTGTGTCTGGTTGTTTTTTATAGTATGCTGTTGCAGTATCTCCTCTGAGAATCCTATGTGTCTTGGTGTCCCCAAGTTTACCAAATGATTTTTCTATGTATCTTGTTTTGTCCAAAATGACAATCTGTCCTCCTTTGTCTGCCGGTTTAATGATGATGCACTGAAATCATACTAACCCCATGCTCTGTCCTAGCTGGCTCTTCACAGATACATTACTGGGAGGAGGCGGGGATGTCCCAGCAGGCTCCTCCCAGTAACGCAACTGTGAAGTTGAACTTGGATAGAACATTGGGCAAAGCAACAGAGGAGGATATCCATAAACAATTGTGCGTTACAAAAAAAAAGATGTGTGATTTGGAATCCAAATCTTCTTTGTAAAATAAGGTAAGTTCTATGCTAATTGTAAGCTCTTCTGGTGGCGGTTCTAGGATATCCTCCGCACAGTAAAGGACTCGGATTGACATAATTTCCAGGGTACTAGGGCACAAAACATAACTCTTGCCAAGGTGCACTGGTACTGATATTTGTGGGGGTGAACATCCAGAGACGTGTTATGATTTCTGGAAAAAAAAAGTATAGATTACATGGAGCAAGGAAATTAATTAATTACAAATTTTGCACTTTTCACTGTTGAAAAGCAACAATTCTAGAGAAGATGACTTTTGGGTTTTAGTGGTACCCATTTTTGTGTCCCAGCTGTTCAGAGTGTATACAGAATGGTGATACTTACACGGTGCAAGTTAATTGGAGGAAAGTGGCATTTGCCCAATATACTGTATGTACTGTAACACGGGACAGCTGATTTCATTGGTTTGACACCATTTGCCCAATATACTGTATGTACTGTAACACAGAACAGCTGATTTCATTGGTTTGACACCATTTGCCCAATATGCTGTATGTACTGTAACACAGAGCAGCTGATTTCATTTGTTTGACACCATTTGCCCAATATGCTGTATGTACTGTAACACAGAACAGCTGATTTCATTGGTTTGACACCATTTGCCCAATATGCTGTATGTACTGCAACACAGAACAGCTGATATCATTGGTTTGACACCATTTGCCCAATATGCTGTATGTACTGTAACACAGAACAGTTGATTTCATTGGTTTGACACCATTTGCCCAATATGCTGTATGTACTGTAACACAGAACAGCTGATTTCATTGGTTTAACACCATTTGCCCAATATTCGGTATGTACTGTAACACAGAACAGCTGATTTCATTGGTTTGACACCATTTGCCCAATATGCTGTATGTACTGTAACACAGAACAGCTGATTTAATTGGTTTGACACCATTTGCCCAATATACTGTATGTACTGTAACACAGAACAGCTGATTTCATTGGTTTGACACCATTTGCCCAACGTTGCATTACATGAGTCTTCTCTGTACGATCAATAAATCACTAGTGAGAATAACTAATTAGGGACGTTGGAGTCTGGGGAGGTGCCGGCGGCCATTCCTTGTATTTTATTTGTTTTTAATATGCACTGGAAAAATATTGTATAGAAAGCAGAATTTCACCTTTCCTGTTGTTACTGCAAATAGCGTTATGTGCTGCGTAGGATTACATGTAATGAAACAATAGAAAAGTTTCCTTACATTGAATAAAGTTGAGCATTTTATCAGTGTTTTTTGCTCTTTGGAAGACTACTGCAGTAAATCTATGAAATGAAGGTAAATACCTGATTTTTGTTTTGTTACATTTGCCGCCAGAAATAAAATGCTCTTTTTGTTTAATTGAAATTTCTGTCCCGAATGGCTGATATTGCAATCTTAATTAAACAGTAAATTATAAATGACTGTGTAAAGAATGAAAACTATTGGATAACCCAATAAAACCACATAAAAGTAGCCACTTAATGAACCATCAATCTTCGCGTCTTTTCTAATGAAAAATAAGAAGCTCTGTATAAATAGTTGTGTTTTCTATATTATTACCTTTCATCTGCCGGGCGCATTGTGTTTCCTTCTTCTCTCCTGATTATATTCTCTGAAATTCCTGTTTGAAGTAAGATACTTTATTTTAATATGTGCAACAAAGCTTTCAATAGCCGGGTTCAAAAAAACAGTTGTAAATGAAAAAAAGCTGTTTGCGAGGCTCGGGGCCGGCTGCCAAATTCTTTTTAAATGGTTTATTGTGCCTAAGCAATTCAGAGATTAAAAACATCTCTTGAATTACAATGACACATCAAAAATAAAATTAATGTGGGGGTTTTCATTACAAGAATTGAGTCTCTGAGTGTTATTCTTTCCATTAGATATGGGGAAAAAACAGTCTCCCGAACATTGTTTTTGCTGTCAGAGCACGCTTTTACACAAATACACAACATCTCGCCGTGCACCGTGCTGACTCAGTCGTGTCCCGGACAACTTGTTCTAACTATCTGCTTTTCCTATCTGGTATTCACACCTGAGCCGTAAGGGGCGTGCTGCCTAATATGCCATTGGATGGAGGGTCATCTAGCAACAAGATATACTAAGAGTAGAAAAATGATTCTCTTTAATTATTCAACTATACAGTATAATTAGTAAAACTATGGGTTTAATAGCACGCAGATTTATTTGGGTATTACGTTGGAACTCAGGGACTAATTCAGACCTGATCACAAAAGCAAAATCTTTCTCTAATGGGCAAAACCATGTGCACTGCAGGTAGGGCAATGTAACATGTGCAGAGAGAGTTAGATTTGGGTGGGTTATTTTTAGAGATGAGCGGGTTCGGTTCCTCGGAATCCGAACCCCCCCGAACTTCAGCCTTTTTACACGGGTCCGAGGCAGACTCGGATCTTCCCGCCTTGCTCGGTTAACCCGAGCGCGCCCGAACGTCATCATCCCGCTGTCGGATTCTCGCGAGGCTCGGATTCTATTGCGAGACTCGGATTCTATATAAGGAGCCGCGCGTCGCCGCCATTTTCACACGTGCATTGAGATTAATAGGGAGAGGATGTGGCTGGCGTCCTCTCCGTTAGAATAGATAGAGACACTTGAGTTGATTTACTACTAACTTAGTAATTTTGGGGAGCATTAGGAGTACTCAGAGTGCAGAGTTTTGCTGATAGTTACTAGTGACCACCACCAGTTTTATTTATTATTTAATATAATCCGTTCTCTGCCTGAAAAAAAAACGATACACAGTCACATACCATATCTGTGCTCAGCTTCAGTGTGCTGCATGATAATATCATCTATGTATATCGGACTGTGCTGAGTGCTCACTGCTCACACAGCTGAATTGTGGGGGAGACTGGGGTGCAGTTATAGCAGGAGTACAGTGCACACTTTTGCTGCCAGTGTGACTGACCAGTGACCACCAGTATATTGTCTGCCTGAAAAAGTTAAACACTCCTGTGGTGTTTTTTTTTTTATTCTATAAACGCATTATGCTGACAGTGTCCAGCAGGTCCGTCATTCATTATATTATATAAATATTTACCTGCAGTAGTGTTATATTTTTTTTGTTCATCTCTATCATCTTTATCATCTCTATATTAGCAGACGCAGTACGGTAGTCCACGGCTGTGGCTACCTCTGTGTCGTCAGTGCTCGTCCATAATTGTATACCTACCTGTGGTGGGGTTTATTTTTCTATCTTCTTCATACTAGTAGTTTAGAAGTCTGCTGACAGTGTCCAGCAGGTCCGTCATTATATTATGTATACCTGCAGTAGTGATATATATATATTTTTTATATCATTATCATCTCTATACTAGCAGATGCAGTACGGTAGTCCACGGCTGTAGCTACCTCTGTGTCGTCAGTGCTCGTCCATAATTGTATACCTACCTGTGGTGGGGTTTTTTTTTCTATCTTCTTCATACTAGTAGTTTAGGAGTCTGCTGACAGTGTCCAGCAGGTCCGTCATTATATTATATATCTGCAGTAGTGATATATATATATATTTTTTATATCATTATCATCTCTATACTAGCAGACGCAGTATGGTAGTCCACGGCTGTAGCTACCTCTGTGTCGTCAGTGCTCGTCCATAATTGTATACCTACCTGTGGTGGGGTTTTTTTTTCTATCTTCTTCATACTAGTAGTTTAGGAGTCTGCTGACAGTGTCCAGCAGGTTCGTCATTATATTATATATACCTGCAGTAGTGATATATATATATTTTTTATATCATTATCATCTCTATACTAGCAGACGCAGTACGGTAGTCCACGGCTGTAGCTACCTCTGTGTCGTCAGTGCTCGTCCATAATTGTATACCTACCTGTGGTGGGGTTTTTTTTTCTATCTTCTTCATACTAGTAGTTTAGGAGTCTGCTGACAGTGTCCAGCAGGTCCGTCATTATATTATATATACCTGCAGTAGTGATATATATATATATTTTATATCATTATCATCTCTATACTAGCAGACGCAGTACGGTAGTCCACGGCTGTAGCTACCTCTGTGTCATCAGTGCTCGTCCATAATTGTATACCTACCTGTGGTGGGGGTTTTTTTTCTATCTTCTTCATACTAGTAGTTTAGGAGTCTGCTGACAGTGTCCAGCAGGTCCGTCATTATATTATATATACCTGCAGTAGTGATATATATATATTTTTTATATCATTATCATCTCTATACTAGCAGACGCAGTACGGTAGTCCACGGCTGTAGCTACCTCTGTGTCGTCAGTGCTCGTCCATAATTGTATACCTACCTGTGGTGGGGGGGGGGTTTCTATCTTCTTCATACTAGTAGTTTAGGAGTCTGCTGACAGTGTCCAGCAGGTCCGTCATTATATTATATATACCTGCAGTAGTGATATATATATATTTTTTATATCATTATCATCTCTATACTAGCAGACGCAGTACGGTAGTCCACGGCTGTAGCTACCTCTGTGTCGTCAGTGCTCGTCCATAATTGTATACCTACCTGTGGTGGGTTTTTTTTTTCTATCTTCTTCATACTAGTAGTTTAGGAGTCTGCTGACAGTGTCCAGCAGGTCCGTCATTATATTATATATACCTGCAGTAGTGATATATATATATTTTTTATATCATTATCATCTCTATACTAGCAGACGCAGTACGGTAGTCCACGGCTGTAGCTACCTCTGTGTCGTCAGTCACTCGTCATCCATAAGTATACTAGTATCCATCCATCTCCATTGTTTACCTGAGGTGCCTTTTAGTTGTGCCTATTAAAATATGGAGAACAAAAATGTTGAGGTTCCAAAAATAGGGAAAGATCAAGATCCACTTCCACCTCGTGCTGAAGCTGCTGCCACTAGTCATGGTCGAGACGATGAAATTCCATCAACGTCGTCTGCCAAGGCCGATGCCCAATGTCATAGTACAGAGCATGTAAAATCCAAAACACAAAATATCAGTAAATAAAGGACTCAAAAATCTAAAATAAAATCGTTGGAGGAGAAACGTAAACTTGCCAATATGCCATTTACCACACGGAGTGGCAAGGAACGGCTGAGGCCCTGGCCTATGTTCATGGCTAGTGGTTCAGCTTCACATGAGGATGGAAGCACTCAGCCTCTCGCTAGAAAAATGAAAAGACTTAAGCTGGCAAAAGCACAGCAAAGAACTGTGCGTTCTTCGAAATCACAAATCCACAAGGAGAGTCCAATTGTGTCGGTTGCGATGCCTGACCTTCCCAACACTGGACGTGAAGAGCATGCGCCTTCCACCATTTGCACGCCCCCTGCAAGTGCTGGAAGGAGCACCCGCAGTCCAGTTCCTGATAGTCAGATTGAAGATGTCAGTGTTGAAGTACACCAGGATGAGGAGGATATGGGTGTTGCTGGCGCTGGGGAGGAAATTGACAAGGAGGATTCTGATGGTGAGGTGGTTTGTTTAAGTCATGCACCCGGGGAGACACCTGTTGTCCGTGGGAGGAATATGGCCATTGACATGCCTGGTGAAAATACCAAAAAAATCAGCTCTTCGGTGTGGAAGTATTTCAACAGAAATGCGGACAACAGGTGTCAAGCCGTGTGTTGCCTTTGTCAAGCTGTAATAAGTAGGGGTAAGGACGTTAACCACCTCGGAACATCCTCCCTTATACGTCACCTGCAGCGCATTCATCATAAGTCAGTGACAAGTTCAAAAACTTTGTCCGACAGCGGAAGCAGTCCACTGACCAGTAAATCCCTTCCTCTTGTAACCAAGCTCACGCAAACAACCCCACCAACTCCCTCAGTGTCAATTTCCTCCTTCCCCAGGAATGCCAATAGTCCTGCAGGCCATGTCACTGGCAATTCTGACGAGTCCTCTCCTGCCTGGGATTCCTCCGATGCATCCTTGCGTGTAACGCCTACTGCTGCTGGCGCTGCTGTTGTTGCTGCTGGGAGTCGATGGTCATCCCAGAGGGGAAGTCGTAAGACGACTTTTACTACTTCCACCAAGCAATTGACTGTCCAACAGTCCTTTGCGAGGAAGATGAAATATCACAGCAGTCATCCTGCTGCAAAGCGGATAACTGAGGCCTTGGCATCCTGGGCGGTGAGAAACGTGGTTCCGGTATCCATCATTACTGCAGAGCCAACTATAGACTTGTTTGAGGTACTGTGTCTCCGGTACCAAATACCATCTAGGTTCTATTTCTCTAGGCAGGCGATACCGAAAATGTACACAGACCTCAGAAAAAGACTCACCAGTGTCCTAAAAAATGCAGTTGTACCCAATGTCCACTTAACCACGGACATGTGGACAAGTGGAGCAGGGCAGACTCAGGACTATATGACTGTGACAGCCCACTGGGTAGATGTATTGACTCCCGCCGCAAGAACAGCAGCGGCGGCACCAGTAGCAGCATCTCGCAAACGCCAACTCTTTCCTAGGCAGGCTACGCTTTGTATCACCGCTTTCCAGAATACGCACACAGCTGAAAACCTCTTACGGCAACTGAGGAAGATCATCGCAGAATGGCTTACCCCAATTGGACTCTCCTGTGGATTTGTGGCATCGGACAACGCCAGCAATATTGTGTGTGCATTAAATCTGGCCAAATTCCAGCACGTCCCATGTTTTGCACATACCTTGAATTTGGTGGTGCAGAATTATTTAAAAAAACGACAGGGGCGTGCAAGAGATGCTGTCGGTGGCCAGAAGAATTGCGGGACACTTTCGGCGTACAGGCACCACGTACAGAAGACTGGAGCAACACCAAAAACGCCTGAACCTGCCCTGCCATCATCTGAAGCAAGAAGTGGTAACGAGGTGGAATTCAACCCTCTATATGCTTCAGAGGTTGGAGAAGCAGCAAAAGGCCATTCAAGCCTATACAACTGACCACGATATAGGAGGTGGAATGCACCTGTCTCAAGCGCAGTGGAGAATGATTTCAACGTTGTGCAAGGTTCTGCAGCCTTTTGAACTTGCCACACGTGAAGTCAGTTTAGACACTGCCAGCCTGAGTCAGGTCATTCCCCTCATCAGGCTTTTGCAGAAGAAGCTGGAGACATTGAAGGAGGAGCTAACACTGAGCGATTCCGCTAGGCATGTGGGACTTGTGGATGGAGCCCTTAATTCGCTTAACAAGGATTCACGGGTGGTCAATCTGTTGAAATCAGAGCACTACATTTTGGCCACCGTGCTCGATCCTAGATTTAAAACCTACCTTGGATCTCTCTTTCCGGCAGACACAAGTCTGCAGGGGTTCAAAGAACTGCTGGTGAGAAAATTGTCAAGTCAAGCGGAACGCGACCTGTCAACATCTCCTCCTTCACATTCTCCCGCAACTGGGGGTGCGAGGAAAAGGCTCAGAATTCCGAGCCCACCCGCTGGCGGTGATGCAGGGCAGTCTGGAGCGACTGCTGATGCTGACATCTGGTCCGGACTGAAGGACCTCACAACGATTACGGACATGTCGTCTACTGTCACTGCATATGATTCTCTCACCATTGAAAGAATGGTGGAGGATTATATGAGTGACCGCATCCAAGTAGGCACGTCAGACAGTCCGTACATATACTGGCAGGAAAAAGAGGCAATTTGGAGGCCCTTGCACAAACTGGCTTTATTCTACCTAAGTTGCCCTCCCACAAGTGTGTACTCCGAAAGAGTGTTTAGTGCCGCCGCTCACCTTGTCAGCAATCGGCGTACGAGGTTACTTCCAGAAAATGTGGAGAAGATGATGTTCATTAAAATTAATTATAATCAATTCCTCCATGGAGACATTCACCAGCAGCAATTGCCTCCACAAAGTACACAGGGAGCTGTGATGGTGGATTCCAGTGGGGACGAATTGATAATCTGTGAGGAGGGGGATGTACACGGTGATGAATCGGAGGATGATGATGAGGTGGACATCTTGCCTCTGTAGAGCCAGTTTGTGCAAGGAGAGATTAATTGCTTCTTTTTTGGTGGGGGTCCAAACCAACCCATCATTTCAGTCACAGTCGTGTGGCAGACCCTGTCACTGAAATGATGGGTTGGTTAAAGTGTGCATGTCCTGTTTATACAACATAAGGGTGGGTGGGAGGGCCCAAGGACAATTCCATCTTGCACCTCTTTTTTATTTCATTTTTCTTTGCGTCATGTGCTGTTTGGGGAGTGTTTTTTGGAAGGGCCATCCTGCGTGACACTGCAGTGCCACTCCTAGATGGGCCAGGTGTTTGTGTCGGCCACTTGGGTCGCTGAGCTTAGTCATCCAGCGACCTCGGTGCAAATTTTAGGACTAAAAATAATATTGTGAGGTGTGAGGTGTTCAGAATAGACTGAAAATGAGTGGAAATTATGGTTATTGAGGTTAATAATACTTTGGGATCAATAGAGCATCATTAATAATTACCTTTTCGTGCAACAATAGTGATTCAGTTAGTCTCTGTTGATGTGGAATTAAAGCAGGGAATTTTCAGGACTCCCCTAACTGCCAGCCAATCACAAGCAGCAAATGAGGTAAACCACTGTTGGCTATCTGTCGGTGAAGAGGGGTGTACTGGTCCAAACACTGAACTGGACTCCAGTGGCAGGAAGGAAGACGGGACATTAGAGAATAATGTAACAAAGAATGATCAACAGCAGCCAGGTACGGTGCACAGAGAAGCAAATTAGACAAAAGAGATCAGGCAGAGGCATTTAGTCAGGACAATCCGAGGTTGATACATGAATTGTGGATACTAGGATGCAGGATGGCGCAATAAGAACTAGATTACTGGCAGAAGCACAAAAATCTGGCAAGGGAGAGAGGAACAGGCAAGGCTTAAATAAGAAGTAAAGGGGTGGGGTTAGAACCTTCTGGAACCTCTGGAGAACAGTTAAACTTTGGTAAAACACTGTGTAATAATAGTCTTTCCCTAAGGCTACTGTAAATAAAGTTAATTGTATATATACACTATATAGATAAAAGGAGCTTGTCCACCTTTTGCATCTATAACAGCTTCTACTCTTCTTGAAAGGCTTTCCACAAGATATTGGAGTTTTTCTGTGGGAATTTGGGCCCATTCATTCTGTAGAGCATTTATGAGGTCAGGCACTGATGTTGCATGAGAAGACCTGGCTCGCAGTCTCCGTTCTCGTTCATTCCAAAGGTGCTGGATGGGGTTGAGGTAAGAGCTCTGTGTGGGCCAGTCAGTTATTCCACACCAAACTCATCAAACCATGTCTTTATAGTCCTTGCTTTGTGCACTGGGGCACAGTCATGTTGGAATAGAAAATGTCCTTCTCCAAACTTTTGCCACAAAGTTGGAAGAACAGCCTTGTTCAAAATGTCTTGGTATGCTGAAGCATTAAGATTGCCCTTCACTGGAGATAACGGGCCTTGCCCAAAGCCTGAAAAACAGCCCCATACCATTATACCTCCTCCACCAAACTTTGCAGTTGGAATAATGCAGTCAGGCAGGTAACGTTCTCCAAGCATTCGCCAAATCCAGACTCGCCAATCTGACTGCTCAACAGAGAAGTGTGATTGTTCACTCCACAGAACACATTTCCACTGCTCCACAGTCCAGTGTCGGCGTGCTTTACACCACTCCACAGAACACGTTTCCACTGCTCCACAGTCCAGTGTCGGTGTGCTTTACACCACTCCACAGAACACGTGTCCACTGCTCCACAGTCCAGTGTCGGTGTGCTTTACACCACTCCACAGAACACGTTTCCACTGCTCCACAGTCCAGTGTCGGTGTGCTTTACACCACTCCACAGAACACGTGTCCACTGCTCCACATTCCAGTGTCGGTGTGCTTTACACCACTCCACAGAACACGTGTCCACTGCTCCACAGTCCAGTGTCGGCGTGCTTTACACCACTCCACAGAACACGTTTCCACTGCTCCACAGTCCAGTGTCGGTGTGCTTTACACCACTCCACAGAACACGTGTCCACCAGTCCACAGAACACGTGTCCACTGCTCCACAGTCCAGTGTCGGTGTGCTTTACACCACTCCACAGAACACGTGTCCACTGCTCCACAGTCCAGTGTCGGTGTGCTTTACACTACTCCACAGAACACGTGTCCACTGCTCCACAGTCCAGTGTCGGTGTGCTTTACACCACTCCACAGAACACGTGTCCACTGCTCCACAGTCCAGTGTCAGTGTGCTTTACACCGCTCCACAGAACACGTGTCCACTGCTTCACAGTCCAGTGTCAGTGTGCTTTACACCACTCCACAGAACACGTGTCCACTGCTCCATAGTCCAGTGTCGGTGTGCTTTACACCACTCCACAGAACAAGTGTTCACTGCTCCACAGTCCAGTGTCAGTGTGCTTTACACCACTCCACAGAACATGTGTCCACTGCTCCACAGTCCAGTGTCAGTGTGCTTTACACCACTCCACAGAACACGTGTCCACTGCTCCACAGTCCAGTGTCAGTGTGCTTTACACCACTCCACAGAACACGTGTCCACTGCTCCAAAGTCCAGTGTCGGTGTGCTTTACACCACTCCACAGAACACGTTTCCACTGCTCCACAGTCCAGTGTCGGTGTGCTTTACACCGCTCCACAGAACACGTTTCCACTGCTCCACAGTCCAGTGTCGGTGTGCTTTACACCGCTCCACAGAACACGTGTCCACTGATCCACAGTCCAGTGTCGGTGTGCTTTACACCACTCCACAGAACATGTGTCCACTGCTCCACAGTCCAGTGTCGTCGTGCTTTACACCGCTCCACAGAACACATTTCCACTGCTCCACAGTCCAGTGTCGGTGTGCTTTACACCGCTCCACAGAACACATTTCCACTGCTCCCCAGTCCAGTGTCGGTGTGCTTTACACCGCTCCACAGAACACATTTCCACTGCTCCACAGTCCAGTGTCAGTGTGCTTTACACCACTCCACAGAACACATTTCCACTGCTCCACAGTCCAGTGTCGGTGTGCTTTACACCACTCCACGGAACACGTGTCCACTGCTCCACAGTCCAGTGTCGGTGTGCTTTACACCACTCCGCAGAACACATTTCCAATGCTCCACAGTCCAGTGTCGGTGTGCTTTACACCACTCCACAGAACACGTGTCCACTGCTCCACAGTCCAGTGTCGGTGTGCTTTACACCACTCCACAGAACACGTGTCCACTGCTCCACAGTCGTGTCGGTGTGCTTTACACCACTCCACAGAACACGTTTCCACTGCTCCACAGTCCAGTGTCGGTGTGCTTTACACAGGGCCGGTGCAAGGTTTCTTGGCACCCTAGGCAAGATGTCAGCCTACTGCCCCCCAACGTCATCAGTTACTCACTTTCCTAGTCACTAAGGTGAAAGTTCATAGGTGGCATCTTAAACATTTCCCAGCCGTCTGATTGCATTATCTCTCAAAGATATCATTAATTATTTTAAAGCTACACTCAGTGGCACCACCTTCCCAGATCCTGGCATCCTACCCAGCTGCCTATCTCTTTCTATTTCATTCATCTCTCATACATACTGTACATAAAGACATCCATACACTGCCTCTCTCATATATACATTCACACTCTCTCATTCCTTCACAACTCTCTACTTTTTCTCTGTCTTTCTCATTCTCGCTCTCTTTTACATATATATTATATCCCTTTATTTCTGCCACACACACACATCTCTCTTTCTATTTTATTCTGTCTCTTATACATATAGTATACATGCATACATATTCACTGACTCTCTCATACATTACACTGCCTCTCTCATACATACATACATACATACATACATACACTGCCTCCCTCATTCATACATACATACATACATACATACATACATACATACACTGCCTTTCTCATATATACATTCATACATACATACACTGCCTCCATACATACACACATATATACATCCATACACTGCCTCCATACATATATACAGTACATCCATACACTGCCTCCATACATACACACACATATATACCATCTATACACTGCCTCCATACATATATACAATACATCCATACACTGCCTCCATACACATATACATTCATACATACACACATATATACAGCCATACACTACCTTCATACATCCATCCATCCATACACTACCTCCATACATACACACATATATACAATACAGCGATACACTGCCTCCATACATACATACATATATACATTCATACACACACTGCACCGTACGTACGTACGTACGTACGTATATACATCCATACACTGCCTCCATACATACACACATATATACAGCCATACACTACCTCCATACACACACACATATATACTAGAGATGAGCGGGTTCGGTTCCTCGGAATCTGAACCCGCCCGAACTTCAGCTTTTTTTACACGGATCCGAGCGACTCGGATCTTCCCGCCTTGCTCGGTTAACCCGAGCGCGCCCGAACGTCATCATGACGCTGTCGGATTCTCGCGAGGCTCGGATTCTATCGCGAGACTCGGATTCTATATAAGGAGCCGCGCGTCGCCGCCATTTTCACACGTGCATTGAGATTGATAGGGAGAGGACGTGGCTGGCGTCCTCTCCATTTAGATTAGAAGAGAGAGAGTGAGATTGAGACAGAGACACTTGATTTACTGGAGCTTAGGAGTACTAGAGAGTGCAGAGTTTACTAGTGACTGACCACTGACCAGTGACCACCAGTGCAGTTTTATTTAATATAATCCGTTCTCTGCCTGAAAAAAACGATACACAGTGACTCAGTCACATACCATATCTGTGCTCAGCCCAGTGTGCTGCATCATCTATGTATAATATCTGACTGTGCTCACACAGCTTAATTGTGGGGGAGACTGGGGAGCAGTTATAGGTTATAGCAGGAGCCAGGAGTACATATTATTAAAATTAAACAGTGCACACTTTTGCTGCAGGAGTGCCACTGCCAGTGTGACTGACCAGTGACCTGACCACACTGACCACCAGTATAGTATACTATATTGTGATTGCCTGAAAAAGTTAAACACTCGTCGTGTGACTTGTGTGGTGTTTTTTTATTCTATAAAAAACTCATTCTGCTGACAGACAGTGTCCAGCAGGTCCGTCATTATATAATATATACCTGTCCGGCTGCAGTAGTGATATATATATATTTTTTATATCATTATTTATCATCCAGTCGCAGCAGACACAGTACGGTAGTTCACGGCTGTAGCTACCTCTGTGTCGGCACTCGGCAGTCCGTCCATAATTGTATACCACCTACCCGTGGTTTTTTTTTCTTTATACATACTACATCTCATTATCATCCAGTCTATATTAGCAGCAGACACAGTACAGTACGGTAGTCCACGGCTGTAGCTACCTCTGTGTCGGCACTCGGCAGTCCATCCATAATTGTATACCACCTACCCGTGGGTTTTTTTTTCTTCTTTATACATACTACATCTCATTATCATCCAGTCTATATTAGCAGCAGACACAGTACAGTACGGTAGTCCACGGCTGTAGCTACCTCTGTGTCGGCACTCGGCAGTCCATCCATAATTGTATACCACCTACCCGTGGATTTTCTTTCTTTCTTCTTTATACATACTACATCTCATTATCATCCAGCCTATATTAGCAGCAGACACAGTACAGTACGGTAGTCCACGGCTGTAGCTACCTCTGTGTCGGCACTCGGCAGTCCGTCCATAATTGTATACCACCTACCCGTGTTTTTTTTTTCTTTCTTCTTTATACATACTACATCTCATTATCATCCAGTCTATATTAGCAGCAGACACAGTACAGTACGGTAGTCCACGGCTGTAGCTACCTCTGTGTCGGCACTCGGCAGTCCATCCATAATTGTATACCACCTACCCGTGGTTTTTTTTTTCTTCTTTATACATACTACATCTCATTATCATCCAGTCTATATTAGCAGCAGACACAGTACAGTACGGTAGTCCACGGCTGTAGCTACCTCTGTGTCGGCACTCGGCAGTCCATCCATAATTGTATACCACCTACCCGTGGTTTTTTTTTCTTTCTTCTTTATACATACTACATCTCATTATCATCCAGTCTATATTAGCAGCAGACACAGTACAGTACGGTAGTCCACGGCTGTAGCTACCTCTGAGTCGGCACTCAGCAGTCCGTCCATAATTGTATACCACCTACCCGTGGTTTTTTTTTCTTTCTTCTTTATACATACTACATCTCATTATCATCCAGTCTATATTAGCAGCAGACACAGTACAGTACGGTAGTCCACGGCTGTAGCTACCTCTGTGTCGGCACTCGGCAGTCCATCCATAATTGTATACCACCTACCCGTGGTTTTTTTTTTCTTCTTTATACATACTACATCTCATTATCATCCAGTCTATATTAGCAGCAGACACAGTACAGTACGGTAGTCCACGGCTGTAGCTACCTCTGTGTCGGCACTCGGCAGTCCATCCATAATTGTATACCACCTACCCGTGGTTTTTTTTTCTTTCTTCTTTATACATACTACATCTCATTATCATCCAGTCTATATTAGCAGCAGACACAGTACAGTACGGTAGTCCACGGCTGTAGCTACCTCTGTGTCGGCACTCGGCAGTCCGTCCATAATTGTATACCACCTACCCGTGGTTTTTTTTTCTTTCTTCTTTATACATACATACTACATCTCATTATCAACCAGTCTATATTAGCAGCAGACACAGTACAGTACGGTAGTCCACGGCTGTAGCTACCTCTGTGTCGGCACTCGGCAGTCCATCCATAATTGTATACCACCTACCCGTGGTTTTTTTTTTTCTTCTTTATACATACTACATCTCATTATCATCCAGTCTATATTAGCAGCAGACACAGTACAGTACGGTAGTCCACGGCTGTAGCTACCTCTGTGTCGGCACTCGGCAGTCCATCCATTATTGTATACCACCTACCCGTGGTTTTTTTTTCTTTCTTCTTTATACATACTACATCTCATTATCATCCAGTCTATATTAGCAGCAGACACAGTACAGTACGGTAGTCCACGGCTGTAGCTACCTCTGTGTCGGCACTCGGCAGTCCGTCCATAATTGTATACCACCTACCCGTGGTTTTTTTTTCTTTCTTCTTTATACATACTACATCTCATTATCATCCAGTCTATATTAGCAGCAGACACAGTACAGTACGGTAGTCCACGGCTGTAGCTACCTCTGTGTCGGCACTCGGCAGTCCATCCATAATTGTATACCACCTACCCGTGGTTTTTTTTTCCTTCTTTATACATACTACATCTCATTATCATCCAGTCTATATTAGCAGCAGACACAGTACAGTACGGTAGTCCACGGCTGTAGCTACCTCTGTGTCGGCACTCGGCAGTCCATCCATAATTGTATACCACCTACCCGTGGTTTTTTTTTCTTTCTTCTTTATACATACTACATCTCATTATCATCCAGTCTATATTAGCAGCAGACACAGTACAGTACGGTAGTCCACGGCTGTAGCAACCTCTGAGTCGGCACTCAGCAGTCCGTCCATAATTGTATACCACCTACCCGTGGTTTTTTTTTCTTTCTTCTTTATACATACTACATCTCATTATCATCCAGTCTATATTAGCAGCAGACACAGTACAGTACGGTAGTCCACGGCTGTAGCTACCTCTGTGTCGGCACTCGGCAGTCCATCCATAATTGTATACCACCTACCCGTGGTTTTTTTTTCTTTCTTCTTTATACATACTACATCTCATTATCATCCAGTCTATATTAGCAGCAGACACAGTACAGTACGGTAGTCCACGGCTGTAGCTACCTCTGTGTCGGCACTCGGCAGTCCGTCCATAATTGTATACCACCTACCCGTGGTTTTTTTTTCTTTCTTCTTTATACATACATACTACATCTCATTATCAACCAGTCTATATTAGCAGCAGACACAGTACAGTACTGTAGTCCACGGCTGTAGCTACCTCTGTGTCGGCACTCGGCAGTCCATCCATAATTGTATACCACCTACCCGTGGTTTTTTTTTCTTCTTTATACATACTACATCTCATTATCATCCAGTCTATATTAGCAGCAGACACAGTACAGTACGGTAGTCCACGGCTGTAGCTACCTCTGTGTCGGCACTCGGCAGTCCATCCATAATTGTATACCACCTACCCGTGGTTTTTTTTTCTTTCTTCTTTATACATACTACATCTCATTATCATCCAGTCTATATTAGCAGCAGACACAGTACAGTACGGTAGTCCACGGCTGTAGCTACCTCTGTGTCGGCACTCGGCAGTCCGTCCATAATTGTATACCACCTACCCGTGGTTTTTTTTTCTTTCTTCTTTATACATACTACATCTCATTATCATCCAGTCTATATTAGCAGCAGACACAGTACAGTACGGTAGTCCACGGCTGTAGCTACCTCTGTGTCGGCACTCGGCAGTCCATCCATAATTGTATACCACCTACCCGTGGTTTTTTTTTTCTTCTTTATACATACTACATCTCATTATCATCCAGCCTATATTAGCAGCAGACACAGTACAGTACGGTAGTCCACGGCTGTAGCTACCTCTGTGTCGGCACTCAGCAGTCCATCCATAATTGTATACCACCTACCTGTGGTTTTTTTTTCTTTCTTCTTTATACATACTACATCTCATTATCATCCAGTCTATATTAGCAGCAGACACAGTACAGTACGGTAGTCCACGGCTGTAGCTACCTCTGAGTCGGCACTCAGCAGTCCGTCCATAATTGTATACCACCTACCCGTGGTTTTTTTTTCTTTCTTCTTTATACATACTACATCTCATTATCATCCAGTCTATATTAGCAGCAGACACAGTACAGTACGGTAGTCCACGGCTGTAGCTACCTCTGTGTCGGCACTCGGCAGTCCATCCATAATTGTATACCACCTACCCGTGGTTTTTTTTTTCTTCTTTATACATACTACATCTCATTATCATCCAGTCTATATTAGCAGCAGACACAGTACAGTACGGTAGTCCACGGCTGTAGCTACCTCTGTGTCGGCACTCGGCAGTCCATCCATAATTGTATACCACCTACCCGTGGTTTTTTTTTCTTTCTTCTTTATACATACTACATCTCATTATCATCCAGTCTATATTAGCAGCAGACACAGTACAGTACGGTAGTCCACGGCTGTAGCTACCTCTGTGTCGGCACTCGGCAGTCCGTCCATAATTGTATACCACCTACCCGTGGTTTTTTTTTCTTTCTTCTTTATACATACATACTACATCTCATTATCAACCAGTCTATATTAGCAGCAGACACAGTACAGTACGGTAGTCCACGGCTGTAGCTACCTCTGTGTCGGCACTCGGCAGTCCATCCATAATTGTATACCACCTACCCGTGGTTTTTTTTTTCTTCTTTATACATACTACATCTCATTATCATCCAGTCTATATTAGCAGCAGACACAGTACAGTACGGTAGTCCACGGCTGTAGCTACCTCTGTGTCGGCACTCGGCAGTCCATCCATAATTGTATACCACCTACCCGTGTTTTTTTTTTCTTTCTTCTTTATACATACTACATCTCATTATCATCCAGTCTATATTGGCAGCAGACACAGTACAGTACGGTAGTCCACGGCTGTAGCTACCTCTGTGTTGGCACTCGGCAGTCCGTCCATAATTGTATACCACCTACCCGTGGTTTTTTTTTCTTTCTTCTTCATACATACTACATCTCATTATCATCCAGTCTATATTAGCAGCAGACACAGTACAGTACGGTAGTCCACGGCTGTAGCTACCTCTGTGTCGGCACTCGGCAGTCCATCCATAATTGTATACCACCTACCCGTGGTTTTTTTTTTCTTTCTTCTTTATACAAACTACATCTCATTATCATCCAGTCTATATTAGCAGCAGACACAGTACAGTACGGTAGTCCACGGCTGTAGCTACCTCTGTGTCGGCACTCGGCAGTCCGTCCATAATTGTATACCACCTACCCGTGTTTTTTTTTTCTTTCTTCTTTATACATACTACATCTCATTATCATCCAGTCTATATTAGCAGCAGACACAGTACAGTACGGTAGTCCACGGCTGTAGCTACCTCTGTGTCGGCACTCGGCAGTCCATCCATAATTGTATACCACCTACCCGTGGTTTTTTTTTTCTTCTTTATACATACTACATCTCATTATCATCCAGTCTATATTAGCAGCAGACACAGTGCAGTACGGTAGTCCACGGCTGTAGCTACCTCTGTGTCGGCACTCGGCAGTCCATCCATAATTGTATACCACCTACCCGTGTTTTTTTTTTTCTTTCTTCTTTATACATACTACATCTCATTATCATCCAGTCTATATTAGCAGCAGACACAGTACAGTACGGTAGTCCACGGCTGTAGCTACCTCTGTGTCGGCACTCGGCAGTCCGTCCATAATTGTATACCACCTACCCGTGGTTTTTTTTTCTTTCTTCTTTATACATACTACATCTCATTATCATCCAGTCTATATTAGCAGCAGACACAGTACAGTACGGTAGTCCACGGCTGTAGCTACCTCTGTGTCGGCACTCGGCAGTCCATCCATAATTGTATACCACCTACCCGTGGTTTTTTTTTCTTCTTTATACATACTACATCTCATTATCATCCAGTCTATATTAGCAGCAGACACAGTACAGTACGGTTGTCCACGGCTGTAGCTACCTCTGTGTCGGCACTCGGCAGTCCATCCATAATTGTATACCACCTACCCGTGGTTTTTTTTTCTTTCTTCTTTATACATGCTACATCTCATTATCATCCAGTCTATATTAGCAGCAGACACAGTACAGTACGGTAGTCCACGGCTGTAGCTACCTCTGTGTCGGCACTCGGCAGTCCATCCATAATTGTATACTAGTATCCATCCATCTCCATTGTTTACCTGAGGTGCCTTTTAGTTGTGCCTATTAAAATATGGAGAACAAAAATGTTGAGGTTCCAAAATTAGGGAAAGATCAAGATCCACTTCCACCTCGTGCTGAAGCTGCTGCCACTAGTCATGGCCGAGACGATGAAATGCCAGCAACGTCGTCTGCCAAGGCCGATGCCCAATGTCATAGTACAGAGCATGTCAAATCCAAAACACCAAATATCAGTAAAAAAAGGACTCCAAAACCTAAAATAAAATTGTCGGAGGAGAAGCGTAAACTTGCCAATATGCCATTTACCACACGGAGTGGCAAGGAACGGCTGAGGCCCTGGCCTATGTTCATGGCTAGTGGTTCAGCTTCACATGAGGATGGAAGCACTCAGCCTCTCGCTAGAAAAATGAAAAGACTCAAGCTGGAAAAAGCACAGCAAAGAACTGTGCGTTCTTCGAAATCCCAAATCCACAAGGAGAGTCCAATTGTGTCGGTTGCGATGCCTGACCTTCCCAACACTGGACGTGAAGAACATGCGCCTTCCACCATTTGCACGCCCCCTGCAAGTGCTGGAAGGAGCACCCGCAGTCCAGTTCCGGATAGTCAGATTGAAGATGTCAGTGTTGAAGTACACCAGGATGAGGAGGATATGGGTGTTGCTGGCGCTGGGGAGGAAATTGACCAGGAGGATTCTGATGGTGAGGTGGTTTGTTTAAGTCATGCACCCGGGGAGACACCTGTTGTCCGTGGGAGGAATATGGCCGTTGACATGCCTGGTGAAAATACCAAAAAAATCAGCTCTTCGGTGTGGAAGTATTTCACCAGAAATGCGGACAACATTTGTCAAGCCGTGTGTTCCCTTTGTCAAGCTGTAATAAGTAGGGGTAAGGACGTTAACCACCTCGGAACATCCTCCCTTATACGTCACCTGCAGCGCATTCATAATAAGTCAGTGACAAGTTCAAAAACTTTGGCCGACAGCGGAAGCAGTCCACTGACCAGTAAATCCCTTCCTCTTGTAACCAAGCTCACGCAAACCACCCCACCAACTCCCTCAGTGTCAATTTCCTCCTTCCCCAGGAATGCCAATAGTCCTGCAGGCCATGTCACTGGCAATTCTGACGAGTCCTCTCCTGCCTGGGATTCCTCCGATGCATCCTTGCGTGTAACGCCTACTGCTGCTGGCGCTGCTGTTGTTGCTGCTGGGAGTCGATGGTCATCCCAGAGGGGAAGTCGTAAGACCACTTTTACTACTTCCACCAAGCAATTGACTGTCCAACAGTCCTTTGCGAGGAAGATGAAATATCACAGCAGTCATCCTACTGCAAAGCGGATAACTGAGGCCTTGGCATCCTGGGTGGTGAGAAACGTGGTTCCGGTATCCATCATTACTGCAGAGCCAACTAGAGACTTGTTGGAGGTACTGTGTCCCCGGTACCAAATACCATCTAGGTTCCATTTCTCTAGGCAGGCGATACCGAAAATGTACACAGACCTCAGAAAAAGAGTCACCAGTGTCCTAAAAAATGCAGCTGTACCCAATGTCCACTTAACCACGGACATGTGGACAAGTGGAGCAGGGCAGGGTCAGGACTATATGACTGTGACAGCCCACTGGGTAGATGTATGGACTCCCGCCGCAAGAACAGCAGCGGCGGCACCAGTAGCAGCATCTCGCAAACGCCAACTCTTTCCTAGGCAGGCTACGCTTTGTATCACCGCTTTCCAGAATACGCAAACAGCTGAAAACCTCTTACGGCAACTGAGGAAGATCATCGCGGAATGGCTTACCCCAATTGGACTCTCCTGTGGATTTGTGGCATCGGACAACGCCAGCAATATTGTGTGTGCATTAAATATGGGCAAATTCCAGCACGTCCCATGTTTTGCACATACCTTGAATTTGGTGGTGCAGAATTTTTAAAAAAACGACAGGGGCGTGCAAGAGATGCTGTCGGTGGCCAGAAGAATTGCGGGACACTTTCGGCGTACAGGCACCACGTACAGAAGACTGGAGCACCACCAAAAACTACTGAACCTGCCCTGCCATCATCTGAAGCAAGAAGTGGTAACGAGGTGGAATTCAACCCTCTATATGCTTCAGAGGTTGGAGGAGCAGCAAAAGGCCATTCAAGCCTATACAATTGAGCACGATATAGGAGGTGGAATGCACCTGTCTCAAGCGCAGTGGAGAATGATTTCAACGTTGTGCAAGGTTCTGATGCCCTTTGAACTTGCCACACGTGAAGTCAGTTCAGACACTGCCAGCCTGAGTCAGGCCATTCCCCTCATCAGGCTTTTGCAGAAGAAGCTGGAGACATTGAAGGAGGAGCTAACACGGAGCGATTCCGCTAGGCATGTGGGACTTGTGGATGGAGCCCTTAATTCGCTTAACAAGGATTCACGGGTGGTCAATCTGTTGAAATCAGAGCACTACATTTTGGCCACCATGCTCGATCCTAGATTTAAAGGCTACCTTGGATCTCTCTTTCCGGCAGACACAAGTCTGCTGGGGTTGAAAGACCTGCTGGTGACAAAATTGTCAAGTCAAGCGGAACGCGACCTGTCAACATCTCCTCCTTCACATTCTCCCGCAACTGGGGGTGCGAGGAAAAGGCTCAGAATTCCGAGCCCACCCGCTGGCGGTGATGCAGGGCAGTCTGGAGCGACTGCTGATGCTGACATCTGGTCCGGACTGAAGGACCTGACAACGATTACGGACATGTCGTCTACTGTCACTGCATATGATTCTCTCAACATTGAAAGAATGGTGGAGGATTATATGAGTGACCGCATCCAAGTAGGCACGTCACACAGTCCGTACTTATACTGGCAGGAAAAAGAGGCAATTTGGAGGCCCTTGCACAAACTGGCTTTATTCTACCTAAGTTGCCCTCCCACAAGTGTGTACTCCGAAAGAGTGTTTAGTGCCGCCGCTCACCTTGTCAGCAATCGGCGTACGAGGTTACATCCAGAAAATGTGGAGAAGATGATGTTCATTAAAATGAATTATAATCAATTCCTCCGCGGAGACATTGACCAGCAGCAATTGCCTCCACAAAGTACACAGGGAGCTGAGATGGTGGATTCCAGTGGGGACGAATTGATAATCTGTGAGGAGGGGGATGTACACGGTGATATATCGGAGGATGATGATGAGGTGGACATCTTGCCTCTGTAGAGCCAGTTTGTGCAAGGAGAGATTAATTGCTTCTTTTTTTGGGGGGGTCCAAACCAACCCGTCATATCAGTCACAGTCGTGTGGCAGACCCTGTCACTGAAATGATGGGTTGGTCAAAGTGTGCATGTCCTGTTTTGTTTATACAACATAAGGGTGGGTGGGAGGGCCCAAGGACAATTCCATCTTGCACCTCTTTTTTCTTTTATTTTTCTTTGCATCATGTGCTGTTTGGGGAGGGTTTTTTGGAAGGGCCATCCTGCGTGACACTGCAGTGCCACTCCTAGATGGGCCCGGTGTTTGTGTCGGCCACTAGGGTCGCTTATCTTACTCACACAGTCAGCTACCTCATTGCGCCTCTTTTTTTCTTTGCGTCATGTGCTGTTTGGGGAGGGTTTTTTGGAAGGGACATCCTGCGTGACACTGCAGTGCCACTCCTAGATGGGCCCGGTGTTTGTGTCGGCCACTAGGGTCGCTTATCTTACTCACACAGTCAGCTACCTCATTGCGCCTCTTTTTTTCTTTGCGTCATGTGCTGTTTGGGGAGGGTTTTTTGGAAGGGACATCCTGCGTGACACTGCAGTGCCACTCCTAGATGGGCCCGGTGTTTGTGTCGGCCACTAGGGTCGCTTATCTTACTCACACAGCTACCTCATTGCGCCTCTTTTTTTCTTTGCGTCATGTGCTGTTTGGGGAGGTTTTTTTGGAAGGGACATCCTGCGTGACACTGCAGTGCCACTCCTAGATGGGCCCGGTGTTTGTGTCGGCCACTAGGGTCGCTTATCTTACTCACACAGCGACCTCGGTGCAAATTTTAGGACTAAAAATAATATTGTGAGGTGTGAGGTATTCAGAATAGACTGAAAATGAGTGGAAATTATGGTTTTTGAGGTTAATAATACTTTGGGATCAAAATGACCCCCAAATTCTATGATTTAAGCTGTTTTTTAGGGTTTTTTGAAAAAAACACCCGAATCCAAAACACACCCGAATCCGACAAAAAAAATTCGGTGAGGTTTTGCCAAAACGCGGTCGAACCCAAAACACGGCCGCGGAACCGAACCCAAAACACAAAACCCGAAAAATTTCCGGCGCTCATCTCTAATATATACATCCATACACTGCCTCCATACATATATACAGTACATCCATACACTGCCTCCATACATACACACATATATACAGTACATCCATACACTGCCTCCATACATACACACACATATATACATCCATACACTGCCTCCATACATAAATACAGTACATCCATACACTGCCTCCATACACATTTACATTCATACATACACACATATATACAGCCATACACTACCTTCATACATACATACATCCATCCATACACTACCTCCATACATACACACATATATACGAGCCATACACTGCCTCCATACATATATACAGTACATCCATACACTGCCTCCGTACGTACGTACGTACGTACATATATACAGTACATCGGTACACTGCCTCCATACGTACATATATACATTCATACACTGCCTCCGTACGTACACAGCCTCCATACATACCTCCATACACTGCCTCCATATGTATATACATATATACATACACTGCCTCCATACATACATACATACATCCACTGCCTCCATACATACATCCATATACTGCCTCCATACATACATCCATACACTGCCTCCATACATACATCCATACACTGCCTCCGTACATACGTACGTACGTACGTACGTACGTACGTACGTACATACACACATATATACAATACATCGGTACACTGCCTCCATACACATATACATTCATACATACACACATATATACAGCCATACACTACCTTCATACATACATCCATACACTACCTCCATACATACATCCATAAACTGCCTCCGTACGTACGTACACACATATATACAGTACAGCGATACACTGCCTCCATACATACATACATACATACATATATACATTCATACACACACTGCACCGTACGTACGTACGTACGTACGTACGTACGTACGTATATACATCCATACACTGCCTCCATACATACACACATATATACATCCATACACTACCTCCATACATATATACAGTGCATCCATACGTACGTACGTACATATATACACACATATATACAATACATCGGTACACTGCCTCCATACGTACATATATACATTCATACACTGCCTCCGTACGTACACAGCCTCCATACATACCTCCATACACTGCCTCCATATGTATATACATATATACATACACTGCCTCCATACATACATATATCCATCCACTGCCTCCATACATACATCCATACACTGCCTCCATATGTACATACATATATAAATACATACATAGCCTCCATACATACATACACACATACATACACTGTCTCCATACATCTATATACACATAATGTCTTCATACATACTGTACATAAATCCAACCCCCTCCCCCCTTCAGTGCACACTTTTGCAACTACCAGTTCCCCCGGGGTGTGACTCAAGGCAGCCACTACTCCGGGTGCCCCACCATCGCACCAAGGAGGCGACATCTTACCGCTGGCCAGGAAGCTGTACTGTTCCCCGCTGCTGCCACCATCTTCCGGCTCACTGCTGCTGTTGCTGCCGGCGGCTCCATAGTGCCGAGCAGCAGGTGAGGGCCGGGCGGCCGGGCGGGCGGCTGCTGCTGGCGGGGAGGCACTGTTCCTGGTGCTGCCGCCGGCTCCGAGTTCACAGTGCGCTGCAGATAGCGCGAGGTGGGCGCCTGCTTCTGCCTCCCCCGCGGGCGCCTGCTCCTGCCTGATGCCGCACTTGTCCTCAATACCCTCCGGAACCCACAGAATTATATTTAAAAAAACAAACAAACGGTGCCGTGGGTTGTGGGGGGAAAGTGGAGGCCGCTCACTCCTAGTTGTGCTGCTAAGTGCCGCCCTCCAGCGGCCGGCGCTCTAGGCAGCTGCCTAAAGCTGCCTAGTGGTAGCGCCGGCCCTGGCTTTACACCACTCCACAGAACACGTTTCCACTGCTCCGCAGTCCAGTGTCGGTGTGCTTTACACCACTCCACAGAACACGTGTCCACTGCTCCACAGTCCAGTGTCGGTGTGCTTTACACCACTCCACAGAACATGTGTCCACTGCTCCACAGTCCAGTGTCAGTGTGCTTTACACCACTCCACAGAACACGTTTCCACTGCTCCACAGTCCAGTGTCGGTGTGCTTTACACCACTCCACAGAACACGTTCCCACTGCTCCACAGTCCAGTGTCGGTGTGCTTTACACCACTCCACAGAACATGTGTCCACTGCTCCACAGTCCAGTGTCAGTGTGCTTTACACCACTCCACAGAACACGTGTCCACTGCTCCACAGTCCAGTGTCGGTGTGCTTTACACTACTCCACAGAACACGTGTCCACTGCTCCACAGTCCAGTGTCGGTGTGCTTTACACCGCTCCACAGACCACGTGTCCACTGCTCCACAGTCCAGTGTCGGTGTGCTTTACACCACTCCACAGAACACGTGTCCACTGCTACACAGTCCAGTGTCAGTGTGCTTTACACCACTCCACAGAACACGTGTCCACTGCTCCACAGTCCAGTGTCAGTGTGCTTTACACCACTCCACAGAACACGTGTCCACTGCTCCAAAGTCCAGTGTCAGTGTGCTTTACACCACTCCACAGAACACGTGTCCACTGCTCCACAGTCCAGTGTCAGTGTGCTTTACACCACTCCACAGAACACGTGTCCACTGCTCCACAGTCCAGTGTCAGTGTGCTTTACACCACTCCACAGAACACGTTTCCACTGCTCCACAGTCCAGTGTCTGTGTGCTTTACACCACTCCACAGAACACGTTTCCACTGCTCCACAGTCCAGTGTCGGTGTGCTTTACACCGCTCCACAGAACACGTGTCCACTGATCCACAGTCCAGTGTCGGTGTGCTTTACACCACTCCACAGAACATGTGTCCACTGCTACACAGTCCAGTGTCGTCGTGCTTTACACCACTCCACAGAACATGTGTCCACTGCTCCAAAGTCCAGTGTCAGTGTGCTTTACACCGCTCCACAGAACACATTTCCACTGCTCCACAGTCCAGTGTCGGTGTGCTTTACACCACTCCACAGAACACATTTCCACTGCTCCACAGTCCAGTGTCGGTGTGCTTTACACCACTCCACAGAACACGTGTCCACTGCTCCACAGTCCAGTGTCGGTGTGCTTTACACCACTCCACAGAACACGTGTCCACTGCTCCACAGTCCAGTGTCGGTGTGCTTTACACCACTCCACAGAACACGTGTCCACTGCTCCACAGTCCAGTGTCGGTGTGCTTTACACCACTCCACAGAACACGTGTCCACTGCTCCACAGTCCAGTGTCGGTGTGCTTTACACCACTCCACAGAACACGTGTCCACTGCTCCACAGTCCAGTGTCAGTGTGCTTTACACCGCTCCACAGACCACGTGTCCACTGCTCCACAGTCCAGTGTCAGTGTGCTTTACACCACTCCACAGAACACGTGTCCACTGCTACACAGTCCAGTGTCAGTGTGCTTTACACCACTCCACAGAACACGTGTCCACTGCTCCACAGTCCAGTGTCAGTGTGCTTTACACCACTCCACAGAACACGTGTCCACTGCTCCAAAGTCCAGTGTCAGTGTGCTTTACACCACTCCACAGAACGCGTGTCCACTGCTCCACAGTCCAGTGTCGGTGTGCTTTACACCACTCCACAGAACATGTGTCCACTGCTCCACAGTCCAGTGTCAGTGTGCTTTACACCACTCCACAGAACACGTGTCCACTGCTCCAAAGTCCAGGGTCGGTGTGCTTTACACCACTCCACAGAACATGTGTCCACTGCTCCACAGTCCAGTGTCGGTGTGCTTTACACCGCTCCACAGAACATGTGTCCACTGCTCCACAGTCCAGTGTCGGTGTGCTTTACACCGCTCCACAGAACACATTTCCACTGCTCCACAGTCCAGTGTCAGTGTGCTTTACACCACTCCACAGAACACATTTCCACTGCTCCACAGTCCAGTGTCGGTGTGCTTTACACCACTCCACAGAACACGTGTCCACTGCTCCACAGTCCAGTGTCGGTGTGCTTTACACCACTCCACAGAACACATTTCCACTGCTCCACAGTCCAGTGTCGGTGTGCTTTACACCACTCCACAGAACACGTGTCCACTGCTCCACAGTCCAGTGTCGGTGTGCTTTACACCACTCCACAGAACACGTGTCCACTGCTCCACAGTCCAGTGTCGGTGTGCTTTACACCACTCCACAGAACACGTTTCCACTGCTCCACAGTCCAGTGTCGGTGTGCTTTACACGACTCCACGGAACACGTTTCCACTGCTCCACAGTCCAGTGTCGGTGTGCTTTACACCACTCCACAGAACATGTGTCCACTGCTCCACAGTCCAGTGTCGGTGTGCTTTACACCACTCCACAGAACATGTGTCCACTGCTCCACAGTCCAGTGTCAGTGTGCTTTACACCACTCCACAGAACACGTTTCCACTGCTCCACAGTCCAGTGTCGGTGTGCTTTACACCACTCCACAGAACACTTTCCCACTGCTCCACAGTCCAGTGTCGGTGTGCTTTACACCACTCCACAGAACATGTGTCCACTGCTCCACAGTCCAGTGTCAGTGTGCTTTACACCACTCCACAGAACACATGTCCACTGCTCCACAGTCCAGTGTCGGTGTGCTTTACACCACTCCACAGGACACGTGTCCACTGCTCCACAGTCCAGTGTCAGTGTGCTTTACACCGCTCCACAGAACACATTTCCACTGCTCCACAGTCCAGTGTCGGTGTGCTTTACACCGCTCCACAGAACACATTTCCACTGCTCCACAGTCCAGTGTCAGTGTGCTTTACACCATTCCACAGAACACATTTCCACTGCTCCACAGTCCAGTGTCGGTGTGCTTTACACCACTCCACAGAACACGTTCCCACTGCTCCACAGTCCAGTGTCGGTGTGCTTTACACCACTCCACAGAACACGTGTCCACTGCTACACAGTCCAGTGTCAGTGTGCTTTACACCACTCCACAGAACACGTGTCCACTGCTCCAAAGTCCAGTGTCAGTGTGCTTTACACCACTCCACAGAACACGTGTCCACTGCTCCACAGTCCAGTGTCAGTGTGCTTTACACCACTCCACAGAACACGTGTCCACTGCTCCAAAGTCCAGTGTCAGTGTGCTTTACACCACTCCACAGAACACGTGTCCACTGCTCCACAGTCCAGTGTCAGTGTGCTTTACACCACTCCACAGAACACGTGTCCACTGCTCCACAGTCCAGTGTCGGTGTGCTTTACACCACTCCACAGGACACGTGTCCACTGCTCCACAGTCCAGTGTCAGTGTGCTTTACACCGCTCCACAGAACACATTTCCACTGCTCCACAGTCCAGTGTCGGTGTGCTTTACACCGCTCCACAGAACACATTTCCACTGCTCCACAGTCCAGTGTCAGTGTGCTTTACACCATTCCACAGAACACATTTCCACTGCTCCACAGTCCAGTGTCGGTGTGCTTTACACCACTCCACAGAACACGTTCCCACTGCTCCACAGTCCAGTGTCGGTGTGCTTTACACCACTCCACAGAACATGTGTCCACTGCTCCACAGTCCAGTGTCAGTGTGCTTTACACCACTCCACAGAACACGTGTCCACTGCTCCACAGTCCAGTGTCGGTGTGCTTTACACCACTCCACAGAACACATGTCCACTGCTCCACAGTCCAGTGTCGGTGTGCTTTACACCGCTCCACAGACCACGTGTCCACTGCTCCACAGTCCAGTGTCGGTGTGCTTTACACCACTCCACAGAACACGTGTCCACTGCTACACAGTCCAGTGTCAGTGTGCTTTACACCACTCCACAGAACACGTGTCCACTGCTCCACAGTCCAGTGTCAGTGTGCTTTACACCACTCCACAGAACACGTGTCCACTGCTCCAAAGTCCAGTGTCAGTGTGCTTTACACCACTCCACAGAACACGTGTCCACTGCTCCACAGTCCAGTGTCAGTGTGCTTTACACCACTCCACAGAACACGTGTCCACTGCTCCACAGTCCAGTGTCAGTGTGCTTTACACCACTCCACAGAACACGTTTCCACTGCTCCACAGTCCAGTGTCTGTGTGCTTTACACCACTCCACAGAACACGTTTCCACTGCTCCACAGTCCAGTGTCGGTGTGCTTTACACCGCTCCACAGAACACGTGTCCACTGATCCACAGTCCAGTGTCGGTGTGCTTTACACCACTCCACAGAACATGTGTCCACTGCTACACAGTCCAGTGTCGTCGTGCTTTACACCACTCCACAGAACATGTGTCCACTGCTCCAAAGTCCAGTGTCAGTGTGCTTTACACCGCTCCACAGAACACATTTCCACTGCTCCACAGTCCAGTGTCGGTGTGCTTTACACCACTCCACAGAACACATTTCCACTGCTCCACAGTCCAGTGTCGGTGTGCTTTACACCACTCCACAGAACACGTGTCCACTGCTCCACAGTCCAGTGTCGGTGTGCTTTACACCACTCCACAGAACACGTGTCCACTGCTCCACAGTCCAGTGTCGGTGTGCTTTACACCACTCCACAGAACACGTGTCCACTGCTCCACAGTCCAGTGTCGGTGTGCTTTACACCACTCCACAGAACACGTGTCCACTGCTCCACAGTCCAGTGTCAGTGTGCTTTACACCGCTCCACAGACCACGTGTCCACTGCTCCACAGTCCAGTGTCAGTGTGCTTTACACCACTCCACAGAACACGTGTCCACTGCTACACAGTCCAGTGTCAGTGTGCTTTACACCGCTCCACAGACCACGTGTCCACTGCTCCACAGTCCAGTGTCAGTGTGCTTTACACCACTCCACAGAACACGTGTCCACTGCTACACAGTCCAGTGTCAGTGTGCTTTACACCACTCCACAGAACACGTGTCCACTGCTCCAAAGTCCAGTGTCAGTGTGCTTTACACCACTCCACAGAACACGTGTCCACTGCTCCACAGTCCAGTGTCGGTGTGCTTTACACCACTCCACAGAACATGTGTCCACTGCTCCACAGTCCAGTGTCAGTGTGCTTTACACCACTCCACAGAACACGTGTCCACTGCTCCAAAGTCCAGGGTCGGTGTGCTTTACACCACTCCACAGAACATGTGTCCACTGCTACACAGTCCAGTGTCAGTGTGCTTTACACGGCTCCACAGAACACATTTCCACTGCTCCCCAGTCCAGTGTCGGTGTGCTTTACACCGCTCCACAGAACACATTTCCACTGCTCCACAGTCCAGTGTCAGTGTGCTTTACACCACTCCACAGAACACATTTCCACTGCTCCACAGTCCAGTGTCGGTGTGCTTTACACCACTCCACAGAACACGTGTCCACTGCTCCACAGTCCAGTGTCGGTGTGCTTTACACCACTCCACAGAACACATTTCCACTGCTCCACAGTCCAGTGTCGGTGTGCTTTACACCACTCCACAGAACACGTGTCCACTGCTCCACAGTCCAGTGTCGGTGTGCTTTACACCACTCCACAGAACACGTGTCCACTGCTCCACAGTCCAGTGTCGGTGTGCTTTACACCACTCCACAGAACACGTTTCCACTGCTCCACAGTCCAGTGTCGGTGTGCTTTACACGACTCCACAGAACACGTTTCCACTGCTCCACAGTCCAGTGTCGGTGTGCTTTACACCACTCCACAGAACATGTGTCCACTGCTCCACAGTCCAGTGTCGGTGTGCTTTACACCACTCCACAGAACATGTGTCCACTGCTCCACAGTCCAGTGTCAGTGTGCTTTACACCACTCCACAGAACATGTGTCCACTGCTCCACAGTCCAGTGTCGGTGTGCTTTACACCACTCCACAGAACACGTGTCCACTGCTCCACAGTCCAGTGTCGGTGTGCTTTACACCACTCCACAGAACACGTTTCCACTGCTCCACAGTCCAGTGTCGGTGTGCTTTACACAGGGCCGGTGCAAGGTTTCTTGGCACCCTAGGCAAGATGTCAGCCTACTGCCCCCCAACGTCATCAGTTACTCACTTTCCTAGTCACTAAGGTGAAAGTTCATAGGTGGCATCTTATACATTTCCCAGCCGTCTGATTGCATTATCTCTCAAAGATATCATTAATTATTTTAAAGCTACACTCAGTGGCACCACCTTCCCAGATCCTGGCATCCTACCCAGCTGCCTATCTCTTTCTATTTCATTCATCTCTCATACATACTGTACATAAAGACATCCATACACTGCCTCTCTCATATATACATTCACACTCTCTCGTTCCTTCACAACTCTCTACTTTTTCTCTGTCTTTCTCATTCTCGCTCTCTTTTACATATATATTATATCCCTTTATTTCTGCCACACACACACACATCTCTCTTTCTATTTTATTCTGTCTCTTATACATATACATGCATACATATTCACTGACTCTCTGATACATTACACTGCCTCTCTCATACATACATACATACATACATACATACATACATACATACATACATACACTGCCTCCCTCATTCATACATACATACATACATACATACATACACTGCCTTTCTCATATATACATTCATACATACATACACTGCCTCCATACATACACACATATATACATCCATACACTGCCTCCATACATATATACAGTACATCCATACACTGCCTCCATACATACACACACATATATACCATCCATACACTGCCTCCATACATATATGCAATACATCCATACACTGCCTCCATACACATATACATTCATACATACACACATATATACAGCCATACACTACCTTCATACATACATACATCCATCCATACACTACCTCCATACATACACACATATATACAATACAGCGATACACTGCCTCCATACATACATACATACATATATACATTCATACACACACTGCACCGTACGTACGTACGTACGTACGTACGTACGTATATACATCCATACACTGCCTCCATACATACACACATATATACAGCCATACACTACCTCCATACACACACACATATATACATCCATACACTGCCTCCATACATATATACAGTACATCCATACACTGCCTCCATACATACACACATATATACAGTACATCCATACACTGCCTCCATACATACACACACATATATACATCCATACACTGCCTCCATACATAAATACAGTACATCCATACACTGCCTCCATACACATTTACATTCATACATACACACATATATACAGCCATACACTACCTTCATACATACATCCATCCATCCATACACTACCTCCATACATACACACATATATACAGCCATACACTGCCTCCATACATATATACAGTACATCCATACACTGCCTCCAGGGGCGTCGGAATGGGGGGGGCAAGGGGGCAGCTCGCTCCCCCCAAACATGAGAGAGGCGCCATCCATTCCCTGCCTGTGTAAGCCACCGCTGCCGCCGCCGGCTGCAGAGGAGCCGCTGTGTAGTGTTACTGCTTCTACTATAGTGCGCAGTGCGTGCAGCGGCAAAGACGGCCCTAGGCATAAAAGGCAAATGCGGCGTACGGGAACTGGGCGGGCGCCGCCGCGCGCACAGGGAGGGGAGGAGAGGAAGAATCAGTGATCTCACCTTATCACCAGCAGCTGGGGGCGGAACGGGGAGCCGTGAGTGCGTGACTGAGAGTGGGGGCGGGTTCTAGCTGTGTGCACTGCTGCCTGTTCCCTCTCTTTCTCCTGCCGCTCAATCACAATCTGAGGTGAGCAACCTGCCTCAGCATATCCTCACTGTAGCTGAAACCTGTGTATGTGTGTGAGTCATTGTGTGTCTCATGTTATATACCCTACCAGGCTCTAATGTACTTGTAACCAGGTCCCCCCCACCCAGGCCCCAAGTATGTGTGTCCCCATGTCCCTCATTGGCCCCACTATGTGTGTCCCCATACCCCTCACCCGTCCCCACTATGTGTGTCCCCATATCCCTCACCCGGCCCCACTATGTGTGTCCCCATAACCCTCACCCGTCCCCACTATGTGTGTCCCCATATCCCTCACCCGGCCCCACTATGTGTGTCCCCATATCCCTCACCCAGCCCCCAGTATGTGTAACAAGGGCACGCAGTCTGCCGCAATGTGTAACAAGGGCACACTGTCTGCCGCAATGTATAACAAGGGCACGCTGTCTGCCGTAATGTGTAAAAAGTGCACGCTGTCTGCCGTAATGTGTAAAAAGGGGACGCTGTCTGCCGTAATGTGTAAAAAGAGGAATCTGTCCGCTGTAAGGTGTAAAAGGGTCTCTACCTGGTGTAGTGGTGCTACTGTGCGGCGTAATTTGAATAATGGAGACTACTGTGCACCGTATTATGAATTGGTATTATTTTGTGGCCATACCCCTTCCCCACGAAGCCACGCCACTATGTATTTTTGCACGCGCCTACGGCGCGCACTGCCCCTGTTTTGCATGGAGGGGTGGGGCTCCGATGCTGTTTCTTGCACACAGTGCTAAAATGTCTAGTTACGGCACTGTTGCTAGGTATCCATTTCTCTGGCCCTGAGCAGGTCCCCCTCACCAGATCCTCTCCAGGGGTGAGGGGGTGGACTTGGATGGGATGGGGGGGCCCAAAGCATTTTGTCGCACCTGGGCCCACCGCTCGCTATTTCCGCCACTGCACCCGGCCCCACTATGTGTCCCCCCATGTCCCTCACCTGGCCCCCAGGATGAGTGTCCCCATATCCCTCACCCGGCCCCACTATGTGTGTCCCCATATCCCTCACCCGTCCCCCAGTATGTGTGTTCCCATGTCCCTAAACCAGCCCCCAGGTTGTGTCCCCCCATATCCCTCACCCGGCCCCCCAGGATGTGTGTCCCCATGTCCCTCACCCGGCCCCCCAGGATGTGTGTCCCCATGTCCCTCACCGGGCCCCCAGGATGTGTGTCCCCATGTCCCTCACCCGGCACCCCAGGATGTGTGTCCCCATGTCCCTCACCCGGCACCCCAGGATGTGTGTCCCCATGTCCCTCACCCAGCCCCCAGGATGTATGTCCCCATGTCCCTCACCCGGCCCCAGTATGTGTATTCCCATATCCCTCACCCGGCCCCCAGGATGTGTGTCCCCATGTCCCTCACCCGGCCCAGGATGAGTGTCCCCATGTCCCTCACCCGGCCCCCCAGGATATGTATCCCCATGTCCCTCACCCGGCCTAACTATGTATGTCCACATATCCCTCACCAACCCCCCAGTATGTGTGTCACAATGTCCCTCACCTAGCCCCCAGGATGTGTGCCCCCATTTCCCTCACCCACCCCCCAGTATGTGTCACCATGCCCTCCCAGACACCAGTATGTGTGCCAGCATATCCCTCTAAGCCCCTATGTATATGTCACCATATCCTCCCAGGTCCCAGTATGTGTGCCACCATGCTTTACCATGTCACCATGCCCCCACCCCAGTGTGTATGTCACCATGCCCCCACGGAAGTGTGTATGTCACCGTATCCCCCCAAGCTACTCTGTGTATGTCACCATCCCCCTCCCCAGGCCCAGAGTGTATGTCCTCATGCCCCTCAAAGGCATATGTGTGTATGTTTCCCCCCTTTCCATGTTCTAGGGGTCACCAGACAAAATCTTGCCTAGGGCATTAAATTGGTTAGGGCCGGCTCTGGGCAGTGCTGAAGCAGCCCGCGCCTGCCCCGTGTGCTCCGCCCCCACCTCATCTCCTGCAGTGTAATGTGTATAATGGGCTTTACCAGGGGTAATGTGTACAGTGATCGCAAAAACGCGCTATGGCACGTTTTTTACCCATTTTTGAAGACATGGGACTCCAGTTTACAAAGTGGGAGGGTCCCCGGGGACGCACTCCTCATTAGCCAATCCCTAAGGGGGATTTGTTTTAACTGACACGCTGGCCTCGGGCTGAATGATATAAAGAGGAGGTGGAGCCAGTTTCCCCTCCTCTTTGGCACCTGGCTGCTTGCGGAGGCCGGGTGACTTGGTGTCGGTGAGTGAATAGTGCGGCTGGTGGATGGGTTAAGGGGGGGGGGGGGGGGGGGGGGTGAGGGTTACCACAGCGTCTCTGGGGGGTGCTGGCAATGTGCAGGGATCGGCGTCCTCCAGCTTTACCCACTAGATTACATAGGATGCCATTCCCTGCACGTGTGGTGCGTTCCCCGTACTGTGTCCCTGTGTCCGCTACGGCCCGGGGGGGCGGGGGGGGGGGGGGGGGGGGGGGAGAGGAGGAGGACGACGGTGATTACTGCAGTGTGCCTCAGTGCTCTTACCTGGTGCAGTGTGCCTCAGTGCTCTTACCTGGTGCAGTGTGCCTCAGTGCTCTTACCTGATGCAGTGTGCCTCAGTGCTCTTACCTGGGGCAGTGTGCCTCAGTGCTCTTACCTGGTGCAGTGTGTCTCAGTGCTCTTACCTGGTGCAGTGTGTCTCAGTGCTCTTACCTGGTGCAGTGTGTCTCAGTGCTCTTACCTGGTGCAGTGTGCCTCAGTGCTCTTACCTGGTGCAGTGTGCCTCAGTGCTCTTACCTGGTGCATTGTGTATAACGTGTTCTACCGGGCGCATTGTGTATAACGTGCTTTACTGGGCGCATTGTGTATAACGTGCTTTACCGGGCGCATTGTGTATAACGAGCTCTACCGGGCGAAGTGTGTATAACGCGCTCTAACTGGCGCAGTGTGTATAATGCGCTCTGCCTGGCGCAATGTGTATAACGTGCAATAACTGGAGAAATGTGTATAACGTGCTGTACCTGGTGCAATTTGTATAAGTCCTCTACCTGGTGCAAAGTGTATAACGTGCTGTACCTGGTGCAAAGTGTATAACGTGCTGTACCTGGTCCAAAGTGTATAACGTGCTGTACCTGGTCCAAAGTATATTACGTGCTGTACCTGGTGCAAAGTGTATAACGTGCTGTACCTGGTGCAAAGTGTATAACGTGCTGTACCTGGTGCAAAGTGTATAACGTGCTGTACCTGGTGCAAAGTGTATAACGTGTTGTACCTGGTGCAAAGTGCATAACGTGCTGTACCTGGTGCAAAGTGTATAACGTGCTGTACCTGGTGCAAAGTGTATAACGTGCTGTACCTGGTGCAAAGTGTATAACGTGCTGTACCTGGTGCAAAGTGTATAACGTGCTGTACCTGGTGCAAAGTGTATAACGTGCTGTACCTGGTGCAAAGTGTATAACGTGCTGTACCTGGTGCATTGTGTATAACGTGCTGTACCTGGTGCAAAGTGTATAACGTGCTGTACCTGGTGCAAAGTGTATAACGTGCTGTACCTGGTGCAAAGTGTATAACGTGCTGTACCTGGTGCAAAGTGTATAACGTGCTGTACCTGGTGCATTGTGTATAACGTGCTGTACCTGGCGCAGTGTGCATAGGAGGTTCTACCTGGTGCAATGTGTATAAGCGGCACTACTGTGTGGTGTAATGTGAATTGGCACTATTATGTGGTCACGCCCCTTCCCCACGAAGCCACGCCCCTAAAATTTTGTGGCGCGCCTTCGGCGCGCATTGCCTATATTTTGCGGTCTGGGAGGTGGGACACCAATTCACTTCCTGCCTAAGGGCACCAAAATGTCTAGTTACACCTCTGGCGCAGGGTGTCCTGCATGCTACACAGCCCAGCAGCATTGTCGCCCCATCCTCCCCACCTTGCAACACTTTTGTAGTGTCCAAACAAGATTAAGTTTAAAAGAACCTTCATTCCGATGGGACCCAGAAAAAGACCGGTAGGACCCCAATTTTCAAAAGTGAGGGGTCCTTGGGACCCACTTTTTTTTGGTCTCAGCGCGATCACTGGTGTATAAGCGGCTCTACCTGGCATAATGTGTACAAGGAGATACTCACTCCCAGCTACTTCGTAGAGTTCCGTAGGGGTACAAGTGACCTTTCTAAGGTGGTCAGAAGTTAGGGGCGCCAAACTGAGATTTCATCTTGCCCCCCCCAACCAAAAAACGTTCTGACACCCCTGACTGCCTCCGTACGTACGTACGTATATACAATACATCGGTACACTGCCTCCATACGTACATATATACATTCATACACTGCCTCCGTACGTACACAGCCTCCATACATACCTCCATACACTGCCTCCATATGTATATACATATATACATACACTGCCTCCATACATACATACATCCACTGCCTCCATACATACATCCATATACTGCCTCCATACATACATCCATACACTGCCTCCATACATACATCCATACACTGCCTCCGTACGTACACACATATATACAATACATCGGTACACTGCCTCCATACACATATACATTCATACATACACACATATATACAGCCATACACTACCTTCATACATACATCCATACACTACCTCCATACATACATCCATAAACTGCCTCCGTACGTACGTAAGTACGTACGTAAGTACGTACGTACACACATATATACAATACAGCGATACACTGCCTACATACATACATACATACATACATACATACATATATTCATACACACACTGCACCGTACGTACGTACGTACGTATATACATCCATACACTGCCTCCATACATACACACATATATACATCCATACACTACCTCCATACATATATACAGTGCATCCATACATACGTACGTACATATATACACACATATATACAATACATCGGTACACTGCCTCCATACGTACATATATACATTCATACACTGCCTCCGTACGTACACAGCCTCCATACATACCTCCATACACTGCCTCCATATGTATATACATATATACATTAGAGATGAGCGCCTGAAATTTTTCGGGTTTTGTGTTTTGGTTTTGGGTTCGGTTCCGCGGCCGTGTTTTGGGTTCGAACGCGTTTTGGCAAAACCTCACCGAATTTTTTTTGTCGGATTCGGGTGTGTTTTGGATTCGGGTGTTTTTTTCCAAAAACACTAAAAAACAGCTTAAATCATAGAATTTGGGGGTCATTTTGATCCCAAAGTATTATTAACCTCAAAAACCATAATTTACACTCATTTTCAGTCTATTCTGAATACCTCACACCTCACAATATTATTTTTAGTCCTAAAATTTGCACCGAGGTCGCTGTGTGAGTAAGATAAGCGACCCTAGTGGCCGACACAAACACCGGGCCCATCTAGGAGTGGCACTGCAGTGTCACGCAGGATGTCCCTTCCAAAAAACCCTCCCCAAACAGCACATGACGCAAAGAAAAAAAGAGGCGCAATGAGGTAGCTGTGTGAGTAAGATTAGCGACCCTAGTGGCCGACACAAACACCGGGCCCATCTAGGAGTGGCACTGCAGTGTCACGCAGGATGGCCCTTCCAAAAAACCCTCCCCAAACAGCACATGACGCAAAGAAAAAAAGAGGCGCAATGAGGTAGCTGTGTGAGTAAGATTAGCGACCCTAGTGGCCGACACAAACACCGGGCCCATCTAGGAGTGGCACTGCAGTGTCACGCAGGATGTCCCTTCCAAAAAACCCTCCCCAAACAGCACATGACGCAAAGAAAAAAAGAGGCGCAATGAGGTAGCTGACTGTGTGAGTAAGATTAGCGACCCTAGTGGCCGTCACAAACACCGGGCCCATCTAGGAGTGGCACTGCAGTGTCACGCAGGATGTCCCTTCCAAAAAACCCTCCCCAATCAGCACATGATGCAAAGAAAAAGAAAAGAAAAAAGAGGTGCAAGATGGAATTGTCCTTGGGCCCTCCCACCCACCCTTATGTTGTATAAACAAAACAGGACATGCACACTTTAACCAACCCATCATTTCAGTGACAGGGTCTGCCACACGACTGTGACTGATATGACGGGTTGGTTTGGACCCCCCCCAAAAAAGAAGCAATTAATCTCTCCTTGCACAAACTGGCTCTACAGAGGCAAGATGTCCACCTCATCTTCACCCTCCGATATATCACCGTGTACATCCCCCTCCTCACAGATTATCAATTCGTCCCCACTGGAATCCACCATCTCAGCTCCCTGTGTACTTTGTGGAGGCAATTGCTGCTGGTCAATGTCTCCGCGGAGGAATTGATTATAATTCATTTTAATGAACATCATCTTCTCCACATTTTCTGGATGTAACCTCGTACGCCGATTGCTGACAAGGTGAGCGGCGGCACTAAACACTCTTTCGGAGTACACACTTGTGGGAGGGCAACTTAGGTAGAATAAAGCCAGTTTGTGCAAGGGCCTCCAAATTGCCTCTTTTTCCTGCCAGTATAAGTACGGACTGTGTGACGTGCCTACTTGGATGCGGTCACTCATATAATCCTCCACCATTCTATCAATGTTGAGAGAATCATATGCAGTGACAGTAGACGACATGTCCGTAATCGTTGTCAGGTCCTTCAGTCCGGACCAGATGTCAGCATCAGCAGTCGCTCCAGACTGCCCTGCATCACCGCCAGCGGGTGGGCTCGGAATTCTGAGCCTTTTCCTCGCACCCCCAGTTGCGGGAGAATGTGAAGGAGGAGATGTTGACAGGTCGCGTTCCGCTTGACTTGACAATTTTGTCACCAGCAGGTCTTTCAACCCCAGCAGACCTGTGTCTGCCGGAAAGAGAGATCCAAGGTAGGCTTTAAATCTAGGATCGAGCACGGTGGCCAAAATGTAGTGCTCTGATTTCAACAGATTGACCACCCGTGAATCCTTGTTAAGCGAATTAAGGGCTGCATCCACAAGTCCCACATGCCTAGCGGAATCGCTCCCTTTTAGCTCCTTCTTCAATGCCTCCAGCTTCTTCTGCAAAAGCCTGATGAGGGGAATGACCTGACTCAGGCTGGCAGTGTCTGAACTGACTTCACGTGTGGCAAGTTCAAAGGGCATCAGAACCTTGCACAACGTTGAAATCATTCTCCACTGCACTTGAGACAGGTGCATTCCATCTCCTATATCGTGCTCAATTGTATAGGCTTGAATGGCCTTTTGCTGCTCCTCCAACCTCTGAAGCATATAGAGGGTTGAATTCCACCTCGTTACCACTTCTTGCTTCAGATGATGGCAGGGCAGGTTCAGTAGTTTTTGGTGGTGCTCCAGTCTTCTGTACGTGGTGCCTGTACGCCGAAAGTGTCCCGCAATTTTTCTGGCCACCGACAGCATCTCTTGCACGCCCCTGTCGTTTTTTTAAAAATTCTGCACCACCAAATTCAAGGTATGTGCAAAACATGGGACGTGCTGGAATTTGCCCATATTTAATGCACACACAATATTGCTGGCGTTGTCCGATGCCACAAATCCACAGGAGAGTCCAATTGGGGTAAGCCATTCCGCGATGATCTTCCTCAGTTGCCGTAAGAGGTTTTCAGCTGTGTGCGTATTCTGGAAAGCGGTGATACAAAGCGTAGCCTGCCTAGGAAAGAGTTGGCGTTTGCGAGATGCTGCTACTGGTGCCGCCGCTGCTGTTCTTGCGGCGGGAGTCCATACATCTACCCAGTGGGCTGTCACAGTCATATAGTCCTGACCCTGCCCTGCTCCACTTGTCCACATGTCCGTGGTTAAGTGGACATTGGGTACAACTGCATTTTTTAGGAGACTGGTGAGTCTTTTTCTGACGTCCGTGTACATTCTCGGTATCGCCTGCCTAGAGAAGTGGAACCTAGATGGTATTTGGTAACGGGGGCACACTGCCTCAATAAATTGTCTAGTTCCCTGTGAACTAACGGCGGATACCGGACGCACGTCTAACACCAACATAGTTGTCAAGGACTCAGTTATCCGCTTTGCAGTAGGATGACTGCTGTGATATTTCATCTTCCTCGCAAAGGACTGTTGAACAGTCAATTGCTTACTGGAAGTAGTACAAGTGGGCTTACGACTTCCCCTCTGGGATGACCATCGACTCCCAGCGGCAACAACAGCAGCGCCAGCAGCAGTAGGCGTTACACGCAAGGATGCATCGGAGGAATCCCAGGCAGGAGAGGACTCGTCAGACTTGCCAGTGACATGGCCTGCAGGACTATTGGCATTCCTGGGGAAGGAGGAAATTGACACTGAGGGAGTTGGTGGGGTGGTTTGCGTGAGCTTGGTTACAAGAGGAAGGGATTTACTGGTCAGTGGACTGCTTCCGCTGTCACCCAAAGTTTTTGAACTTGTCACTGACTTATTATGAATGCGCTGCAGGTGACGTATAAGGGAGGATGTTCCGAGGTGGTTAACGTCCTTACCCCTACTTATTACAGCTTGACAAAGGGAACACACGGCTTGACACCTGTTGTCCGCATTTCTGGTGAAATACCTCCACACCGAAGAGCTGATTTTTTTGGTATTTTCACCTGGCATGTCAACGGCCATATTCCTCCCACGGACAACAGGTGTCTCCCCGGGTGCCTGACTTAAACAAACCACCTCACCATCAGAATTCTCCTGGTCAATTTCCTCCCCAGCGCCAGCAACACCCATATCCTCCTCATCCTGGTGTACTTCAACACTGACATCTTCAATCTGACTATCAGGAACTGGACTGCGGGTGCTCCTTCCAGCACTTGCAGGGGGCGTGCAAATGGTGGAAGGCGCATGCTCTTCACGTCCAGTGTTGGGAAGGTCAGGCATCGCAACCGACACAATTGGACTCTCCTTGTGGATTTGGGATTTCAAAGAACGCACAGTTCTTTGCGGTGCTTTTGCCAGCTTGAGTCTTTTCAGTTTTCTAGCGAGAGGCTGAGTGCTTCCATCCTCATGTGAAGCTGAACCACTAGCCATGAACATAGGCCAGGGCCTCAGCCGTTCCTTGCCACTCCGTGTGGTAAATGGCATATTGGCAAGTTTACGCTTCTCCTCCGACAATTTTATTTTAGGTTTTGGAGTCCTTTTTTTACTGATATTTGGTGTTTTGGTTTTGACATGCTCTGTACTATGCCATTGGGCATCGGCCTTGGCAGACGACGTTGCTGGCATTTCATCGTCTCGGCCATGACTAGTGGCAGCAGCTTCAGCACGAGGTGGAAGTGGATCTTGATCTTTCCCTAATTTTGGAACCTCAACATTTTTGTTCTCCATATTTTAATAGGCACAACTAAAAGGCACCTCAGGTAAACAATGGAGATGGATGGATTGGATACTAGTATACAATTATGGACGGGCTGCCGAGTGCCGACACAGAGGTAGCCACAGCCGTGAACTACCGCACTGTACTGTGTCTGCTGCTAATATATAGACTGGTTGATAAAGAGATAGTATACTCGTAACTAGTATGTATGTATAAAGAAAGAAAAAAAAACCACGGTTAGGTGGTATATACAATTATGGACGGGCTGCCGAGTGCCGACACAGAGGTAGCCACAGCCGTGAACTACCGCACTGTACTGTGTCTGCTGCTAATATATAGACTGGTTGATAAAGAGATAGTATACTCGTAACTAGTATGTATGTATAAAGAAAGAAAAAAAAACCACGGTTAGGTGGTATATACAATTATGGACGGGCTGCCGAGTGCCGACACAGAGGTAGCCACAGCCGTGAACTACCGCACTGTACTGTGTCTGCTGCTAATATATAGACTGGTTGATAAAGAGATAGTATACTCGTAACTAGTATGTATGTATAAAGAAAGAAAAAAAAACCACGGTTAGGTGGTATATACAATTATGGACGGGCTGCCGAGTGCCGACACAGAGGTAGCCACAGCCGTGAACTACCGCACTGTACTGTGTCTGCTGCTAATATATAGACTGGTTGATAAAGAGATAGTATACTCGTAACTAGTATGTATGTATAAAGAAAGAAAAAAAAACCACGGTTAGGTGGTATATACAATTATGGACGGGCTGCCGAGTGCCGACACAGAGGTAGCCACAGCCGTGAACTACCGCACTGTACTGTGTCTGCTGCTAATATATAGACTGGTTGATAAAGAGATAGTATACTCGTAACTAGTATGTATGTATAAAGAAAGAAAAAAAAACCACGGTTAGGTGGTATATACAATTATGGACGGGCTGCCGAGTGCCGACACAGAGGTAGCCACAGCCGTGAACTACCGCACTGTACTGTGTCTGCTGCTAATATATAGACTGGTTGATAAAGAGATAGTATACTCGTAACTAGTATGTATGTATAAAGAAAGAAAAAAAAACCACGGTTAGGTGGTATATACAATTATGGACGGGCTGCCGAGTGCCGACACAGAGGTAGCCACAGCCGTGAACTACCGCACTGTACTGTGTCTGCTGCTAATATATAGACTGGTTGATAAAGAGATAGTATACTCGTAACTAGTATGTATGTATAAAGAAAGAAAAAAAAACCACGGTTAGGTCACTGGTATATACAATTATGGACGGGCTGCCGAGTGCCGACACAGAGGTAGCCACAGCCGTGAACTACCGCACTGTACTGTGTCTGCTGCTAATATATAGACTGGTTGATAAAGAGATAGTATACTCGTAACTAGTATGTATGTATAAAGAAAGAAAAAACCACGGTTAGGTGGTATATACAATTATGGACGGGCTGCCGAGTGCCGACACAGAGGTAGCCACAGCCGTGAACTACCGCACTGTACTGTGTCTGCTGCTAATATATAGACTGGTTGATAAAGAGATAGTATACTCGTAACTAGTATGTATGTATAAAGAAAGAAAAAAAAAACCACGGTTAGGTGGTATATACAATTATGGACGGGCTGCCGAGTGCCGACACAGAGGTAGCCACAGCCGTGAACTACCGCACTGTACTGTGTCTGCTGCTAATATATAGACTGGTTGATAAAGAGATAGTATACTCGTAACTAGTATGTATGTATAAAGAAAGAAAAAAAAAACACGGTTAGGTGGTATATACAATTATGGACGGGCTGCCGAGTGCCGACACAGAGGTAGCCACAGCCGTGAACTACCGCACTGTACTGTGTCTGCTGCTAATATATAGACTGGTTGATAAAGAGATAGTATACTCGTAACTAGTATGTATGTATAAAGAAAGAAAAAAAAACCACGGTTAGGTCACTGGTATATACAATTATGGACGGGCTGCCGAGTGCCGACACAGAGGTAGCCACAGCCGTGAACTACCGCACTGTACTGTGTCTGCTGCTAATATATAGACTGGTTGATAAAGAGATAGTATACTCGTAACTAGTATGTATGTATAAAGAAAGAAAAAAAAACCACGGTTAGGTGGTATATACAATTATGGACGGGCTGCCGAGTGCCGACACAGAGGTAGCCACAGCCGTGAACTACCGCACTGTACTGTGTCTGCTGCTAATATAGACTGGTTGATAAAGAGATAGTATACTACTAATATTATATACTGGTGGTCAGGTCACTGGTCACTAGTCACACTGGCAGTGGCACTCCTGCAGCAAAAGTGTGCACTGTTTAATTTTAATATAATATTATGTACTCCTGGCTCCTGCTATAACCTATAACTGGCACTGCAGTAGTGCTCCCCAGTCTCCCCCACAATTATAAGCTGTGTGAGCTGAGCAGTCAGACAGATATATAATATATATAGATGATGCAGCACACTGGCCTGAGCCTGAGCAGTGCACACAGATATGGTATGTGACTGAGTCACTGTGTGCTGTGTATCGCTTTTTTCAGGCAGAGAACGGATTATAAATAAAAGTGGTGGTCACTGGTCACTATCAGCAAAACTCTGCACTGTACACTACTGAGTACTCCTAATGCTCCCCAAAATTAGTAAATCAAGTGTCTCTCTAATCTATTCTAATTCTAAACGGAGAGGACGCCAGCCACGTCCTCTCCCTATCAATCTCAATGCACGTGTGAAAATGGCGGCGACGCGGGCTCCTTATATAGAATCCGAGTCTCGCGATAGAATCCGAGCCTCGCGAGAATCCGACAGCGTCATGATGACGTTCGGGCGCGCTCGGGTTAACCGAGCAAGGCGGGAAGATCCGAGTCGCTCGGACCCGTGAAAAAAAACATGAAGTTCTGGCGGGTTCGGATTCAGAGAAACCGAACCCGCTCATCTCTAATATACATACACTGCCTCCATACATACATATATCCATCCACTGCCTCCATACATACATCCATACACTGCCTCCATATGTACATACATATATAAATACATACATAGCCTCCATACATACATACACACATACATACACTGTCTCCATACATCTATATACACATAATGTCTTCATACATACTGTACATAAATCCAACCCCCTCCCCCCTTCAGTGCACACTTTTGCAACTACCAGTTCCCCCGGGGTGTGACTCCAGGCAGCCACTACTCCGGGTGCCCCACCATCGCACCAAGGAGGCGACATCTTACCGCTGGCCAGGAAGCTGTACTGTTCCCCGCTGCTGCCACCATCTTCCGGCTCACTGCTGCTGTTGCTGCCGGCGGCTCCATAGTGCAGAGCAGCAGGTGAGGGCCGGGCGGCCGGGCGGGCGGCTGCTGCTGGCGGGGAGGCACTGTTCCTGGTGCTGCCGCCGGCTCCGAGTTCACAGTGCGCTGCAGATAGCGCGAGGTGGGCGCCTGCTTCTGCCTCCCCCGCGGGCGCCTGCTCCTGCCTGATGCCGCACTTGTCCTCAATACCCTCCGGAACCCACAGAATTATATTTAAAAAAACAAACAAACGGTGCCGTGGGTTGTGGGGGGAAAGTGGAGGCCGCTCACTCCTAGTTGTGCTGCTAAGTGCCGCCCTCCAGCGGCCGGCGCTCTAGGCAGCTGCCTAAAGCTGCCTAGTGGTAGCGCCGGCCCTGGCTTTACACCACTCCACAGAACACGTGTCCACTGCTCCACAGTCCAGTGTCGGTGTGCTTTACACCACTCCACAGAACATGTGTCCACTGCTCCACAGTCCAGTGTCAGTGTGCTTTACACCACTCCACAGAACACGTTTCCACTGCTCCACAGTCCAGTGTCGGTGTGCTTTACACCACTCCACAGAACACGTTCCCACTGCTCCACAGTCCAGTGTCGGTGTGCTTTACACCACTCCACAGAACATGTGTCCACTGCTCCACAGTCCAGTGTCAGTGTGCTTTACACCACTCCACAGAACACGTGTCCACTGCTCCACAGTCCAGTGTCGGTGTGCTTTACACTACTCCACAGAACACGTGTCCACTGCTCCACAGTCCAGTGTCGGTGTGCTTTACACCGCTCCACAGACCACGTGTCCACTGCTCCACAGTCCAGTGTCGGTGTGCTTTACACCACTCCACAGAACACGTGTCCACTGCTACACAGTCCAGTGTCAGTGTGCTTTACACCACTCCACAGAACACGTGTCCACTGCTCCACAGTCCAGTGTCAGTGTGCTTTACACCACTCCACAGAACACGTGTCCACTGCTCCAAAGTCCAGTGTCAGTGTGCTTTACACCACTCCACAGAACACGTGTCCACTGCTCCACAGTCCAGTGTCGGTGTGCTTTACACCACTCCACAGAACACGTGTCCACTGCTCCACAGTCCAGTGTCAGTGTGCTTTACACCACTCCACAGAACACGTTTCCACTGCTCCACAGTCCAGTGTCTGTGTGCTTTACACCACTCCACAGAACACGTTTCCACTGCTCCACAGTCCAGTGTCGGTGTGCTTTACACCGCTCCACAGAACACGTGTCCACTGATCCACAGTCCAGTGTCGGTGTGCTTTACACCACTCCACAGAACATGTGTCCACTGCTACACAGTCCAGTGTCGTCGTGCTTTACACCACTCCACAGAACATGTGTCCACTGCTCCAAAGTCCAGTGTCAGTGTGCTTTACACCGCTCCACAGAACACATTTCCACTGCTCCACAGTCCAGTGTCGGTGTGCTTTAAACCGCTCCACAGAACACATTTCCACTGCTCCACAGTCCAGTGTCGGTGTGCTTTACACCACTCCACAGAACACATTTCCACTGCTCCACAGTCCAGTGTCGGTGTGCTTTACACCACTCCACAGAACACGTGTCCACTGCTCCACAGTCCAGTGTCGGTGTGCTTTACACCACTCCACAGAACACGTTTCCACTGCTCCACAGTCCAGTGTCGGTGTGCTTTACACCCCTCCACAGAACACGTGTCCACTGCTCCACAGTCCAGTGTCGGCGTGCTTTACACCACTCCACAGAACACGTGTCCACTGCTCCACAGTCCAGTGTCGGTGTGCTTTACACCACTCCACAGAACACGTGTCCACTGCTCCACAGTCCAGTGTCAGTGTGCTTTACACCGCTCCACAGACCACGTGTCCACTGCTCCACAGTCCAGTGTCAGTGTGCTTTACACCACTCCACAGAACACGTGTCCACTGCTACACAGTCCAGTGTCAGTGTGCTTTACACCACTCCACAGAACACGTGTCCACTGCTCCACAGTCCAGTGTCAGTGTGCTTTACACCACTCCACAGAACACGTGTCCACTGCTCCAAAGTCCAGTGTCAGTGTGCTTTACACCACTCCACAGAACACGTGTCCACTGCTCCACAGTCCAGTGTCGGTGTGCTTTACACCACTCCACAGAACATGTGTCCACTGCTCCACAGTCCAGTGTCGTTGTGCTTTACACCGCTCCACAGAACATGTGTCCACTGCTACACAGTCCAGTGTCAGTGTGCTTTACACGGCTCCACAGAACACATTTCCACTGCTCCCCAGTCCAGTGTCGGTGTGCTTTACACCGCTCCACAGAACACATTTCCACTGCTCCACAGTCCAGTGTCGGTGTGCTTTACACCACTCCACAGAACACATTTCCACTGCTCCACAGTCCAGTGTCGGTGTGCTTTACACCACTCCACAGAACACGTGTCCACTGCTCCACAGTCCAGTGTCGGTGTGCTTTACACCACTCCACAGAACACATTTCCACTGCTCCACAGTCCAGTGTCGGTGTGCTTTACACCACTCCACAGAACACGTGTTCACTGCTCCACAGTCCAGTGTCGGTGTGCTTTACACCACTCCACAGAACACGTGTCCACTGCTCCACAGTCCAGTGTCAGTGTGCTTTACACCACTCCACAGAACAAGTGTTCACTGCTCCACAGTCCAGTGTCAGTGTGCTTTACACCACTCCACAGAACATGTGTCCACTGCTCCACAGTCCAGTGTCAGTGTGCTTTACACCACTCCACAGAACATGTGTCCACTGCTCCACAGTCCAGTGTCGGTGTGCTTTACACCACTCCACAGAACACGTTTCCACTGCTCCACAGTCCAGTGTTGGTGTGCTTTACACCACTCCACAGAACACGTTTCCACTGCTCCACAGTCCAGTGTTGGTGTGCTTTACCCCACTCCACAGAACATGTGTCCACTGCTCCACAGTCCAGTGTCGGTGTGCTTTACACCACTCCACAGAACATGTGTCCACTGCTCCACAGTCCAGTGTCAGTGTGCTTTACACCACTCCACAGAACACGTTTCCACTGCTCCACAGTCCAGTGTCGGTGTGCTTTACACCACTCCACAGAACACTTTCCCACTGCTCCACAGTCCAGTGTCGGTGTGCTTTACACCACTCCACAGAACATGTGTCCACTGCTCCACAGTCCAGTGTCAGTGTGCTTTACACCACTCCACAGAACACGTGTCCACTGCTCCACAGTCCAGTGTCGGTGTGCTTTACACCACTCCACAGGACACGTGTCCACTGCTCCACAGTCCAGTGTCAGTGTGCTTTACACCACTCCACAGAACATGTGTCCACTGCTCCACAGTCCAGTGTCAGTGTGCTTTACACCGCTCCACAGAACACATTTCCACTGCTCCACAGTCCAGTGTCAGTGTGCTTTACACCACTCCACAGAACATGTGTCCACTGCTCCACAGTCCAGTGTCAGTGTGCTTTACACCGCTCCACAGAACACATTTCCACTGCTCCACAGTCCAGTGTCGGTGTGCTTTACACCGCTCCACAGACCACGTGTCCACTGCTCCACAGTCCAGTGTCAGTGTGCTTTACACCATTCCACAGAACAAATTTCCACTGCTCCACAGTCCAGTGTCGGTGTGCTTTACACCAATCCACAGAACACGTGTCCACTGCTCCACAGTCCAGTGTCGGTGTGCTTTACACCACTCCACAGAACACGTGTCCACTGCTCCACAGTCCAGTGTCGGTGTGCTTTACACCACTCCACAGAACACGTTTCCACTGCTCCACAGTCCAGTGTCGGTGTGCTTTACACCACTTCACAGAACACGTTTCCACTGCTCCACAGTCCAGTGTCGGTGTGCTTTACACCACTCCACAGAACACGTTCCCACTGCTCCACAGTCCAGTGTCGGTGTGCTTTACACCACTCCACAGAACATGTGTCCACTGCTCCACAGTCCAGTGTCAGTGTGCTTTACACCACTCCACAGAACATGTGTCCACTGCTCCACAGTCCAGTGTCGGTGTGCTTTACACCGCTCCACAGAACACGTGTCCACTGCTCCACAGTCCAGTGTCGGTGTGCTTTACACCACTCCACAGAACACGTGTCCACTGCTCCACAGTCCAGTGTCGGTGTGCTTTACACCACTCCACAGAACACGTGTCCACTGCTCCACAGTCCAGTGTCGGCGTGCTTTACACCACTCCACAGAACACGTTTCCACTGCTCCACAGTCCAGTGTAAGTGTGATTTACACCACTCCACAGAACACGTGTCCACTGCGCCACAGTCCAGTGTCAGTGTGCTTTACACCACTCCACAGAACACGTGTCCACTGCTCCACAGTCCAGTGTCTGTGTGCTTTACACCACTCCACAGAACATGGGCCCACTGCTCCACAGTCCAGTGTCGGCGTGCTTTACACCACTCCACAGAACACGTGTCCACTGCTCCACAGTCCAGTGTCGGTGTGCTTTACACCACTCCACAGAACACGTGTCCACTGCTCCACAGTCCAGTGTCAGTGTGCTTTACACCACTCCACAGAACACGTGTCCACTGATCCACAGTCCAGTGTCGGTGTGCCTTACACCACTCCACAGAACACGTGTCCACTGCTCCACAGTCCAGTGTCAGTGTGCTTTACACCACTCCACAGAACATGGGCCCACTGCTCCACAGTCAAGTGTCAGTGTGTTTTACACCACTCCACAGAACACGTGTCCACTGATCCACAGTCCAGTGTCGGTGTGCTTTACACCACTCCACAGAACACGTTTCCACTGCTCCACAGTCCAGTGTTGGTGTGCTTTACACCACTCCACAGAACATGTGTCCACTGCTCCACAGTCCAGTGTCGGTGTGCTTTACACCACTCCACAGAACATGTGTCCACTGCTCCACAGTCCAGTGTCAGTGTGCTTTACACCACTCCACAGAACACGTTTCCACTGCTCCACAGTCCAGTGTCGGTGTGCTTTACACCACTCCACAGAACACTTTCCCACTGCTCCACAGTCCAGTGTCGGTGTGCTTTACACCACTCCACAGAACATGTGTCCACTGCTCCACAGTCCAGTGTCAGTGTGCTTTACACCACTCCACAGAACACGTGTCCACTGCTCCACAGTCCAGTGTCGGTGTGCTTTACACCACTCCACAGGACACGTGTCCACTGCTCCACAGTCCAGTGTCAGTGTGCTTTACACCACTCCACAGAACATGTGTCCACTGCTCCACAGTCCAGTGTCAGTGTGCTTTACACCGCTCCACAGAACACATTTCCACTGCTCCACAGTCCAGTGTCAGTGTGCTTTACACCACTCCACAGAACATGTGTCCACTGCTCCACAGTCCAGTGTCAGTGTGCTTTACACCGCTCCACAGAACACATTTCCACTGCTCCACAGTCCAGTGTCGGTGTGCTTTACACCGCTCCACAGACCACGTGTCCACTGCTCCACAGTCCAGTGTCAGTGTGCTTTACACCATTCCACAGAACAAATTTCCACTGCTCCACAGTCCAGTGTCGGTGTGCTTTACACCAATCCACAGAACACGTGTCCACTGCTCCACAGTCCAGTGTCGGTGTGCTTTACACCACTCCACAGAACACGTGTCCACTGCTCCACAGTCCAGTGTCGGTGTGCTTTACACCACTCCACAGAACACGTTTCCACTGCTCCACAGTCCAGTGTCGGTGTGCTTTACACCACTTCACAGAACACGTTTCCACTGCTCCACAGTCCAGTGTCGGTGTGCTTTACACCACTCCACAGAACACGTTCCCACTGCTCCACAGTCCAGTGTCGGTGTGCTTTACACCACTCCACAGAACATGTGTCCACTGCTCCACAGTCCAGTGTCAGTGTGCTTTACACCACTCCACAGAACATGTGTCCACTGCTCCACAGTCCAGTGTCGGTGTGCTTTACACCGCTCCACAGAACACGTGTCCACTGCTCCACAGTCCAGTGTCGGTGTGCTTTACACCACTCCACAGAACACGTGTCCACTGCTCCACAGTCCAGTGTCGGTGTGCTTTACACCACTCCACAGAACACGTGTCCACTGCTCCACAGTCCAGTGTCGGCGTGCTTTACACCACTCCACAGAACACGTTTCCACTGCTCCACAGTCCAGTGTAAGTGTGATTTACACCACTCCACAGAACACGTGTCCACTGCGCCACAGTCCAGTGTCAGTGTGCTTTACACCACTCCACAGAACACGTGTCCACTGCTCCACAGTCCAGTGTCTGTGTGCTTTACACCACTCCACAGAACATGGGCCCACTGCTCCACAGTCCAGTGTCGGCGTGCTTTACACCACTCCACAGAACACGTGTCCACTGCTCCACAGTCCAGTGTCGGTGTGCTTTACACCACTCCACAGAACACGTGTCCACTGCTCCACAGTCCAGTGTCAGTGTGCTTTACACCACTCCACAGAACACGTGTCCACTGATCCACAGTCCAGTGTCGGTGTGCCTTACACCACTCCACAGAACACGTGTCCACTGCTCCACAGTCCAGTGTCAGTGTGCTTTACACCACTCCACAGAACATGGGCCCACTGCTCCACAGTCAAGTGTCAGTGTGTTTTACACCACTCCACAGAACACGTGTCCACTGATCCACAGTCCAGTGTCGGTGTGCTTTACACCACTCCACAGAACACGTGTCCACTGATCCACAGTCCAGTGTCGGTGTGCTTTACACCACTCCACAGAACTAGAGATGAGCGGGTTCGGTTCCTCGGAATCCAAACCCCCCCGAACTTCACGCTTTTTACACGGGTCCGAGGCAGACTCGGATCTTCCCGCCTTGCTCGGCTAACCCGAGCGCGCCCGAACGTCATCATCCCGCTGTCGGATTCTCGCGAGGCTCGTATTCTATTGCGAGACTCGGATTCTATATAAGGAGCCGCGCGTCGCCGCCATTTTCACACGTGCATTGAGATTGATAGGGAGAGGACGTGGCTGGCGTCCTCTCCGTTTAGATAGAGAGTGAGACACTTGATTTACTGGAGCATTAGGAGTACTCAGAGAGTGCAGAGTTTTGCTGATAGTTATACTAGTGGTGACCACCAGTTTTATTTATTATTTAATATAATCCGTTCTCTGCCTGAAAAAAAACGATACACAGTCACATACCATATCTGTGCTCAGCCTCAGTGTGCTGCATGATAATATCATCTATGTATATCTGACTGTGCTGAGTAGTGCTCACTGCTCACACAGCTTAATTGTGGGGGAGACTGGGGAGCAGTTATAGCAGGAGTACATATTTAACAGTGCACACTTTTGCTGCCAGAGTGCCAGTGTGACTGACCAGCAGTGACCACCAGTATATTGTCTGCCTGAAAAAGTTAAAGACTCGTGTGGTGTTTTTTTTTTCTTATTCTATAAACGCATTCTGCTGACAGTGTCCAGCAGGTCCGTCATTCATTATATTTCTATCTTCTTCATACTAGTAGTTTAGGAGTCTGCAGTGCTGACAGTGTCCAGCAGGTCCGTCATTATACAATATATACCTGTCCTGCAGTAGTGATATATATATATTTTTTATATCATTAGCATCCAGTCTATACTAGCAGACGCAGTACGGTAGTCCACGGCTGTAGCTACCTCTGTGTCGGCAGTCGCTCGTCCATAATTGTATACCTACCTGTGGTGGTTTTTTTTTCTTCTATCTTCTTCATACTAGTAGTTTAGGAGTCTGCAGTGCTGACAGTGTCCAGCAGGTCCGTCATTATACAATATATACCTGTCCTGCAGTAGTGATATATATTTTTTTTTTATATCATTATCATCCAGTCTATACTAGCAGACGCAGTACGGAAGTCCACGGCTGTAGCTACCTCTGTGTCGGCAGTCGCTCGTCCATAATTGTATATCTACCTGTGGTGGGTTTTTTTTTTCTATCTTCTTCATACTAGTAGTTTAGGAGTCTGCAGTGCTGACAGTGTCCAGCAGGTCCGTCATTATACAATATATACCTGTCCTGCAGTAGTGATATATATATATTTTTTATATCATTATCATCCAGTCTATACTAGCAGACGCAGTACGGTAGTCCACGGCTGTAGCTACCTCTGTGTCGGCAGTCGCTCGTCCATAATTGTATACCTACCTGTGGTGGGGTTTTTTTTTTCTATCTTCTTCATACTAGTAGTTTAGGAGTCTGCAGTGCTGACAGTGTCCAGCAGGTCCGTCATTATACAATATATACCTGTCCTGCAGTAGTGATATATATATATTTTTTATATCATTATCATCCAGTCTATACTAGCAGACGCAGTACGGTAGTCCACGGCTGTAGCTACCTCTGTGTCGGCAGTCGCTCGTCCATAATTGTATACCTACCTGTGGTGGTTTTTTTTTTTTCTATCTTCTTCATACTAGTAGTTTAGGAGTCTGCAGTGCTGACAGTGTCCAGCAGGTCCGTCATTATACAATATATACCTGTCCTGCAGTAGTGATATATATATATATTTTTTATATCATTATCATCCAGTCTATACTAGCAGACGCAGTACGGTAGTCCACGGCTGTAGCTACCTCTGTGTTGGCAGTCGCTCGTCCATAATTGTATACCTACCTGTGGTGGGTTTTTTTTTTTTCTATCTTCTTCATACTAGTAGTTTAGGAGTCTGCAGTGCTGACAGTGTCCAGCAGGTCCGTCATTATACAATATATACCTGTCCTGCAGTAGTGATATATATATATTTTTTATATCATTATCATCCAGTCTATACTAGCAGACGCAGTACGGTAGTCCACGGCTGTAGCTACCTCTGTGTCGGCAGTCGCTCGTCATCCATAAGTATACTAGTATCCATCCATCTCCATTGTTTACCTGAGGTGCCTTTTAGTTGTGCCTATTAAAATATGGAGAACAAAAATGTTGAGGTTCCAAAAATAGGGAAAGATCAAGATCCACTTCCACCTCGTGCTGAAGCTGCTGCCACTAGTCATGGCCGAGACGATGAAATGCCATCAACGTCGTCTGCCAAGGCTGATGCCCAATGTCATAGTACAGAGCATGTAAAATCCAAAACACCAAATATCAGTAAAAAAAGGACTCAAAAATCTAAAATAAAATCGTCGGAGGAGAAGCGTAAACTTGCCAATATGCCATTTACCACACGGAGTGGCAAGGAACGGCTGAGGCCCTGGCCTATGTTCATGGCTAGTGGTTCAGCTTCACATGAGGATGGAAGCACTCAGCCTCTCGCTAGATAAATGAAAAGACTTAAGCTGGCAAAAGCACAGCAAAGAACTGTGCGTTCTTCGAAATCACAAATCCACAAGGAGAGTCCAATTGTGTCGGTTGCGATGCCTGACCTTCCCAACACTGGACGTGAAGAGCATGCGCCTTCCACCATTTGCACGCCCCCTGCAAGTGCTGGAAGGAGCACCCACAGTCCAGTTCCTGATAGTCAGATTGAAGATGTCAGTGTTGAAGTACACCAGGATGAGGAGGATATGGGTGTTGCTGGCGCTGGGGAGGAAATTGACCAGGAGGATTCTGATGGTGAGGTGGTTTGTTTAAGTCAGGCACCCGGGGAGACACCTGTTGTCCGTCGGAGGAATATGGCCATTGACATGCCTGGTGAAAATACCAAAAAAATCAGCTCTTCAGTGTGGAAGTATTTCAACAGAAATGCGGACAACATTTGTCAAGCCGTGTGTTGCCTTTGTCAAGCTGTAATAAGTAGGGGTAAGGACGTTAACCACCTCGGAACATCCTCCCTTATACGTCACCTGCAGCGCATTCATCATAAGTCAGTGACAAGTTCAAAAACTTTGGGCGACAGCGGAAGCAGTCCACTGACCAGTAAATCCCTTCCTCTTGTAACCAAGCTCACGCAAACCACCCCACCAACTCCCTCAGTGTCAATTTCCTCCTTCCCCAGGAATGCCAATAGTCCTGCAGGCCATATCACTGGCAATTCTGACGAGTCCTCTCCTGCCTGGGATTCCTCCGATGCATCCTTGCGTGTAATGCCTACTGCTGCTGGCGCTGCTGTTGTTGCTGCTGGGAGTCGATGGTCATCCCAGAGGGGAAGTCGTAAGACCACTTTTACTACTTCCACCAAGCAATTGACTGTCCAACAGTCCTTTGCGAGGAAGATGAAATATCACAGCAGTCATCCTGCTGCAAAGCGGATAACTGAGGCCTTGGCATCCTGGGCGGTGAGAAACATGGTTCCGGTATCCATCATTACTGCAGAGCCAACTAGAGACTTGTTGGAGGTACTGTGTCCCCGGTACCAAATACCATCTAGGTTCCATTTCTCTAGGCAGGCGATACCGAAAATGTACACAGACCTCAGAAAAAGACTCACCAGTGTCCTAAAAAATGCAGTTGTACCCAATGTCCACTTAACCACGGACATGTGGACAAGTGGAGCAGGGCAGACTCAGGACTATATGACTGTGACAGCCCACTGGGTAGATGTATGGACTCCCGCCGCAAGAACAGCAGCGGCGGCACCAGTAGCAGCATCTCGCAAATGCCAACTCTTTCCTAGGCAGGCTACGCTTTGTATCACCGCTTTCCAGAATACGCACACAGCTAAAAACCTCTTACGGCAACTGAGGAAGATCATCGCAGAATGGCTTACCCCAATTGGACTCTCCTGTGGATTTGTGGCATCGGACAACGCCAGCAATATTGTGTGTGCATTAAATATGGGCAAATTCCAGCACGTCCCATGTTTTGCACATACCTTGAATTTGGTGGTGCAGAATTATTTAAAAAACGAGAGGGGCGTGCAAGAGATGCTGTCAGTGGCCAGAAGAATTGCGGGACACTTTCGGCGTACAGGCACCACGTACAGAAGACTGGAGCAACACCAAAAACGCCTGAACCTGCCCTGCCATCATCTGAAGCAAGAAGTGGTAACGAGGTGGAATTCAACCCTCTATATGCTTCAGAGGTTGGAGGAGCAGCAAAAGGCCATTCAAGCCTATACAACTGAGCACGATATAGGAGATGGAATGCACCTGTCTCAAGCGCAGTGGAAAATGATTTCAACGTTGTGCAAGGTTCTGCAACCTTTTGAACTTGCCACACGTGAAGTCAGTTCAGGCACTGCCAGCCTGAGTCAGGTCATTCCCCTCATCAGGCTTTTGCAGAAGAAGCTGGAGACATTGAAGGAGGAGCTAACACAGAGCGATTCCGCTGGGCATGTGGGACTTGTGGATGGAGCTCTTAATTCGCTTAACAATGATTCACGGGTGGTCAATCTGTTGAAATCAGAGCACTACATTTTGGCCACCGTGCTCGATCCTAGATTTAAAACCTACCTTGGATCTCTCTTTCCGGCAGACATAAGTCTGCAGGGGTTCAAAGAACTGCTGGTGAGAAAATTGTCAAGTCAAGCGGAACGCGACCTGTCAACATCTCCTCCTTCACATTCTCCCGCAACTGGGGGTGCGAGGAAAAGGCTCAGAATTCCGAGGCCACCCGCTGGCGGTGATGCAGGGCAGTCTGGAGCGACTGCTGATGCTGACATCTGGTCCGGACTGAAGGACCTCACAACGATTACGGACATGTCGTCTACTGTCACTGCATATGATTCTCTCCCCATTGAAAGAATGGTGGAGGATTATATGAGTGACCGCATCCAAGTAGGCACGTCAGACAGTCCGTACGTATACTGGCAGGAAAAAGAGGCAATTTGGAGGCCCTTGCACAAACTGGCTTTATTCTACCTAAGTTGCCCTCCCACAAGTGTGTACTCCGAAAGAGTGTTTAGTGCCGCCGCTCACCTTGTCAGCAATCGGCGTACGAGGTTACTTCCAGAAAATGTGGAGAAGATGATGTTCATTAAAATGAATTATAATCAATTCCTCCATGGAGGCATTCACCAGCAGCAATTGCCTCCACAAAGTACACAGGGAGCTGTGATGGTGGATTCCAGTGCGGACGAATTGATAATCTGTGAGGAGGGGGATGTACACGGTGATGAATCGGAGGATGATGATGAGGTGGACATCTTGCCTCTGTAGAGCCAGTTTGTGCAAGGAGAGATTAATTGCTTCTTTTTTGGTGGGGGTCCAAACCAACCCGTCATTTCAGTCACAGTCGTGTGGCAGACCCTGTCACTGAAATGATGGGTTGGTTAAAGTGTGCATGTCCTGTTTATACAACATAAGGGTGGGTGGGAGGGCCCAAGGACAATTCCATCTTGCACCTCTTTTTTCTTTCATTTTTCTTTGCGTCATGTGCTGTTTGGGGAGTGTTTTTTGGAAGGGCCAGCCTGCGTGACACTGCAGTGCCACTCCAAGATGGGCCAGGTGTTTGTGTCGGCCACTAGGGTCGCTGAGCTTACTCACACAGCTACCTAATTGCGCCTCTTTTTTTATTTGCGTCATGTGCTGTTTGGGGAGTGTTTTTTGGAAGGGCCATCCTGCCTGACACTGCAGTGCCACTCCTAGATGGGCCAGGTGTTTGTGTCGGCCACTTGGGTCGCTGAGCTTAGTCACACAGCTACCTCATTGCGCCTCTTTTTTTTCTTCTTTGCGTCATGTGCTGTTTGGGGAGTATTTTTTGGAAGGGCCATCCTGCCTGACACTGCAGTGCCACTCCTAGATGGGCCAGGTGTTTGTGTCGGCCACTAGGGTCGCTGAGCTTACTCACACAGCTACCTCATTGCGCCTCTTTTTTTCTTTGCGTCAAGTGCTGTTTGCGGAGTGTTTTTTGGAAGGGCCATCCTGCGTGACACTGCAGTGCCACTCCTAGATGGGCCAGGTGTTTGTGTCGGCCACTTGGGTCGCTGAGCTTAGTCATCCAGCGACCTCGGTGCAAATTTTAGGACTAAAAATAATATTGTGAGGTGTGAGGTGTTCAGAATAGACTGAAAATGAGTGGAAATTATGGTTATTGAGGTTAATAATACTTTGGGATCAAAATGACCCCCAAATTCTATGATTTAAGCTGTTTTTTAGGGTTTTTTGAAAAAAAACACCCGAATCCAAAACACACCCGAATCCGACAAAAAAAATTCGGTGAACCCAAAACACGGCCGCGGAACCGAACCCAAAACCAAAACCCGAAAAATTTCCGGTGCACATCTCTACACAGAACACGTGTCCACTGCTCCACAGTCCAGTGTCAGTGTGCTTTACACCGCTCCACAGAACACATTTCCACTGCTCCACAGTCCAGTGTCGGTGTGCTTTACACCACTCCACAGAACACGTGTCCACTGCTCCACAGTCCAGTGTCGGCGTGCTTTACACCACTCCACAGAACACGTGTCCACTGCTCCACAGTCCAGTGTCGGTGTGCTTTACACCACTCCACAGAACACGTGTCCACTGCTACACAGTCCAGTGTCGGTGTGCTTTACACCACTCCACAGAACACGTGTCCACTGCTACACAGTCCAGTGTCGGTGTGCTTTACACCACTCCACAGAACACGTGTCCACTGCTCCACAGTCCAGTGTCGGTGTGCTTTACACCACTCCACAGACCACGTGTCCACTGCTCCACAGTCCAGTGTGCTTTACACCACTCCACAGAACACGTGTCCACTGCTCCACAGTCCAGTGTCGGTGTGCTTTACACCACTCCACAGAACACGTGTCCACTGCTCCACAGTCCAGTGTCAGTGTGCTTTACACCACTCCACAGAACACATTTCCACTGCTCCACAGTCCAGTGTCGGTGTGCTTTACACCACTCCACAGAACACGTGTCCACTGCTCCACAGTCCAGTGTCGGCGTGCTTTACACCACTCCACAGAACACGTGTCCACTGCTCCACAGTCCAGTGTCGGCGTGCTTTACACCACTCCACAGAACACGTGTCCACTGCTCCACAGTCCAGTGTCGGTGTGCTTTACACCACTCCACAGAACACGTGTCCACTGCTACACAGTCCAGTGTCGGTGTGCTTTACACCACTCCACAGAACACGTGTCCACTGCTACACAGTCCAGTGTCGGTGTGCTTTACACCACTCCACAGAACACGTGTCCACTGCTCCACAGTCCAGTGTCGGTGTGCTTTACACCACTCCACAGACCACGTGTCCACTGCTCCACAGTCCAGTGTGCTTTACACCACTCCACAGACCACGTGTCCACTGCTCCACAGTCCAGTGTCGGCGTGCTTTACACCACTCCATCCGACGCTTGGCATTAGACTTGGTGATGTGAGGCTTGCATGCCGCTGCTCGGCCATGATACCCATTCCATTAAGCTCCCGCCGCACAGTCCTTGTGCTTACATTAATGGCAGTGGACGTTCAGAATTCTCCAGCTACGGAATCAGCGACTTTATCGCACCATGCGCCTTAGCAGTCGGAGACCCTGCTCTGTGATCTTCCGCTACATGGCTGAGATGCTGTTGTTCCTAAAAGCTTCCACTTTTTAATAATATCACTTACAGATGACCGTGGAATATCCAGCAGGGATGAAATGTCACGAACCATCTTATTGTAAAGGTGGCATCCTATCACGGTACCACGCCGGAAGTCACTGAGCTCTTCAGAACAACCAATTTTATATTACAAATGTTTGCACATGGAGACTGCATGGCTAGGTGCTTGATTTTATACACCTGTGGCATAGGGTCTGATTGAAACACCTGAATTCAATAATTAACAGGTGTGGCCAAATACTTTTGTCCATATAGTGTATATTTAATAATGTGCTAAATACTTGGAAAGTCTTTTATTTGAATAAACATTTTTTTTATATCTGTGTAATACAGTATTTTTAAATGTTTTACTATTCTAGCATGATGGGCAGGTGGGCTGTTAAAGATCTACATTATTCACTGTCTGGCGTCCGGTCTTGGTGAGAGATTTTATTAAATGGCACATTCATTTCAATTGGGTTTCCAGTGTATACAAATCATACTTGTTTATAATATTTGCAATGTTTGGTGACTTTTTTGGGTGGTGATTTCTGTGGAGACTAATATCCTTAAAAATGTCCATGGAATTTATGCAAATCTATTGTTTCCATCATAAGTCTCAGCTTCTGTCAACTAGGACCTGTATTTAGGAATTTCATAGTCCCATACCATACATACTGAGATTCTCAGTTTTCAGACTTTTCCTGTAAGAAAATATAGGGGGTCATTCCGAGTTGTTCGCTCGCAAGCTGCTTTTAGCAGCTTTACACACGCTAAGCCGCCGCCTACTGGGAGTGAATCTTAGCTTCTTAAAATTGCGAACGATAGATTCGCAATATAGCGAAAAGACATCTCTGTGCAGTTTCTGAGTAGCTCGAGACTTACTCGGCATCTGCGATCAGTTCAGTGCTTGTCGTTCCTGGTTTGACGTCACAAACACACCCAGCGTTCGCCCAGACACTCCTCCGTTTCTCCAGCCACTCCCGCGTTTTTCCCAGAAACGGTAGCGTTTTTTCACACACACCCATAAAACGGCCAGTTTCCGCCCAGAAACACCCACTTCCTGTCAATCACATTACGATCACCAGAACGAAGAAAAAAACGTGAGTAAAATTCCTAACTGCATAGCAAATTTACTTGGTGCAGTCGCAGTGCGGACATTGCGCATGCGCAGTTGCGCACTAAGCGGAAAATCGCTGCGATGCGAAAAAATTTACCGAGCGAACAACTCGGAATGACCCCCATAGAGTTTTGGGGATCTGTGTACTGAGCAATGGGTAGAGATAATGTGGACAGAAAAAAGTACCAGCCAATCAGCTCCTAACTACCATGTTGAAAAGAAACAGGAGCTGGTTGGTTGGTACTTTATCTCTGTCCACTTTACTTCTCTCCAAGGCTAAGTACATAGACCCCCTTGTTTCCTTTGGTGATTGCATAAAAAATGTAAAACTGGTACTTATTCATGTTGCATGGTATGTTTCTGTAATGAGTCCCAAATGCCATTGCAGTACTCTCATATTTTATATTAATTAGCTGGTCAGAACTGCACATGCGCTGGCGCCGCAGTGCGTCGGCGCATGGCAGGCAGCCGATGGCTGTCTTAGGCTAACGATCTCCTCTGCCTCATTGACAGGCAGAGGCGGTCGCTGGGCGGGAGGGGGCAGGCCGGCGGCATTTGTCCGCCATTTAGGGGCGTGGTCCAGGCAATGCAGGCATGCCCGGACCGCGGCGACAAACTCCTGCCAGTGCGCAATAGCTGTGCTGGCTAGGAGTTACTCCTATCTACAGCTGTGCGATGCTTTAATACTTCTGCGGCGGGGCAGGGCCTGACATGCGGGGCGGTGCTAGGCGTCCCCCCACATGTCAGTGTGCCTGATCGTAGCTGTGCTAAATTTAGCACAGCTGCGATCAACTCTGAATCACCCACATGGTTTTGCCCGACTGCTAACAAATTTGCTGCTACGATCAGGTCTGAATTACCCCCTCTGTTGGAGTATCTCAAGAATCAATTTTCAATTCTCTACTGGAATTTTTTTCCATTGCCTCTTGGAGACTGTGAGAAATCTATGGGATCCATATGTACAGCACCAGTATAAGTGGGTGTGGTATGAAATTTCAACATTCACAATATCAATACCATCATAATGTCGGCATTGTGCATCTCAACATTTGAAATGTCAACATAGCTTTTTTTGCAGCATTAGAGCATAAACTGTAACCCTAAATGCAGTCAAACTGGAAACCTAACCCTATCCAAGCCTACTGTATACATGCCTTTATATGCTCCCCCACTGTCTATCCCTTCCTCTGCTTCACCACTGTCTATCCCTTCATTTACTGCCACATTATCCATACCTTCCTCTTCTCTCCCACACTATCCATCCCTTCCTCTGCTCCCCCACTGTCTATCGCTTCCTTTACTCCCACACTATCCATACCTTCCTCTTCTCTCACACACTATCCATCCCTTTATCTGCTCCCCCACTGTCTATCACTTCCTCTGCTTCCACACTATCCATCCCTTCCTCTGCTCCCCCACTATCCATCCTTTCATCTGCTTCCACACTCTCCATCACTTGTTCTGCTCCCCTACTATCCATCTCTTCCTCTGCTCCCACACTCTCCATCCCTTCCTCTGCTCCCACATTGGCCATCCCTTCCTCTGCTCCCACACTATCCATCCCTGCATCTGCTCCCCCAATATCCATCCCTTCAACTGCTCCTCCACTATCAATCCCTTCCTCGGATCTCACACTATATATCCCTTCCCGTGCTCACCCACTATTCATCCCTTCCTCTGCTCCCACACTATCTCTTCCTCTGCTCCCACACTCTCCATCACTTCCTCTGATACCACACTATCCATCCCTTCCCCTGCTGTCACAGTATCCATCATTTATCTCCACAGTATCTATCCTTTCATCTGCTCCCCCATTATCCATTCCTTCCTCTGCTCCCCCACTATCCATCCCTTCCTTTGCTCCCCCACTATCCATGCCTTCCTCTGTTCCCACACTATCCATCCCTTCATCTGCTTTCCCACTATCAATCCCTTCTCAGCTCCCACACTCTCCATCCCTTCATCTGCTCCCCCACTTTACATCCCTTCCTCTGCCTCCACACTTTCCAACCCTTCATCTGCTCCCCCACTGTCCATTACTTCCTCTGCTCCCCCGCTATCCATTCATTCCTCTACTCCCACACTATCCATCCCTTCCTCTGTTATCCTCCCCTATCCATCCATTCCTCTGCTCCCCACTATCCATTACTTCCTCTGATCCCCCACTATCCATTCCTTCCTGTACTCCCACACTATTCATACATTTCCCTGCTCTCCCCCACTATCCATCTCTTTATTTACTACCACACTATCCGTACTTTCCTCTGCTCCCCCACTATCCATCCCTTTATCTGCTCCCCCACTATCCATCCCTTCATCTGCTCCCACACATCCATACCTTACTCTGCTACCCCACTTATCCATACCTTACTCTGCTCTAACACTATCACCCTAACACTATCACTACCACCTGCTCTAACACTAACAACCTACCTCTGTACCCCCACATTCCATCCCTTTAGCTGCTCCCCTACTATTCATTCCTTCCTCTGCTCTCCTAAACTATCCATCCCTTCCTCTGCTCTCTCCCACTATCCACCTCTTCCTCTGCTACCACACTATCCATTCCTTCATCTGCTCCCCCACGATCCAACCCTTCCTCTGCTCCCACATTATCCATCCCGTCCTCTGCTCTCCCACATTATCCGTCCCTTCATCTGCTCAGACACAATCCATCCCTTCATCTGCTACCACACTATCCATCCCTTCCTCTGCTCCCCCACTATCCATCCCTTCATTGGCTCTCCCCCACTATCAATCCCTTCATCTGCTCCCACACTATTCATTCTTTAATCTGTTCTACCCCCACTGTCCATCCCTTCATCTGCTCCCACACTCTCCATCACTTGTTCTGCTCCCTTACTATCCATCCCTTCCTCTGCTCCCCCACTATCCATCCCTTCATCTGCTCCCACACTCTCCATCCCTTCCTCTGCTCCCACACTCTCCATCCCTTCCCCTGCTCCCACACTCTCCATACCTTCCTCTGCTCCCACATTGGCCATCCCTTCCTCTGCTCCCACACTATCCATCCCTTCATCTGTTCCCCCACTATCCATCCCTTCATCTGCTCCCCCACTATCCATCCCTTCATCTGCTCCCACACTATCCATCCCTTAATCTGCTCCCCCACTATCCATCCCTTAATCTGCTCTCCCCCACTATCCATCCCTTAATCTGCTCTCCCCCACTATCCATCCCTTCAACTGCTCCCACACTATCCATCCCTTCATCGGCTCTGCCCCACTTTCCATCGCTTCATCTGCTCTACCACACTATCCATCCTTTCATCTGCTCTCTCCCACTATCCATCTCTTCCTCTGCTACCACACTATCCATTCCGTCATCTGCTCCCCCACTATCCAAACCTTCATCTGCTCATACACTATCCATCCCTTCATCTGCTCCACCACTATCCATCCCTTCATCTGCTCCTATACTATCCATCCCTTCATCTGCTCCTATACTATCCATCCCTTCATCTTCTCCCACACTATCTATCCCTTCCTCTGCTCCCCAACTATCCATCCCTTCATCAGCTCTCCCACACTATCCATCGCTTCATCTGTTCTCCCACACTATCCATCCATTCATCTGTCCCCACACGATTCATACCTTCATGTGTTCTACCCCCACTGTACATCACTTCATCTGCTCCCACACTATCCATCCCTTTCTCTGCTCCCCCAATATCAATCCCTTCATTGGCTCTCCCCCACTATCAATCCCTTCATCTGCTCCCACACTATTCATCACTTGTTCTGCTCCCGCACTATCCATCCGATCATCTGCTCCCACACTCTCCATCCCTTCCTCTGCTCCCACACTCTCCCTTCCTCTGCTCCCACATTGGCCATCCCTTCCTCTGCTACCACACTATCCATCCCTTCATCTGTTCCCCCACTATCCATCCCTTCCTCTGCTCCCCCAATATCCATCCCTTCAACTGCTCCTCCACTATCAATCCCTTCCTTGGATCTCACACTATATATCCCTTCCCGTGCTGACCCACTATCCATCCCTTCCTCTGCTCCCACACTATCTCTTCCTCTGCTCCCACACTCTCCATCATTCCTCTGATACCACACTATCCATCCCTTCCCCTGCATTCACAGTATCCATCGTTTCTTTCCACAGTATCCATCCCTTCATCTGCTCCCCCATTATCCATCCCTTCCTCTGCTCACCCACTATCCATCCCTTCCTTTGTTCCCCCCACTATCCATGCCTTCCTCTGGTCCCACACTATCCATCCCTTCATCTGCCTTCCCACTATCAATCCCTTCTCAGCTCCCACACTCTCCATCCCTTCATCTGCTCCCCCACTTTACATCCCTTCCTCTGCCTCCATACTATCCATCACTTCATCTGCTCCCCCACTATCCATTACTTCCTCTGCTCCCCCACTATCCATTCATTCCTCTACTCCCACACTATCCATGCCTTCCTCTGTTCCCACACTATCCATCCCTTCATCTGCTCCCACACTCTCCATCCCTTCCTCTGCTCCCACACTCTCCCTTCCTCTGCTCCCACATTTGCCATCCCTTCCTCTGCTCCCACACTATCCATCCCTTCATCTGTTCCCCCACTATCCATCCCTTCCTCTGCTCCCCCAATATCTATCCCTTCAACTGCTCCTCCACTATCAATCCCTTCCTTGGATCTCACACTATATATCCCTTCCCGTGCTGACCCACTATCCATCCCTTCCTCTGCTCCCACACTATCTCTTCCTCTGCTCCCACACTCTCCATCACTTCCTCTGATACCACACTATCCATCCCTTCCCCTGCTGTCACAGTATCCATCGTTTCTTTGCACACTATCCATCCCTTTATCTGCTCCCCCACTATCCATTACTTCCTCTGCTCCCCCACTATCCATTCCTTCCTCTACTCCCACACTATCCATCCCTTCCTCTGTTATCCTCCACTATCCATCCATTCCTCTGATCCCCCACTATCCATTCCTTCCTGTACTCCCACACTATCCATACCTTCCTCTGCTCCCCCACTATCCATCCCTTTATCTGCTCCCCCACTATCCATCCCTTCATCTGCTCCCACACATCCATCCCTTACTCTGCTACCCCACTATCCATACCTTCATCTGCTCTAACACTATCACCCTATCTAACACTTTCGCTACCACCTGCTCTAACACTAACACCCTTCCTCTGCACCCCCACATTCCATACCTATATCTGCTCCACTACTATCCATCCCTTCATCTGCTCCTCCACTTTCCATCCCTTAATCTGCTCTCCCCCACTATTTATCCCTTCCTCTGCTCTCCCAAACTATCCATACCTTCCTTTGCTCTCTCCCACTATCCACCTCTTCCTCTGCTACCACACTATCCATACCTTCATCTGCTCCCCCACTATCCAACCCTTCCTCTGCTCCCACACTATCCATCCCGTCCTCTGATCTCCCACATTATCCATCCCTTCATCTGCTCAGACACAATCCATCCTTTCATCTGCTCTAACACTATCCATCCCTTCATCTGCTCCCCCCCTATACATCCCTTCATCTGCTCCCCCACTATCCATCCCTTCATCTGCTCTCCCCCACTATCCATCCCTTCATCTTCTCCCACACTATCCATCTCTTCCTCTGCTCCCCCACTATCCAACCCTTCGTCGGTTCTGCCCCACTATCCATCACTTCATTTGCTCTCACACACTATCCATCCCTTCATCTGCTCTCTCCCACTATCCATCTCTTTCTCTGCTACCACACTATCCATCCCTTCATCTGCTCTCTCCCACTATCCATCTCTTTCTCTTCTACCACACTATCTATTCCTTCATTTGCTCCCCCACTATCCAAACCTTCATCTGCTCCTATACTATCCATCCCTTCATCTTCTCCCACACTATCTATCCCTTCCTCTGATCCCCAACTATCCATCCCTTCATCAGCTCTCCTCCACTATCCATCGCTTCATCTGTTCTCTCACACTATCCATCCCTTCATCTGCTCCCCCACTATCCATTCCTTTCTCTGCTCCCCCACTATCCATGCCTTCCTCTGCTGTCCCCAACTATCCATCCCTTCACCTCTTCCCCCACTATCCATTCCTTTATCTGCTCCCACACTATACTTTCCTTCCTCTGCTCCCCCACTATCCATCTCTTCCTCTGCTCCTCCACTATTCAACCCTTCATCTGCTCCAACACTATCCATCCCTTCCACGGTTCTCCCCCACTATCCATCCCTTTCTCTACTCCCCCACTATCCATCCCTTCCTCTGCTCCCACTCTATCAATCCCTTCCTCTGCTTCCAACTGTCCATCCCTTCCACTGCTCCCTCAATATCCATCCCTTCCTCTGCTCCCACATTATCCATCCCTTCATATTCTCTACCACACTATCCACCCCTTCATCTGCTCTCCCCCACTATCCATTCCTTCCTCTGCTCCCCCACTATCCATACCTTTCTCTGCTCCCCCACCGTCCATCCCTTCCTCTCCTCCCACACTATCCATCCCTTCCTCTGCTCCAACACTATCCATCCTTTCCTCTGCTCCCACACTATCCATACCCTCATCTGCTCCCCCACTATCTATTCCTTCATCTACTCCTACACCATCAATCCCTTCCTCTGGAACCACACTATCCATCCTTTCCTCTTATCCCACACTATCCATCCCTTCCTCTGCTCCCCCTCTATCCATTCCTTCATCTGCCCCCCCCCCCCCCCACCATCAAACCCTTCCTATGCTCCCCCACTATCCATCCCTTCCTCTGCTCCAACACTATCCATCCATTCATATGCTCTCCCCCACTATCCATACCTTCCGCTGCTCCCCCCAGTATCCCTTCCTTCCCCTGCTCTCCCACTATCCATCCCTTCCTCTGCTCCCCCACTATCCATACCTTCCTTTGCTCTCCCCCACTATCCATCCCTTCATCTGCTCCCCCACTATCCACACCTTCCTCTGCTCCCCCAATATCCATTCCTTCCTCTGCCCACCCACTATCCATCCCTTCCTCTGCTCCTCCACTATTCATCCCTTCATCTGCTCCAACACTATCCATCCCTTCATCTGCTCCCACACTATTTATCCTTTCCTCTGCTCTCCCCCACTATCCATTCCTTCCTCTGCTCTCCCACTATCCATCCCTTCCTCTGCTCCCAACTATCCATCCCTTCCACTGCTCCCCAGTATCCATCCCTTCCTCTGCTCCCCCAGTATTCATCCCTTCCTATGTTCCCACACTATCCATACCTTCATCTTCTCTCTCCAGCTATCCATCCCTTCATCTGCTCCCACACTATCCATCCCTTAATCTGCTCTCCCCCACTATCCATCCCTTCATCTGCTCCCACACTATCCATCCCTTCCTCTGCTCCCCCACTATCCATCGCTTCATCTGCTCTCCCACACTATCCATCCCTTCATCTGCTCTCTCCCACTATCCATCTCTTCCTCTGCTACCACACTATCCATTCCTTCATCTACTCCCCCACTATCCAAACCTTCATCTGCTCATACACTATCCATCCCTTCATCTGCTCCACCACTATCCATCCCTTCATCTTCTCCCACACTATCTATCCCTTCTTCTGCTCCCCAACTATCCATCCCTTCATTAGCCCTCCCCCACTATCCATTGCTTCATCTGTTCTCCCACACTATAAATCCCTTCCTCTGCTCCCCCACTATCCATCCCTTCATCTGCTCCCACACTCTCCATCCCTTCCTCTGCTCCCAGACTCTCCATCCCTTTCTCTGCTCCTACACTCTCCATCCCTTCCTCTCATCCCACATTGGCCATCCCTTCCTCTGCTCCCACACTATCCATCCCTTCATCTGTTCCCCCACTATCCATCCCTTCATCTGTTCCCCCACTATCCATCCCTTCCTCTGCTCCCCCAATATCCATCCCTTCAACTGCTCCTCCACTATCAATCCCATCCTCGGATCTCACACTATATATCCCTTCCCGTGCTCACCCACTATTCATCCCTTCCTCTGCTCCCACACTATCTCTTCCTCTGTTCCCACACTCTCCATCACTTCCTCTGATACTACACTATCCATCCCTTCCCTGATGTCACAGTATCCATCGTTTCTCACCACAGTATCCATCCCTTCATCTGCTCCCCCATTATCCATCCCTTCCTCTGCTCCCCCACTATCTTTTCCTTCCTCTGCTGCCCCACTATCCATCCCTCCATCCCTTCCTCTGCTCCCACACTCTCCATCCCTTCCTCTGCTCCCACACTCTCCATCCCTTCCTCTGCTCCCACATTGGCCATCCCATCCTCTGCTCCCACACTATCCATCCCTTCATCTGTTCCCCCACTATCCAACCCTTTCTCTGCTCCCCCAATATCCATCCCTTCAACTGCTCCTCCACTATCAATCCCTTCCTCGGATCTCACACTATATATCCCTTTCTGTGCTCACCCACTATCCATCCCTTCCTCTGCTCCCACACTATCTCTTCCTCTGCTCCGACACTCTCCATCACTTCCTCTGATACCACATTATCCATCCCTTCCCCTACTGTCATAGTATCAATCGTTTCTCTCCACAGTATCCATCCCTTCATCTGCTTCCCCATTATCCATCCCTTCCTTTGCTCCCACACTATCCATGCCTTCCTCTGTTCCCACACTATCCATCCCTTCATCTGCTTCCCACTATCAATCCCTTCTCTGCTCCCACACTCTCCATCCCTTCATCTACTCCCCCACTTTACATCCCTTCCTCTGCCTCCACACTATCCATCCCTTCATCTGCTCCCCCACTATCCATTATTTCCTCTGCTCCCCCACTATCCATCCTTCCTCTACTCCCACACTATCCATCCCTTCCTCTGTTATCCTCCACTATCCATCCATTCCTCTGCTCCCCACTATCCATTACTTCCTCTGATCCCCCACTATCCATTCCTTCCTGTACTCCCACACTATCCATACCTTCCTCTGCTCCCCCACTATCCATCCCTTTATCTGCTCCCCCACTATCCCTCCCTTCAACTGCTCCCACACATCCATCCCTTACTCTGCTACCCCACTATCCATACTTTCATCTGCTCTAACACTATCACCCTATCTAACACTATCACTACCACCTACTCTAACACTAACACCCTTCCTCTGCATCCCCACATTCCATCCCTTCATCTGCTCCTCCACTTTCCATCCCTTCATCTGCTCTCCCCCACTATTTATCCCTTCCTCTGCTCTCCCAAACTATCCATCCCTTCCTCTGCTCTCTCCCACTATCCACCTCTTCCTCTGCTACCACACTATCCATTCCTTCATCTGCTCCCCCACTATCTAACCCTTCCTCTGCTCCCACACTATCCATCCCGTCCTCTGCTCTCCCACATTAACCATCCCTTCATCTGCTCAGACACAATCCATCCCTTCATCTGCTCTAACACTATCCATCCCTTCATCTGCTCCCCCACTATCCATCCCTTCATCTGCTCCCACACTATCAATCGCTTAATCTGATCTCCCTCTATCCATCCCTCATCCCTTCATCTGCTCTCCCCCACTATCCATCCCTTCATCTTCTCCCATACTATCCATCTCTTCCTCTGCTCCCCCACTATCCATCCCTTCATCGGTTCTGCACCACTATCCATCGCTTCATCTGCTCTCCCACAATATCCATCCCTTCATCTGCTCTCTCCCACTATCCATCTCTTCCTCTGCTACCACACTATCCATTACTTCATCTGCTCTACCACTATCCATCCCTTCATCTGCTCCTATGCTATCCATCCATTCATCTTCTCCCACACTATCTATCCCTTCCTCTGCTCCCCAACTATCCATTCCTTCATCAGCTCTCCTCCACTATCCATCACTTCATCTGTTCTCCCACACTATCCATCCCTTCATCTGCTCCCCCACTATCCATTCCTTTCTCTGCTCCCCCACTATCCATGCCTTCCTCTTCTGCCCCCAACTATCCATCCCTTCATCTGCTCTCCCACTATCCATACCTTCCTCTGCCCACCCACTATCCTCTCCTTCCTCTGCTCCCCCACTATCCATCTCTTCCTTTGCTCCTCCACTATTCATCCCTTCATCTGCTCCAACACTATCCATCCCTTCCTCGGTTCTCCCCCACTATCCATACCTTTCTCTGCTCCCCCACTATCCTTCCCTTCCTCTGCTCCCACTCTATCCATCCCTTCCTCTGCTCCCAACTATCCATCCCTTCCACTGCTCCCACACTATCCATCCCTTCATGTTCTCTACCACACTATCCATCCCTTCATCTGCTCTCCCCCACTGTCCATTCCTTCCTCTGCTCCCCCACTATCCATACCTTTCTCTGCTCCCCCACTGTCCATCCCTTCCTCTCCTCCGACACTATCCATCCTTTCCTCTTCTCCCACACTATCCATACCTTCATCTGCTCCCCCACTATCTATTCCTTCATCTACTCCTACACCATCAATCCCTTCCTCTGGAACCACACTATCCATCCCTTCCTCTGATCCCACACTATCCATCACTTCCTCTGCTCCCCCACTATCCATTCCATCATCTGCCCCCCACCATCAATCGCTTCCTCTGCTCCCCCACTATCCATCCCTTACTCTGCTCCCACACTATCCATCCCTTCCTCTGCTCCCACACTATCCATCCATTCATATGCTCTCCCCCACTATCCATACCTTCCGCTGCTCCCCCAGTATCCCTTCCTTCCCCTGCTCTCCCACTATCCATCCCTTCCTCTGCTCCCCCACTATCCATACCTTCCTTTGCTCTTCCCCACTATCCATCCCTTCATCTGCTCCCCCACTATCCACACCTTCCTCTGCTCCCCCACTATCTATTCCTTCCTCTGCCCACCCACTATCCTTCCCTTCCTATGCTCCAACACTATCCATCCCTTCATCTGCTCCCACACTATTTATCCCTTCATCTGCTCCCACACTATTTATCCCTTCCTCTGCTCTCCCCCACTATCCTCCATTTCTCTGCTCCCCCACTATCCTTCCCTTCCTCTGCTCCCACTCTATCTATCCCTTCCTCTGCTCCCAACTATCCATCCCTTCCACTGCTCCCACACTATCCATCCCTTCATATTCTCTACCACACTATCCATACCTTCCTTTGCTCTCCCCCACTATCCATCCCTTCATCTGCTCGTCCACTATCCACACCTTCCTCTGCTCCCCCACTATCCATTCCTTCCTCTGCCCACCCACTATCCTTCCTTTCCTATGCTCTAACACTATCCATCCCTTAATCTGCTCCCACACTATTTATCCCTTCATCTGCTCCCACACTATTTATCCCTTCCTCTGCTCTCCCCCCCTATCCTCCCTTCCTCTGCTCCCCCACTATCCATTCCTTCCTCTGCTCTCCCACTATCCATCCCTTCCTCTGCTCCCAACTACCCATCCCTTTCACTGCTCCCCCAGTATCCATCCCTTCCTCTGCTCCACCAGTATCCATCCCTTCCTTGCTCCCACACTATCCATCCCTTCATCTTCTCTCTCCAACTATACGTCCGTTCATCTGCTCTCCCCCACTATCCATCATTTCCTCTGCTCCCCCCAATATCCATACCTTTCTCTGCACCCCCACTGTCCATCCCTCCCTCTGCTCCTACACTACCCATCCCTTCATCTGCTCCCCCACTATCGATCCCTTCCTCTGCTCCCACACTATCCATCCCTTCCTATGCTCCCCCACTATCTTTCCCTTCCTCTGCACCCACACTATCAATACCTTCATCTGCTCCCCCACTATCTATTCCTTCATCTACTCCCACACCATCCATCCCTTTCTCGGCAACCACACTATCCATCTCTTCCTCTGATCCCACACTATCCATTCCTTCCTCTGCTCCTCCACTTTGTATCCCTTCATCTGTTCCAACACTATCCATTTCTTCATCTGCACCCACACTATCCATCTCTTTCTTTGATCCCCCACTATCCATCCCATCCTTTGCTTAACCACTATCCATCCATTCCTCTGCTCCCCCACTATCCATCCCTTCATTTGCTCACCCACTATCCATCTCTTCCTTTGCTCCCCCACTATCCATCACTTCTTCTCTCCCCCACTGTCCATCCCTTCCTCTGCTCCCCCACTGTCTACCCCTTCCTCTACTCCCACACTATCCATCCCTTCCTCTGCTCCCACACTATCCATCCCTTCCTCTGCTCCCCCACTATCCATCCCTTTTTCTACTCCCACTCTATCCATCCCTTCCTCTGCTCCCACACTATCCATCCCTTCATTTTCTCTCCTTCCTCTACTACCCCACTATCCATACCTTTCTCTGCACCCCCACTGTCCATCCCTTCCTCTGCTCCCACACTATCCTTCCCTTCCTCTGCTCCGACACTATCCATCCCTTTCTATGCTCCCACACTATCTTCCCCTTCCCCTGCTCCCACACTATCCATACCTTTATCTGCTCCCCCACTATCTACCACTATCTATTCCTTCATCTACTCCTACACCATCATTCCTTTCCTCTGCAACCACACTATCCATCCCTTTCTCTGATCCCACACTATCCATCCCTTCCTCTGCTCCTCCACTATCCATCCCTTTCTCTGCTCCCCCATTATCCATTCCTTCATCTGCCCCCCCCCCACCATCCATCCCTTCCTCTGCTCCCCCACTATCCATCCCTTCCTCTGCTCCCCCACTATTCATACCTTCATCTGCTTCCACACTATCCATCCCTTCCTCTGCTCCCACACTATCCATCCATTCATATGCTCTCCCCCACTATCCATACCTTCCGCTGCTCCCCCCCCCCAGTATCCCTTCTTTCCCCTGCTCTCCCACTATTCATCCCTTCCTCTGCTCCCACACTATCAATACCTTCCTATGCTCCCCCACTATCTTTCCCTTCCTCTGCACCCACACTATCAATACCTTCATCTGCTCCCCCACAATCTATTCCTTCATCTACTCCTACACCATCAATCCCTTCCTCTGCAACCACACTATCCATTCCTTCCTTTGCTCAAACACTATCCATCCCTTCCTCTGCTCCCACACTATCCATACCTTCCTCTGCTCCCCCTCCCACTATCCATCGCTTCATCTGCTCTCCACTATCCATTCCTTCCTCTGCTCCCCCACTATCCATACCTTCCTCTGCTCTAACACTATCCATCCCTTCCTCTGCTCCCCCACTATCCTCCCTTCCTCTGCTCCCCCACTATCAATCCCATCCTCTGCTCCCCCCAGTATCCCTACCTTTCTCTGCTCCAACACTATCCATCCCTTCCTCTGCTCCCCCACTATCCATCCCTTCTCTGCTCCCCCACTATCCATCCCTTCTCTGCTCCCCCACTATCCATCCCTTCCTCTGCTCAACTTTGTATCCCTTCATCTGCTCCAACACTATCCATTTCTTCATCTGCACCCACACTATCCATCCCTTCCTTTGCTCCCCCACTATCCATCCCTTCCTTTGCTCCCCCACTATCCATCCCTTCCTCTGCTCCCCCACTATCCATCCCTTCATTTGCTCCCCCACTATCCTTCTCTTCCTTTGCTCCCCCCACTATCCATCACTTCTTCTGTCCCCCACTGTCCATCCCTTCCTCTGCTACCCCATTATCCACCCCTTCCTCTACTCCCACAATATCCATCCCTTCCTCTGTTCCCACTCTATCCATCCCTTCCTCTGCTCCCCCACTATCCACCCTTCCTCTGCTCCCCCACTATCCATCCCTTTTTCTACTCCCACTCTATCCATCCCTTCCTCTGCTCCCACACTATCCATCCCTTCCTCTGCTCCCACACTATCCATCCCTTCATTTTCTCTCCCCACTATCCATCCCTTCCTCTGCTCTCCCCCACTATCCATTCCTTCCTCTGCTACCGCACTATCCATACCTTTCTCTGCACCCCCACTGTCCATCCCTTCCTCTGCTCCCACACTATCCATCCCTATCACTATCATATGCTCTCCCCCACTATCCATACCTTCCGCTGCTCCCCCCCAGTATCCCTTCTTTCCCCTCCTCTCCCACTATCCATCCCTTCCTCTGCTCCTACACTATCCATCCCTTCCTCTGCTCCCACACTATCCTCCCCTTTCTCTGCTTCCACACTATCCATCCCTTCCTCTGCTCCCAACTATCCCTCCCTTCCACTGCTCCCCCAGTATCCATCCCTTCCTCTGCTACCCCAGTATCCACCCCTTCCTCTGCTCCCACACTGTCCATCCCTTCATCTTCTCTCCCCCACTATCCGTCTCTTCATCTGCTCTCCCATATCGAAATATTCTGAAATACTGACTTTTTTGAGTAAGAGTGAAATAGTGAAACCTTTGTTTTCTGATGGCTCAATGTACACAAACTTTGTTTAATACACAAAGTTATTAAAAATATTGTATTAAATGACCTTCAGGCTGTGTGTATAAGGTGTATATGAAACATAAATGAATTGTGTGAATGTAGACACACTTTGTTTAATGCACAAAGTTATAAAAAATATTGGCTAAAATGACCTTCAGGCTGTGTGTATAAGGTGTATATGTAACATAAATACATTCTGTGCTTAGATTTAGGTCCCATCACCATGATATATCATTATGGTATGCAATTATTCCAAAATACGGAAAAATCCCATATCCAAAATACCTCTGGTCCCAAGCATTTTGGATAAGGGATACTTAACCTGTACTAGTAAATGAAACCTGCATCTGCCATGTCACCTCAGCTGCTTACGCTTTGCTCCACCTTGAAGATCCCCCCCTCCTCCCCACCCATCCCATGCAGCATTACTTACCCCACATTCATCATGACTGTATATTAAATATTCACAAATATCTGTTGACATTTTTCTGGGTGTGGAGAAAATGTTAGCAAAATCTTGTGTGATTGTGTGTATCAATATTGATTTTGTGGCTCAAAGGTAACTTGTTACATTAAAATTCAGAGCTAACATATTACATTTTAAGCTAAGGGGTATATCCAATTTGGCCAAAAAAATTTCCGGGTGTGAAAGACGAGAATTTTTCATGGGTTTTTTTTTTTTACATTTTATCGCCAGGTTTTTTTTGTTCTCTCTCAATATTACTCCATTTTTATTTTTTTTGCCCAAAATTTTTTCTTTTGGATCCAGGATACGTTTCTGGACCTACATGTTTTCACAGAAAAATGGGTCTGATAGGGCTGATTATAAGGGATTTCTTTTTTGCCTACCTGTGCAAGTCGCATTTCAGGGACAATTGAATATGCCAGGGAGAGGGAGGAAAATTACTGCATCTATTTGGATTTAGGATATCGCCCTAAAACTCTGGTAAAACTAAAAGCACCAGAGAATTAGATGCATTTACTAACACTCATTCCATAGGGCAACAGAAGAAAAAAAATATCAAACGTTTATTGCAAAATATATTTTACAACATATAGCTTTTGTCTCCAGTGCTGCCTGGGTTTCTCTCTCTCTCTCTCTCTCTCTCTCTCTCTTTTCAGCACTCCCCCACTTTACTTCCTCCTATGTAGAAATTAGCGGGTTTGGTTCGCAGAGAACTGAACCCCCCCGAACTCCACGTGTCAAACACGGTTCCGAGCCCGGCTCGGTTATTCCTGTCTGACTCGGAAAACCCGAACGAGGCAAAACGTCATCATCCCGCTGTCGGATTCTTGCGAGATTCGGATTCCATATAAAGTGCTCATTGTCTTGTGCTGCATCGTGCTGCTCAGTAATACATTACTATGGTAATACTAGTACAGTGTCTTGTGCTGCATCGTGCTTCTCAGTGTCAGTTCTCAGTAGTATCATCAGTGCTCAGTATCAGTGCTCATTGTCTTGTGCTGCATCGTGCTGCTCAGTAATACATTACTAATACTAGTACAGTGTCTTGTGCTGCATCGTGCTGCTCAGTGACAGTTCTCAGTATCACCGCTCAGTAGTATCATCAGTGCTCAGTATCACTGCTCAGTAGTATCATCAGTGCTCAGTATCACTGGTCAGTGCTCAGTGTCTTGTGCTGCTCAGTGTCAGTTCTCACTGTCACTGCTCAGTAGTATCATCAGTAGAGATGAGCGGGTTCGGTTCCTCGGAATCCGAACCCGCCCGAACTTCAGGTTTTTTTACACGGGGCCGAGCGACTCGGATCTTCCCGCCTTGCTCGGTTAACCCGAGCGCGCCCGAACGTCATCATCCCGCTGTCGGATTCTCGCGAGGCTCGGATTCTATCGCGAGACTCGGATTCTATATAAGGAGCCGCGCGTCGCCGCCATTTTCACACGTGCATTGAGATTGATAGGGAGAGGACGTGGCTGGCGTCCTCTCCGTTTAGACTAGAGTACTAGAGAGAGACACAAATTTTGGGGAGCATATTATTAGGAGGAGTACTACTTGCTGCTGATAGTGTGACCAGTGACCACCAGTTTAATTAATCCGTTCTCTGCCTGAAAAAAAACGATACACAGTGTGACACAGTCACATACCATATCTGTGCTCAGCCCAGTGTGCTGCATCATATGTAATACTGTATATCATTATCTGACTGTGCTGAGTGCTCACTGCTCACACAGCTTAATTGTGGGGGAGACTGGGGAGCAGTTATAGCAGGAGTACATATTTTAAGTACAGTGCACACTTTTGCTGCCAGAGTGCCACTGCCAGTGTGACTGACCAGTGACCACTGACCACCAGTATTGTGATTGTCTGCTGACCACCAGTATATTGTGATTGTCTGCCTGAAAAAGTTAAACACTCGTCGTGTGGTGTTTTTATAAACGCATTCTGCAGACAGTGTCCAGCAGGTCCGTCATTACATAATATATACCTGTCCGGCTGCAGTACTAGTGTGATATATATATATATATTTAAATTTTATCGCATTATCATCCAGTCTATATTAGCAGCAGACACAGTACGGTAGTCCACGGCTGTAGCTACCTCTGTGTCGGCAGTCGCTCGTCCATCCATAATTGTATACCACCTACCCGTGGTTTTTTTTTTCTATCTTCTTGATACTAGTAGCTTACTTTAGGAGTCTGCAGTGCTGACAGACAGTGTCCAGCAGGTCCGTCATTACATAATATATACCTGTCCGGCTGCAGTACTAGTGTGATATATTTATATATTTTAATTTTATCTCATTATCATCCAGTCTATATTAGCAGCAGACACAGTACGGTAGTCCACGGCTGTAGCTACCTCTGTGTCGGCAGTCGCTCGTCCATCCATAATTGTATACCACCTACCCGTGTTTTTTTTTTTTTTTATCTTCTTGATACTAGTAGCTTACTTTAGGAGTCTGCAGTGCTGACAGACAGTGTCCAGCAGGTCCGTCATTACATAATATATACCTGTCCGGCTGCAGTACTAGTGTGATATATATATATATATATTAATTTTATCTCATTATCATCCAGTCTATATTAGCAGCAGACACAGTACGGTAGTCCACGGCTGTAGCTACCTCTGTGTCGGCAGTCGCTCGTCCATCCATAATTGTATACCACCTACCCGTGGTTTTTTTTTTTTTCTATCTTCTTGATACTAGTAGCTTACTTTAGGAGTCTGCAGTGCTGAGTCTGACAGACAGTGTCCAGCAGGTCCGTCATTACATAATATATACCTGTCCGGCTGCAGTACTAGTGTGATATATATATATATATATTTTAATTTTATCTCATTATCATCCAGTCTATATTAGCAGCAGACACAGTACGGTAGTCCACGGCTGTAGCTACCTCTGTGTCGGCAGTCGCTCGTCCATCCATAATTGTATACCACCTACCCGTGGTTTTTTTTTTTTCTATCTTCTTGATACTAGTAGCTTACTTTAGGAGTCTGCAGTGCTGAGTCTGACAGACAGTGTCCAGCAGGTCCGTCATTACATAATATATACCTGTCCGGCTGCAGTACTAGTGTGATATATATATATATTTTAATTTTATCTCATTATCATCCAGTCTATATTAGCAGCAGACACAGTACGGTAGTCCACGGCTGTAGCTACCTCTGTGTCGGCAGTCGCTCGTCCATCCATAATTGTATACCACCTACCCGTGGTTTTTTTTTTTCTATCTTCTTGATACTAGTAGCTTACTTTAGGAGTCTGCAGTGCTGAGTCTGACAGACAGTGTCCAGCAGGTCCGTCATTACATAATATATACCTGTCCGGCTGCAGTACTAGTGTGATATATTTATATATTTTAATTTTATCTCATTATCATCCAGTCTATATTAGCAGCAGACACAGTACGGTAGTCCACGGCTGTAGCTACCTCTGTGTCGACAGTCGCTCGTCATCCATAAGTATACTAGTATCCATCCATCTCCATTGTTCACCTGAGGTGCCTTTTAGTTGTGCCTATTAAAATATGGTGTCAAAGTCAGAAAAATATCCCTATACACGCTGCCATATTTGCACCTCATGCTGGTCCGTGCTGCGCATGCGTGCGCTTTCCCGTGATAGCGCATACCCGCTGATGCGTGCACCCGCTCGCATCGGTATGCGTATTTACGGTAAAGAGTATGTAGTCGTAGCGTGCGACCCAATCGTTACATATTTTCACAATTAATGTAGTTTGTAGATCATGGTCCCTTTGATAGTTTCTGAAAGTTTAGTTAATATAGAATGTCCCTGAGCTGAGGAATCCCTCTTTGTATTGTGGGAAGGGTCTAACAAGAGTCATGCAGCAGTGTTTGGTACCCATCGGAAGAGTATTTAATTAGCAATATTCCGGTGTTGGTTTGGAGCGTATTAATCGCTCGTGCGAATAGTTATGGACATAAGAAGTTTATGTCCATTTTTATTATTTACTCATACTCAGGTATGCGGCGGGAAACCTAGTTTCCCACCCACCTGAGCTGTTTGAAATCGTCACAGCCCACCTGTATGAATCAACCTATGACCTTTTGTTATGATACAGGGCCGAATTCCGACGTCCAATGGACAATGGGATTGTAGGGACTATGAGATTGCATTGTGTGAGGGGCATAAATAGGCAGGCCGACCATATCCAACTTCACTCTCTCATCAACGGTTTTCTGCTGATAACCGGGAGCTGGATATCGAGGCGCATGCGATCATACCCTTTGTGCGTAAGTTTCTCTCCGTAATCATTGTCTTACTGTGAGCCAATTTCTCTCATCTCTCTCCATTTCTCTCTCTCTCTCTCCTTTCTCTTTTCTCTCACATCTCCCCTAGACTAGTATTGAATTGTATTAGATAGTATTGTATTTTGGTTAGGAAGTCTCTGTTATATTGTAGTGTATCATTTGTACTGTTATCCCCTTTTACAAGTATATTAGATATAATACAGTTAATAGGCTTTGGACCCTAAACCAGTATCTGTGTATTTCCTATAGTGTTAAGTGTTCACTTGAGCGTCGGTGACGCTCAAGCAGCTTTGTAGTTAGTCAGATTACACAAGGTTGCACTTACACCCTGTATTCACATTAAGGTATTCTGTGTATTTCATTGGTATAAGGTTTAGACATAAAGGTATAGCGTTGTGAGCGTCAGCGCCGCTGGTGATCTCCTCGTGGTCTCGAGCGTCCGCTACGCCATAGCGAATCATTACTCTAGTCATAGCCCTTAACGTGCTGTCCTGTGATCGCTGGGCCGTGAGCGAACGTGACGCTTGAGCGTCTCGTCTACGGCGGAGCGATCGTTACGCAACCAGCGTACCCGTACGGTACTTCTTAAGTAAACAGCGTACAGTGTTCTTAGACTTCATAAAGGGTTGTTTATACGACAAAGGAATTTAGCATTGTCAATTGGGGACTCGTCCTATCCTTCTCATATCTGCACTAGGTAGATCAGCAGACATTATCCCCCCAGCAAAGGGTGGGAGGTTGTCTCGCAGTGCTGTGCTGACGGGATAAGCGTCTGCTTCGCTTAGACAAAGAGTGCTGAAGGAATCCGGGAACCGGAAGTAAGAACAAAACACTTGTGTCTTTTAAAACTGTTTATTTCTCTTCTGTCTTGCGTATACACGCACGCATACATATATATCTGCATTTCTTTTTTCAAATTTCGTATATCACTATTCCTGTTTGCCAATTTTTATAGTTGATAGAAAGTGCTAAAAGAGATTTGCTGTTATTTCATAGTAGAGGTAATAGTTAAAGTATAGACCAACACACGGCTTGTCTGGGAGATAAGGCAGTCAGTGTGGTGTGCGGTAGATGATCAGGGATCATCTACATTGATAAAAGTAGAAATTGTGTTACGGTGGATCTTTGTTTTGCGTACACGTGTCACTAACAAAGACTAGCGTACGCAATCCAAAGGCAGACGCACGCAGCGTTCATTACGCAACGTAGCGTCCGGTTACGCCCACGTAGCTCAAGTCACGAAAAGTTGGATTTTAGCGCAAAGCGATAATTAACGCAAAGGCGATAAGTAACGCACAGCGGTAGATAACGCGACGCGGTAAATAACGCAAATCTATTTTTGGAAAAATCTGAAATTTAGTTTAACAGATCCTGCTCCTAATTGGTAACACAGCTGGGCTGAAGAAAATTTCTGCGCAGAAATAGATATAGAAACAAAGTGTACATGTGTTGAGTGAGTGTGTTTTTATCACATAAGTTTATATAACTTAGAGGTTGAACCAAAAGGAAAGTCGGGTACTCGTCAAAGGACATACGTGTAAGTGACATATACGGTGGCTAGGGAGGCATCCCTGGTTAAATAATATTTGAGCATTAGAGTATAGCGGACCATAAGGTAACAGACCAGGAGGTCATAAGGTAACAGACCAGGAGGTCATTAACAGACGGTAACAGACCAGGAGGTCATAAGGTAACAGGTTAAATAGACAAAGAGGTCCGCTATAAAGGTACAAGAGGCACAACGCCTGGGGTGTTGGTGCAGAACCCATATAGGCCATACAAGCTCTTGCTGAAGGAATCGCGGCCGGAAACATCGATTCCATTGATCTTTCAGTACATGACAAGTAGTGCTTATGTACTGAACGATTGTACCGCACGTAATTGTGTGCAGTAGTTAGTAATCTGACCTAATACCATTAGAGTAAAGTGGTCACAAACGCTATTTGTACATTCTGACGTGATTTGTGTAATTTTTTATTTTTGGAAGGGAAGTTCGCTGGTCACTCAGGAACTATCTAACAACCCCACCTTTACTGGAAAGAGTAAGTGTCCTGCGGGTAACCCTCATATGTTCCAGTAAACAGAAGGTTCCATAGGGGCCCTGTATCGAGTACGCCAGCACCATATCGGTGTGATCAGGTCGTATTGGTCGAGGTGGGCGAGTGAGTGGGGTACTCGGTAAACCGCCACCGCCGGCCTATTTTTGGACAATTTGGTTTGCTGTAAGGGTTCGCTGAAGACCGTGATATAAAGATCACAGGAGTAGTAAGCAACACCTGCAGATTATGGGGGCCAATTGTTCAGGTAGGGGGCGATCAACCTTGGTTCGGGTTGATTCAGAGAACCGACCCGTCGGGTCGGCAAGGTACATCATGTGTGAAAAATACGGAAGTCACACAGAATCTTTATGTGATGAATGGGAGAGAATGACTGTACAAGACAGGGACAAATTCCCAAGAATAGGTAGCTTCAGTCCAGAAGTGTTACAAAATTTAAGGAGGAGGATATGTCTCCTAAAATCAACAAAGAGACGAATTCAGCATCATGATTATTTACAGTTATGGCACCAGGAAGGTGAGATACAGAGAGGTTTGGCTCTGGCGGCAGGATCTGGGGCAGTCAGGAAGCTGATAGCCACAGCCCCTCCTCCACCATACATTGCAGGAGAGAAGTTGATTGCGGAGAGAAACGCACTGGGTTGTAAAACACAAACTCTTAGTAACCCTGTAAATGTTAATGATGTTAACCAAGTAACTCATGCAATTATTAACCCGTGCAAGATGTACCCTGTTTTGAACCTTCCTCAGGAGTGTGATCAAGAAGACGATTCAACAACAATTTCAGCTCTCTCTCTCGCGGCCACCATAGCAGAGACCACAGTAGGCACAACAACACCCACGAGATTAGCGAAAGCCCCTAGCGGAGGGATAGGTGAGGTCGTGTCAACGGGTAAGTACGGCACCATGCACTACACTGAAACAATTTCACCACAAGTTGTAGAATCTACACAGAATGAGGTTGTTAGACTTGCTCCTGTAAGGGTAATAGCAGTTCCCAATGGAAAAACAGATGTGTCTGGAGCCACTCCCATAAGGAACATTGCCATGTACACTCCATTTTCCCGAATGGAATTAAGAACAATAGTGTCCGAATTTCCTGACCCCAGGAAGGACTTAGTTGCTAGCCAAAAATACATCAGGGATCTAGGCAACACTGTAGAACCCAACAACAAGGATTGGCAGATACTGCTAAGAGCTTGTTTACCTTCCAATGTCGACGCAACTCAATTTTTAGCTGACTGTGCATTGGATAAAGATGTACCGCTTACAGACGTGTACAACAAGGATAATGTAAAAAGGATAAATTTACAGCTAAAGGAGTATTTCCCAGCCGTTGTTAAATGGAACAAGATATTCTCCATTAGACAAAAAGAGTCCGAGACGGCATCAGAATATTTTCACCGGGCACTATTAGAAATGGCAAAGTACACTGGAATAGAAGACATTAAGACCAACCCAAACCATCAAGACGTAGCAGTATCTGTACTGATGGATGGTTTAAAGGAAACATTAAAGACCAGGGTACAGACCACGCAACCATGTTGGCGAGGTCTGTCGGTGTCCACTTTGAGAGAGGCTGCTATTGATCACGACAGAAACATCACTAGACACAGGGAGTCGCAAAGTGATAAGTTAATGTCAGTAAGTATACAGGCGCTGACCACAAGGCAGCCTGCGTATGTACCATCGAATCCTGTAAGTAAATCAACTGTAATAACTTGTTATTCCTGTAACAGACCAGGACACTATGCACGAGAATGTAGAACAAAGAGTGTACAAAGATCTTTTCAACCCCCTAGACAACGACACGACACACGACATTGGGAGCAGGGTCCACAGAGGCGGAGTTTTGAGCCACATACAGGGGAAACAAAAAGATATCCCCCGAACAGAGACTGGCATGCCTCTGGTAGTTCCCAGCTAACTCCCTCACAAGTAGTCGCTGCCAGCGGGGTACAGGCAGGTCATCATACCCAATAGGGGTGTGGCCATACCTGTAATCTGCAGCCAGTTAAGTTGATTGCCAGTCTTGGAAGCGAACCAGAGATTGCAATCAATGTAGCTGGTAAAACTTTAAACTTTCTTGTAGACACAGGGGCGGCCAAGTCAGTGATAAATTCGACAGTGGGCATGAGAACCACTGGTAGGACAATTCCAGCCATGGGAGTAACAGGAGTAGTCCAGCACTACCCTGTTAGCAAACCAGCCGAGATTACAATAGGGCCTTTGCATACCAAGCATTCCTTTTTGCTGGCTGCATCGGCACCAACTAATCTCCTGGGTAGAGACTTACTATGTAAAATGGGTTGCGTCATTTATTGTACTCCTGAAGGTGTATTCTTGGACATTCCTGAGAATCACGCTCAGGAGGTACGAGACATGTTAGACTCCCCATCAAAATTAATGTCACATTCCATTATGACAAATAGGAATCCATCCCAAGTAGAAGAGATGACATCTCAGATACCAGAGTCACTTTGGACAAAAGATGGACAGGACACTGGATTAATGGCAAACGTAGCTCCAATAGTTGTACAAGTAAAAGATGGTAGGATAGCTCCAAAAATCCCACAGTATCCTCTGAAGCCAGAGGTGGAGTTAGGAGTTTTCCCAGTAATAGAACGCTTGCTGCAACAGGGCATTCTAGTAAGAACGTCCAGCACAGCAAATAGTCCCATCTTCCCTGTTAAAAAGAGTGGGGGGAGGGGTTACAGGCTAGTGCAGGATCTAAGGGGGATTAACAAAATAGTTGAGAGTCAGTTCCCCGTAGTGCCTAATCCAGCTGTCATCCTAATGCAAATTCCTCCCACTGCCAAATTTTTTACTGTTATTGACCTCTGCTCCGCATTCTTTTCGGTACCTCTGCACCCTGACAGCCAATATTTGTTTGCTTTTACATACAGAGGAGTCCAATACACGTGGACTCGGTTACCCCAAGGTTTCATAGATAGTCCAAGTATATTTTCTCAGGCTTTGCATGATTGTTTACAGTCTTTCCAACCGGAGAGTGGATCAGTATTGATACAGTACGTGGACGATTTACTGCTGTGTTCAGATTCACTGGAAGCCTCTCTGAAGGATACGAAACAGCTCCTGTTTCATCTTTCAGACACAGGTCACAAGGTTTCCAAAGACAAGTTACAATTATGCCAGACTAAGGTAAAATATTTGGGACACTGTCTAACACAAGGACTGAGACACCTGACCGCTGATAGAATCCAAGCCATTAGAGACATGACACTGCCACAAACCCAGCAACAGATCAGGACGTTTTTAGGAATGTGTGGGTATTGCCGTAATTGGATCCCAGGGTTTTCCATATTGGCGCTACCTTTGCAGGAAATGGTCTCTTCAAACAAACCTGATCGGATTTCGCATACAGACGAATCCGAAGCAGCATTTGAGAGACTTAAGCAATGCCTAACGCAGGCACCAGCACTAGGTATGCCAGACTATGGGAAACCCTTTGAACTATACGGAACAGAAAGTGCTGGGTGCGCAGTAGGTGTACTAACCCAAAAACACGGTGACGCCAGCAGGCCAGTCGCATACTACAGCGCCCAGCTAGACACGGTAGCGCGATCTCTCCCCACATGCTTGCGTAGCGTTGCGGCGATAGCATTGCTAGTGACAAAAAGCGAAGATGTCGTGCTAGGCCACAACCTCACAATCCATACACCACATGCGGTATCTGCCTTATTGAATTCTGCCCAAACCAGACACGTCTCATCAGCAAGGTTTACAAGATGGGAATTGGCATTAATGGCCCCAGTAAACATCACCATAAGGAGATGCAGCGCATTAAATCCTGCAACATTTCTACCAGGTGTGCCTGGTCAGACACAAAGGGTGGAAGGTGAGAGTGATGGGGAAGGAGGATTTAATGCAAAGGAAGATACACATGATTGTATGGAATATTTGACCCAAAATTTTACCGCAAGGCCTGACATCAGTGACAATCCACTGGAAGATGCAGAACTCACGTTCTACACTGACGGTAGTTGTCATAGACAGTCAGACTCGGGAGACTTGTGTACTGGATACGCAGTCGTAGATGACCAAGACACCATAGAAGCGGAACCGCTAGGCCCACCTCACTCAGCCCAGGTTGCTGAACTGGTCGCCCTAACCAGAGCATGTGAATTGGCTAAGGGCAAGTCAGCCAATATCTACACCGATTCTAGATACGCCTTCGGGGTAGTACATGATTTCGGAGCCCTATGGCGCCTCAGAAATTTCATGACGGCAGCTGGTACACCGATAGCGCATGCAGCTCACATAAAAAGGCTTCTAACAGCGATACAGGAACCCGACAGAGTGGCTGTTATCAAATGTAAAGCACATACATATAGTCAAGACCCAGTGTCACTTGGTAACAGCCGAGCAGACGAAGCCGCAAAGCTTGCAGCTGCTACCCCCATACAGACAGACACCACACAACTGATGGTATTTCATACCATCAACACACAAAAGTTGTGTGAGATGCAGAATTTGTGTTCCACACAGGAAAGAGCAATCTGGAAGGCAAAGGGATATGGCCAGGAGTCCTCAGGGCTCTGGACGGATGGACATGGTAAACCAGTGGCCCCCAGAGCATATCTTCCATGTCTGGCTGAAGCAGCTCACGGGCTGACTCATCTAGGCAAGGAGGGAATGTGCAAATTGGTAAGAGCATACTGGTGCGCCCCAGGATTCTCCTCTCATGCGAGTAAAAGAGCAATGTCATGCCTTACCTGTCTGAGAAAGAATATTGGAAAGGCAATGCCTACAGAACCATCCCATATCCCACCTGCCGGCGGCCCTTTCCAGGTAATACAAATTGACTTCATTCAATTACCCCCATGTCGAAATTTAAAATATGTACTTGTTTGTATAGATGTTTTCTCGAATTGGGTCGAAGCATTTCCAGCAGCTACAAATACCGCTATGTTTACAGCTAAGAAAATTGTGCAGGAATTTGTATGTAGATATGGTATCCCTAGAATCATTGAAAGTGATAGGGGTACCCATTTTACAGGTGATGTCTTTCAAGGAATGTGTAAATTAATGGGTATTGATAGCAAGCTGCACACTCCGTACCGTCCACAGGCGAGTGCGAAGGTCGAAAGAGTGAACAGCACTATTAAAAATAAATTGAGTAAAGTATTGGCAGAGACAGGACTGACGTGGCCAGAAGCTTTACCCATCGTTTTGTATAGCATCAGAACCACTCCCAGGTCCCCTCTTAATCTGTCTCCTTTTGAAATCTTGTTTGGTCGACAACCGCATGTCATGATTAACCCTCAGGATGATTTGAAATGTAACAATGAAGTAACTGTAAAGTACTTAATTAACATGAGTAAACAGTTAAGGAATCAAAATGATAATCTGAAGTTGGTGATTCCTGATTTACCAGATAGTAATTGTCATGACATTGAACCTGGGGATTATGTAATGATACGAAATTTTCTACGCTCAGGTTGTCTTATTGATAGATGGGAAGGACCATACCAGGTCTTATTGACTAGCACCACAGCATTGACGGTTGCTGAGAGAGAGACTTGGGTCCATTCATCCCACTGCAAAAAGGTTGCTGATCCAGAGAAGTCCCGTGATAAGGAACAGACGGTAGAGGTTGTATCACTGGAGTGTCTGTTCCAGGAGGACTGAGGCGGCACCTGAGCCTTGAAGACCGAAAGCAGTTGTCGACTCCCCTCTCCCTTTTATTGTTTTTCTCCACTTCCCATCCCCTCTCCCTTAAAATTTCTTTTCCCCCTTCTCATTCTTCTCCATTTCCTCCTCAAAGATGGACTTGCCCCAAGAGACTGTGATCCGGATTATGATGTTGACCATGATGTTGACCAGAGCAGTCTGTTCCGGCGAGAGTACCATAGAGGTCGAGAGAGGTTCTGGAATGGGTTCCGATTATGATGATGGAGGCGTAGTTTTCCAAGATCAACCAAACCAACAAGCAAAGGCGAGTATCAGAAAACGATCCGATAGCATTGATCATAGAAGAAATTGTGACGGATTGTTAGCTGAAGAAAACTGTATCTGTAGGCTCTGTGATAATCTGGTTGAAGATGGATGCATAAAGAAATGCCAATCCAGTTTTAATATCCATATGGACCGGCATCCATTGAGTGACTATCACTCCTTAGTGGGTAACGTATTAAACCAAACAGATTGTTGGGTATGCTCTCAAGTACCTCAGGGTCATAGCAAATCAGGGCTAGTACCATTTCCTTTAACGTTAGGGGAGGTACTTGAGCTAAGTGGTGGGAGACCGGTGGACCGGAGGTTTAATATCTCCAGCCCTCCTAGTTTGAAGCTCCACCAATACCATGTGGATAGGTCCCTCTTATGTTTCAACATCTCCAATCCCAGAAAACCGGGAAATTGGGAAGTGTCGTGGAGCAATTTAACCATGACCTTTTCACACAGAGCAGATAGAATGCCTACAGATACAGAGCTTGTACGCCACATAGCCAGTAGAGGAAAATCTTTCCGGTATCGATATACCTTAGGAAATAGGATTACTAGAGTTGGAGAGGTATCACCAGGATACTGTGCACATATCGTACAAACTGATACGTGCATTAAGCAGATGGAAGAATTAGGGTCAGGAGATTTCACCTGGAAGGTTTGTAACATGGTAATGTCCTTCTCCGTCCCATATGTTCTCCCCGATGATGCATATTTCATATGCGGGAGAAAGGCGTACAAGTGGCTTGCCCCAAACTCTGAAGGATTGTGTTATATTGGAAAAGTATTGCCTGAAGTGATGACTGTTACACATGACAAAATGAAGGACATACACCGTGGTGCCCAAGCTCCTTATACTCACACTCATTACGAGCACCGAGTTAAAAGACAACTGTCAGAAAGGTTAGAGCATCCGGCCTCTGATCTTATCCATGAATCCACCGGGATTCAGGTTCTGGTAGCGTTAGATTTCACTCGCACCGCTCGAGGAGTGATGAACTATAAATACATTTCCGCACTCGCCAATTTATTAGATAATATCACTGAAATGTATGATGACACGTTTAGATACACTGGAAGAGAACTTCAAGCTTATAAAACAGAACTAGTTCAGCATAGGATGGTTCTTAATTATCTTACAGCAGTAACAGGCGGATATTGTGTTACATTGGCAACACAGTACGGCATAAAGTGTTGCACGTATATCACAAATAGCACCGAGGATCCGGTAGAGGTCATAGACCAAAAGATGGACGATATTCTCCAATTGAAGTGGGAATTTCGTCGAAAACACAATCTCACCCTTGCTGCTGTAGGTAATGAGCTGACTGGTTGGGTGTCATGGTTGAACCCGCGAAATTGGTTCTCCGGTTTGGGAGACTGGGCTCAAGGAGTCATAATGGATGTTGGAAAGTTTCTACTATGTATCTTGGGTGTCGTTATATCGATTGGATTGATATTTAGATGCGGGCAGGCTTTAATGAGGTGCAAACAAAGTACAAAAGTGATGAGCTTGAGGAGTGAGGAAACTGTAATTAACCTGGATTTGATTTATGACCCAATGATAGAAACCAGAATGTGATGAAAATGCGATTATACGGTCCGTTTCTTTCACCTGTTTTTCTGCTTTTCTCCAAGATACAAAGACCCCCTTGGACGAGGAAGTTGACGAGACGCTATACAGACAACAGACAAGCACCAAAGATGAAGTTTTGACAACCTATGATATGGACACTTGATGAACTTTGCCATGGATCCCCAGTTTCCCTAGTATTTTTAAACTCACGCTAGCCCAACATTTTTTGTAAATCTGATGGCACTGACAAAGCTATTTGCTCATGCCCAAGGAGCAATACAGCGCAAAGAAGACGACTCTCAACAGATACCGAACACAACTTCAACGACAGATGTACATTTCCCTGACATAGAATATCATTGCATTTTCCATAAGTGTTCTTTATCTTCATCTCTACAACCCTCAGGTAATGACACACATAGACGATAGGGAATACAGGCACAGATATCAGCAACCACATACCTCCCCCATTCATGTATCATCAACTAAAATGTGCATCCCCATTTTGTTACAACTGAAAGCCGAAATGAGCTCGGTAAAGTTTGACAGCCCATCCACAGACCCGTACCACGGGATAAGAAGGAATTCAAATGTATACTTCGCAATACCTCGAAGCTTGATTTACAACACGTACGGCACGATGATACTTGACCCTCCAAACATGGACTCATACACACATGCTTCTGCTATCACACTAGGTCATACCCTCTTCACACCTACTCCTCTCTCCTCCCTCACCCAACCATGGAAATGAATTAACCCCTGACATATATTTTTCTCCTTTTGAAATGTTTTAGAAGGTGGCAGTTATTACTGACTGCCAAAGGGTGGACTGTCAAAGTCAGAAAAATATCCCTATACACGCTGCCATATTTGCACCTCATGCTGGTCCGTGCTGCGCATGCGTGCGCTTTCCCGTGATAGCGCATACCCGCTGATGCGTGCACCCGCTCGCATCGGTATGCGTATTTACGGTAAAGAGTATGTAGTCGTAGCGTGCGACCCAATCGTTACATATTTTCACAATTAATGTAGTTTGTAGATCATGGTCCCTTTGATAGTTTCTGAAAGTTTAGTTAATATAGAATGTCCCTGAGCTGAGGAATCCCTCTTTGTATTGTGGGAAGGGTCTAACAAGAGTCATGCAGCAGTGTTTGGTACCCATCGGAAGAGTATTTAATTAGCAATATTCCGGTGTTGGTTTGGAGCGTATTAATCGCTCGTGCGAATAGTTATGGACATAAGAAGTTTATGTCCATTTTTATTATTTACTCATACTCAGGTATGCGGCGGGAAACCTAGTTTCCCACCCACCTGAGCTGTTTGAAATCGTCACAGCCCACCTGTATGAATCAACCTATGACCTTTTGTTATGATACAGGGCCGAATTCCGACGTCCAATGGACAATGGGATTGTAGGGACTATGAGATTGCATTGTGTGAGGGGCATAAATAGGCAGGCCGACCATATCCAACTTCACTCTCTCATCAACGGTTTTCTGCTGATAACTGGGAGCTGGATATCGAGGCGCATGCGATCATACCCTTTGTGCGTAAGTTTCTCTCCGTAATCATTGTCTTACTGTGAGCCAATTTCTCTCATCTCTCTCCATTTCTCTCTCTCTCTCTCCTTTCTCTTTTCTCTCACATCTCCCCTAGACTAGTATTGAATTGTATTAGATAGTATTGTATTTTGGTTAGGAAGTCTCTGTTATATTGTAGTGTATCATTTGTACTGTTATCCCCTTTTACAAGTATATTAGATATAATACAGTTAATAGGCTTTGGACCCTAAACCAGTATCTGTGTATTTCCTATAGTGTTAAGTGTTCACTTGAGCGTCGGTGACGCTCAAGCAGCTTTGTAGTTAGTCAGATTACACAAGGTTGCACTTACACCCTGTATTCACATTAAGGTATTCTGTGTATTTCATTGGTATAAGGTTTAGACATAAAGGTATAGCGTTGTGAGCGTCAGCGCCGCTGGTGATCTCCTCGTGGTCTCGAGCGTCCGCTACGCCATAGCGAATCATTACTCTAGTCATAGCCCTTAACGTGCTGTCCTGTGATCGCTGGGCCGTGAGCGAACGTGACGCTTGAGCGTCTCGTCTACGGCGGAGCGATCGTTACGCAACCAGCGTACCCGTACGGTACTTCTTAAGTAAACAGCGTACAGTGTTCTTAGACTTCATAAAGGGTTGTTTATACGACAAAGGAATTTAGCATTGTCAATGGAGAACAAAAATGTTGAGGTTCCAAAAATAGGGAAAGATCAAGATCGACTTCCACCTCGTGCTGAAGCTGCTGCCACTAGTCATGGCCGAGACGATGAAATGCCAGCAACGTCGTCTGCCAAGGCCGATGCCCAATGTCATAGTACAGAGCATGTAAAATCCAAAACACCAAATATCAGTAAAAAAAGGACTCAAAAATCTAAAATAAAATTGTCGGAGGAGAAGCGTAAACTTGCCAATATGCCATTTACCACACGGAGTGGCAAGGAACGGCTGAGGCCCTGGCCTATGTTCATGGCTAGTGGTTCAGCTTCACATGAGGATGGAAGCACTCAGCCTCTCGCTAGAAAAATGAAAAGACTCAAGCTGGCAAAAGCACAGCAAAGAACTGTGCGTTCTTCGAAATCCCAAATCCACAAGGAGAGTCCAATTGTGTCGGTTGCGATGCCTGACCTTCCCAACACTAGACGTGAAGAGCATGCGCCTTCCACCATTTGCACGCCCCCTGCAAGTGCTGGAAGGAGCACCCGCAGTCCAGTTCCTGATAGTCAGATTGAAGATGTCAGTGTTGAAGTACACCAGGATGAGGAGGATATGGGTGTTGCTGGCGCTGGGGAGGAAATTGACAAGGAGGATTCTGATGGTGAGGTGGTTTGTTTAAGTCAGGCACCCGGGGAGACACCTGTTGTCCGTGGGAGGAATATGGCCATTGACATGCCTGGTGAAAATACCAAAAAAATCAGCTCTTCGGTGTGGAAGTATTTCAACAGAAATGCGGACAACATTTGTCAAGCCGTGTGTTGCCTTTGTCAAGCTGTAATAAGTAGGGGTAAGGACGTTAACCACCTCGGAACATCCTCCCTTATACGTCACCTGCAGCGCATTCATAATAAGTCAGTGACAAGTTCAAAAACTTTGGGCGACAGCGGAAGCAGTCCACTGACCAGTAAATCCCTTCCTCTTGTAACCAAGCTCACGCAAACCACCCCACCAACTCCCTCAGTGTCAATTTCCTCCTTCCCCAGGAATGCCAATAGTCCTGCAGACCATGTCACTGGCAATTCTGACGAGTCCTCTCCTGCCTGGGATTCCTCCGATGCATCCTTGCGTGTAACGCCTACTGCTGCTGGCGCTGCTGTTGTTGCTGCTGGGAGTCGATGGTCATCCCAGAGGGGAAGTCGTAAGCCCACTTTTACTACTTCCACCAAGCAATTGACTGTCCAACAGTCCTTTGCGAGGAAGATGAAATATCACAGCAGTCATCCTGTTGCAAAGCGGATAACTGAGGCCTTGACAACTATGTTGGTGTTAGACGTGCGTCCGGTATCCGCCGTTAGTTCACAGGGAACTAGACAATTTCTTGAGGTAGTGTGCCCCCGTTACCAAATACCATCTAGGTTCCACTTCTCTAGGCAGGCGATACCGAGAATGTACACGGACGTCAGAAAAAGACTCACCAGTGTCCTAAAAAATGCAGTTGTACCCAATGTCCACTTAACCACGGACATGTGGACAAGTGGAGCAGGGCAGGGTCAGGACTATATGACTGTGACAGCCCACTGGGTAGATGTATGGACTCCCGCCGCAAGAACAGCAGCAGCGGCACCAGTAGCAGCATCTCGCAAACGCCAACTCTTTCCTAGGCAGGCTACGCTTTGTATCACCGCTTTCCAGAATACGCACACAGCTGAAAACCTCTTACGGCAACTGAGGAAGATCATCGCGGAATGGCTTACCCCAATTGGACTCTCCTGTGGATTTGTGGCATCGGACAACGCCAGCAATATTGTGTGTGCATTAAATATGGGCAAATTCCAGCACGTCCCATGTTTTGCACATACCTTGAATTTGGTGGTGCAGAATTATTTAAAAAACGAGAGGGGCGTGCAAGAGATGCTGTCGGTGGCCAGAAGAATTGCGGGACACTTTCGGCGTACAGGCACCACGTACAGAAGACTGGAGCACCACCAAAAACGCCTGAACCTGCCCTGCCATCATCTGAAGCAAGAAGTGGTAACGAGGTGGAATTCAACCCTATATATGCTTCAGAGGTTGGAGGAGCAGCAAAAGGCCATTCAAGCCTATACAATTGAGCACGATATAGGAGGTGGAATGCACCTGTCTCAAGCGCAGTGGAGAATGATTTCAACGTTGTGCAAGGTTCTGCTGCCCTTTGAACTTGCCACACGTGAAGTCAGTTCAGACACTGCCAGCCTGAGTCAGGTCATTCCCCTCATCAGGCTTTTGCAGAAGAAGCTGGAGACATTGAAGGAGGAGCTAACACAGAGCGATTCCGCTAGGCATGTGGGACTTGTGGATGGAGCCCTTAATTCGCTTAACAAGGATTCACGGGTGGTCAATCTGTTGAAATCAGAGCACTACATTTTGGCCACCGTGCTCGATCCTAGATTTAAAACCTACCTTGGATCTCTCTTTCCGGCACACACAAGTCTGCTGGGGTTCAAAGACCTGCTGGTGAGAAAATTGTCAAGTCAAGCGGAACGCGACCTGTCAACATCTCCTCCTTCACATTCTCCCGCAACTGGGGGTGCGAGGAAAAGGCTCAGAATTCCGAGCCCACCCGCTGGCGGTGATGCAGGGCAGTCTGGAGCGACTGCTGATGCTGACATCTGGTCCGGACTGAAGGACCTGCCAACGATTACGGACATGTCGTCTACTGGCACTGCATATGATTCTCTCCCCATTGAAAGAATGGTGGAGGATTATATGAGTGACCGCATCCAAGTAGGCACGTCAGACAGTCCGTACTTATACTGGCAGGAAAAAGAGGCAATTTGGAGGCCCTTGCACAAACTGGCTTTATTCTACCTAAGTTGCCCTCCCACAAGTGTGTACTCCGAAAGAGTGTTTAGTGCCGCCGCTCACCTTGTCAGCAATCGGCGTACGAGGTTACTTCCAGAAAATGTGGAGAAGATGATGTTCATTAAAATGAATTATAATCAATTCCTCCGTGGAGACATTGACCAGCAGCAATTGCCTCCACAAAGTACACAGGGAGCTGAGATGGTGGATTCCAGTGGGGACGAATTGATAATCTGTGAGGAGGGGGATGTACACGGTGATATATCGGAGGATGATGATGAGGTGGACATCTTGCCTCTGTAGAGCCAGTTTGTGCAAGGAGAGATTAATTGCTTCTTTTTTGGTGGGGGTCCAAACCAACCCGTCATTTCAGTCACAGTCGTGTGGCAGACCCTGTCACTGAAATGATGGGTTGGTTAAAGTGTGCATGTCCTGTTTATACAACATAAGGGTGGGTGGGAGGGCCCAAGGACAATTCCATCTTGCACCTCTTTTTTCTTTCATTTTTCTTTGCGTCATGTGCTGTTTGGGGAGTATTTTTTTGAAGGGCCATCCTGCGTGACACTGCAGTGCCACTCCTAGATGGGCCAGGTGTTTGTGTCGGCCACTAGGGTCGCTTATCTTACTCACACAGCTACCTCATTGCGACTCTTTTTTTCTTTGCGTCATGTGCTGTTTGGGGAGTGTTTTTTGGAAGGGCCATCCTGCGTGACACTGCAGTGCCACTCCTAGATGGGCCAGGTGTTTGTGTCGGCCACTAGGGTCGCTTATCTTACTCACACAGCTACCTCATTGCGCCTCTTTTTTTCTTTGCGTCATGTGCTGTTTGGGGAGTGTTTTTTGGAAGGGCCATCCTGCGTGACACTGCAGTGCCACTCCTAGATGGGCCAGGTGTTTGTGTCGGCCACTAGGGTCGCTTAGCTTACTCACACAGCTACCTCATTGCGCCTCTATTTTTCTTTGCGTCATGTGCTGTTTGGGGAGTGTTTTTTGGAAGGGTCATCCTGCGTGACACTGCAGTGCCACTCCTAGATGGGCCAGGTGTTTGTGTCGGCCACTAGGGTTGCTTAGCTTAGTCATCCAGCGACCTCAGTGCAAATTTTAGGACTAAAAATAATATTGTGAGGTGTGAGGTGTTCAGAATAGACTGAAAATGAGTGGAAATTATGGTTTTTGAGGTTAATAATACTTTGGGATCAAAATGACCCCCACATTCTATGATTTAAGCTGTTTTTTAGTGTTTTTTGAAAAAAACACCCGAATCCAAAACACACCCGAATCCGACAAAAAAAATTCGGTGAGGTTTTACCAAAATGCGGTCGAACCCAAAACACGGCCGCGGAACTGAACCCAAAACCAAAACACAAAACCCGAAAAATTTCAAGTGCACATCTCTAATCATCAGTGCTCAGTATCACTGATCAGTGCTCAGTGTCTTTTGCTGCATCTTGCTGCTGTAGGGTGCTGTGGTAGTGTCCTGTCGCTGTGCATAGGTCATCATCATTCCAGTCACAGTGGTATCTGGTATCTATCTACTGGTATCTAATTCCAGACATTACTGCCGTCTAATTCCAGATATATTACTGGCATATAATTCCACACATTAAAAAATGGAGAACAAAAATTTGGAGGGTAAAATAGGGAAAGATCAAGATCCACTTCCACCTAGTGCTGAAGCTGCTGCCACTAGTCATGGCAGAGATGATGAAATGCCATCAACGTCGTCTGCCAAGGCCGATGCCCAATGTCATAGTAGAGAGCATGTAAAATCCAAAAAACAAAAGTTCAGTAAAATGACCCAAAACTCTAAATTAAAATCATCTAAGGAGAAGCGTAAACTTGCCAATATGCCATTTATGACACGGAGTGGCAAGGAACGGCTAAGGCCCTCTCCTATGTTCCTCATGACTAGTGGTTCAGCTTCACATGACGATGGAAGCACTCATCCTCCCGCTAAAAAAATGAAAAGAGTTAAGATGGCAAAAGCATAGCAAAGAATTGTGCGTTATAAATCACAAATCCCCAAGGAGAGTCCAAATGTGTCGGCGGGTGTGATGCCTGACCTTCCCAACACTGGACGGGAAGAGGTTGCTCCTTCCACCATTTGCACGCCCCCTGCAAGTGCTGGAAGGAGCACCCACAGTCCAGTTCCTGATATTCAAATTGAAGATGTCACTGTTGAAGTACACCAGGATGAGGATATGGGTGTTGCTGGCGCTGAGGAGGAAGTTGACGATGAGGATTCTGATGGTGATGTGGTTTGTTTAAATCAGGCACCCGGGGAGACACCTGTTGTCCGTGGGATGAATAAGGCCATTGACATGCCTAGTCAAAATAACAAAAAAATCACCTCTTCGGTGTGGAATTAATTCAACAGAAATGCGGACAACAGGTGTCAAGCCATGTGTTGCCTTTGTCAAGCCATAATAAGTAGGGGTAAGGACGTTAACCACCTAGGAACATCCTCCCTTATACGTCACCTGGAGCGCATTCATCAGAAGTCATTGACAAGTTCAAAAACTTTGGGTGACAGCGGAAGCAGTCCACTGACAACTAAATCCCTTCTTCCTCTTGCAACCAAGCTCCTGCAAACCACACCACCAATTCCCTCAATGTCAACTTCCTCCTTAGACAGAAACACCAATAGTCCTGCAGGCCATGTCACTGTCAAGACTGATGAGTCCTCTCCTAACTGGGATTCCTCTGTCCAACAGTCCTTTGCGAGGAAGATGAAATATCACAGCAGTCATCCTGTTGCAAAGTGGATAACTCAGGCCTTGACAACTATGTTGGTGTTAGACGTGTGTCTGGTATCCACCGTTAGTTCACAGGGACTTAGAGATTTGCTTGAGGTAGTGTGTCCTCGGTACCAAATCCCATCTAGGTTCCACTTCTCTAGGCAGGCGATATCGAGAATGTACACAGACGTCAGAAAAAGTGTCCTCAGTGTCCTAAAAAATACAGTTGTACCCACTGTCCACTTAACCACGGACATGTGGAAAAGTGGAGCAGGGCAGACTCAGGACTATATGACTGTGAAAGTCCACTGGGTAGATGTTTTGCCTCCCGCAGCAACAACAGCGGCGGCACCAGTAGCAGCATCTCGCAAACGCCAACTCATTCCTAGGCAGGCTACGCTTTGTATTACCGCTTTCCATAAGAGGCACACAGCTGACAACCTCTTATGGAAACTGAGGAACATCATCGCAGAATGGCTTACCCCAATTGGACTCTCCTGGGGATTTGTGATATCTGACAACGCCACCAATATTGTGCGTGCATTACATGTGGGCAAATTCCAGCACGTCCCATGTTTTGCACATATAATTAATTTGGTGTTGCAGAATTTTTTGAAAAACGACAGGGGCGTGCAAGAGATGCTGACGGTGGCTTGAAAAATTGCGGGCCACTTTCGGCATTCAGCCCGCCGCGTGCCAAAGACTGGAGCGCCAGCAAACACTCCTGAACATGCCCTGCCATCACCTAAAGCAAGAGGTGGCAACGAGGTGGAATTCAACCCTCTATATGCTTCAGAGGATGGAGGAGCAGCAAAAGGCCATTCAAGCTTATACAGCTGCCTACGATATAGGCAAAGGAGGGGGAATGCACCTGACTCAAGCGCAGTGAAGAATGATTTCCATATTGTGCAAGGTTCTGCAACCTTTTGAACTTGCCACACGTGGAGTCAGTTCAGACACTGCCAGCCTAAGTCAGGTCATTCCCCTCATCAGGCTTTTGCAGAAACAGCAAAAAGGTGAACTCTGATAAATCTCTGTCTATCCATATAGGGATAGTAATTTTGTGAGAGAAAGTAATCTGATTCTGATTGTTTGTATCTATACTGTTTCTTTTTGTTTTAATATATCTGTACTGGGTTTTGTTTTGTTTTTGTTTTTTGGAGGGAAAAAATTAAAAAAACAAATAAAGTGTGAGGTGAAAGCCAGAGGGGTTAACTCAGGTGTGAGTAATCAGGAGGGGGAGGGGCTGATTGAAGCAGCTGGGTGAGCCTATATAAGCAGTGACTAGACTCTTGGAGCCTGCTCTGTGGGGCTGGTCTCTTCCAAGTGCTGCTGGGATTTCTAAGTGTGAGTTGTAAACAGCAAAAAGGTGAGTTAAAATACAGAAAAAGGTGAGTTTTATAATACACAATCAGGAACACACATTTACAGTACCATTAAACTTCTGGTGAGGTTCTGGTGAGGCTGCAAGGGGCTGACCTTGTGAGTGAGTGAGAGGGTCTCTTACTTGGAGTAGCGGAGGGGCTGTGATTGTGCGGGTGTGAGGGGTTTTTTTTTTTTTTTTTTAGCAGGAGCTGGAAGCTGAGTGAAAAGGAGGAGCAGTGAGCTGGAACAACTGCAACTGCTAAGTGGAGTATAGGTGCCGCAGGAGAGAGTACTACGGCTGCATAAAAGTGAAGGACCAAGAACCGCACAAAGATAGATAAGTATAAGCCAGCTTAATTATTGTATAAGTGAGATTGCTTGTCTTCTATTTTTTATTTTTGCCGCTTTTTCTTTGAGTGTAACAGGGAGTTAGACCTTGCAAACAATATGGGAGGGGCTGTGATTGAGGACCTCACTCAGTGCATGTCGTGCAAGATGTATGCACACCTGGAGCTACCGGCCCAGTGTGAATACATCTGCACGAGGTGTGTGCGAACGGTTGCCCTGGAAGCCCAGGTAACTGATCTAGAGCAAACCGTTACGCGACTGAGGGAGATTCACAATCTCGAGCGTAGTTTAGACAGAACGGTGGAGGAGTTGCGGGAGGGGTCACTGGTAGAAGAGGATGATGTTCAGGTAGCCAGTTGGGTCACAGTTAGAAGGAAGAAAAAGAGGGGGAGGCACGACATCTCTGAACTATCAAACCCGAACAAATTTGCCCGATTGGACCAGGAATCGGAGGATGATAGTGAAGAAATGACGGTGCCGGAGGAGACTGCTCCCTCTAGCATCCAGAGGTGCGGTCCCTCTGGCGCGGTTGGGATAAAAGATAGAGAGGTACCTAGTCAAATGGTGGTGGTAGGGGATTCTATCATCAGGAAGGCAGATAGGGCAATCTGCTACCGGGACCGTGATCGCCGTACAGTCTGTTGTCTCCCGGGTGCTCGGGTACGGCACATCGCGGACCGGGTAGATAGATTGTTGGGAGGGGCTGGCAAAGACCCGGTGGTCTTGGTGCACGTTGGCACCAATGACAAAGTTAGCGGAAGGTGGGATGTCCTTAAGAAAGACTATAGGGACTTAGGAAAGAAACTGAAGGCAAGGACATCTAAGGTAATATTCTCGGAATTATTACCCGTGCCAGGCGCTAGTCCAGGGAGGCAGAGGGAGATTAGGGAGGTGAATGTGTGGCTTAGGGATTGGTGCAGGAAAGAGGGGTTTGTGTTCCTGGAACACTGGGCGGACTTCTCAGTCAGGCGCCATCTCTTTTGTCGTGACGGATTGCACCTGACTGAGGAGGGGGCAGCGGTGCTGGGGGGAAGGATGGTTAGAAGGTTGGAGGAGATTTTAAACTAGGAGCCTGGGGGGAGGGTTTAGCTAGAAACTACGGGTCATGCAGTGAGAATAGTGGGGATGGCGGTAGTAAACGAAATGGGGGAGAAGTTGGGGGGAGGGTAAGAGCAGGCGGTAAGGTTACTAACATGGGTACTAAAAGGGATTTTACTAAAGCACTAACCAATGACGATTGCAGGTCATCCTTGCCACATAAGGTGAAAGATGTCCCTAACGCAAGGGAAAATACTTATCTTAGTTGTATGTATGTAAACGCCAGAAGCATTACTGGTAAAAAGGGTGAACTAGAAATACTTGCAGCAAGCAAACAGTATGATATTATAGGCATTACTGAAACTTGGTGGGATGAATCTCATGATTGCACAGTCAATCTAGAGGGCTATACACTGTTTAGGAGAGACAGACTAAATAAAAAGGGTGGAGGGGTGTGTCTGTACGTAAAGCCGTTTTTAAAACGTAATATATGGGAAGATATTCAGGAGGGGACTGTAGACACTGTTGAGACATTATGGGTAGAAATTGCATGCGGGGAAAAAGGAATAAAAAAGTTAGTATTGGGTGTATGCTATAGGCCGCCTGGTATCAACGCATCTGATGATGAATTGTTACTAAAGCAAATTGAAAAAGCAGCAGGAGTAGGAGACATAGGGGTATATTTACTAACATTCGTAATTTTCGGAAAAAGGTCAAAGTTCAATCACGAATGACATCGAAAGTGTAAAACTGCAAATTTTTGAATTTATTACGCCTAATTTACTAAGCTGTCGTATTCGGATTTTTCATTTGTTCCGATGTCGATGTCATTCGTGTTTTTTTCCCGTTTTTTACGGCAGTGATTAGCAAAACACTGCCGACTTTATCACAATGAATCTCGGCCGGATCTGTGTGATCCGTGCTTGGGTTCATTTTTATTTTTTTTAAATAAACACTGTAAAACGGAGAGAAAAAAATGCGTGGGGTCCCCCCTCCTAAGCATAACCAGCCTCGGGCTCTTTGAGCCGACCCTGGTTGCAGAAATATGGGGGGGAAAATGACAGGGGTTCCCCCATATTTAAGCAACCAGCATCGGGCTCTGCGCCTGGTCCTGGTTCCAAAAATACGGGGGACAAAAAGAGTAGGGGTCCCCCGTATTTCTAAAACCAGCACCGGGCTCCACTAGCTGGACAGATAATGCCACAGCCGGGGGTCACTTTTATATAGTGCCCTGCGGCCGTGGCATCAAAAATCCAACTAGTCACCCCTGGCCGGGGTACCCTGGGGGAGTGGGGACCCCTTCAATCAAGGGGTCCCCCCCCCCAGCCACCCAAGGGCCAGGGGTGAAGCCCGAGGCTGTCCCCCCCCATCCAATTGGCTGCGGATGGGGGGCTGATAGCCTTTTGTGAAAATGAAAAGATATTGTTTTTAGTAGCAGTACTACAAGGCCCAGCAAGCCTCCCCCGCATGCTGGTACTTGGAGAACCACAAGTACCAGCATGCGGCGGAAAAACGGGCCCGCTGGTACCTGTAGTACTACTACTAAAAAAATACCCAAAAAAAAGACAAGACACACACACACCTTGAAAGTAAAGATTTATTACATACATCCACACAAACATACATACATACTTACCTTATGTTCACACGAGGGTCTGTCCTTTTCTCCAGTAGAATCCATGGGGTACCTGTTGATTAAATTCTACTCACCAGATCCAGGGTCCCAGGCTCCTCGTAGCATCCATTTGTAATCCACGTACTTGAATAAAATAAAAAAACGGACTACCGAGCCACGCACTGAAAGGGGACCCATGTTTGCACATGGGCCCCCTTTCCCCGAATGCCAGAAACCCACTCTGACTGATGTCTAAGTGGGTTTCTTCAGCCAATCAGGGAGCGCCACGTTGTAGCACCCTCCTGATCGGCTGTGTGCTCCTGTACTGTCTGACAGACGGCACACGGCAGTGTTACAATGTAGCGCCTATGCGCTCCATTGTAACCAATGGTGGGAACTTTGTAGTCAGCGGTTGACCGAAAGTGACCTCACCGCTGACCACAAAGTTCCCACCATTGGTTACAATGGAGCGCATAGGCGCTACATTGTAACACTGCCGTGTGCCGCCTGTCAGTCAGTACAGGAGCACACAGCCGATCAGGAGGGTGCTACAACGTGGCGCTCCCTGATTGGCTGAAGAAACCCACTTAGACATCAGTCAGAGTGGGTTTCTGGCATTCGGGGAAAGGGGGCCCATGTGCAAACATGGGTCCCCTTTCAGTGCGTGGCTCGGTTGTCCGTTTTTTTATTTTATTCAAGTACGTGGATTACAAATGGATGCTACGAGGAGCCTGGGACCCTGGATCTGGTGAGTAGAATTTAATCAACAGGTACCCCATGGATTCTACTGGAGAAGAGGACAGACCCTCGTGTGAACATAAGGTAAGTATGTATGTATGTTTGTGTGGATGCATGTAATAAAACTTTACTTTCAAGGTGTGTGTGTCTTGTCTTTTTTTGGGTATTTTTTTAGTAGTAGTACTACAGGTACCAGCGGGCCCGTTTTCCGCCGCATGCTGGTACTTGTGGTTCTCCAAGTACCAGCATGCGGGGGAGGCTTGCTGGGCCTTGTAGTACTACTACTAAAAACAATATCTTTTCATTTTCACAAAAGACTATCAGCCCCCCATCCGCAGCCAATTGGATGGGGGGGGACAGCCTCGGGCTTCACCCCTGGCCCTTGGGTGGCTGGGGGGGGGGACCCCTTGATTGAAGGGGTCCCCACTCCCCCAGGGTACCCCGGCCAGGGGTGACTAGTTGGATTTTTGATGCCACAGCCGCAGGGCACTATATAAAAGTGACCCCCGGCTGTGGCATTATCTGTCCAGCTAGTGGAGCCCGGTGCTGGTTTTAAAAATACGGGGGACCCCTACTCTTTTTGTCCCCCGTATTTTTGGAACCAGGACCAGGCGCAGAGCCCGATGCTGGTTGCTTAAATATGGGGGAACCCCTGTCAATTTTTTCCCCATATTTCTGCAACCAGGATCGGCTCAAAGAGCCCGAGGCTGGTTATGCTTAGGAGGGGGGACCCCACGCAATTTTTTTAAAGAAAATAACCACTTTCCCACCCCTTCCCACTGATATACATGCACGGATCTCATGGATCCCTGCATGCCTATACAATCACGGATTAAAAAAGCAGGTCTGTTTTTTTTTAGCACTTTTTTACGAGTTGTAATTTTTCACGGCAGTGTTTGTTTTTTTTTTGCTTTGCACTTCTTAGTAAATTACCGAGATTCATACTTAAACAGCCGCGTTTTGACCGATGGTGTATTCATTCGTATTTTTTTTGTTGGACTTCCAAAAAATTACGAATGCCCTCATCACTGCCGTGATTATTGCTTAGTAAATTACCGAGATGACACTTTGATGAAAAAACGGCATCTCGGTCAAAATCGGGACCTTAGTAAATATACCCCATAGTAGTGATGGGAGATTTTAACTATCCAGAGATAAACTGGAAAAACGATTCATGTGATACTGCTAGGGGCAATATGTTTTTAAACACACTAAATGATAACTACTTAGTCCAACTAATTGAGGAACCAACTAGGTACAATGCAATCTTAGACCTGGTATTAACAAACAATCAGGATTTGGTATCGGGTATTATAGTAGGGGAACCCATAGGAAACAGCGACCACAATATGGTCACATTCAATATCAGTTTCTACAAACAGCCCTATACTGGCTCAACTAGGACTTTAAACTTTAGCAAAGCAAATTTTGAAAAGATGAGGGTATTTTTCAGGGATATTGAATGGGAAGGTTTGTTTTTAGGAAAAAATACTACGGAGAAATGGGAGGTACTAAAATTCCTGCTAGCTAAAAATACACTCAAATATATTCCTATGAGTAGCAAAAAAGGGAATAAAAATCATAAACCGATGTGGCTTAACAAAAAGATTAAGGAACTTATGGGCAAGAAAAGGCGAGCATTTAAAAAATACAAATCTGACGGGGAAGCAGAGTCATTTCAGCACTATAAGGAATGTAACAAAAATTGCAAAAAGGAAATAAGAGCGGCTAAAGTAGAAACTGAAAAACTAGTAGCAAAGGAAAGCAAAGCGAATTCCAAAAAAATTATTTAAATACAATAATAGCAATAGATTAAAGAAGGAGAGTATAAGCCCTTTAAAAGACAAGTTGGGAGTCTTAAGCAAAAATGATAATGACATAGCGGACACACTAAATGAGTTTTTTTCTACAGTATTCACTAGAGAGGACCCAATTCAGGGACTGACACACAATCTCAATAATGAGAATATCACACTGATAGGTACTTATTTAAGCGAGGAAGTAGTCTGTGACCGATTAAAACATTTAAAGATTAATAAATCACCAAGGCCCGATGGTATATTCATCCAAGGGTTCTAATGGAGCTTCACTCTGAACTGGCAAAACCGCTATCTTTGAGGATTCAGTTATATCAGGTATGGTTCCCAAAGACTGGCGTATAGCGGAAGTAGTGCCTATATTCAAAAAGGGAAGTAAAGCTGAACCAGGTAATTATAGACCAGTTAGTCTTACATCTATAGTGGGGAAAGTATTGGAAGGTATTCTAAGAGATAGTATTCAGAAGTTCCTTGAAACCAATAAGGTCATTAAAAGGAATCAACATGGGTTTATGAAGGACAGATCCTGTCAAACCAACTTACTTGGCTTTTATGAAACAGTAAGCGCAAACCTAGATCAGGGTAAAGACATGGATGTAATCTTTTTAGACTTTGCCAAAGCGTTCGATACTGTACCACACATGAGACTTATTTACAAGCTACAAGAATCAGGGCTAGGAAGCACAATATGCACTTGGGTCAAAAACTGGTTAGATAATAGGAAGCAGCGCGTTGTGGTTAATGGATCTTTTTCAACTTGGACTGAAGTGCTAATTGGTGTGCCGCAAGGCTCAGTATTAGGACCGCTATTGTTCAATATTTTCATTAACGACCTAACAGAAGGTCTAGAGAGCATGGTGTCAATTTTTGCAGATGATACCAAATTGTGTAAGGCTATAAATACAGAGGAGGATGCCGAGTCTCTTCAGAACGACTTAGTTAAATTAGAAGCATGGGCAGCCAAATGGAGAATGCGCTTCAACACAGACAAGTGTAAGGTAATGCACTGTGGTAACAAGAACAAAAATTACACCTACCTACTAAATGGGGTAAAATTAGGGGATTCTGTACTGGAAAAGGACTTAGGTGTCCTCATAGATAGCAAGCTAAGCAGTAGTACCCAAAGTAGGACTGCAGCAAAGAAGGCTAATAAGATATTAGCATGCATAAAACGGGGTATAGATGCTAGGGACGAGAGTATTATACTCCCGTTATATAAATCACTAGTGAGGCCACATCTTGAATACTGTGTACAATTCTGGGCACCGTACTACAAAAAGGATATCCTGGAGCTTGAAAAGGTACAGAGGAGGGCGACCAAACTAATTAAGGGCATGGAGACGATGGAATACAAGGAAAGGCTTGAAAGACTAGGCATGTTTACATTGGAAAAGCGGAGACTAAGAGGGGATATGATCAACATCTACAAATATATAAGGGGACAATACACAGAGCTTGCGCGGGACCTGTTTTTGGTTAGATCAACACAGAGGACTCGTGGACACTCGCTCAGGTTAGAGGAGAGGAGATTCCGCACAATACGGCGTAAAGGCTTTTTCACGGTAAGGACAATACGTGTTTGGAATTCCCTGCCTTAGGGAGTTGTAATGGCGGAATCTGTCAACACCTTTAAGAATGGGTTAGATAAATTCCTATTGGATAAGGATATCCAGGGGTATGGTGCATAGTCATGCATTATAGTTACTATAAATAGGGATAAAACGCAATGGCTGACAGCAGCATCAGTCAGAAATTTTAGTCAAATCATCATGCATAGGACACCACAAATAGGTTGAACTCAATGGACAATTGTCTTTTTTCAACCTCAGATACTATGTTACTATGTTACTATGATTGAAGGAGGAGCTAAGACGGAGCGATTCCACTAGGCATGTGTATCTTTTGGATGGAGCCCTTCATTCGCTTAACCAGGATTCACGGGTGGTCAATCTGTTGAAATCAGAGCACTACATTTTGGCCACCGTGCTTGTTCCTAGGTTTAAAGCCTACGTTGTATCTCTCTTTCCAGCAGACACAAGTCTGCAGAGGTGCAAAGACCTGCTGGTGAGTAAATTGTCAACTCAAGCGGAACGTGACCCGTCAACAGCTCCTCCTTCAATTTCTCCCGCCACTGGGGCTGCAAGGAAAAGGATAAGATTTCCTAGCCCACCCGCTGGTGGTGATGCAGGGCAGTCAGGAGCGAAAGCGGACATCTGGTCCAGACTGAAGAACCTGCCAATGATTACTGACATGTCGTCTACTGTCACTGCATATGATTCTGTCACCATTGAGCACTACATTTTGGCCACCGTGCTCGTTCCTAGGTTTAAAGCCTACGTTGTATCTCTCTTTCCGGCAGACACAAGTCTGCAGATGTTCAAAGACCTGCTGGTGAGACAATTGTCAAGTCAAACGGAACATGACCCGCCAACAGCTCCTCCTTCATTTTCTACCGCAACTGGAGCTGCCAGGAAAAGGATAACATTTCCAAACCCACCCGCTGGCGGTGATGCAGGGCAGTCAGGAGCAAGTGCTGACATCTGGTCCGGACTGAAGGACCTGCCAACGATTACTGACATGTCGTCTACTGTCACTGCATATGATTCTGTCGCCATTGAACGAATGGTGGAGGATTATATGGATGACAGCATCACTGTAGGCATGTCAGACAGTTCGTATGTATACTGGCAGGAAAAAGAGGCAATTTGGAGTCCCTTGCACAAACTGTCTTTATTTTACCTAAGTTGCCTCCCCCCCTCCAGTGTGTACTCCGAAAGAGTGTTTAGTTCAGCCGGTCACCTTGTCAGCGATCGGCGTAGGAGGTTACTTCCAGAAAATGTTGAGAAGATGATGTTCATCAAAATTAATTATAAATTCCTCCATGGAGACATTTACCAGCAATTGCCTCCAGAAAGTACACAGGGACCTGTGATGGTGGATTCCAGTGGGGATGAATTAATACTCTGTGAGGAGGAGGATGTACACAGTGAAAGGGGTGAGGAATCGGAGGATGATGATGATGAGGTGGACATCTTGCCTCTGTAGAGCCAGTTTACGCAAGGAGGGATTGATTGCTTGTTTTTTGGTGGGGGCCCAAACCAACCAGTCATTTCAGCCACAGTCGTGTGGCAGACCCTGTCGCTGAAATGATTGGTTTGTTAAAGTGTGCATGTCCTGTTTATACAACATAAGGGTGGGTGGGAGGGCCCAAGGACAATTCCATCTTGCACCTCTTTTTTTATTTATCTTTGCATCATGTGCTGTTTGGGGACAATTTTTTTGAAGGGCCATCCTGTCTGACACTGCAGTGCCACTCCTAGATGGGCCAGGTGTTTGTGTCGGCCACTTGTGTCGCTTAGCTTAGTCATCCAGCGACCTTGGTGCAAATTTTAGGACTAAAAATAATATTGTGAGGTGTGAGGTGTTCAGAATAGACTGGAAATGAGTGGAAATTATGGTTATTGAGGTTAATAATACTATAGGATCAAAATTACCCCCAAATTCTATGATTTTAGCTGTTTTTGAGGTTTTTTTAAAAATCACCCGAATCCAAAACACATCCGAATCCAAAACCCGAAAGGGTGGTTTTGCCAAAACGCGTCCGAATCCAAAACCAAAACACGACAAATGCCTGCTGCACAGCTCTACTCCTATGACTTCCCCTCTATCTCTCTATTCCCACTCATCCGTCTATTTCTCTTATCATCATTTAATTTTATTATACAGGTTGTCCTTATCAATATCTTTTTATTTTTTATTTTTCTCTTTACTGTCTACTTTTCTCCTCTACGGAGTGTTTTCTTTTTCCTTCTTTGTGGGATCAGTATGAAATACCGCTCGTCAGGATCCTGGACCCCCTCCTAGTTCCTAACCCTAACCCCCCTCCCAGGTGTCTGACCCTAACCTAAGGGCCCTAACCCTAACAGTTACCCTCTGGAGTCTCTGGAGTGGTGTGGGGATTCCAGCGTCAGTCACATGACCGCCTGAATCCCATCCATCAGGGACGCTAAACGCATGACTTATCTGTATGTGGCTTATGCATCCCTGTGTATTTCTGTCTTCTATACTATTATACTGTACATATTTGGTTGTGGATAATGCTGTGATGTTCTTATTGGGTGATTATCAGGCGTTTCATCATGAGGTGGTGTGTGATGAGTAAGTACAGGAAATAACAGAAGAGTTTGGAGACTGTAGATGTGTCTAATAGCGGAATTCCCTAGAAGTGACATCTCTGACCCCGCAGTTACTAGGGTAGAACATAGTGTGATCTCCATGCACCAGTATAGCTCCAATAAGGTATAACGCTTGGTCTCTGCCAGCTTTGGCGCTGCGCACATCACTGGTGGCTGATTACTGTGAGAGAGGAGAGATATACAACCAGCAGAGAGTAATTCTGCCGCAGTGATGGATACAATCACGGAGAAGAGCAGGAATAGCGCCGCTTTTTAAAATAACATATTCCTTTTATGACATTTCAATAACGTATTTTGAAAGCATAAGTAGCTGACAGTACGAATTAGAAATCTTTATTGAATAGTAAATTTTCTTTTATGCTGACTGACTGGGATCGTTAGACGTACGTCGGCAAACTTGCTCCGCTATAAAGATTCTTTTTTTTAGTCTCAACTGCCATCTCCCCTTATAAAATATGGATCACTTTTCAAAGAGGAGTATTAAAACACGCAGGGAATCACTGGCAAATGCATCCAGTTAGTCATTACACTACACATACAAACAAATTAATTGCCTGTATGCACAAATCCAAACAAATAAGCTGGTGGGACGAGGCTCTGAAAATCCGGGTTTTTTATGATTTAAATCAAAACAAGCAATAACGGGAATGCTCTGGGGAAATCACTGAGGGATAGGGCTGGGATTCCGCACAGACAGAAGGACATGCATATGAAATAGAGTTTATTCATTTTGTTACACATACACAAAAATATATATTTTCTTTAATTTTCTCTGGTTTAGAATAATGCATCTCTGTGCATCCTGTCACTGACAAACAATGGTCTAGTTCTTCCTCGCCTGGGATCTGTATGGGTAAAGGGATAAAGTTGCATGGCCCTTTCTCAAAGACTATAATGGTGTAGGGTACAGGAAGCTTGTGATCATTATAGCACAACAGTTATAAAATGTGAATAAACCACAGACATAATTGTTATATGAAACAAGAAAGGTCCAGGATATACATCACATCAGTCCTGGGGTTCCATATCGTATGTGGGGGGGTAAATCACATTTGTTAGCAAACCAAAAATGTTAGCAATTGGGCAAAAACACTGCAGGTGGGGCAGCTGTAACATGTGGTTCATTCACATTTACTGTTGTGCTATAATGGTCACAAGCTTCCTAGGAATGGAGGGTTAATCTCATTAAACTCAAGGTGGATACAGCTCGAGAACCTGAAGATGAGATGATAGGATACGGAGCTGAAAAACATTACAGTGCTCTACCCTTCCTTATCCCTGCTTAGCCTGAACAGCCCATGCCTTACTCATCAATGATCCCTACTGAAAGCCCCATGTGATCTACTTCCGGCCCCATTCTGTGCAAGGAAAGCAGTTGGATTATGCAGGAGTGCACGCTGACCTCTTGTGTGTTTGCAGCTAGTAGGAGCCAGCAGGACAGAAGTAGGCCACCTGTTGATGTCCTATCCACTTTAACACTAGCTTTTCCCACACACTAACTCTACTCCTCTAATTACTAACAATCCATGTACAGTGGGTGGGGTCAAAAGCTAAAAAGGGGCGGGTGGTCCAGTGGACACCTCTGCCTTAACTAGAGATGTGAGCAGAAGCCCCGTGTTTAAGTTTTGGTTTTAGCTTAACCACCCTCAAGTTTTTTGGGCTTAGTTAAAAAAAATATATCGATACAATAAAATGATATTCATCGATAAAATCGATAATCGATAAAACAGCTAAAATCATGTCATTTTTGCAATCTAACCAAGGGAAGATCCGAACCTGGAATCAGTTTGGATCCGATCTCTTTGTTATTTTATTTGCTCAAACGTCCTTGTCCCAGCTTTTCCACATACAAATTAAAATCAGGATCTGCCGTTTCTGCAATCTTATTAAGTATGCATTGGTTTAGGTGAGACCGTGGCTCCTATTTTTTTGCATGAATAATCTGAAATTGTTTGACACTGGGTGTGACACACGGAAGGATATGATTCACGCAGATAGAACAGATTCGAAGTATCTGTATTGGTGCTTATTAATTACTGTAGCAGACGTGTTTTGTTCCTTGCGCTCCTCCAGGGGATTAAATGCCACGGAGCATATGCTAAATTTTTGGCAATCTTGTGTTTACAGAAGTTTAAAAAATATTTTGAGCAGTTGTGCATGAAATTATTTAATATCTCTCATGAGAGGAAATACTAACAATGTTTAAGCCGTGTTCCACCGCTTTCTATGAATGCTCCCTCTATTTTTTTTTCTTCCATATCTCGTGAGAAACTGCCCAAGCGAGTGTGCAATTTCCACAGCTACGGCCTGGAACAAGAGAGGACAATATGTACGCATGTGGTCAGATATAAATAGAACGTAAGGGACTCGCAGAAACAATCAAAAAAGTTACATGAACAGAGTCATAAATCTCTTAGAAATTGTCCAGAACTTATTGTCTCTGAATGTTGTACGTAATCATGTCACTTAGAGGGGCCGTAATAAATGCTCTGCCGGGGATAAGTAATACGGTGCTGACCGTATACGGAACGCTGGGAATTTCCATGAGTTGCACAGATGACAGGAAAGTGTTTACTGAGTGCAATTTCTATATATACATCTATAATACACAACAGGATACACAAATGGCAATACTACAGTACCGCAAATTCACTTGTGTAGAAAATATGCCTGGTCATGTCATAATCCTTGGGTTTTTTGCTATCATCAGGTCTAACTGTCATTGACAAAAATGCGAAACGCGTGACACCTGCAGTACTTATGCATTTTGCCAATGAAATGACAAAAAATTGGACCGCCTGTATTTTTACAAATATGTTCCTGCATTTTACAGTATCTGCAGTTCACCATGCGATGGGAGGAGCTGGAGCATTGGCGGTGAGCATCGGTGCGTGCCAGTTAGGGCTCATGAACGCACTTATTTATACGTACACTCATATGCAAAAATGAGATTTGTTTTGGCAGGAAGAAATTACTTAAATGAGATGTATAAGGTAGAGATGGCACATTTAAGGGGAGTTCATCATCATCAACTTGCACCAAGGTTTCAGCCCCTCCCCCGGTAGCTGGGTAGCCCCCCTCTCACCAATTATAAAGAGGGCACGCACCGGATGTAAACATCAGAGATTGTTTAATGCAGATTCACATCTTGAAAAGCATGGTAAAAAGTGACTCCCACGGTATAGGTGGGCGACATTTCGGTACATTTTATGTATCTTCATTAAGACAGATTGTCATACATCATAACAGCAGCTTTGTAAGATACATATTCTAATTATACTGCTTAAGGGGGTGAGGAAGATGAATGCCACTATCCTAAGGCTGATATTTATTACTATCTCCTGACCTACAGGATACAGTTACTCTCAGGGATCCGACCACAAATCCGCTCTGCAAGCTTCTCTCTGTGCGCAATGTGTTTAGGGGGAAGCAGCGGTCTACCTGCTCTGGCCTGGCGGGGAATTAGAATGAAGTAGAGAACATTACACATATGAAAGGTCTTGTTACCTCGTATTAAAAAGTGCAAAATAATTTTCAAATACACTGTAAATTAAATAAGGAAAAGAAGGAAGAAGGAAGAAGGAAGAAGAAGAAGAAGAAGAAGAAGAAGAAGAAGAAGAAGAAGAAGAAGAAGAAGGAAAAGAAGATGAATTACTATTTACCTTTATAGAAAAGGTAAGCAGGGTGGAGTGATAGTGGTGCTTGGGGGAATCGGGAGGGAGTGTTCTACCGAAATGAGGTTGGAGATGTACAGTAGGTGGTGCACTATGATTGAGTGTGTGACTGTGTGTAAGTGACAGTGAGGAGATAGGACTGGATTCTGGGGAGGATGGGAGCCAGCAGGGAGGCTGACATAGAATGATTGGACAGAAACATGAGATGGGCAGCTGCCTTCATGGTGGAGGTCAGAGAGGAGGAAGTGACTGTACTCGAGGTGGGAGATGATGAGTATGTGCACAAGGTTTTGGAGGCATCATCAGTGAGAATGGGCCTGATCTTGCAGTTATGTTTTCTGAGATAGAAATGGCAGGAATAAGATTTGGATTGAATGTACATGGTGAAAGACAGGGAGGAGATGAGAATGACACCCAAGCAGCCAACTTGGGGAGAAACCAGGAGTGAGATGTTAACAGAGAAAAGGGGAGAGACAATGGGGCCCTGGAGGGGAAGAAGACAATGACTTCTGTTTTGGACATATCTATTGTGGGAGAAGGCTAGGACAACCAGGTAGAGCCGGTGAAAATGCAGGAAGAGACCCGAGCAAGGACGGGGGAGAAAACATAGAGACAGAGAATTTGATGGCAATAAGAACCAGATGGCCCATCTTGTCTGCCCTAAACACATGTAATTCACACTAGGGTTAATCTTTGTAAGAGGCCAGTTAACCTACCAATATATTTTTGGATTGTGGGAGGAAACCAGAGTACCCGGAGGAAACCCACGCAAGTACGGGGAGAATATACAAACTCCACACAGCTAGGGCTGTGGTGGGAATTGAACCCATGACCTCAGTGATAATGGGATGTGAAAAGGCAGAGAGCAGGGTAGGTCTACAGTTAGCATAATGGACAAGGTCAGTTAAGGGCACTCTATTGGGGAAATCTTGGGTAGAGAAGGTACTTTAAAAAAAAACAAAAAAAACACAATCATTCTACTAACCAATAAATAAAAGCTGCTGTCAGCATGTTAATGTTTCTTGGTTTCTCGTAGTCTTGCTTGTTGGTCCATCTCTGTATGAGGGGTTATGTACATTGTAATCATCCTCATTGCACAGATTTGCATACTTGGTGACAAGACCATGAAAGCAAAGTGCTCTTTGTGTGCCTGGTTTTAGTCACCTGTTTGTGTAAAGGATACTGTGTATTGTGTACCGTCTTGTCAGTTGACCAGTTCCCTAAAGGAATGAATATAAACAAACGGTTGGTGCATCCCGGCAACCTAGCAACTGGATGAAATAGCACCAGACATGTCATGCGCTACCGGTTATTAGGAATCAATAGTGGCGACAGTTACTATGAGAATAAACTGAGATTTATTCTGTTGCTAAGGACTAAGTGACGGAATAAGGAAGGAAAATGGCTTCATACTGTAGTTGGCAGAACAAAAATGCCTAACAGAACAACAGTGCCTCCATAGCTCTCTCCTACACTTCTACAGTGCCTCCATAGCTCTCTCCTACACTTCTACAGTGCTCCTATAGCTCTCACCTACACTCCTACAGTGCCTCCATAGCTCTCTCCACACTCCTACAGTGCCTCCATTACTCTCTCCTACACTCCTACAGTGCCTCCATAGCTCTGCCTTCCACACCAACAATGCCTCCATAGCTCTCTCTACACTCCTACAGTGCCTCCATAGCTCTCTCTACACTCCTACAGTGCCTCCATAGCTCTCTCCACACTCCTACAGTGCCTCCATAGCTCTCTCTTTACTCATACAGTGCCTCCATAGCTCTCTCCACACTCCTACAGTGCCTCCATAGCCCTGCCTTCAACACCAACAGTGCCTCTATAGCTCTCTCCACACTCCTACAGTGTATCCATAGCTCTCTCTACACTCCTACAGTGTCTCCATAGCTCTCTCCTACACTCCTACAGTGCCTCCATAGCTCACTCCTACTATGCCTCCATAGCCCTGCCTTCCACACCAACAGTGCCTCCATAGCTCTCTCCTACAGTGCCTCCATAGCCCTGCCTTCCACACTTACAGTGGCTCCATAGCTCTCTCCTACACTCCTACAGTGCCTCCATAGTGCTCTCATAGACTCCTACAGTGCCTCCATAGCTCTCTCTACACTCCTACAGTGCCTCCATAGTGCTCTCCTAGACTCCTACAGTGCCTCCATAGCTCTCTCTCTACACTCCTACAGTGCCTCCATAGCCCTGCCTTCCACACCAACAGTGCCTCCATAGTTCTCTCCTACAGTGCCTCCATAGCGCTCTCCTAGACTCCTACAGTGCCTCCATAGCTCTCTCTACACGCCTACAGTGCCTCCATAGCCCTGCCTTCCACACCAACAGTGCCTCCATAGCTCTCTTCTAGACTCCTACACTGCCTCCATAGCCCTGCCTTCCACACCAACAGTGCCTCCATACAGCGGCTTAACTCCCGGAGGCAGTGGAGACTTTTGCCGCCGGGCGTTAGCCATCAGGGGGGCACATAAGAGCGGGCACCGGACACTGTAGGTTATAGATTAATTAATCTATAACCTCTACTTGTGTGCGCACTGAGGACTTCTGCAGCGAGTGGCAGTGCTCCTGCTGCTGTAGCTGTCAAAGCCGAGTCCCGGGAGCCTGTCTTATCGCTGCGCTGACATTGGTCCAAGTGACAGAAGGGAGGGGGCGTTGCAGCTGTCCCTCTCCCTCTCTCTCTTCTGCTCTGCTGTCCGCGCGGGAGGCTGGGAGGAGGATCGGCGTTCGATCGCGGAAGTCTGTGTCTGGAGTCCCACCGGAGCCAGCGGCAGCTTCCAAGCCAGCAGCCAGCATAGGGAGGTATGTTATTAAACATTAAAAAAATATTCCCTGACTGACATCCACTCTTTATATACTGAGCATATCTAATATTATTATATTACTATATTATGTGCCACAAGTGCTATCTGCAGTATATGGGGGTAACCAATGCTGGGAGGGGGGGCACCGCCATCCATATCGCCTCCGGGCGCATGACATGAACTTACGCCATTGCCTCCATAGCTCTCTCTACACTCCTACAGTGCCTCCATAGCTCTCTCCTACATTCCTACAGTGCCTCCATAGCTCTCTCCTACACTCCTACAGTGCCTCCATAGCTCTCTCTTACACTCCTACAGTGCCTCCATAGCTCTCTCCTACACTCCTACAGTGCCTCCATAGCCAAGTCTTCCACACCAACAGTGCCTCCATAGCTCTCTCTACACTCCTACAGTGCCTCCATAGATTCTTTGCTATGCCCCTAATCAGCAATGATGATTACATATCTTGTGGCGTATACAGTAGCGGATCTTGTCACGGGCAAGCAGGACTTTTGCCCGGGGCGCCGCCTTTCCGGAGGGCGCCGCATCATGGCAAGATCCACTGCTGCTGTGCCCCCTGCTGCCCGCTCTGTCCCGCTGCCGCTGCCCGCTATGAAGGGAACTAGATGCGTAGCGTCTAGTTTCCCTTCGTGGAGAGGACCTTTGCTGTGCGGTGCGCGATGACGTCATCGCGCACTGCACAGCATTTCAGCGGCGCTACTACTGTACAGGGGGCGTAACTGACCACGCCCCCTGTGTGAAGCCACGCCCCTATTTCCCGCCCGGGGCACAAAAAGCCCCAGAACCGGCCCTGGGCGTATACTGTAGGTCTACAGGTTTCAAGTGATACATTCTTTGCCATGGGTGCCGGGTGTTCATCAGGCCAATGCTTTCCTAATACTCCATGGTACTTATCCGGTTGCAGTCTGTATATCCTTGTTGGTCACTGCTAGGCGTGGAATCTCTACAGATAACAAGGTGCAGCCACTTGTGCAACTGATTTACCATTTTTGTCACCAATGTTGTGTTACTATTAGTTGGCTGAGTGTATCACCTTCTGTATGTAACAACGCAACATCAATTGTAAAGCGCAACGGAATTTACTGCGCTATAAAAGAAACTGTTAATAAATGAATAAACATCAGTCTCTGTCATGCCCAATCACCAGCTGCCCATTCCTGGCTGTTGACTAGGGGGGTCATTCCGAGTTGATCGCTAGTTGCCGTTGTTCGCAGCGCAGCGATCAGGCAAAAAATCGGCACTTCTGCGCATGCGTATGGTACGCAGTGCGCACGCGCGTCGTTCTTTCACAAAAGCCGACGTAGTTTTACACAAGGTCTAGCGACGCTTTTCAGTCGCACTGCTGGCCGCAGAGTGATTGACAGGAAATAGGTGTTTCTGGGAGGTAACTGCCCGTTTTCAGGGAGTGTGCTGAAAAACGCAGGCGTGTCAGATACAAACGCAGGAGTGGCTGGAGAAACGGAGGAGTGGCTGGCCGAACGCAGGGCGTGTTTGTGACGTCAAAACAGGAACCAAACAGTCTGCAATGATCGCTAGCTAGGAGTTGGTCTCGAGCTACTCAGAAACTGCACAATCTTTTTTTGTAGCATCGCTGCGATCCTTTCGTTCCCACTTCTGCTAAGCTAACATACACTCCCAGAGGGCGGCGGCCTAGCGTTTGCACTGCTGCTAAAAGCAGCTAGCGAGCGAACTACTCGGAATGAGGGCCAAGATGCCCTTTGGTTGGTTCCTGAAACACTGTCATGCCCCCATCATGCAGAATCATCCTACAAGCCATACACGAGACAGTCTGTGCATATGATGTCACTCTAGGAAGGTGTCTGTGATATGAAGGGTCACCAGCGCTTCCTAATTTGTGGATTTTTATTATACAAACAATCAGTGGCAGCCATACCGGGTGACTTGGGGGCACGGCGCAGGCTCCTGGCACTGATACCCAATAACTGTTCAATATGAAAAGGTCTCCCTTTATCTCTGTGTCTTAGAAAGTTGTGTTGATTTGCTGAACATTTCCCTGGGCATTGGTGCCAGCAGGAAGTTCACAGAAGTCACGGTCATAAAATATTGAAAAGAAAATAAGAAAGTTTGAACGTCCGCCAGCCATTGTTTCTCAGCGTAAGACAACTCGCTGGCAGACAGAAAGCGGCTTTTTCAGCAGCAGCTTATGGTTCTGCAATCAGTGGAACAAAGCTCTGGAATCTGGGTAGGAAATACACAACGCTATTTCCTGCACTGCATTTATTAGGAATGGTCGAGGTCTTTGCATTTGGCATGGACAGCAGCTGCGTCACTTTCACTAAGTGAGGAGAGCATATGGGAGACGCGGCAGATGGCACGGCGGAGCTCAGAAGTAGTGGCTAGCATTGCTACCTCACAGCGCTAAGGTCTTGAGTTCAATTCCTGACCAAGTCACTGTCTGTGTGGAGTTTGTACATTGTTCCTTTGCGTTTCTGGGTGTTTCTGTTTTCTTTAACATTCTAGAAACAAAAATGGTGATGCACAGGATTAAAATATTCTTCCTTTAAATTCTAATAAATTCACGATGAAACCTGAAAAATATTTAAAAACACGGAAAGACAGAAACTCCTGTGCAAAGAGATGAAATAAGGGGCAAAATTGTGAATGAGAAACCAAAATGTTCCCGCTGCGTCCTTTATTATTAGGCTTACCATACTATCCTTTTAAACCGGGACACTCATGAATTACACAGGTTCTGGGGCTGGATGACTTCAACCCTGCATTTCAGCTGGTTTTAATCAGCCACAGAACCTGTGTAATTCATAAGTGTCACAGTTTAAAGAGATAGTATGGTAAGCCTATTTATAATACTTATTTTTCCCATGAAATCAGATGTGTGGGTATAAATACATCAGATTTAGATATAATATATTTTGCCAAAAATATATCAGTTTTATAACTTTATAACTCTCACACCCTAAACGATCAGATTGTATTAAGGTTAAAACAGGGAGAAGGTTAAAACAGGGAGTGTGCAATGAAAATAATATATATCCACATATTGTAGTTGTTGGTTGGTAATTGAAAAACACCTGATATATTAACAATAAGGCTTTGTGACCTCTATATATCATGGCCTCCTTGCTGAAATAGAATATTCTGGGCTGTCCAGTCACATACAAATACAAAAAACTAAATTATTTATTATATTTGCTCAGACCCTGACAGCAGGGAGAGGGTTAATGTGTCAGAATCTCAGGGTACATGAAATCAATCACAATGTGCACGAAATTAGGTACAATTAGAGCCTTATGTCAGTTATACAGCTGCAGGAGTAGCGTATATTCCCCAAACAGATTTATGTATTATACACATCTCCTAGATGTTACGCAGTGATTCAGTTACACATAATGTAACATTTATATCAAATCTTATTTTGTGGTTAGTTGTAGATTTTATGTCTCTATTTGTATTGCAAATGTGCAATTGTTTTTATAAAATGTATCAAAAAGCCCATTAACTTTATTATCATATTTTCTACATAGATTGTTCCCTTTTGACTGCAGTTGTACAATTTTAGTAATTTTGCATAATCTTTAATAATTACTGTACTATAGTAGACATGCAGTAATAGCTTATCCTCATAGGAATAATTAAAATTTATGATATTGTATTGGGGGATATATTGTAGCTATCTTATTTCCTGATTGTCTAAAGGGGGTCTGGGACTCCAGGTCGACAACAAAAGGTCGACACACCTTAGGTCAACGTCAATTGGTCGACACACCTTAGGTCAACATGGAGAAAATGTCGACATGGGCAAAAGGTCGACAGGAACAAGGTCGACATGGAAAAGGTCGACATGAGTTTTTTATGTTTTTTTGGTGTCGTTTTCTTCGTAGAGTGACTGGGAACCCCAATTAGTGCACCGCTTCGCTCGCCATGCTTCGGGCATAGTGCCTTCGCTCCGCTACCACTTCGCTCGGCACAGATTACCGTTCCAATCGTAGTCCACGTGGATCGTTAAGAATGAAAAGGTTCCAAAAAAGAAAAAAAAATCGTGAAAAACTCATGTCGACCCTTTTCAATGTCGACCTTGTTCCTGTTGACCTTTAGTCCATGTTGACCTTTTGTCCACGTCGACCTAAGGTGTGTCGACCAATTGGCGTTGACCTAAGGTGTGTCGACCTTTTTGTTGTCGACCTGGAGTCCGGATGCCGGCTAAAGGATACACCACCTGAACCTGTAGGGTAACTGGAGCTTTGGGTAAATGTGTCACATGACAGAATGGGAAGAACTGATTGGTCCCCACAGTCAATAAATACTCTCTAAAGTGAGCAATCTGGTCAGTCTTGCAAAAGCTGCCCTATGCAATGGGTCTACCTAATGTGTGGTCTTATAATGGGCAATTGAAACCATGTTATTTGTATGATGAGTGTATGACAGACTAGCTTAGTTAGAATGTGAGGGATCCCTGCAAGTCATAGAATAAAGTGTGTGTGCAAACAGACAGAATGGAGTATTGCGGCTCCATGAGAATGCATTATAGGGAATACCACCCTACTTATTATAATCTCTCCAACAAGATCATTTTTCAGTGCATCATTCTGTCTGAGTATTTGGAGCATCTTGCATGTATGTTATTCATACTAAGCTATTTATCACATGTGCCTTCCTTTGTCCCTAGTAATGATACATCCAATGAGCAAAATAGTTTCTGGTGGCAATTATTTAAATCAAGGTTAATGGGGTTTTTTATACATTTTATACAATGTTCCCATCCCCAGCACAAATAGTGTTAGCACTCAGATGTAAAATATACTGCACAACTAACTGCAAAAAGATTTGCTATAACAGTATCTTATACAGTATATAATGGAATCACCACCTAACACTGATGTGTGTAATAAATAAACCTATTTGAGGAATATACACAGGACAATTACTCCTGCAGGTGTATAACTGACCTAAGGCACTAATTGTGCTTAATATCGTGCACATTGCGTATAATTTCATGCACCCTGAGATTGTGACACATTAACCCTCTCCCTGCTGTCAGGGACTGCACAAAATTAATAAAAACCTGTTTTTTGTACTTTATCTCTGAACGGCGTTAAATATTCTATTTTACCAAGGAGTTTGTGTTTATACAGCGGTCACAGCCTTATTGTTACTATATTAATGGGAGGTGTTTTTTCTACTACTAACCAAAATCTATGTTCGATGTAAGAACCGTGAGTCTGAGATCTGTGCACAGATTTCCTGCCCAGATTTCTGACCCCAAACAGCTCTTTATGTGATACTACAATGGGATTGTCAAATACATGACAGTGATAACTATATTATGGGAAAATCATTGCTTACTCCCTGTTATAACCTTAGTAAAATCTGATCATTTAGGGTGGGTGTTATTATATATATATATATATATATATATATATATATATATATATATATATATATATATTGTCAAAACTTTCCTATATACAGTACACCTTAAGCTGATCTATTTATACTCCCACATGTGATTTTCATGGGAGAAATTATCAGAATAAGAGAAGCAGTGGGAATATTTTGGTTTTAATCACACAATTTGGTTCCTTATTTCACATCTTCGTACAGGAGTTTCTGGGTCTCTGTGTTTTTGAATATTTTGCTAATTATGTCATTAATTTATTAGTATTTAACAGAGTGATGAGTGTAATTATGTGCCGCCACCCCAAGACCACCCCCTTTTGTTTTCTCTTGTTTGCATTCAGGTTTATTGGTTGTCTATGACATATAAGGGTTACCATACTGTCCCTTTAAACCGGGACACACATGGATTACACAGGTTCTGTGGCTGATTAAAATTATACACAGGTGCAGCAGTGTGTGTATGTGTATATATATATATATATATATATATATATATATATATATATAGGCATTATAAACAGGTGCAGTGGTATATACATGTGGACATTATACACAGGTGCAGCGGTATATACATGTGGGCATTATACACAGGTGCAGTGGTATATACATGTGGGCATTATACACAGGTTCAGCTGTATATACATGTGGGCATTATACACAGGTGCAGCGGTATATACATGTGGGCATTATACACAGGTGCAGCGGTACATACATGTGGGCATTATACACAGGTGCAGCGGTATATACATGTGGACATTATACACAGGTGCAGCGGTATATACATGTGGCCATTATACACAGGTGCAGCGGTATACACTGCTGGAAATTTTGGTGAGTTTTGATCAGAGATGTGCAGAAAAGATAGGAGGGGGAGCTATAAAAATGATTAGAATAATACAAAAGATATTTCTAATGTATTCTCTGTATTTTTCATATACTTTTAGTCAAAACTCTGGCTTATACATTAGTATGACAGGAAAGGCTCTGCCGTACCCCACCATACGTCACTGAGAGAGTTAGATTTGGGTGGGGTGTGTTTAAACTGAAATCTAAATTGCAATGTACAAATAAAGCAGCCAGTATTTACCCTCCACAGAAACAATATAACCCACCCAAATCTAACTCTCTCTGCACACGTTACATCTGCCCCACCTGCACTGCACATGGTTTTGCCCATTTGTGTGCTTTTTCGGTTTGCTGACAAACTTGAATAACCCCCTTTGTTAGCACTGTATAAATAAAATGGAATATGATGGCAGATAAACTCCATACAGAACATCTTGCCTGGACCCTTTTACTCCTAAATACCTCACAGCCTGTTTGAGCTTTTACAGGTTTAGAATCCTCTGTGCCTATTCCAAGCATATGTACTACTGTACATTCCCCTACTATTGCTTCCATCATCTCTGTAGGGAGCCCATTCCACCTATCTACTCCTCTTTCAATACAGTGACTTCCTCCCAGTTCTGCCTCCAGTTTCAGTGCATGTCCCCTGTACTTGTCCCCAAGTTCTAATACTTCTCTTCCTCTGTACAAATGTTTCCTTGTGAAAAACACACATTTTGAAAGCTCCCATAGAAACAAATGGTGCCCACACACGGTGCGATTCTCGCATCCTACAGTATTTGATCTTTTAAGTTCAAATCTCACTGTGTATATTGCGATGCGCGCTCCCGTCTAGTCCATGTCTCAAGGCAAAATAGTATGTGCATGTAGGTATTCCTGTACTACATCGCATATAGTATATTGTAGTGTATTCAAAATCAGATGTAGTTCAAATCGCATAGCACACGTTGTATAGGCTCAAATCGCACCTGGCACAAATAGCACCGTGTGTGGGCCCCATTAGAGTTATTATTGCCTCTTTGCAGGGTTGGTGTCTTGACTTCAGTTCCAGCAAGGTGCACTTTGTTTGCATGTTCTCCTGATGTTCATGTGCATTTCCTCCAGCGTTCTTGGTTTCCTTAAATAGACCACATTTGGCGGATATTTGTCTTTGAATTGAATTGTCCCTTGTGCACAGGACCATACTGACAGTGGTGTGACTGGAGCTGCTGCCCAGAGTGCAAAGCTAACAGGATGGCATGGCTGCCCATCCCTCCTGGTTCCCTCCTTCCCTGGCAGTACCTCATACTCTGCCCTGACCTATCTAAGTGAGTGATCTACTTTATTTGCATGGATTCTTTGCCGGCACTAGGGACTGACAGCGGATCCTGCGAGGAACAAGTGCCAGCTCCTTTATCTTATCTGGCTGCCTATCCTTATGATGAAGACTCTTTTCTCCTCTGATCTTCAAGGTGAGAGGTTTACTTCTGCAGCTCATCCTGGGCTCTCCTGCCTCCATCGCCATTGGTGCAGCCAATGCCTTTTTCCAGGGGCAGCACCTCCAGCTACTACTTGCACTTGTACTGGTGTGTAATGTCCACACTGCTCTGGGAAGGGGATAAAAAATTATTGCTGTGGAGTTTACATATCACTTAGGGCCTGATTTTGAGTCGCACACAGCAGAAGGTGGAGAAAATTGCACCACATGGAAGTTTGCTATAGAAATACAATGTGAGAGGTTGTGGAAAGTTACAGTAGATCCTGGTGACAGTTCAAACCCAGATGATGTAGAGAGAGCCATGGGGACAATTGGCTTTAATTGTAAAGCAACACGTGTACTCTATCATAAATGGGAAAGTGTCGGCAAAAGACGTGTACAGCACAGCAGGCAGCATATCAAGATAGAGGTCTCATGAGGAGAATTAATCTGTGTATTGTGTATTGTACAATACAAAGTTATGTAAATGCAGCAGTATGACTACATTAACAAAATTATGTGTGCATCTCAGCAACTATTGTCTGTAGGAGGGCAAGGAGATGATGACGCGATCACTACAGTGATTCTACAAAACTTAACTCCTGTGCTTGGCTTTCAAGTTGTGGTGTTTGAAGCAAATACACCCAAGTTAACTACAGGCACAGTCAAAGCAAAGCTACTGCAGTTCCAAAAGCATGTGCAATGTGATTTAAAGGCTGAGAGAACTGCATTGCATATAAAGAGTGAGAAACTTAGAAAATTCAACTTCAAGTGCTACATACAGTATGTCACAAAAGCATTTGAGAGCAAACAGAAACATGTGAATTCTATGCAGAGTAAGAAATGCAATGGCAAAGATGAATCATCCCTGAGTGTTACAATTAGCCACAGAAAAGATTGATGGTATATCTATTCAGGTGCAACAAAGTATTTCTGCTGCAGTGAGGAGTGGTTCACAACATTCCCAGTATGTGACTGTATCGCAATCAAAGGAATTGGAAATGAAGTGCTTACAGCAACTAAATTTGGGACAATTAAAGTCTGCATGAAAATTAGGACAAAGACTAGAGTCACAGAGATACAAAACATGCCTTATGTATCAGAAATTAGATCAAATCTTGAAGACATCATTGTCCTAGAGCACAGAGGTCAGAGTTCTTTTTATGTTCTAAAGGGAAGTACATTGTACGGAACAGCAAAGGGACTGTAATAGCCACATGTACCTGGTGTCATCATTTATACGTCCTTAATACACAGCACTGTTACACGATGAAGACAACTGAGTCACTGCCACTAGAACACTGACAAAGAAGATGGTGGAATATGACAGTGTTCAAAAGCTACTGAATAGTATGGTCACAGGAATGTCAGGACTGAAATAGAGAGAGCTGTATTATCGGGAAAAAAGCCATTAACCATTTCCAAAGTCAGCAGGCAGAGCTGAATCATACAGATGAGTGTCTTCCAACTTCATAACGTTCATTGATGACTTCATAAATATGATGTACATATACTTAATCAAAGAGAAGAGAATAGTAGAAAATCAAACAGGCCACAGACTCAAGACTTTGAGATCAGATAATGGAGGAGAATATCTAAACAGAGAGGTGGAATTCTTCTACAAAAAAAAAATATATGAAATTGTACATAAATTGACCATCACCTATACTCCTGAACAAAATGGTGTAAGTGAGTGAGCAAACTGTACACTAATGAAGAAAGCAACATTTATGCTGAAGGATGCAGGACTAGACAAGCAGGTTTGGGCAGAAGCGTGTCCACAGCAGTCTACATGAAAAATCGCTCTCCCACAGTTGCCTTGAAAGATAAAACACCTATTAAAGAATTGTCAAAAAGAAAACAAAATGTAAAGTATCTCGGAATTTTTGGAAGTACTGCCTACAGTTTGTGCATATACCAAAAAAAGAAGATGCAAGGTAGATTCAATATCCCAGTAGCAGAGAGCTTGTCAAATCAAGATATGCCATAATTAAAGAAACAGCACAAATTACAGAAAAGCTGGAATTTGAAATGCAGAGCAAGTATGTATCACTGGATATGTCAGCAGCTGCAGACATATCTGAACCAGAAGCTACCAGCATGGACATTCAACCCCAGAAAATAATTACTGCGCAGTCAAATATTTAGAAACCACCTAAAAAAAATGATGAATTCAGAAATATTGCATTCAGTTAACCTCAAGACTTCCAGAAACTAAGGTCGAGGTGTGTTAGGTGTGAATAGAAATTCAATATGGGCAAAGAGATTGCGCAAAATAAAAATTTTACACTTGTGTAATACAACTGTGAAAGTGACAGCAATCCTGAGTTAATGAATAGACTGTTGATAAGGTCTACTCAGTCAGTGAGAGGAGTTTTGCCGATAACACTTCCAAGAAAAGTGATGTTGATGCTTTCTTATTTGCCTAACCCTCAATATTTTACAGGTTGCTGCAAGAAAGCTTTGAGTAAGTGTTTGTGTAACAAAGAGAAGCTTGTAGCGAGGATGGTATCGGAGGACGTAACTGCGCATACTTCAAACTTAAAATCCTACAAGGAAGCTTCAAATCCCTAACCAAGATGGCTGCCTGCCCTATTACTGTACATGCGCAGTGCAATCTTCTGATTGTGTTAGAGCTCCGCAGTGGGAGATGGATGTCTTCCACTAGGCTCCAGAGAGTCCTAAAATCATCCCACTGGTTAAGTACTGGGCTGTCTGTTGTCTCAGGGCCTCCGCTGGTGTGTACCTATACTCTGCCATACCAGCGCCACCTGAACACATACTGTATATTTCAACAACAGACACACAAGAAAAAAAAGGCCCAGAATATTTACAGTATATTCCATTTCCCATATAAATACTAACCAAGAAAGGCAGGTTCTGAGACTGGCTACCCCCGACCCCACTCCCCGATCGTCCACCTGCTAACAGCTCCTGCTGTGGGGGAAAGGCTGAAGAAATTCATAGCTAGAGTAAGTGTAGGGGCAGGGAAGGAGAGAACCCTTGATCCTGCATTCACCGAGTCCAATATACTAGTTAAAAAAATTAATAAATACCCTTACGTATACATTTTCTATAATTAACTAAATGGCAATCTTTATTTATATATATATATATATATATATATATATATATATATATAATGTGAAAGCCCTCACTCACGCACTCATTGACTGACTCGTCAATATGTTAGGAAGATGAAATGTAACACAGGTATTCTTCAGGTGGTAAATAGGAAAACTACGTAACTAGAATTTTAATAATCTTCCCCTAAGGGAATGACCAGTGGGTGACATAATGACGTTATTACCGATGCGTGGCTTGCGTTGCGTGAACGATAACGTCCAAACGGACAATCGGATCAAAATTTGGATTACACCTCCAGTGTGTAGAATTTAATAAACTACAAAAATGACCCTGTCACTTTTTACCGTATCTGCTACGGGTGTTCCTCAGGTAACGCCAAGAACCATGGATTCATATTTACTTAGATTAAGACGTCTCAAATTTACATCTCTATAGATTTACCAAATTAATAAAATTTATTTATATTTACAACCGTGACAACCAGAAACTTCCGTGTGAAGAACAGGCAGAACAGCTAGTTTTATATAATAACAAAAAACATTTTGTGTAATTTACTCCTCTGTGTTAATCTGATATTGTTAATTTGTTGTCAGAAATTGAGGTCACATAGCAATCGCTTAGCCAATTTCAAAAAGTATTAAGTATCTTTTTTCCCTAGAAAAAAAGAGGTTACTGACAGTATTAGATATTTTATAAACTAGAAACACGATATTTCGCCATAAAATGATGCACTTTTGTTCTATAGCTCTGTATTTATTCTCTCAGTTTAAATACCCATAAATTTACATTTCAAAGTAATGTATTTGTGATTCCCCACTCTAGGCTGCGCCTCACAATCACTTCTCCATATTTCCCACTCTCTACACACATATCCCCGGTTTCCCAGCAGGTCTAAACACAGATGGTTGCCTTATTGCGGCAGAAGCAAAAATGCTACATTAATGTTTAAAGGGATTAAAAAATTCCTCATTGGTAGCAGCGGCATATGTTCCCAGCTAATTGTAGAGCTGGAAGTTTTCCTGCTGTTTAAAAACATGGGTTCCTTCTACATACGTTCCGCAGAGCTGTATTTTGAAATAATATGTACATTTACGGGGCGTTTAGTTTGTGAATTTAGAATTTATACCATTATTTCACAATCTCGGCTATGGGAAAACAGACTCCATTCATGAGCGGCGCTGCGGCTACGACTTGGGGAGTTTATAACATGAGATTTCACCCTGGTACTTTGAACTATCTCAGGAGCGTTATACAGATGCTGGAATATTCTGTTGCAAATCAGCAAAGCTCAGAACTCCGAAACAGAAAATCTAGAATCAGTAAAACAATACGTGTTACACTCTACTGAAAGGTTAAAGTTAACATATTGCAAAATTCAAACAGATTGCCTTTCACACTCATTACAACCAATTTGACGATTTGCAAATAATTGTTTCTAGTTTTCCATTGTCTTCTCTGGTAAAAAAAATAAGCACCAATCAAAGTTGTTTCTAACCTATCAACTTGTGAGATGGAGTTGGCCCTCCATGGCAATGTTCCCTATAGTGTGTGTGTCAGAGTCACTAATCATCTTTATTGCAGCCACCTGCAGGGCTACCATCAGAAATTGTGGGGCCCGGGACTGACAAAATAGGAAGGGCCCCCCACCTTGGAGGCAAAATAGACTGAGGTTCCCCTGCCGTCTCCCCTTCCTTGAAGAGCAAAATAGACTTTAATAATTGTACCAAGCAGCCGCCTGCAAGCAACAGTGGCTACGCGGCCCGGATCCCAGTCCACACCAGTGATATCTACACTGTGTATGAGCTAGAGGCGAGCCTCCCCGAGGGCCGGGCCCGGGACTGCAGTCCCCGCAGTCCCCCCCCCCCCCACCCCCCCAGACGGCAGCCCTGGCCAACTGTCACCATGTGATGGCAGAGGGAGTGACGGGTGCATTTGCACTGTCTCACGAATGCAGTGGGTCCCTGAATACCCCTGGTATCAGTTGGCAGAGCCCCTCCATCCAGGCCTCGCCCAGCTCTTGCCTGCAGGTTCCATGAATTATACTGTAGTACAGTAGATGGTATACTTATAAACGTTAAACCTATATGGTTTAATGGTTCTATTATACCATTCTCAGCCATATCTCTGGAACCAGATAAATTCCCAGGGAAAGCATGCAAGGGGCTTCTTGTACTTGTAGTACCACCACACAAGAACACATCAGTTACCCGATACAATAAGCATATGTTTAAATAAATGTGCCAATAAAATTAATATTACTGGGATAGTGAATGTCATACATTATACATTTGGGTTGACGTTGAAGACACTGGAAGCACCGCCGGTCAGCATTCGCGTTTTTACCCCCGCTTAACGTCTATTGTCTCCTATCTGGCGGATTTCTGCAGTTTCTATTATTTTTCCTCTTAATATTTGGCTATTGTCTCTCTGCGTAACGTAGTTAAAAGTAGCATCAGACAGAACTTCCAAACTCATCAAGGGACCCTATTCTCATTAATCCCATTTTTATAATTTAGAATTAATTTCGTACATTTATCATGTGTGTACTGAGGAGACTTCAATAAGCTCCTCTCTCCTCCAAGTAATGAACAATTTGGCTGTTGTAAGGACATTTGGAGCTACCCGGATCAGGTGATTAACATACTGCTGAGTTATATTATTCTTTCAATGCCTCTATTCTCTGATTAACAATTATACAGTATAAAATGAGTTCTGCATGGTGTGAATCCTCTGCCCTTGTGTTCTAAAACAACTTATTTGAAGCCCGGGAGTAAAAACAGAATTTCCATATCGTCTTATGCCCAACTTGTAATTTTTGCTTTCAATCATCTCAACAGTTTCAAAGTTTTGAAATTGTAGTTTGTGTTGCTGTGTGTTATGTTAGACAACGCTGTGTTACAGTGGAAAGATACATTATATGTGGCCCTTATAATCATTACTTTAAGTGCATCCATCATGTATGCACAATGGGCAGAGGAACATCATCTATGGATGATTGCACTACGCCCTGCGTTTAACCATCCTGAAACGGGTGACCGTTAGGCTGAGCAAAGGGGCAGGTGTAACCAAAACACCATGAGGTGAGGCCGTGGCTCTGATCTGTGTCACACACCTCACGGGAACATCAGCCTTTGACAATGGAATATTAATTGGAAAGAAATGAGGCTGAGTAAGCTCGGAATAATACAGCTATAGGTAAACTAATCTTATTGTGTTGTCTGTTACTTATTGACAACAATGTAATAAATGTTTTACTGACTAGAACTTTGCGGGCCCCATAGCAGCATTCTGAAGTGGCCCCTGCCCCGATGCATCTAGAGAGATACCTCATCGCAGCAGTTGTTCATTTTATGCCCCATAGGCATTGGCGTATCTCTAATGGGTGCAGTGTGTGCGGTGCACACAGCACACACTGCACCCATTTCTTCTATATACTTACCTTTCTGGTGTCCGGATGTGGGTCCCCTCCTCTATCGAGTCCTGTAGCCGGCAGCCGCAGCAGCGCTGTTAGTGCTCTGTCTGAGCACTAGAGACTCTGGCACAGTCCCAGAGACTACAGTGCATGTGCTGGTCTCCGACAATATGTCCGCCACGCTAACAGCGTGCTGGCTACGGGACGGGAGAGGAGGGGGCCCACACCCGGATACTGCACACAGGTCCCCTCCTCTCTAGATACGCCCCTACCCATAGGAGTACCCTAGTTTATTTTATGCCCCATAGTAATGCCCTAGATCATTGTACACATTATAGTGGTGTCATAGTTCATTTTAAACCATATAGTGGTGCTACGGTTCACACACTGCCCTTAGAACATATTATGCCATATTGAAGCGCTCCCCGTTTATACTACCACACTGTAATGTCCCATTAATTTTATGCCATACTGCAGTGCCCAGTTTATATTGTACCACACTGCAGTGCCCACAGTTTATATTGTACCACACTGTAGTACCCACAGTTTATATTGTACCACACTGTAGTGCCCACAGCTTATATTATACCACACTGTAGTGCCCACAGTTTATATTGCACCACACTGCAGTGCCCACAGTTTATATTGTACCACACTGTAGTGCCCACAGCTTATATTATACCACACTGTAGTGCCCACAGTTTATATTGTACCACACTGTAGTGCCCACAGCTTATATTATACCACACTGTAGTGCCCACAGTTTATATTGTACCACACTGTAGTGCCCACAGCTTATATTATACCACACTGTAGTGCCCACAGTTTATATTGTACCACACTGCAGTGCCCACAGTTTATATTGTACCACACCGTAGTGCCCACAGTTTATATTATGCCACACTGTAGTGCCCACAGTTTGTATTATACGGTACCACACTGTAGTGCCCACAGTTCATACTGTGCCGTTAAAGTGGCCCCAGTTTATATCATGCCTCATTACAGTGCCCCCAGTTTATATCATGCCTCATTCCAGTGCCCCAGTTTATATCATGCCTCATTCCAGTGCCCCCAGTTTATATCATGCCTCATTACAGTGCCCCCAGTTTATATACTTACAGTAGTAACATAGTATTTGAGGTTGAAAAGAGGCAAAATGCCCATCGCATTAAACCTGTATTTTGTATTAAGTTGAGTTGATTTTAATGTATCTGCAGAAAATGTTTTATGACTAGTTAACAACTACAAATCACATTACACCCGGATTAACAACTTCAGTATTTTAAGTGTTGTAACCTTGGATATCCTATTCAATCAGAAATTCATCCAATCCTCTTTTAAATGCATTTACATTGTCCACCATTACCACCTTCCCTGGCAAGGAATTCCAAATCCTTATTGCCCTAACAGTGAAGAACCCTTTCCTCCGTTGCGTGCAGAATTTTCTCTCCTCCAGCCTCAGCGAATGCCCGCATGTCCTAAACAGAGTTCTTTTAATAAATAATTCCTCTGATAACTCTTTGTAGTGCCCCTTTACATATTTGAAGACATTAATAATGTCTCCTCTTAGACGCCTCTTTTCCAGTGTATACATGTTCAACCTAGTAAGCCTTTCCTCGTAATCCAGTCCCTCAAGCCCTTTAATCAATTTAGTAGCTCGCCTTTGAACCCTCTCGAGTTTACCGATATCTTTTTTATACATTGGTGCCCAAAACTGAACACAATATTCCAGGTGCGGACGTACCAATGATTTGTACAGCGGCCGGATTACATCCTCGTCCCTTGTCTCAATTCCCCGTTTTATGCACGCTAGCACCTGTCAAAGTAGAAAAATATTGCAGTACACACATCTACAAACTACACACAGATGGCCTCCGTGCACGTACTTGCTCTGCCGTGCGTGCGCATATTCACAATTTGCGTATGGTCACTCCCGCGGACCTACGCATCAGCGCGTGGTATGAGTATTTACGATAGAGTTTGTTAACGCATGGAAAAGCCATCAAAACACATTACATATTTAATCCAAATAGTGCATATTTTACACACAGCCTCCCTGCACCACAGCAGCAAGTTACAGCAGTTTAAATGGTTTCAGAACAAAGGGATTCACCTTTACAGGATAGGAGGGGACAGACTAAGATTATAAGGTGGTGTTTGGTATCCAGCTGTAGGGTATTTTAAGGGTAATATTCCGGTGTTGGTCTGCAGTAGATCGCATGTTCCTGCGGATAGTTATGTGCAGGAGCAGAATATAGATATAAACTGTATTTACTGTACAATATGTATGCGGCGGGAACCCAGAGGAGACCACCCACAAGTGCATCTGGAACAGACATCGCCCACCTATTCAAACCGACCTATGACCTCTTCTGTACTGTAAATGACCATCCCTGTGTCCAATGGACAAAGAGATTACAGTATCCATTGTGTTGAGTTTTGGAAGAATTGTATAAAGAGAGCCTGCTGCAGGCCTGGTCAGATACAAGACTCACAAAGTTATCTATCAGATGACCGAGGACCAGACTGGGTAGCGCGTCGAATCCACTCACGTATGTACCATTGACTGTAGCCATTATTCTGTTGTATTGTATTATTTGTATTGTAACCCCCTTTCAGCAATAATACGCTGTGGTGTCGGAACCCAGCATTTTAAAAAGCAAACCTGTGTTGTGTTTTCCTTTCCCTGCTAAGGTATACAGTTTAATACTATCGCTTGCATTGCTGTTTAGGGTTAGCGGTGTATCTCTGGGTGTGTGTGTACTTTGTACCGTCAGCGCGGCATTTGTACGCAAAGCCCGTACACAGTACGGGACTCTGTATGCAAACGGTGTAAAAAGTACGTAGGTGGTGTACTAAGTATAGCGGCCGCAGCGGCTGCATGTTAAAGTGTATCTAAGGTGTGTTTAAAGTATAGCTTTTCATTCCTGTATATAAATCAGCATTATCAATTGGGGGCATCATCCGGTTTTCCACATACTCACAGCCTAACAGATCATAGCAGACTTAATCTATCAGCAAAGGGCGGACAGGTATCCTACGTAACCTTTTCTTGGTCGGTGGATACACTGAAAACCCTACTTGTGTGCTGATTAGATGACGTCTGCTCTGTATGGTTTGTAGGGATGCTGGTAGAACCCGTAAAACAAACAGGAAAAAAGCTAATTAAAAATCTGTGAATTTTTTTTGGCGCCAAAAAGCGTACACAAGAGACACCCATACTTTGCATACCCGCTCACATTGTTGCCATAGGACTGATTACTAGATTCATTTAGATCTGTGTGAAACCGAATAATTTGTTGCTATATAGTTAAAACTAAAAATAAGTATTTAAGAAAGTACGAGTAAAATCACAAAACGCAGTTCTGGCCCAGTAGTAAGATAAATATATAAAGCTCTAATAACTAGAGACAAACATAAGGAGCGCTGGTTTAAAATTCAATTCGTAGATTTAATATCAATTTAAACACACATATAGCATAGTAAAAACTCAATTGAGTATCTATATAAGCTGACACTTCAATAAGCTCATAAAAGTGCACATAACTATATTTAAAAGTTCAAAGACAGATTCCAATCGTGATCTACAGCAACAGAAATCAGATGGTAGTTGTCGGTCAAAGCTTAATTAGCAATCCAGGGTTCCTTTTAACTGCCTTTCAGCTGTAATTATGTCCTCCAAGTGCGCAGATGATTAGAGAGCATAGAATGGTTTTATGATAATTCAGATTAGAGCTCTATAGCGGTTCAAGTATCCGTTTAGTATAATCACACAGACAATGCAGAAGATGGAATTACCAGACCAGGCTGTCACGGAAATTTCTCCACCAAAATGCTAGTATTTTTCAAGCTGACACTGCATGGATACTTAACGGTGTTGGACCCAGCGGTCAAGATGTCCCGGGAGGGCTCGCCGGATGTGGCGGTCACGGCGTTCGGTCCTCACAGCTGGTAGACGCACTGAAAGGTTTGCACACGGAGGAAACGATTGGCAGGGAACCAGGCTGGCTGTAGCATACACGGTGCACAGTGGAGCGTCCTCTACGCGTTTCTCCGCTCTAGTGGTAAGCGGTTTCCTCAGGAGGTTAATACAGGTGTCCATAGCAGGTATGCTTATAAAGTCCATTCAGCCAATAAGGAAGTCTCATTCATTTGGACTACACCTGTATTTAATTGATGCACCAGCTTAATTCATTTAGAGAAAATAAACCTATCTAACTTTATAGGGAAATCTCTATCAATCAATAAAACATGCTTAAGGGAGATTACATATCACCTAATCAGGGAGCTAAAATGGCAAGAAGATTTCTTGCTAGTTACCTGTGATGTAGAATCACTCTACACCAACATACCGCACGATCTGGGTCTTAAAGTTATAGAGAAGTATTTATCTCAGGATTCCACACTGTCACGTGAGCACTGTCACTTTATTTTGGATTCTATCTGGTATATTCTAAAACACAATTATTTTCTGTTTAATGATGAATTTTTTTTGCAGATTCATGGTACCGCCATGGGCACCAGGTTCGCTCCGAGCTTTGCCAACTTATATATGGGGAACCTTGAAAATCAATATATGTGACCGCCACATCCGGCGAGCCCTCCCGGGACATCTTGACCGCTGGGTCCAACACCGTTAAGTATCCATGCAGTGTCAGCTTGAAAAATACTAGCATTTTGGTGGAGAAATTTCCGTGACAGCCTGGTCTGGTAATTCCATCTTCTGCATTGTCTGTGTGATTATACTAAACGGATACTTGAACCGCTATAGAGCTCTAATCTGAATTATCATAAAACCATTCTATGCTCTCTAATCATCTGCGCACTTGGAGGACATAATTACAGCTGAAAGGCAGTTAAAAGGAACCCTGGATTGCTAATTAAGCTTTGACCGACAACTACCATCTGATTTCTGTTGCTGTAGATCACGATTGGAATCTGTCTTTGAACTTTTAAATATAGTTATGTGCACTTTTATGAGCTTATTGAAGTGTCAGCTTATATAGATACTCAATTGAGTTTTTACTATGCTATATGTGTGTTTAAATTGATATTAAATCTACGAATTGAATTTTAAACCAGCGCTCCTTATGTTTGTCTCTAGTTATTAGAGATTTATATATTTATCTTATCCTGACATCCAGTTGTCTTATAGGAGCTGCTATTGGAAGTTATTTATTACATGTATTGACAAAAGATAAAACCCTTTTTGTTCCGTGTATTTACAGGTAGATATATTTGCTTTTGTGCGCCCGATCAAATATTCATATACACCAAAGTAACGTTGAGTGTATATTGAAAACTATATTTGCTGGCCCAGTAGTAAGAGGGTTAAAACGGAACAAGTGTGGGTTGTGTTTAGTGGGCAATAGTAGTTTTATTGCTCACATTTATAGAGTTGTATGATTTGTGCTATTGCGGACGTACGGTTTTGTACTCGTATCTCGGACAAAGTACAGAACTGTGCACGCAGCGTAAGAGACACGCATGGTAGCGTGTTTATGCAAAGTGCGTAAGAGTACGGGCGCTAAGTACAAATTACACAATAGTGATGTTTAGTTTAAAGGTGGGACAGTAGCCACGCTACAATAGCACAAAACTGCTCAGTTTCCAAAGATTAGTATAAAACTTTTTGTTTAAACTGTATTGCCTCTGGGGGGTAAAGCTGCTTATCTGAATGAGCTGCTTATCTGAATGAATCAAAATTTTCTGTACAGAAAAACAAAGTATATTTGAGTAAGCGAACGTAGGAGCGAGTGGATATTGAACCCAGGAACTGAAGTGGTCTGAAGTGGTAACACTGGGTTAGTAGAGGCCCGGTGGCGTAGGGTTCGCTACCCTGCGTAATTAGGAACTGAAGTGGACTAAAGTGGTCTGAAGTGGTATCCCATACAACTAAAGTGGTCTAGAGTGGTCTAGGCTATGTAGTCTACAGCAATCGTAGGGCATTTAGATAACTAGTATCTATAGGCTGTGCTATTGCATCGCATGTCCGTTTGTTCTACACAGCGCAACGTGATATTATTGTGTCATATGCGCTGTGGAAGAGCATACGCAGACGTGATTGTATAGACAAAGGGGTTTTTCTTTGATAACGTCGGGAAATCTCCCTGGTGGGCTTCACTGGAAAGGGTGAAGAATAGTTATCTAATTTCTCTGTTTTTCACCCTACAAATAATTCCAGTTGAAAGATACCGAAAAGGAATTTTTCGCTGCCTCTCTCAGGAAAATATTCCAACAGAATTTCCACCGAAAGAAATGAGTCTGACGGTGTTGTAAAGTTTTATAGGAGCCCTAGGTTGGGTACATTGTGATACGCTATCAACAGTGTATCGTTGTATTGGCCAACGTGGGTGAGAGCGAGTGGAAGGCTCTCGGAGATACTTCCACCGTCTACTTGCATCGAGTATTTTGGTGTTTGTGGAAATTTTTTTTAGTTATTAAAAAGACCCATAAATATGGGAGCCAGTTGCTCAAGTGAGAGACGTTTGTGCAGGGTTCAGGTTGAAGAATCGCGGCCCAAGGGGTCCGCGAAGTTTATCATGTGTGAAAAATATGGTTCACACACAGAAGTTTTATGCAATGAGTGGGTACCTATGACTGACAAAGATAGGGTACCATTCCCTAAAGTGGGCAGCTTTGAACCAGAGGTATTGCAGAACTTAAGGATAAGGATATGTCTAATAAAATCCAGAAAACAAAGGATTAGACATATAGATTGTTTACATTTATGGCAACAAGAGGGGGATGTGCAAAGGAAATTAGCTCGCGCAGCAGGTTGCAGCAATGGCGGGAAAACAATGGCGACCGCACCACCACCACCACCATATATTGAAGGGGAGAAAGTGGCTACAGACAATGACACATTGGTACAAGATAGGAGAGTAATTGATAAATGTACTAACGCTAACTCTTGCCAGTTGTATCCTGTTTTAAATTTTCCCCAGGACTGCGAGCAGGAAGATGAGCCCAGCACGATATCGGCACTCTCTCTAGCAGCCACCATACAGGACACTCAGGTGGGCACGGCCCAACCAACAAGAGCAGTAGCAAGGCCCCCTAGCGGAGGGATAAGTGAGGTCGTGTCCACAGGTAAGTACGGTACCATACATTGTGCAGAGACAATAGCACCTCACATTATAGAGACAAATCAAAATTATGTAATTGAATTAAATCCTGTCAGGGTGATTGCAGTCCCCAATGGGAGGACTGACGCTCAGGGAGTAACTCCCATCAGAAACATTGCCATCCATTGTCCTTGGTCCCGGGCAGAGTTAAGGTCAATTATGTCAGAATTTCCCGATCCCAGAAAAGATCTAGTCACATGCCAGAGGTTCATTAAAGAGTTAGGTAACACCAACGAACCCACAAACAAAGATTGGTGAACAGTGCCAGGGGTATGTTTACCCTCAAATATTGACCCCGCGAAATTCATAACTGATTGTAAGTTAGACGCAGAAGTACCTCTCACTGATGAGTACACTCAGGAGAATGTACGTCAAATCAATCTGCAATTAGGAGTATATTTCCCTACTGTTGTCAAATGGAATAAAAAAAATTCCATAAGACAGAAGGAAGGTGAAACGGCATCCGAATATTTCCATCGAGCACTGCAGGAAATGGCTAGATACACTGGGATCGAGGACATTATGGACAATGTACACCACAGTGAGGTAGCTGTTTCTGTATTAATGGACGGGTTGAAGGAGGAACTGAGAACAAGGGTACAGACCTCTCTACCAAACTGGAGAGGTATCTCGTGGCTGCATTGAGAGAGTCTGCTGTCGAGCACGATAGGAACATCAGTAAGTACAGGGAGTCACAGGGAGAAAAGCTGATGACGGTTAGTATACAGGCTCTTACAGCAAAACCCCATCAGCCGAAAACCCAGACCCCTGCTGTTTGGAAAAGACCTAGAATATGTTACATTTGTAAAAGGAAGGACATTTTGCCCAGGATTGTAGGAATAAAGGTACACATAACGTATATCGTCCCCCTAGACCAGAATACGAACCTCACTACAATTCACATAATTGGGATCAGGGACCATATAGGAGGAATTACGAGCCACACGCAGGGGAAACTAGGAGGTACCAACCAAGGAGGGACTGTCAGGCCTCCGAAAACTCACATCTACCCCCCTCACATATCGTAGCTGCCAATGCGCTGCGGGAGGGTCTCACCATACAATAGGGGTTGGGCCGCACCTGTAGTCTGCAGCCAGTGAAGTTGATTGCTAGCCTTGGCAGTGAACCTGAGGTCACGGTTGATGTAGCTGGTGTACCATTACCTTTTCTTGTAGATACAGGGGCGGCCAGGTCAGTGTTAAATTCGACGGTAGGTATAAAAACAACGGGTAAAACAATTTCGGCAATGGGAGTAACAGGAACAGTGCAACAATACCCTTTGAGTAGACCTGCAGAGATTACGATAGGGCCCTTGCAAACCAAGCATTCTTTTCTGCTGGCTGCATCGGCTCCAACTAATCTGCTCGGCAGAGATTTATTGTGTAAAATGCGGTGTGTCATATATTGTACTCCTGAGGGTGTCTTCTTGGATATACCTGAGAACCACGTTCAAGAAGTGCAAGATATATTAGACACCCCTCAAAGGCTAATGTCGCATTCTGCTGTTATAGACAAGTGTCCATCAAAGGTAGAGGAAATTATCTCACAAATACCGGGTTCCCTTTGGACCAAAGATGGACAAAACACTGGATTGATGGTGAATGTAGCTCCAGTAGTAGTGCAAGTAAAAGATGGTAGGATAGCTCCAAAAATCCCTCAGTATCCTCTGAAGCCAGAGGTGGAATTAGGAGTGTACTCCGTCATAGGCCGGTTGCTACAACAGGGCATCCTAGTCAGGATGTCCAGCACTGCCAATAGTCCCATCTTCCCTGTGAAAAAGAGTGGGGGGAGGGGTTACAGGCTAGTGCAGGATCTAAGGGGGATAAACAAGATAGTTGAGAGCCAATTCCCCCGTAGTGCCCAATCCAGCTGTCATCCTAATGCAAATTCACTCTACTGCAACATTTTTCACTGTCATTGACCTCTGTTCTGCCTTCTTTTCTGTCCCTCTGCACCCTGACATCCAGCACCTTTTTGCTTTTACATACAGGGGAGTACAGTACACCTGGACTCGTCTCCCCCAAGGTTTCATTGACAGCCCGAGTATTTTCTCTCAGGCTTTGCATGACTGTTTACAATCCTTTCAACCTGAGAGTGGATCAGTGCTAATACAGTATGTCGATGACTTATTGTTGTGTTGTGACTCACTCGAATCGTCCTTGAAAGACACGAAACAGCTTCTGATTCATCTTTCCCAAACGGGACACAAGATTTCAAAGGATAAGTTGCAGTTGTTCCAAACCAGGGTAAAATATTTGGGACATTGCTTGACTCAAGGACTTAGACACCTCACTGCTGATAGAATACAGGCGATTCGCGACATGACTCTGCCACAAACTCAGCAACAGATCCGCACTTTCCTTGGAATGTGTGGGTACTGCCGAAACTGGATCCCAGGGTTTTCTATACTGGCTTTACCTTTGCAATAAATGGTCTCTTCGAACAAACCAGAACGGATCTCACACACAGATGAGTCCGAACTGGCATTTGAGAGACTCAAACAGTGCCTATCACAGGCACCTGCATTAGGTATGCCAGATTATGAGAAGCCCTTCGAATTGTACGGAACGGAAAGTGCTGGGTGTGCGGCAGGTATCTTAACACAGAGACATGGTGATGCCAGCAGACCAGTAGCATACTACAGTGCACAGTTGGACACCGTAGTGCGGTCTCTCCCCACATGATTGCAAAGTGTTGCAGCGATAGCTTTGCTGGTAAGTAAAAGCGAGGACGTAGTGTTAGGACACAACCTGACCATCCATACACCTCATGCAGTAACAGCCTTACTGAACTCTGCCCAAACCAGACATGTCTCATCTGCTCGGTTTACAAAGTGGGAATTATCACTGATGGCCCCGGTAAAGATCACCATTAAGAGATGCAGCTCACTAAATCCTGCAACTTACTTGCCAAGTGTGCCTGGTCATGCACAAAGGGTGGAGGATGAGAATGATGGTGAAGGAGGATTTAGTGCAGACACTGATACGCATGATTGTATGGAATACCTGAATCAGACTTTCACAGCGAGACCTGACATCAGTGACAACCCACTGGAAGGAGTAGACTTTACCTTCTACACTGATGGTAGTTGACACAGACAGACAGAATCGGGAGACTTGTGTACTGGATATGTAGTTGTAGATGACAGAGGTATCATAGAAGCTGAACCCCTGGGCCCACCGCACTCAGCACAAGTTGCTGAGTTTGTCGCCCTAACCAGAGCGTGTGAATTGGCCAAGGGTAAGTCAGCTAATATACACACAGATTCTTGGTATGCCTTTGGAGTGGTGCATGATTTCGGGGCCCTGTGGCGCCTCAGAAATTTCATGACGGCAGCTGGCACACCTGTAGCGCATGCATCCCACATAAAAAGGCTTCTAACAGCGATACAGGAACCAGACAGAGTGGCTGTTATCAAGTGTAAAGCACATACTTACAACCAAGACCCAATTTCACTTGGTAACAGCCGGGCAGACGAAGCTGCTAAATCAGCAGCCAGCACCCCCATACAAATGAACATCACATCACTGATGACATTCAACACAATCAATACACAACAATTAATTGAAATGCAAGATTTGTGCTCTTTACAGGAAAAGGCGGTCTGGAGGTCAATGGGGTATGGCCAGTAGTCCTCGGGACTTTGGACAGGTGGACACGGTAAGCCAGTGGCCCCCAGAGCTTATCTTCCAAGTCTAGCTGAGGCGGCACACGGTCTGACTCATCTGGGCAAAGAGGGTATGTGTAAGCTGGTGAGAGCCTACTGGTGTGCGCCAGGATTCTCTTCTCATGCAGGTAAGAGAGCAATGACATGTTTTACTTGCTTGAGGAAGAATATTGGTAAGTCAATACCAACAGAGCCATCCCATATCCCCCCGACAGACGGACCTTTTCAGGTAATACAAATCGATTTCATGCAGTTACCACACTGTAGAAATTTAAAATATGTGTTAGTTTGTATTGATGTATTTTCCAATTGGGTAGAAGCGTTTCCTGCTGCCACAAATACTGCTACGTTCACTGCAAAGAAAATTGTGCAGGAATTTGTGTGTAGATATGGTATCCCTAGAATAATTGAAAGTGATAGGGGTACCCATTTTACAGGTGAAGTCTTTCAGGTCATGTGCAAACTGATGGGAATTAATAGCAAGCTGCATACTCCATACCGACCACAGGCGAGTGCGAAGGTGGAGAGAATGAACAGCACTATTAAGAACAAGCTGAGCAAAGTGATGGCTGAAACTGGATTGTTGTGGCCAGAAGCTTTGCCACTAGTATTGTACAGCATCAGAACCACTCCCAGGTCTCCCCTTAACCTATCACCCTTTGAAATTCTTTTTGGTCTACAACCTCATGTAATGATAGACCCCCAGGATGATTTGAAATGTAATAACGAAGTGACTGTGAAATATTTGTGTTAGGCGCGGCGGTCTTCGGCCGTGCCCTGACTGAGCAGCGGTCACGGCCGCCGCGCCTCTCTCCTTCTCTGTCCCCCGCATGGCACCTAGCAACGCCAGGACGCCGTGAGCACGATAGCCGCCGGGTCCCTGGCAACGCAGGACGCCGTGCGTGCAGGGCCGCCGGGTGCATAGCAACGGGGACGCCACAGGTGGACTGCGTTCCCCGTTGCTAAGAATAGTTAATTAGGTTGCTCGTGCAGCAGGGCAGCTGCACGGCAACTAGTAATTAGGGTCTGGGGGCTGGTCCTGCTGGCCCTCCTGTTATTGGCCAGCAGGGCCTTTTTATGTGAGCCAGCACACTGCAGCCCCGCCGGTGATAGCTTCTTGTATGCTGTTCCTGCCTTGCAGAACTCTGTTCCTGTCAGCCGTGTTTGGTGGATCTTGCTCCCTGCCCTTTGGTACTTTGGAGGTCCGAAGCCGGTCCTGGGAATCCTTCTAGTCCTTGCGAACCTGTTTATCATCTGGGGTTCTCGCCCGGTTTCGTGAGTAGCGGCTGCTGCCGCGTGTTGCGGCCTATGCCGCTTAGTGTTTACTTTACTGTGAATTGGTGCATTTGCGGAGGTTTCCGCTTTCACTGTCCTCCCCGGAACTCGGCGGTGCCGTGTAGGGGAGTGGACAGTGGTTTCTTTGTAGTTCTTTTCCTTTGGCGGCGTGCCGCACATACGTTTAGTTTTTAGGTAGTTTATAACCCCTAGCGTGGTTGTTTCAGTTAGAGGTCCCCTTGTTATTACCCTGTCTCAGTTCACGCCTTGTCTCTCTTTAAGACCTGAGGGGGCATCGGAGTTGGGCAGACCTAATCCGCCCTTCAAACGCGGCTGCCATGGGCCCAAGAAACCATAGTCGTTCAGGCGTGAATTGATAACACGGGTAAGACAACGGAGGTAGGGTGCTAGGGGCTATTTCCTTCCCATTTCCCAATCCCAGCATTCCGTCTTGGTGCTCAGGACTCACTACATAAGATCTCCCCTGTCCTGAGCATCAGGATCGTAACAATTTGGTTGTGATGAGCCAGCAGCTGAGAAATCAACAAAGAAATTTAAAGCTGGTGATTCCTGACCTATCGAACAGTAATTGTCATGACATTGAACCTGGGGATTATGTGATGATTTGAAATTTCTTACGCTCAGGTTGCCTCATAGACAGGTGGGAAGGACCATACCAAGTCTTGTTAACCAGCACGTCAGCACTAAAGGTTGCCGAAAGAGAGACTTAGGTACATTCGTCCCACTGCAAGAAGGTCGCTGACCCGGAGAAGACTTGTGACAAAGAGCAGAGTGTAGAGAGTCTCGTATCACTGGAGTGTCTGTTCCGAGAAAGCTGAGAGACAGGACTGTTGAAAGGCATCTGAGCACAGAGAGCAACAAGATCTAGAACGGTTGTCGTACCATTTTTCTTTTTTTCACCTCCCCCTGCATTTTCCTTTCTTTTCTCCTTCTTATTTTCCTCCTTTCCCCTAACGAAATGGATCGATCATAAGAGACTGCGTTTCGGGTTCTGTTAGTAATTCTGGTTTTGATCAGGACAGTTTGTTTTGGTGAGGGTCCCAGAGAGGTCGAGCAGGGATTTGGAATGGGTTCTGATGGCAAGTACAAATTTGTAGGATCTCAGGAGCGGCACATCGCTCAAGTAAAGGCTGGCATCAGTAAGCGCTCTGGTAGTCAGGGAGCTCGGAGGCACTGTGAGGGGTTATTGTCTGAGGAAAATTGTATTTGTAGGAATTGTGAGAATATAGTCGAGGATGGGTGCATCCAGAGATGTCAGTCCAACCTTAATATCGACATGGACCATCATCCGTTGAGTGATTACCACTCACTAGTGGGTAAGGTCTTAAACCAGACAGAATGCCGGGTGTGCTCACAGGTACCTCAAGGTCAGAGCAAGTCAGGATTAGTACCATACCCTTTAGCAATATATGAGGTACTCGAATAGCGGGGTGGGAGGACGGTGGACAAGAAATTCAATATTTCTAGGCCCCCTAGTTTGAAGCTCCACCAGTATCATGTAGACAGGTCCTTATTGTGCTTTAATATTTCCAATTACCTAAAACCAGGAAATTGGGAAGTGACGTGGAACAACCAGACATTGACCTCTTGACACAGAGCTGATAGGATACCCATAGACTCTGAACTTGTACGCCAAATAGCCAAAAGTGGGAGGTATTTTCGGTATAGGTATACCCGTGGAAGCAAGAACATGTGGGTTGGAAAAGTATCTCCAGGGTATTGTGCCCATATCATCCAGCCCGATACTTGTACTGAGCAGATGGGAGAACTAGGGATTGGTTTCTTTACTTGGAAAGTTTGTAATATGGTGATGTTATATTTTGTCCCCTATGTTCTCCGAGATGATGCCTATTTCATATGTGGGAGGAAGGCGTACAATTGGCTTGCCCCGAGCTTAGAGGGATTGTGTTATATTGGGAGAGTATTGCCAGAGGTCATGACCATAACCCATGATAAGATGAAAGACGTTCACCGCAGTGCTCAGGCTCCTTATACTCATACTCACTATGAACACATCATCAAGAGACACCTCATAGATAGAACAGAGCACGCAGCCTCTGATTTGATCCACGAATCCAACGGGATTCAGTTCCTTCTCGCATTAGACATCACCCGTACAGCCAGAGGAACTATAAATTATAGGTATATCCATGCGCTAGCGAACTTGATAGATAATATCACTGAGATGTATGACGACACCTTCAGGTATACGGGAAGGGAGTTACAAGCCTACAAGAAGGAACTGATTCAGCACAGGATGGTCCTTAATTACATCACAGCCGTGACAGGTGGGTACTGTGTTACTCTGGCAACTCAATATGGTGTGAAGTGATGTACGTATATTACGAACAGCACTGATGATCCAACGGAGATTATCGATCAAAAGATGGATGATATCTTGCAGTTGAAGTGGGAGTTCAGGAGGAAGCACAACCTTACCTTAGTAATGAACTGAGCGGCTGGGTCTCATGGTTGAACCCACGCAATTGGTTCTCAGGTTTAGGAGAGTGGGCTCAAAATGTCATCATGAGTGTGGGGAAGTTTCTCCTTTGTATCCTGGGAGTCATCAAAATTATTGGTTTGATATTTAGGTGTGTTCGAATTCTGACGCGGCGTAAGCACGGCACAAATTTGATGAGTCTAAGGAGCGAGGGCGCTGTTACAGCAGCAGATTTAATTTATGACCCATCCATAGAGACAGCGTTATGATAAGGATTGCAAATGAATTTCATGGCCTGTTTCTTTCACCCATTTTTCTTTTGTCTCCCCCTCTGCCCAGATACACCCATCCGGAAAAAGACATCAGCCCTACCCAAAATGATTATGTAAATGTATTTTTATATATGTGTCTTATCTTCATCTCTGCAACCTACAGTTAATGACACACATAGTCGACAAGTGATATCCACATATACTAGCACTCACATATGTTCCCCCCTCCATGTATCATCAACTAAATGTGCACCCCATTTGTTGGAACAAGAAGCCGAAAAGAGCTCGGTAGTGTTTGTTGGCCCATTTACAGACCCTTAGTACAGGATAAGAAGGATTTAATGTATACTTCGCAATACCTCGAAGCTTATTTAAGAACATATACAGCACGATGATACATGCCCCATAGACATGGATTTATACATACATACTTTTTACTATCCCACTAGGTCATACATTTCCCACCTACAACTCTCCCCGATCATCCAAGCTTCTGTAGATATGTATTGATATTTTTCTGTTTAGTGATTAGATAGTGGCAGGTATTGGTGACTGCCAAAGGGTGGACTATCAAAGTCGAAAATATTGCAGTACACACATCACGTACAAACTACACACAGATGGTCTCCGTGCGCGTACTTGCTCAGCCGTGCGTGCGCATATTCGCAATTTGCGTATGGTCGCTCCCGCAGACCTGCGCATCAGCGCGTGGTATGAGTATTTACGATAGAGTTTGTGAACGCATGGAAAAGCCATCAAAACACATTACATATTTAATCCAAATAGTGCACATTTTACACACAGCCTCCCTGCACCACAGCAGCAATTTACAGCAGTTTAAATGGTTTCAGAACAAAGGGATTCACCTTTACAGGATAGGAGGGGACAGACTAAGATTATAAGGTGGTGTTTGGTATCCAGCTGTAGGGTATTTTAAGGGTAATATTCCGGTGTTGGTCTGCAGTAGATCGCATGTTCCTGCGGATAGTTATGTGCAGGAGCAGAATATAGATATAAACTGTATTTACTGTACATTATGTATGCGGCGGGAATGCAGAAGAGACCACCCACAAGAGCAGTTGGAACAGACGTCGCCCACCTATTCAAACCGACCTATGACCTCTCCTGTACTGTAAATGACCATCCCTGTGTCCAATGGACAAAGAGATTACAGTATCCATTGTGTTGAGTTTTGGAAGAATTGTATAAAGAGAGCCTGCTGCAGGCCTGGTCAGACACAAGACTCACAAAGTTATCTATCAGATGACCGAGGACCAGACTGGGTAGCGCGGCGAATCCACTCACGTATGTACCATTGACTGTAGCCATTATTCTGTTGTATTGTATTATTTGTATTGCAACCCCCTTTCAGCAATAATACACTGCGGTGTCGGAACCCAGCATTTTAAATAGCAAACCGGTGTCGTGTTTTCCTTTCCCTGCTAAGGTATAGAGCAGAGGTTCTCAAACTCGGTCCTCGGGAGCCCACACAGTGCATTTTTGCAGGTAACCCAGCAGGTGCACAGGTGTATTAATTACTCACTGACACATTTTAAAAGGTCCACAGGTAAAGCTAATTATTTCACTTGCGATTCTGTGAGGAGACCTGTAAAACATGCACTGTGTGGGCCCCCGAGGACTGAGTTTGAGAACCTCTGGTATAGAGTGTAATACTATCACTTGCATTGCTGTTTAGGGTTAGCGGTGTATCTCTGGGTGTGTACGCGCTGTGTGTTCTTTGTACCGTCAGCACGGCGTTTGTACGCAAAGCCCGTACACTGTACGGGACTCTGTACGCAAACGGTGTAAAAAGTACGTAGGTGGTGTACTAAGTATAGCGGCCGCAGCGGCTCCATGTTAAAGTGTATCTAAGGTGTGTTTAAGGTATAGCTTTTCATTCCTGTATATAAATCAGCATTATCACACCTTAAGTTTATTATCAATGAGTACCCCCAAATCCTTTTCCAAAACTGTTACCCCTAGACTTTTATCGTTTAATATGTAGGATGCAAGTTTGTTTTTAGTCCCAAAATGCATAACTTTGTATTTTTCTATATTGAACCTCATTCTCCATTTAGACGCCCAGATTTCAAGTTTAGCTAAGTCATTCTGCAGAGACTCCACATCTTTTTCTGATTTAATTACCGTACACAGTTTAGTATCATCTGCAAAGATAAACACTGTGCTTTCCAGGCCTATTTCTAGGTCAATGATAAATATGTTGAACAGTAGCGGCCCGAGTACTGACCCCTGTTGTATTCCGCTGAACACCGGTGTCCAGCTTGAGGACTTCCCGTTGACCACTACTCACTGTACCCTACTATCGAGCCACTTACTTATCCATGTGCAAACAGTTTTTCCTAGGCCAAGCTCTTTTAATTTGATCATCAGTCTCCTGTGAGGCACTGTATCGAAGGCTTTTGCAAAGTCTAAGTAGACCACATCCACTGCTTTTCCTTGGTTGAGATTGTCGCTTACTTCCTCGTAGAAGTTAACTAACTCAGTTTGACATGATCTGTCCCTCACAAACCCATGCTGGTTTTTGCTAATAATCTTAGTGGTCTGCAGATACTCCTGTATGCTATCCCTTAGAATTCCTTCCAATATTTACCCTACTAGATGTCAAACTAATCGGCCTGTAGTTACCCGGATGATTTTTGGACCTCTTTTTTAAAATAATGGCACTACCTCCGCTATACGGCAATCCTTCGGTACCATGCCAGGTCTAATTGAACTATTGAAAATCAAGTACAGGGGTCTTGCTAATTGTGACCTAAGCTCCATAAGAACCCTCGGATGAAGTCCGTCCTGGCCGGGTGATTTATTAATCTTTATTTTACGTAATCTCTCCCTGACTACTACTTCACTTAAACAAGTATCTAACCACAAAACATTACTGTCACTATCGCTATGCACTACTCTCACCATCAGTTCTTCTCTGGTGAACACTGATGAAAAAAATGTGTTCAGTATTTCTGCTTTTGATTCGTCATCATTTACCAATACACCAAATTCATCTTTTAATGGACCTATGTTCTCCTTTTTTAACCTTTTGCTGTTTATGTATTTAAAAAAAATTAGGATTGGTTTTACTCTCTATAGCAATTAGCTTTTCGTTATCAATTTTAGCTGCTTTTATTGCATTTTTGCATCTTTTATTGCATTCCTTGTAGTACTGGAATGAATCCTCCTTTCCATTAGATTTAAATGCCTTTAAAGCACACCTCTTTTTATCGATTTCGGCCTTGACCACCTTGTTAAGCCACATCGGTTTGAGTTTGGTACTCCTGCGCTTACTGCCCATGGTGATAAATTTGTGAATATTGCTATCCAGCAACTCTTTTAAAGCATCCCACATTTCCGAAGTGTTCTTACCATGAAACAAAACTTCCCACTCAATGTTGTTTAATGCACATCTCAGCATACTGACGTTAGCCTTCCTAAAGTTAAATGTTTTGGTTGAACCCTTATAGCAATGTTTCCTGAAACTGATATCGAAAGTGATCATATAGTGATCACTGTTACCCAAAGTATCCCCAACTTTAGTGTTCGATATGACGTCCACATTATTAGTAATTACTAGATATAGAATAGTTGTACCCCTAGTCGGGTCCTCGACTAATTGAGACAAGTAGTGATCTTTTAATAAATGTAAGAACCTGTTACCCCTAGCTTTAACACATGAATCGTTACTCAAATTAATATCAGGATAGTTAAAATCCCCAATCACTAGGATGGCTCCCAATCCAGCAGCTCTTTCGATTTGCCTCATTACAGTGCCCCAGTTCAGATTGTCACACTATAGTGCCTCCAGTCCATATTGTGCCACATTGTAGTGCCCCAGTTCATATTATGTAACATTTACAGTGCAACTCAATTCATATTATTCTAATTACAGTGCCCCCAGTCTAGATTATGCCCCATTACAGTGCGACCCCGAACATTTTAAAATACATTACAAGCCCCTATTACCTTATAACATCCATTACACAATCCACTCACTGAAAATGGAATGACCCCCCCCCCCCCTCTTCCCCAAGGAAGCCTCATCCTACATAGAAGTCTGATAACTGATTATATTCCACTGAACTCGCACATTCTATTTATTAGCCAATGGTGATGCTTGAGGTACTCTATCCTTAATAATAGTCATTTGAAAAATCAGCAACTTCAATGCAGCGAAACGCGTCAGCTGTACCCACCTTCACCAACTTGGACCACAATACCATGATCTACTTGCCTGGACCAATCTCAGGACACTTTAGCAGGATATTTGGTACATTTATCTCCTACATTGCCCTCTATCGGTGACTGGACATAGGCCCTCATGCCGAGTTGATCGCTCGCTAGCTGCTTTTAGAAGCAGTGCACACGCTAGGCCGCCGCCCTCTGGGAGTGTATCTTAGCTGAGCAGAATAGCGAACAAAAGATTAGCAGAATTGCAATTAAATAATTCTTAGCAGTCTCTGAGTAGCTCGAGACTTACTCCTACACTGCGATCAGCTCAGCCCGTTTCGTTCCTGGTTTGACGTCACAAACACGCCCTGCGTTTGGTCAGCCACTCCCCCGTTTCTCCAGAAACTCCCACGTTTTATCCTGGCACGCCTGCGTTTTTTGGCACACTCCCAGAAAACGGTCAGTTTCCACCCAGAAACACCCAATTCCTGTCAATCACACTCTGATCACTATAACGATGAAAATTCTTCATTAGGACGTGAGTAAATCTACTAAGTTATGTGCTAAAATACTAAGCGCATGCGCGCTGCGTACCATGCGCATGCGCATTTTTGCCTTAATCGCTCCGTTGCGAAAATCGTCAACGAGCGAACAAGTCAGAATGACCCCCATAGTCACTATGCACATTCACAAAACAGTCCTATAATTATAGAGGAGGATCACTTGCAAGTGCTTTTTGACTGAAGGACTCCAGGGGTATATAAAGGAACAGACTGCTCTTTACATACAAATTGGTATCTCTGGGAGAGGCCTATTCAGCTCTTGGCTCAAGAAATGTATTTTTTGTCCTTATAAATATTAACAACAAGTTATACAGTATACCTATAATTCCCATCGTGTGTATGTGTGTGTGTGTGTGTGTGTGTATATATTTTTTTTTTATGACATGGTATATGATTATGTGCCTTAGCGCACTTTCTATTTGGTTTTAGTACATTTTTTATTTAGCTGCTGGGTTCATACAAAACATATCAGTGCCCAATCAGAACCTTTAGTTTAATTCAGTGGTTCTCAAACTCGGTCCTCAGGACCCCACACAGTGCATGTTTTGCAGGTAACCCAGCAGGTGCACAGGTGTATTAATTACTCACTGCCACATTTTAAAAGGTCCACAGGTGGAGCTAATTATTTCACTTGTGATTCTGTGAGGAGACCTGCAAAACATGCACCGTGTGGGGTCCTGAAGACCGAGTTTGAGAACCTTTTGGTTTAATTTGTTTCTCCATCCCTATCGGCAGCTCTTTAACCTTACACGGCAGCCCCACGTCTGCAGGGCCCGCACAGAAGATTGCTATTTATAGTGAGTGGAAAGGCAGGAGGAGGGGCCAGTGACCAACCAGCTACTACTTCCTAATGCAGAAAATGTATCTTTGGGTAGAGATCACCTTAATTTCAGCACACTGTCCCTTTCTGGGACTATCCGTATCTCAGAGTTCAATCCTCACCACCAGATCACATCACAAGGACTGTAATCAGAATTGGACTGGCCCACAAGGGGACAGATGAAGTTTACCGGTGGGCTACACCACACTGCCTGGGTGCCTCTCCTCTTCCCTTATGGGTCTGGTTTCAGATTGTGCACTCAAATGATACATTGTAACTCTACTAGCGGGTCACTTGCTTGGCAGAGCAGGACCATGGACTGGTGGTTAACATAGGTCCTTACAGCTGCATTGCCCACTTAAGTCCTTCATGCCATAGTCCAGGCATTCCCAACCACAGTCCTCAAGGCACACCAACAGTGCAGGTTTTAGTGATATCCAGGCTTCAGCAAAGATGGTTAAATCAAAATAACTGAGGTACTAATTAAGTCACCTGTGTTCAAGCCTGGATATCACTAAAACCAGGACTGTTAGTGTGCCTTGAGGACCGTAGTTGGGAAACACTGCCATAGTCCAACACTGGCTGCAATCAAGGAGGATCATACTCTATGACATTGCCGCATTCAATGGTTAGCCCAGCTGCCTATGAGGGTGAATGGGGAGTACGGGAGATGGATAGTCTCAGTGTGAAGCTGGAAGAGACAGTGACCTATATGAGCGTTGACGAGTTCCCTTTCCAGGCTGGGGAAAGTGTCAGACCCCATTGCTTAGCAGGCAATTTTTTCGGGAACTTAGTAAACGGTAACCTATGGTTGGGGCCCCCTAAGTCTCTGGGCCCCATAGTGATGGCACTCCCTGTCCAGGCACATCCTACTGTCATCAGACGCTTGTGGGCATTGCAACAAAAAAAGAAAATAAAGAAGGCTCTGGTGCAGTCATCTATGACCTGTGCCAATCCTATTGCCATATTTCCAGTGATGTTCATATGGGTGGGGGTCAGGGGTCAGCCAGTGCCCCGTCATTTGCTACCTGCTACTGACCCCACCTCTTCTCCTCCCCCACTGTGCTCCTACTCTCTCCCCAGGTGAAGGTCTGAAGAACAGTAATTACGTGTTTATAGTTCTGTCCATTTTATATCACTCTGTGATGTCTGTGCCAGCCTCCCTAACAATTTCCTACATGTGCCAGCCTCCCTAACAATCTCCTACATGTGCCAGCCTCCCTAACAATCTCCTACATGTGCCAGCCTCCCTAACAATCTACATGTGCCAGCCTCCCTAACAATCTCCTACATGTGCCAGCCTCTCTAACAATCTCCTACATGTGCAAGCCTCCCTAACAATCTCCTACATGTGCCAGCCTCCCTAACAATCTCCTACATGTGCCAGCCTCCCTAACAATCTCCTACACGTGCCAGCCTCCCTAACAATCTCCTACATGTGCCAGCCTCCCTAGCAATCTCCTACATTTGCCAGCCTCCCTAACAATCTCCTACATGTGCCAGCCTCCCTAACAATCTCCTACATGTGCCAGCCTCCCTAACAATCTCCTGCATGTGCCAGCCTCCCTAACAATCTCCTACATGTGCCAGCCTCCCTAACAATCTCCTACATGTGCCAGCCTCCCAAACAATCTCCTACATGTGCCAGCCTCCCTAACAATCTCCTACATGTGCCAGCCTCCCTAACAATCTCCTACATGTGCCAGCCTCCCTAACAATCTCCTACATGTGCCAGCCTCCCTAACAATCTCCTACATGTGCCAGCCTCCCTAACAATCTCCTACATGTGCCAGCCTCCCTAACAATCTCATACATGTGCCAGCCTCCCTAACAATCTCCTACATGTGCCAGCCTCCCTAACAATCTCCTACATGTGCCAGCCTCCCTAACAATCTCCTACATGTGCCAGCCTCCCTAACAATCTCCTACATGTGCCAGCCTCACTAACAACCTCCTACATGTGCCAGCCTCCCTAACAATCTCCCTAATGTGCCAGCCTCCCTAACAATCTCCTACATGTGCCAGCCTCCCTAACAATCTACATGTGCCAGCCTCCCTAACAATCTCCCGCATGTGCCAGTCTCCCTAACAATCTCCCGCATGTGCCAGTCTCCCTAACAATCTCCCACATGTGCCAGCCTCCCTAACAATTTCCCACATGTGCCAGCCTCCCTAACAATCTCCTACATGTGCCAGCCTCCCTAACAATCTCCTACATGTGCCAGCCTCCCTAACAATCTATATGTGCCAGCCTCCCTAACAATCTCCTACATGTGCCAGCCTCCCTAACAATCTCCCGCATGTGCCAGCCTCCCTAACAATCTCCTACATGTGCCAGCCTCCCTAACAATCTCCTACATGTGCCAGCCTCCCTAACAATCTCCTACATGTGCCAGCCTCCCTAACAATCTCCTACATGTGCCAGCCTCCCTAATAACCTCCTACATGTGCCAGCCTCCCTAACAATCTCCCGCATGTGCCAGCCTCCCTAACAATCTCCCGCATGTGCCAGCCTCCCTAACAATCTCCTACATGTGTCAGCCTCCCTAACAATCTCCCGCATGTGCCAGCCTCCCTAACAATCTCCTACATGTGCCAGCCTCCCTAACAATCTCCTACATGTGCTAGCCTCCCTAACAATCTCCTACATGTGCCAGCCTCCCTAACAATCTCCTACATGTGCCAGCCTCCCTAACAATCTACATGTGCCAGCCTCCCTAACAATCTCCTACATGTGCCAGCCTCCCTAACAATCTCCCGCATGTGCCAGCCTCCCTAACAATCTCCTACACGTGTCAGCCTCCCTAACAATCTCCCGCATGTGCCAGCCTCCCTAACAATCTCCTACATGTGCCAGCCTCCCTAACAATCTCCTACATGTGCTAGCCTCCCTAACAATCTTCTACATGTGCCAGCCTCCCTAACAATCTCCTACATGTGCCAGCCTCCCTAACAATCTACATGTGCCAGCCTCCCTAACAATCTCCTACATGTGCCAGCCTCCCTAACAATCTCCTACATGTGCCAGTCTCCCTAACAATCTCCTACATGTGCCAGCCTCCCTAACAATCTACATGTGCCAGCCTCCCTAACAATCTCCTACATGTGCCAGCCTCCCTAACAATCTCCCGCATGTGCCAGCCTCCCTAACAATCTCCTACATGTGCCAGCCTCCCTAACAATCTCCCGCATGTGCCAGCCTCCCTAACAATCTCCCACATGTGCCAGCCTCCCTAACAATCTCCTACATGTGCCAGCCTCCCTAACAATCTCCTACATGTGCCAGCCTCCCTAACAATCTACATGTGCCAGCCTCCCTAACAATCTCCCGCATGTGCCAGTCTCCCTAACAATCTCCCGCATGTGCCAGTCTCCCTAACAATCTCCCACATGTGCCAGCCTCCCTAACAATCTCCCACATGTGCCAGCCTCCCTAACAATCTCCTACATGTGCCAGCCTCCCTAACAATCACCTACATGTGCCAGCCTCCCTAACAATCTCCTACATGTGCCAGTCTCCCTAACAATCTACATGTGCCAGCCTCCCTAACAATCTCCTACATGTGCCAGCCTCCCTAACAATCTCCCGCATGTGCCAGCCTCACTAACAATCTCCTACATGTGCCAGCTTCCCTAACAATCACCTACATGTGCCAGCCTCCCTAACAATCTACATGTGCCAGCCTCCCTAACAATCTCCTACATGTGCCAGTCTCCCTAACAATCTCCTACATGTGCCAGCCTCCCTAACAATCTCCCGCATGTGCCAGCCTCCCTAACAATCTCCCGCATGTGCCAGCCTCCCTAACAATCTCCTGCATGTGCCAGCCTCCCTAACAATCTCCTACATGTGCCAGCCTCCCTAACAATCTCCCGCATGTGCCAGCCTCCCTTCAATCTCCTACATGTGCCAGCCTCCCTAACAATCTCCCGCATGTGCCAGCCTCCCTAACAATCTCCCACATGTGCCAGCCTCCCTAACAATCTCCTACATGTGCCAGCCTCCCAAACTATCTCCTACATGTGCCAGCCTCCCTAACAATCTCCTACATGTGCCAGCCTCCCTAACAATCTCCCACATGTGCCAGCCTCCCTAACAATCTCCTACATGTGCCAGACTCCCTAACAATCTCCCGCATATGCCAGCCTCCCTTACAATCTCCCACATGTGCCAGCCTCCCTAACAATCTCCTACATGTGCCAGTCTCCCTAACAATCTCCCACATGTGCCAGTCTCCCTAACAATCTCCCGCATGTGCCAGCCTCCCTAACAATCTCCCACATGTGCCAGCCTCCCTAACAATCTCCTACATGTGCCAGCCTCCCTAGCAATCTCCTACATGTGCCAGTCTCCCTAACAATCTATATGTGCCAGCCTCCCTAACAATCTCCTACATGTGCCAGCCTCCCTAACAATCTCCTACATGTGCCAGTCTCCCTAACAATCTCCTACATGTGCCAGCCTCCCTAACAATCTCCTACATGTGCCAGCCTCCCTAACAATCTCCTACATGTTCCAGCCTCCCTAACAATCTCCTACATGTGCCAGCCTCCCTAACAATCTCCTACATGTGCCAGCCTCCCTAACAATCTCCCGCATGTGCCAACCTCCCTAACAATCTCCCATATGTGCCAGCCTCCCTAACAATCTCCTACATGTGCCAGCCTCCCTAACAATCTCCTACATGTGCCAGCCTCCCTAACAATCTACATGTGCCAGCCTCCCTAACAATCTCCCGCATGTGCCAGTCTCCCTAACAATCTCCCACATGTGCCAGCCTCCCTAACAATCTCCCACATGTGCCAGCCTTCCCTAACAATCTCCTACATGTGCCAGCCTCCCTAACAATCTCCTACATGTGCCAGCCTCCCTAACAATCACCTACATGTGCCAGTCTCCCTAACAATCTCCTACATGTGCCAGTCTCCCTAACAATCTACATGTGCCAGCCTCCCTAACAATCTCCTACATGTGCCAGCCTCCCTAACAATCTCCCGCATGTGCCAGCCTCCCTAACAATCTCCCGCATGTGCCAGCCTCCCTAACAATCTCCTACATGTGCCAGCCTCCCTAACAATCACCTACATGTGCCAGCCTCCCTAACAATTTCCCACATGTGCCAGCCTCCCTAACATTCTCCTACATGTGCCAGCCTCCCTAACAATCTCCTACATGTGCCAGCCTCCCTAACAATCACCTACATGTGCCAGCCTCCCTAACAATCTCCCGCATGTGCCAGCCTCCCTAACAATCTCCCGCATGTGCCAGCCTCCCTAACAATCTCCTACATGTGCCAGCCTCCCTAACAATCTCCTACATGTGCCAGCCTCCCTAACAATCTCCCGCATTTGCCAGCCTCCCTAACAATCTCCTACATGTGCCAGCCTCCCTAACAATCACCTACATGTGCCAGCCTCCCTAACAATTTCCCACATGTGCCAGCCTCCCTAACATTCTCCTACATGTGCCAGCCTCCCTAACAATCTCCTACATGTGCCAGCCTCCCTAACAATCACCTACATGTGCCAGCCTCCCTAACAATCTCCTACATGTGCTAGTCTCCCTAACAATCTACATGTGCCAGCCTCCCTAACAATCTCCTACATGTGCCAGCCTCCCTAACAATCTCCCGCATGTGCCAGCCTCCCTAACAATCTCCTACATGTGCCAGCCTCCCTAACAATCTCCCACATGTGCCAGCCTCCCTAACAATCTCCTACATGTGCCAGCCTCCCTAACAATCTCCTACATGTGCCAGCCTCCCTAACAATCTCCTACATGTGCCAGCCTCCCTAACAATCTCCTACATGTGCCAGCCTCCCTAACAATCTCCTACATATGCCAGCCTCCCTAACAATCTCCTACATGTGCCAGCCTCCCTAACAATCTCCTACATGTGCCAGCCTCCCTAACAATCTCCTACATGTGCCAGCCTCCCTAACAATCTCCTACATGTGCCAGTCTCCCTAACAATCTACATGTGCCAGCCTCCCTAACAATCTCCTACATGTGCCAGCCTCCCTAACAATCTCCTACATGTGCCAGCCTCCCTAACAATCTCCCGCATGTGCCAGCCTCCCTAACAATCTACATGTGCCAGCCTCCCTAACAATCTCCCGCATGTGCCAGTCTCCCTAACAATCTCCTACATGTACCAGTCTCCCTAACAATCTACATGTGCCAGCCTCCCTAACAATCTCCTACATGTGCAAGCCTCCCTAACAATCTCCTACATGTGCCAGCCTCCCTAACAATCTCCTACATGTGCCAGCCTCCCTAACAATCTCCCGCATGTGCCAGTCTCCCTAACAATCTACATGTGCCAGCCTCCCTAACAATCTTCTACATGTGCCAGTCTCCCTAACAATCTCCTGCATGTGCCAGCCTCCCTAACAATCTCCTACATGTGCCAGCCTCCCTAACAATCTCCCGCATGTGCCAGCCTCCCTAACAATCTCCTACATGTGCCAGCCTCCCTAACAATCTCCCGCATGTGCCAGCCTCCCTAACAATCTCCCGCATGTGCCAGCCTCCCTAACAATCTCCCACATGTGCCAGCCTCCCTAACAATCTCCCGCATGTGCCAGTCTCCCTAACAATCTCCTACATATGCCAGCCTCCCTAACAATCTCCTACATGTGCCAGCCTCCCTAACAATCTACATGTGCCAGCCTCCCTAACAATCTCCTACATGTGCCAGCCTCCCTAACAATCTCCTACATGTGCCAGCCTCCCTAACAATCTCCTACATGTGCCAGCCTCCCTAACAATCTCCTACATGTGCCAGCCTCCCTACCAATCTCCTACATGTGCCAGCCTCCCTAACAATCTCCTACATGTGCCAGCCTCCCTAACAATCTCCTACATGTGCCAGCCTCCCTAACAATCTCCCGCATGTGCCAGCCTCCCTAACAATCTACATGTGCCAGCCTCCCTAACAATCTCCCGCATGTGCCAGTCTCCCTAACAATCTCCTACATGTGCCAGTCTCCCTAACAATCTACATGTGCCAGCCTCCCTAACAATCTCCCACATGTGCCAGCCTCCCTAACAATCTCCTACATGTGCCAGCCTCCCTAACAATCTCCTACATGTGCCAGCCTCCCTAACAATCTCCCGCATGTGCCAGTCTCCCTAACAATCTACATGTGCCAGCCTCCCTAACAATCTCCTACATGTGCCAGTCTCCCTAACAATTTCCTGCATGTGCCAGCCTCCCTAACAATCTCCTACATGTGCCAGCCTCCCTACCAATCTCCTACATGTGCCAGCCTCCCTAACAATCTCCTACATGTGCCAGTCTCCCTAACAATCTCCCACATGTGCCAGTCTCCCTAAAAATCTCCCACATGTGCCAGCCTCCTAACAATCTCCTACATGTGCCAGTCTCCCTAACAATTTCCTGCATGTGCCAGCCTCCCTAACAATCTCCTACATGTGCCAGCCTCCCTACCAATCTCCTACATGTGCCAGCCTCCCTAACAATCTCCTACATGTGCCAGTCTCCCTAACAATCTCCCACATGTGCCAGTCTCCCTAAAAATCTCCCACATGTGCCAGCCTCCCTAACAATCTCCCGCATGTGCCAGCCTCCCTAACAATCTCCTACATGTGCCAGCCTCCCTAACAATCTCCTACATGTGCCAGCCTCCCTAACAATCTCCTACATGTGCCAGCCTCCCTAACAATCTCCTACATGTGCCAGCCTCCCTAACAATCTCCTACATGTGCCAGCCTCCCTAACAATCTCCTACATGTGCCAGCCTCCCTAACAATCTCCTACATGTGCCAGCCTCCCTAACAATCTCCTACATGTGCCAGCCTCCCTAACAATCTGCCGCATGTGCCAGCCTCCCTAACAATCTGCCGCATGTGCCAGCCTCCCTAACAATCTCCTACATGTGCCAGTCTCCCTAACAATCTCCTACATGTGCCAGTCTCCCTAACATTCTACATGTGCCAGCCTCCCTAACAATCTCCTACATGTGCCAGCCTCCCTAACAATCTCCTACATGTGCCAGCCTCCCTAACAATCTCCCGCATGTGCCAGCCTCCCTAACAATCTACATGTGCCAGCCTCCCTAACAATCTCCCGCATGTGCCAGTCTCCCTAACAATCTCCTACATGTGCCAGTCTCCCTAACAATCTACATGTGCCAGCCTCCCTAACAATCTCCCACATGTGCCAGCCTCCCTAACAATCTCCTACATGTGCCAGCCTCCCTAACAATCTCCTACATGTGCCAGCCTCCCTAACAATCTCCCGCATGTGCCAGTCTCCCTAACAATCTACATGTGCCAGCCTCCCTAACAATCTCCTACATGTGCCAGTCTCCCTAACAATTTCCTGCATGTGCCAGCCTCCCTAACAATCTCCTACATGTGCCAGCCTCCGTACCAATCTCCTACATGTGCCAGCCTCCCTAACAATCTCCTACATGTGCCAGTCTCCCTAACAATCTCCCACATGTGCCAGTCTCCCTAAAAATCTCCCACATGTGCCAGCCTCCCTAACAATCTCCCGCATGTGCCAGCCTCCCTAACAATCTCCTACATGTGCCAGCCTCCCTAACAATCTCCTACATGTGCCAGCCTCCCTAACAATCTCCTACATGTGCCAGCCTCCCTAACAATCTCCTACATGTGCCAGCCTCCCTAACAATCTCCTACATGTGCCAGCCTCCCTAACAATCTCCTACATGTGCCAGCCTCCCTAACAATCTCCTACATGTGCCAGCCTCCCTAACAATCTCCTACATGTGCCAGCCTCCCTAACAATCTCCTACATGTGCCAGTCTCCCTAACAATCTCCTACATGTGCCAGCCTCCCTAACAATCTACATGTGCCAGCCTCCCTAACAATCTCCCGCATGTGCCAGTCTCCCTAACAATCTCCCACATGTGCCAGTCTCCCTAACAATCTCCCACATGTGCCAGCCTCCCTAACAATCTCCCACATGTGCCAGCCTCCCTAACAATCTCCTATATGTGCCAGCCTCCCTATCACCTACATGTGCCAGCCTCCCTAACAATCTCCTACATGTGCCAGTCTCCCTAACAATCTACATGTGCCAGCCTCCCTAACAATCTCCTACATGTGCCAGCCTCCCTAACAATCTCCCGCATGTGCCAGCCTCCCTAACAATCTCCTACATGTGCCAGCCTCCCTAACAATCTCCTACATGTGCCAGCCTCCCTAACAATCACCTACATGTGCCAGCCTCCCTAACAATCTCCTACATATGCCAGCCTCCCTAACAATCTCCCACATGTGCCAGCCTCCCTAACAATCTACATGTGCCAGCCTCCCTAACAATCTCCCACATGTGCCAGCCTCCCTAACAATCTACATGTGCCAGCCTCCCTAACAATCTCCTACATGTGCCAGCCTCCCTAACAATCTCCTACATGTGCCAGCCTCCCTAACAATCTCCTACATGTGCCAGTCTCCCTAACAATCTACATGTGCCAGCCTCCCTAACAATCTCCTACATGTGCCAGCCTCCCTAACAATCTCCTACATGTGCCAGCCTCCCTAACAATCTCCCGCATGTGCCAGCCTCCCTAACAATCTACATGTGCCAACCTCCCTAACAATCTCCCGCATGTGCCAGTCTCCCTAACAATCTCCTACATGTGCCAGTCTCCCTAACAATCTACATGTGCCAGCCTCCCTAACAATCTCCCACATGTGCCAGCCTCCCTAACAATCTCCTACATGTGCCAGCCTCCCTAACAATCTCCTACATGTGCCAGCCTCCCTAACAATCTCCCGCATGTGCCAGTCTCCCTAACAATGTACATGTGCCAGCCTCCCTAACAATCTCCTACATGTGCCAGTCTCCCTAACAATCTCCTGCATGTGCCAGCCTCCCTAACAATCTCCTACATGTGCCAGCCTCCCTACCAATCTCCTACATGTGCCAGCCTCCCTAACAATCTCCTACATGTGCCAGCCTCCCTAACAATCTCCTACATGTGCCAGCCTCCCTAACAATCTCCTACATGTGCCAGCCTCCCTAACAATCTCCTACATGTGCCAGCCTCCCTAACAATCTCCTACATGTGCCAGCCTCCCTAACAATCTCCTACATGTGCCAGCCTCCCTAACAATCTCCTACATGTGCCAGCCTCCCTAACAATCTCCTACATGTGCCAGCCTCCCTAACAATCTGCCGCATGTGCCAGCCTCCCTAACAATCTCCTACATGTGCCAGTCTCCCTAACAATCTCCTACATGTGCCAGTCTCCCTAACATTCTACATGTGCCAGCCTCCCTAACAATCTCCTACATGTGCCAGCCTCCCTAACAATCTCCCGCATGTGCCAGCCTCCCTAACAATCTCCTGCATGTGCCAGCCTCCCTAACAATCACCTGCATGTGCCAGCCTCCCTAGCAATCTACATGTGCCAGCCTCCCTAACAATCTCCTACATGTGCCAGCCTCCCTAACAATCTCCTACATGTGCCAGCCTCCCTAACAATCTCCTACATGTGCCAGCCTCCCTAACAATCTACATGTGCCAGCCTCCCTAACAATCTCCTACATGTGCCAGCCTCCCTAACAATCTCCTACATTTGCCAGCCTCCCTAACAATCTCCCGCATGTGCCAGCCTCCCTAACAATCTCCTACATGTGCCAGCCTCCCTAACAATCTCCCGCATGTGCCAGCCTCCCTAACAATCTCCCACATGTGCCAGCCTCCCTAACAATCTCCTACATGTGCCAGCCTCCCTAACAATCTCCTACATGTGCCAGCCTCCCTAACAATCTCCCGCATGTGCCAGTCTCCCTAACAATCTCCTACATGTACCAGTCTCCCTAACAATCTCCTACATGTGCCAGCCTCCCTAACAATCTCCTACATGTGCCAGCCTCCCTAACAATCTCCTACATGTGCCAGCCTCCCTAACAATCTCCTACATGTGCCAGCCTCCCTAACAATCTCCCGCATGTGCCAGTCTCCCTAACAATCTACATGTGCCAGCCTCCCTAACAATCACCTACATGTGCCAGCCTCCCTAACAATCTCCTACATGTGCCAGTCTCCCTAACAATCTACATGTGCCAGCCTCCCTAACAATCTCCTACATGTGCCAGCCTCCCTAACAATCTCCCGCATGTGCCAGCCTCCCTAACAATCTCCTACATGTGCCAGCCTCCCTAACAATCTCCCACATGTGCCAGCCTCCCTAACAATCTCCTACATGTGCCAGCCTCCCTAACAATCTCTACATGTGCCAGCCTCCCTAACAATCTCCTACATGTGCCAGCCTCCCTAACAATCACCTACATGTGCCAGCCTCCCTAACAATCTCCAGCATGTGCCAGCCTCCCTAACAATCTCCTACATATGCCAGCCTCCCTAACAATCTCCTACATGTGCCAGCCTCCCTAACAATCTACATGTGCCAGCCTCCCTAACAATCTCCTACATGTGCCAGCCTCCCTAACAATCTCCTACATGTGCCAGCCTCCCTAACAATCTCCTACATGTGCCAGTCTCCCTAACAATCTACATGTGCCAGCCTCCCTAACAATCTCCTACATGTGCCAGCCTCCCTAACAATCTCCTACATGTGCCAGCCTCCCTAACAATCTCCCGCATGTGCCAGCCTCCCTAACAATCTACATGTGCCAGCCTCCTTAACAATCTCCCGCATGTGCCAGTCTCCCTAACAATCTCCTACATGTACCAGTCTCCCTAACAATCTACATGTGCCAGCCTCCCTAACAATCTCCGACATGTGCCAGCCTCCCTAACAATCTCCTACATGTGCCAGCCTCCCTAACAATCTCCTACATGTGCCAGCCTCCCTAACAATCTCCTACATGTGCCAGCCTCCCTAACAATCTCCTACATTTGCCAGCCTCCCTAACAATCTCCCGCATGTGCCAGCCTCCCTAACAATCTACATGTGCCAGCCTCCCTAACAATCTCCTACATGTGCCAGCCTCCCTAACAATCTCCTACATGTGCCAGCCTCCCTAACAATCTCCTACATGTGCCAGCCTCCCTAACAATCTCCTACATGTGCCAGTCTCCCTAACAATCTACATGTGCCAGCCTCCCTAACAATCTCCTACATGTGCCAGCCTCCCTAACAATCTCCTACATGTGCCAGCCTCCCTAACAATCTCCCGCATGTGCCAGCCTCCCTAACAATCTACATGTGCCAGCCTCCCTAACAATCTCCCGCATGTGCCAGTCTCCCTAACAATCTCCTACATGTGCCAGTCTCCCTAACAATCTACATGTGCCAGCCTCCCTAACAATCTCCCACATGTGCCAGCCTCCCTAACAATCTCCTACATGTGCCAGCCTCCCTAACAATCTCCTACATGTGCCAGCCTCCCTAACAATCTCCCGCATGTGCCAGTCTCCCTAACAATCTACATGTGCCAGCCTCCCTAACAATCTCCTACATGTGCCAGTCTCCCTAACAATCTCCTGCATGTGCCAGCCTCCCTAACAATCTCCTACATGTGCCAGCCTCCCTACCAATCTCCTACATTTGCCAGCCTCCCTAACAATCTCCTACATGTGCCAGTCTCCCTAACAATCTCCCACATGTGCCAGTCTCCCTAAAAATCTCCCGCATGTGCCAGCCTCCCTAACAATCTCCTACATGTGCCAGCCTCCCTAACAATCTCCTACATGTGCCAGCCTCCCTAACAATCTCCTACATGTGCCAGCCTCCCTAACAATCTCCTACATGTGCCAGCCTCCCTAACAATCTCCTACATGTGCCAGCCTCCCTAACAATCTACATGTGCCAGCCTCCCTAACAATCTCCTACATGTGCCAGCCTCCCTAACAATCTCCTACATGTGCCAGCCTCCCTAACAATCTCCTACATGTGCCATCCTCCCTAACAATCTCCTACATGTGCCAGTCTCCCTAACAATCTACATGTGCCAGCCTCCCTAACAATCTCCTACATGTGCCAGCCTCCCTAACAATCTCCTACATGTGCCAGCCTCCCTAACAATCTCCCGCATGTGCCAGCCTCCCTAACAATCTACATGTGCCAGCCTCCCTAACAATCTCCCGCATGTGCCAGTCTCCCTAACAATCTCCTACATGTGCCAGTCTCCCTAACAATCTACATGTGCCAGCCTCCCTAACAATCTCCCACATGTGCCAGCCTCCCTAACAATCTCCTACATGTGCCAGCCTCCCTAACAATCTCCTACATGTGCCAGCCTCCCTAACAATCTCCCGCATGTGCCAGTCTCCCTAACAATCTACATGTGCCAGCCTCCCTAACAATCTCCTACATGTGCCAGTCTCCCTAACAATCTCCTGCATGTGCCAGCCTCCCTAACAATCTCCTACATGTGCCAGCCTCCCTACCAATCTCCTACATGTGCCAGCCTCCCTAACAATCTCCTACATGTGCCAGTCTCCCTAACAATCTCCCACATGTGCCAGTCTCCCTAAAAATTTCCCGCATGTGCCAGCCTCCCTAACAATCTCCCACATGTGCCAGCCTCCCTAACAATCTCCTACATGTGCCAGCCTCCCTAACAATCTCCTACATGTGCCAGCCTCCCTAACAATCTCCTACATGTGCCAGCCTCCCTAACAATCTCCTACATGTGCCAGCCTCCCTAACAATCTACTACATGTGCCAGCCTCCCTAACAATCTACATGTGCCAGCCTCCCTAACAATCTCCTACACGTGCCAGCCTCCCTAACAATCTCCCGCATGTGCCAGCCTCCCTAACAATCTCCTACATGTGCCAGCCTCCCTAACAATCTCCTACATGTGCCAGCCTCCCTAACAATCTCCTACATGTGCCAGCCTCCCTAACAATCTCCTACATGTGCCAGCCTCCCTAACAATCTCCTACATGTGCCAGCCTCCCTAACAATCACCTACATGTGCCAGCCTCCCTAACAATCTCCTACATGTGCCAGTCTCCCTAACAATCTACATGTGCCAGCCTCCCTAACAATCTCCTACATGTGCCAGCCTCCCTAACAATCTCCTACATGTGCCAGCCTCCCTAACAATCTCCCGCATGTGCCAGCCTCCCTAACAATCTACATGTGCCAGCCTCCCTAACAATCTCCCGCATGTGCCAGTCTCCCTAACAATCTCCTACATGTGCCAGTCTCCCTAACAATCTACATGTGCCAGCCTCCCTAACAATCTCCCACATATGCCAGCCTCCCTAACAATCTCCTACATGTGCCAGCCTCCCTAACAATCTCCTACATGTGCCAGCCTCCCTAACAATCTCCCGCATGTGCCAGTCTCCCTAACAATCTACATGTGCCAGCCTCCCTAAAAATCTCCTACATGTGCCAGTCTCCCTAACAATCTCCTGCATGTGCCAGCCTCCCTAACAATCTCCTACATGTGCCAGCCTCCCTACCAATCTCCTACATGTGCCAGCCTCCCTAACAATCTCCTACATGTGCCAGTCTCCCTAACAATCTCCCACATGTGCCAGTCTCCCTAAAAATCTCCCACATGTGCCAGCCTCCCTAACAATCTCCCGCATGTGCCAGCCTCCCTAACAATCTCCTACATGTGCCAGCCTCCCTAACAATCTCCTACATGTGCCAGCCTCCCTAACAATCTCCTACATGTGCCAGCCTCCCTAACAATCTCCTACATGTGCCAGCCTCCCTACCAATCTCCTACATGTGCCAGCCTCCCTACCAATCTCCTACATGTGCCAGCCTCCCTAACAATCTGCCGCATGTGCCAGCCTCCCTAACAATCTCCTACATGTGCCAGTCTCCCTAACAATCTCCCGCATGTGCCAGCCTCCCTAACAATCTCCTACATGTGCCAGCCTCCCTAACAATCACCTACATGTGCCAGCCTCCCTAACAATCTCCTACATGTGCCAGTCTCCCTAACAATCTCCCGCATGTGCCAGCCTCCCTAACAATCTCCTACATGTGCCAGCCTCCCTAACAATCTCCTGCATGTGCCAGCCTCCCTAACAATCTCCTACATGTGCCAGCCTCCCTACCAATCTCCTACATGTGCCAGCCTCCCTAACAATCTCCTACATGTGCCAGTCTCCCTAACAATCTCCCACATGTGCCAGCCTCCCTGAAAATCTCCCACATGTGCCAGCCTCCCTACCAATCTCCCGCATGTGCCAGCCTCCCTAACAATCTCCTACATGTGCCAGCCTCCCTAACAATCTCCTACATGTGCCAGCCTCCCTAACAATCTCCTACATGTGCCAGCCTCCCTAACAATCTCCTACATGTGCCAGCCTCCCTAACAATCTCCTACATGTGCCAGCCTCCCTAACAATCTCCTACATGTGCCAGCCTCCCTAACAATCTCCTACATGTGCCAGCCTCCCTAACAATCTCCTACATGTGCCAGCCTCCCTAACAATCTCCTACATGTGCCAGCCTCCCTAACAATCTCCTACATGTGCCAGTCTCCCTAACAATCTCCCGCATGTGCCAGCGTCCCTAACAATCTCCCGCATGTGCCAGCCTCCCTAACAATCTCCCGCATGTGCCAGCCTCCCTAACAATCTCCTACATGTGCCAGCCTCCCTAACAATCTCCCACATGTGCTAGCCTCCCTAACAATCTCCTACATGTGCCAGCCTCCCTAACAATCTCCTACATGTGCCAGCCTCCCTAACAATCTCCTACATGTGCCAGCCTCCCTAACAATCTCCTACATGAGCCAGCCTCCCTAACAATCTACATGTGCCAGCCTCCCTAACAATCTCCTACATGTGCCAGCCTCCCTAACAATCTCCTACATGTGCCAGTCTCCCTAACAATCTCCTACATGTGCCAGCCTCCCTAACAATCTACATGTTTCAGCCTCCCTAACAATCTCCTACTTGTGCCAGCCTCCCTAACAATCTCCTACATGTGCCAGCCTCCCTAACAATCTCCTACATGTGCCAGCCTCCCTAACAATCTCCTACATGTGCCAGCCTCCCTAACAATCTCCTACATGTGCCAGCCCTAACAATCTCCTACATGTGCCAGCCTCCCTAACAATCACCTACATGTGCCAGCCTCCCTAACAATCTCCCACATGTGCCAGCCTCCCTAACAATCTCCTACATGTGCCAGCCTCCCTAACAATCTCCTACATGTGCCAGCCTCCCTAACAATCTCCTACATGTGTCAGCCTCCCTAACAATCACCTACATGTGCCAGCCTCCCTAACAATCTCCTACATGTGCCAGCCTCCCTAACAATCTCCTACATGTGCCAGTCTCCCTAACAATCTACATGTGCCAGCCTCCCTAACAATCTCCTACATGTGCCAGCCTCCCTAACAATCTCCTACATGTGCCAGCCTCCCTAACAATCTCCCGCATGTGCCAGCCTCCCTAACAATCTACATGTGCCAGCCTCCCTAACAATCTCCCGCATGTGCCAGTCTCCCTAACAATCTCCTGCATGTGCCAGCCTCCCTAACAATCTCCTACATGTGCCAGCCTCCCTAACAATCTCCTACATGTGCCAGCCTCCCTAACAATCTCCCACATGTGCCAGTCTCCCTAACAATCTCCCACATGTGCCAGTCTCCCTAAAAATCTCCCACATGTGCCAGCCTCCCTAACAATCTCCCGCATGTGCCAGCCTCCCTAACAATCTCCTACATGTGCCAGCCTCCCTAACAATCTCCTACATGTGCCAGCCTCCCTAACAATCTCCTACATGTGCCAGCCTCCCTATCAATCTCCTACATGTGCCAGCCTCCCTAACAATCTCCTACATGTGCCAGCCTCCCTAACAATCTCCTACATGTGCCAGCCTCCCTAACAATCTCCTACATGTGCCAGCCTCCCTAACAATCTGCCGCATGTGCCAGCCTCCCTAACAATCTCCCACATGTGCCAGTCTCCCTAACAATCTCCTGCATGTGCCAGCCTCCCTAACAATCTCCTGCATGTGCCAGCCTCCCTAACAATCACCTACATGTGCCAGCCTCCCTAACAATCTCCTACATGTGCCAGCCTCCCTAACAATCTCCTGCATGTGCCAGCCTCCCTAACAATCTCCTACATGTGCCAGCCTCCCTAACAATCTCCTACATGTGCCAGCCTCCCTAACAATCTCCTACATGTGCCAGCCTCCCTAACAATCTCCTACATGTGCCAGCCTCCCTAACAATCTCCTACATGTACCAGCCTCCCTAACAATCTCCCCCATGTGCCAGCGTCCCTAACAATCTCCCGCATGTGCCAGCCTCCCTAACAATCTCCTGCATGTGCCAGCCTCCCTAACAATCTCCTACATGTGCCAGCCTCCCTAACAATCTCCCACATGTGCCAGCCTCCCTAACAATCTCCCGCATGTGCCAGCCTCCCTAACAATCTCCCGCATGTGCCAGCCTCCTTAACAATCTCCTACATGTGCCAGCCTCCCTAAAAATCTCCTACATGTGCCAGCCTCCCTAACAATCTCCTACTTGTGCCAGCCTCCCTAACAATCTCCTACATGTGCCAGCCTCCCTAACAATCTCCCACATGTGCCAGCCTCCCTAACAATCTCCCACATGTGCCAGCCTCCCTAACAATCTCCTACATGTGCCAGCCTCCCTAACAATCTACATGTGCCAGTCTCCCTAACAATCTACATGTGCCAGTCTCCCTAACAATCTCCTACATGTGCCAGTCTCCCTAACAATCTCCCACATGTGCCAGCCTCCCTAACAATCTCCTACATGTGCCAGCCTCCCTAACAATCTCCTACATGTGCCAGCCTCCCTAACAATCTCCCGCATGTGCCAGCCTCCCTAACAATCTCCCGCATGTGCCAGCCTCCCTAACAATCTCCCGCATGTGCCAGCCTCCCTAACAATCTCCCGCATGTGCCAGCGTCCCTAACAATCTCCCGCATGTGCCAGCCTCCCTAACAATCTCCCACATGTGCCAGCCTCCCTAACAATCTCCTACATGTGCCAGCCTCCCTAACAATCTCCTACATGTGCCAGCCTCCCTAACAATCACCTACATGTGCCAGTCTCCCTAACAATCTACATGTGCCAGCCTCCCTAACAATCTCCCGCATGTGCCAGCCTCCCTAACAATCTCCCGCATGTGCCAGCCTCCCTAACAATCTCCCACATGTGCCAGCCTCCCTAACAATCTCCTACATGTGCCAGTCTCCCTAACAATCTACATGTGCCAGTCTCCCTAACAATCTACATGTGCCAGTCTCCCTAACAATCTCCCACATGTGCCAGTCTCCCTAACAATCTCCCACATGTGCCAGCCTCCCTAACAATCTCCCACATGTGCCAGCCTCCCTAACAATCTCCTACATGTGCCAGCCTCCCTAACAATCACCTACATGTGCCAGTCTCCCTAACAATCTACATGTGCCAGTCTCCCTAACAATCTACATGTGCCAGTCTCCCTAACAATCTCCTACATGTGCCAGTCTCCCTAACAATCTACATGTGCCAGCCTCCCTAACAATCTCCTACATGTGCCAGCCTCCCTAACAATCTCCCGCATGTGCCAGCCTCCCTAACAATCTCCTACATGTGCCAGCCTCCCTAACAATCACCTACATGTGCCAGCCTCCCTAACAATCACCTACATGTGCCAGCCTCCCTAACAATCTCCCGCATGTGCCAGCCTCCCTAACAATCTCCTACATATGCCAGCCTCCCTAACAATCTCCTACATGTGCCAGCCTCCCTAACAATCTCCTACATGTGCCAGCCTCCCTAACAATCTCCTACATGTGCCAGCCTCCCTAACAATCTCCCCCATGTGCCAGCGTCCCTAACAATCTCCCGCATGTGCCAGCCTCCCTAACAATCTCCCGCATGTGCCAGCCTCCCTATCAATCTACCGCATGTGCCAGCCTCCCTAACAATATGCTACATGTGCCAGTCTCCCTAACAATCTCCTACATGTGCCAGCCTCCCTAACAATCTCCTACATGTGCCAGCCTCCCTAACAATCTCCCGCATGTGCCAGCCTCCCTATCAATCTCCCGCATGTGCCAGCCTCCCTATCAATCTCCCGCATGTGCCAGCCTCCCTAACAATATGCTACATGTGCCAGTCTCCCTAACAATCTCCTACATGTGCCAGCCTCCCTAACAATCTCCTACATGTGCCAGCCTCCCTAACAATCTCCCCCATGTGCCAGCGTCCCTAACAATCTCCCGCATGTGCCAGCCTCCCTAACAATCTCCCGCATGTGCCAGCCTCCCTATCAATCTACCGCATGTGCCAGCCTCCCTAACAATATGCTACATGTGCCAGTCTCCCTAACAATCTCCTACATGTGCCAGCCTCCCTAACAATCTCCTACATGTGCCAGCCTCCCTAACAATCTCCCGCATGTGCCAGCCTCCCTATCAATCTCCCGCATGTGCCAGCCTCCCTATCAATATGCTACATGTGCCAGCCTCCCTATCAATATGCTACATGTGCCAGCCTCTCTGCCCTTCCCTGGCTACACCAGCCTCCTCGTCCACCACTTCTGTGGGGATGTAGTTAATTTCCCGAAGGACGGGATCTCATCGGTCCAAATACTGACGCCAGAATCCTGAAGGACGCCCTAAAACCGGTGTCTAAATCCCATCCAAAGTCAGGATGCCAGCGCCAAAATACCAACACCCGGAATCCCGGTCGTTCTTTCAGCGGGGCGTGCTCGTGTCCTGAGGTGAGAGGTTAGGTTTAGGTATTAGAAGGGGGTTAGGGTGCAGTGGTGGGAAGGGTATGGTTAGGTAACGGGGAGGGCAAAGTTTACGCTGCAGGGAATGGGCGGTTATGGTTAGACACCACCAGGGTGGATTAGGGTAGGAAGTTGGGTGAGGGTTACAGTAATTTCTGGGGGGTTGCTGGTATTGTGATGGTTGGGATGCCACTGTCAGTATTCTGACCACTGGCCTCCATCCAGTGGGATATCATACTGAATCCCTTCTGTGGCATCCTCTCTGAAAGTCCCTTGTCTTGAGTTTTGGTCTTCCATGAGGCCCTCTACACCTTACCTTGAGGACCTTGTAACTATAATTTGATGGTATTACCTTGGCGCAGTTCATTGCACTGTGGGGTTCTACGAGAACATTAGTTGGCTTACTATTGTCACTAGCTGGAAAGTCTGGTCCTCCTTAACTCCCCATGTGATACCCTCTAAGGGGTATTAGTAACACGGGGTCCTCCCTTGGGCACTGTTCTCATTTTGCAGGTGACAGTGGGATTGTACAGTATATTTCCTTTGCTACAGTATAACGATCCCAGAACAGAACGCAGGGCTCAATAATCACATTCCCTCTATCCTGGTCTTCTGGTGACGTCTCCAGTTTACTGTACATGATAGAATTAGTTTCTCTCCAGATTTATAAGCGTTAATATCTCCTGGAACATGCGACTTTAGTAACACGGCGTGATCTAGGCACAAATAAACCTTTACAGTTTCCCAGGCTAGGCTTGCTCATGTATCCTAATTTCTTCACCTCGCAGCTTTTCGTTGACATCTTGTATATCTGGAGATTGAGTCTATAGCACCAGATTACGCATTTATATTCCTTGTCTCACCGCCTCTATCTGAGCTATAATCTCCATATGCACATAAAGGTCACATTCGTCCTTAGCTGTATGTGTATGGTATTTACTCACCCCCCGCCCCAATGTATATTTATCTGTTTCACAAAATACACATTTCCCACAGTATTGTTCAATCTTATGAAAGGCCATTTATCAAGGTAGGAGGAGATGCGTGGAAAATAGAGATGTAACGGCATGCTGATTTATACCTTAATGTTGCATGCGTTTTCAGGTTTCAATGTATTTATGATGCAAATGTTTGATTTATTGACACAGAACCTGCAAAAAGATCTACAACTGTGCCATGTAAATCAGTGCAAGCTTTTGTTAAAGCGTCCTAAATGTATTAAGGCCTCAGCAAAGTCTAAACAAGCGCGCTTTTCTCACCTATCCGCAGCTGGAGGAATATAAATAAATAACAGATTAAATACTTGAAAATAAACTGGAGTGCCGTACAGACTGTGACTCATTCATCTTTATGGCCGCGCTTTGCATAATTCCCCCTGCAGCCATCTTTGCGTCCTCAGACCCTTCTGTAAAAGTTAGAAGTAAAATTGATTTCCTGTGCATACAAAACCTATTAAGAAAATAAGACCAATAAAAATGACTTAAGTGAAAATTTTTGTTTGTTCAACCAGGAAACATTTTGCCATAAATGTGTTTTAACATATGTCATTTTTTTTTTTTTCTTTCTTTTTTTGGACTTTTAAAGATACCTTTTGTAGTCTGGAGAGTTTGTTTTTCAGACACACATCCCCTTTCTCACATTATAAACAGAGCACGATCCATTGTTGGGAAGGATTTAATGGTCTGACTGGTAAATAGTTGCATGTCTGCCATATTTGTTTCAGCACAGTAGTGTAATCAGATATAATCCTTATCTGTTTTTGACAAATGATATATAATAAACCATATTTACCATAATCTGCTACGGCAACAACAGCTGGAGACATTGGTGGGCAATTGCTCCAGCAACGCACATGAGGTGCAAAAGTGTTGCATCCAAATCATGGCAGATACAGGATGTAATAAAATAAAACACGTTTATGCTCCTGTCTTTTAAGAATAGCTGCCTGTAATTCTTCTACAGTTTCTTGGTGCATAAAGTTGCAGATTATATATTTAAATATATATGATGTGAGGTAAGCTACCGTGGAACAGCCCAATTCTAAAGAGGAAGCCCCTGTGTAAAGTGCTCCCATACTGTGAGTGGGAGTTGCTGTGATATGGCAGCATGGAAGTCAATCCCTGTAGTAGGGGATGGTAACATGAGAACTGTGTACCTGTGGAACTACAGCTCCCAGCAACATCTGACATGTAACAAGATATAACCACTGTGAATAAGAACTGTGCTGGTGGAGTGAGGAGATTGTATATTCAAGTAAAGAGTAAAGTACTATCTGTAAAGTATTGTGCTGGATGAGTGGATTTCTGGAAAGACCGGGTGAAAGTGTTACGTTTTATGCAGGACGAGTTTGGCATTGAGAATGTAAATATCCTTTAGAGTATATTATGCAACCAGAAAGAGTTCTGAGCTGGGGGAGGAAGAGAAGGTGTGTAAATAAAAGCCTTGTCTGGTTTCCAGCATTTGTCTGACGTCTGCAGTGTAACACCTATGCTCATCCACAGTAAATGTATGTGCTAAGCACCTGTGTATATGGGAGACCCCTGGACAGGTATGCCTCCAGCACAATATAGCCGATGCTTAGGAGGATGGGTTTGTCACACTGCACCCTGTTGTATATCTGAGCACCAGAGGGGTCACTGTGCACTTTTCTGCACTTATCTGCCCCAGCTGTAGCAAGAAATGTCCCTGGCCTTCCCAACTGCTAGGAGATTTTCTGGCCCCAAAATCCATGTATTTCCCGCATTTGTGTAACAGTAGCTCTCCTGGCTCGCAGTTATCAGCTTGGAGTCAGGAGAGCATTTTATCAGGTAACCATTTTATATCTATATATCTATCAGCGGTCACATCCTGTATCCTTTACATATTGTGCAAATTAGAGATACAGAGGTGTAAGTGAAACGGGCAAACGAGGCTCAAAAGAAACATGGATGAAAAACTGTATATTGTCACAAATATACAGAGACAGATGTATGTGTGTGGAGCAGGGGGACAGAGAGGTGGGGGGCAGATAGATAGTGCCTGGGCCCCGTGTCTCTCTAGGGGCCCAGGACTGTGAGTAGACATACAGCCATGCTGGCGCTATGCAGTGACCATGCCACTCAGAGAATGCCAAGCAATGCCCAACATATACAGTTATACTCCTTTATGAGGCGGTGTAGCTTCGACTCCTCCTGTGGCCGTGCCCCCCCCCCCCCCCCCCTCCTTCCCCACTACCACCAGCACCCAGGCCCTAGAGGACTCAGCGGCCCTGGCTGCAAGCCATTACCATCACATTGTACTTGTGCCTGGACAGAAAATACACACCTTTGTGAATTGGGCAATGTTAACAGGTATGAGTGCACCTATCGCCGCCTCCCACAAAAATCAGCATAATCCTCTCCTAAACACTATGTGCTGCTGTGAGCATTCTAATTGCTCTCAGGTGGTTTTACCTAGAGATGAGCGGGTTCGGTTTCTCGGAAACCGAACCCCCCCGAACTTCACCTTTTTTACACGGGTCCGAGGCAGGTTCGAACCTTCCCGCCTTGCTCGGCTAACCCGAGCGTGCCCGAACGTCATCATCCCGCTGTCGGATTCTCACGAGATTCGGATTCTATATAAGCAGCCGCGCGTCGCCGCCATTTTCACTCGTGCATTGGAGATGATAGGGAGAGGACGTGGCTGGCGTCCTCTCCGTTTATTGTTGAAGTTGATTGGTTTATTGCTTAAATGTGGGGAGGACTGGGGAGCAGCTGTTAGGAGGAGTACAGTGCAGAGTTTTGCTGATAAGTGACCACCAGTTTTTATCCGTTCTCTGCCTGAAAAAAACGCTCCATACCATATCTGTGCTCAGTGTGCTGCATATATCTGTGCTCACACTGCTTAATTGTGGGGACTGGGGAGCAGCTATAGCAGGAGTACAGTGCAGAGTTTTGCTGACAGTGACCACCAGTATACGTTGTTTGCCTGAAAAACACTCCATATCTGTGCTCAGTGTGCTGCTTTATTGTGGGGACTGGGGACCACCAGTATAATTAATATTATATAGGAGGAGTACAGTGCAGAGTGCACTGCTGTACCTACCTCTGTGTCGTCATCCATTAAGTATACTATCCATCTACATTCTATACCTGTGGTGCATTTTAGTTTTGCAGTTTGCTGACAGTGTCCACCAGTATACTATATATAGCAGTACGGTAGGCCACTGCTGTACCTACCTCTGTGTCGTCATCCATTAAGTATACAATCCATCTACATTCTATACCTGTGGTGCATTTTAGTTTTGCAGTTTGCTGACAGTGACCACCAGTATACTATATATAGCAGTACGGTAGGCCACTGCTGTACCTACCTCTGTGTCGTCATCCATTAAGTATACTATCCATCTACATTCTATACCTGTGGTGCATTTTAGTTTTGCAGTTTGCTGACACAGTGTCCACCAGTATACTATATATAGCAGTACGGTATGCCACTGCTGTACCTACCTCTGTGTCGTCATCCATTAAGTATACTATCCATCTACATTCTATACCTGTGGTGCATTTTAGTTTTGCAGTTTGCTGACAGTGTCCACCAGTATACTATATATAGCAGTACGGTAGGCCACTGCTGTACCTACCTCTGTGTCGTCATCCATTAAGTATACTATCCATCTACATTCTATACCTGTGGTGCATTTTAGTTTTGCAGTTTGCTGACACAGTGTCCACCAGTATACTATATATAGCAGTACGGTAGGCCACTGCTGTACCTACCTCTGTGTCGTCATCCATTAAGTATACTATCCATCTACATTCTATACCTGTGGTGCATTTTAGTTTTGCAGTTTGCTAACACAGTGTCCACCAGTATACTATATATAGCAGTACGGTAGGCCACTGCTGTACCTACCTCTGTGTCGTCATCCATTAAGTATACTATCCATCTACATTCTATACCTGTGGTGCATTTTAGTTTTGCAGTTTGCTGACACAGTGTCCACCAGTATACTATATATAGCAGTACGGTAGGCCACTGCTGTACCTACCTCTGTGTCGTCATCCATTAAGTATACTATCCATCTACATTCTATACCTGTGGTGCATTTTAGTTTTACAGTTTGCTGACAGTGTCCACCAGTATACTATATATAGCAGTACGGTAGGCCACTGCTGTACCTACCTCTGTGTCGTCATCCATTAAGTATACTATCCATCTACATTCTATACCTGTGGTGCATTTTAGTTTTGCAGTTTGCTGACACAGTGTCCACCAGTATACTATATATAGCACTACGGTAGGCCACTGCTGTACCTACCTCTGTGTCGTCATCCATTAAGTATACTATCCATCTACATTCTATACCTGTGGTGCATTTTAGTTTTGCAGTTTGCTGACAGTGTCCACCAGTATACTATATATAGCAGTACGGTAGGCCACTGCTGTACCTACCTCTGTGTCGTCATCCATTAAGTATACTATCCATCTACATTCTATACCTGTGGTGCATTTTAGTTTTGCAGATTGCTGACAGTGTCCACCAGTATACTATATATAGCAGTACGGTAGGCCACTGCTGTACATACCTCTGTGTCGTCATCCATTAAGTTTACTATCCATCTACATTCTATACCTGTGGTGCATTTCAGTTGTGCGCAGTAAATATACTAGTAGGCCATTGCTGTTGATACTGGCATATAATTCCACACATTAAAAAATGGAGAACAAAAATGTGGAGGTTAAAATAGGGAAAGATCAAGATCCACTTCCACCTCGTGCTGAAGCTGCTGCCACTAGTCATGGCCGAGACGATGAAATGCCATCAACGTCGTCTGCCAAGGCCGATGCCCAATGTCATAGTAGAGAGCATGTAAAATCCAAAACACAAAAGTTCAGTAAAATGACCCAAAAATCAAAATTAAAAGCGTCTGAGGAGAAGCGAAAACTTGCCAATATGCCATTTACGACACGGAGTGGCAAGGAACGGCTGAGGCCCTGGCCTATGTTCATGGCTAGTGGTTCAGCTTCACATGAGGATGGAAGCACTCATCCTCTCGCTAGAAAAAAGAAAATACTTAAGCTGGCAAAAGCACAGCAAAGAACTGTGCGTTCTTCTAAATCACAAATCCCCAAGGAGAGTCCAATTGTGTCGGTTGCGATGCCTGACCTTCCCAACACTGGACGGGAAGAGCTTGCGCCTTCCACCATTTGCACGCCCCCTGCAAGTGCTGGAAGGAGCACCCGCAGTCCAGTTCCTGATAGTCAAATTGAAGATGTCACTGTTGAAGTACACCAGGATGAGGATATGGGTGTTGCTGGCGCTGGGGAGGAAATTGACAAGGAGGATTCTGATGGTTAGGTGGTTTGTTTAAGTCAGGCACCCGGGGAGACACCTGTTGTCCATGGGAGGAATAGGGCCATTGACATGCCTGGTCAAAATACAAAAAAAATCAGCTCTTCGGTGTGGAATTATTTCAACACAAATCCGGACAACAGGTGTCAAGCCGTGTGTTGCCTTTGTCAAGCTGTAATAAGTAGGGGTAAGGACGTTAACCACCTCGGAACTCAGGCCTTGGCAGCCTGGGCGGTGAGAAACGTGGTTCCGGTATCCATCGTTAATTCAGAGGCAACTATAGACTTGATTGAGGTACTGTGTCCCCGGTACCAAATACCATCTAGGTTCCATTTCTCTAGGCAGGCGATACCGAAAATGTACACAGACCTCAGAAAAAGACTCACCAGTGTCCTAAAAAATGCAGTTGTACCCAATGTCCACTTAACCACGGACATGTGGACAAGTGGAGCAGGGCAGACTCAGGACTATACGACTGTGACAGCCCACTGGGTAGATGTATTGCCTCCCGCAGCAAGAACAGCAGCGGCGGCACCAGTAGCAGCATCTCGCAAACGCCAACTCGTTCCTAGGCAGGCTACGCTTTGTATCACCGGCTTCCATAAGAGGCACACAGCTGACAACCTCTTACGGGAACTGAGGAAGATCATCGCAGAATGGCTTACCCCAATTGGACTCTCCTGGGGATTTGTGACATCGGACAACGCCAGCAATATTGTGCGTGCATTACATCTGGGCAAATTCCAGCACGTCCCATGTTTTGCACATACATTGAATTTGGTGGTGCAGAATTATTTAAAAAACGACAGGGGCGTGCAAGAGATGCTGTCGGTGGCCCGAAGAATTGCGGGCCACTTTCGGCATTCAGGCACCGCGTACAGAAGACTGGAGCACCACCAAACATTCCTGAACCTGCCCTGCCATCATCTGAAGCAATAGGTGGTAACGAGGTGCAATTCAACCCTCTATATGCTTCAGAGGATGGAGGAGCAGCAAAAGGCCATTCAAGCCTATACATCTGCCCACGATATAGGCAAAGGAGGGGGAATGCACCTGACTCAAGCGCAGTGGAGAATGATTTCAACGTTGTGCAAGGTTCTGCAACCCTTTGAACTTGCCACACGTGAAGTCAGTTCAGACACTGCCAGCCTGAGTCAGGTCATTCCCCTCATCAGGCTTTTGCAGAAGAAGCTGGAGACATTGAAGGAGGAGCTAAAACAGAGCGATTCCGCTAGGCATGTGGGACTTGTGGATGGAGCCCTTAATTCGCTTAACCAGGATTCACGGGTGGTCAACCTGTTGAAATCAGAGCACTACATTTTGGCCACCGTGCTCGATCCTAGATTTAAAACCTACGTTGTATCTCTCTTTCCGGCAGACACAAGTCTGCAGAGGTTCAAAGACCTGCTGGTGAGAAAATTGTCAAGTCAAGCGGAACGTGACCCGTCAACATCTCCTCCTTCACATTCTCCCGCAACTGGGGGTGCGAGGAAAAGGCTAAGAATTCCTAGCCCACCCGCTGGCGGTGATGCAGGGCAGTCTGGAGCGAGTGCTGACATCTGGTCCGGACTGAAGGACCTGCCAATGATTACTGACATGTCGTCTACTGTCACTGCATATGATTCTCTCACCATGGAAAGAATGGTGGAGGATTATATGAGTGACCGCATCCAAGTAGGCACGTCAGACAGTCCGTACGTATACTGGCAGGAAAAAGAGGCAATTTGGAGGCCCTTGCACAAACTGGCTTTATTCTACCTAAGTTGCCCTCCCTCCAGTGTGTACTCCGAAAGAGTGTTTAGTGCAGCCGCTCACCTTGTCAGCAATCGGCGTACGAGGTTACTTCCAGAAAATGTGGAGAAGATGATGTTCATCAAAATGAATTATAATCAATTCCTCCGTGGAGACATTCACCAGCAGCAATTGCCTCCAGAAAGTACTAGAGATGAGCGGGTTCGGTTTCTCTGAATCCGAACCCGCCAGAACTTCATGTTTTTTTTCACGGGTCCGAGCGACTCGGATCTTCCCGCCTTGCTCGGTTAACCCGAGCGCGCCCGAACGTCATCATGACGCTGTCGGATTCTCGCGAGGCTCGGATTCTATCGCGAGACTCGGATTCTATATAAGGAGCCGCGCATCGCCGCCATTTTCACACGTGCATTGAGATTGATAGGGAGAGGACGTGGCTGGCGTCCTCTCCGTTTAGAATTAGAATAGATTAGAGAGACACTTGATTTACTAATTTTGGGGAGCATTAGGAGTACTCAGTAGTGTACAGTGCAGAGTTTTGCTGATAGTGACCAGTGACCACCACTTTTATTTATAATCCGTTCTCTGCCTGAAAAAAGCGATACACAGCACACAGTGACTCAGTCACATACCATATCTGTGTGCACTGCTCAGGCTCAGGCCAGTGTGCTGCATCATCTATATATATTATATATCTGTCTGACTGCTCAGCTCACACAGCTTATAATTGTGGGGGAGACTGGGGAGCACTACTGCAGTGCCAGTTATAGGTTATAGCAGGAGCCAGGAGTACATAATATTATATTAAAATTAAACAGTGCACACTTTTGCTGCAGGAGTGCCACTGCCAGTGCGACTAGTGACCAGTGACCTGACCACCAGTATATAATATTAGTAGTATACTATCTCTTTATCAACCAGTCTATATTAGCAGCAGACACAGTACAGTGCGGTAGTTCACGGCTGTGGCTACCTCTGTGTCGGCACTCGGCAGCCCGTCCATAATTGTATATACCAGTGACCTAACCGTGGTTTTTTTTTCTTTCTTTATACATACATACTAGTTACGAGTATACTATCTCTTTATCAACCAGTCTATATATTAGCAGCAGACACAGTACAGTGCGGTAGTTCACGGCTGTGGCTACCTCTGTGTCGGCACTCGGCAGCCCGTCCATAATTGTATATACCACCTAACCGTGGTTTTTTTTTCTTTCTTTATACATACATACTAGTTACGAGTATACTATCTCTTTATCAACCAGTCTATATATTAGCAGCAGACACAGTACAGTGCGGTAGTTCACGGCTGTGGCTACCTCTGTGTCGGCACTCGGCAGCCCGTCCATAATTGTATATACCACCTAACCGTGGTTTTTTTTTCTTTCTTTATACATACATACTAGTTACGAGTATACTATCTCTTTATCAACCAGTCTATATATTAGCAGCAGACACAGTACAGTGCGGTAGTTCACGGCTGTGGCTACCTCTGTGTCGGCACTCGGCAGCCCGTCCATAATTGTATATACCAGTGACCTAACCGTGGTTTTTTTTTCTTTCTTTATACATACATACTAGTTACGAGTATACTATCTCTTTATCAACCAGTCTATATATTAGCAGCAGACACAGTACAGTGCGGTAGTTCACGGCTGTGGCTACCTCTGTGTCGGCACTCGGCAGCCCGTCCATAATTGTATATACCACCTAACCGTGGTTTTTTTTTCTTTCTTTATACATACATACTAGTTACGAGTATACTATCTCTTTATCAACCAGTCTATATATTAGCAGCAGACACAGTACAGTGCGGTAGTTCACGGCTGTGGCTACCTCTGTGTCGGCACTCGGCAGCCCGTCCATAATTGTATATACCACCTAACCGTGGTTTTTTTTTCTTTCTTTATACATACATACTAGTTACGAGTATACTATCTCTTTATCAACCAGTCTATATATTAGCAGCAGACACAGTACAGTGCGGTAGTTCACGGCTGTGGCTACCTCTGTGTCGGCACTCGGCAGCCCGTCCATAATTGTATATACCACCTAACCGTGGTTTTTTTTTCTTTCTTTATACATACATACTAGTTACGAGTATACTATCTCTTTATCAACCAGTCTATATATTAGCAGCAGACACAGTACAGTGCGGTAGTTCACGGCTGTGGCTACCTCTGTGTCGGCACTCGGCAGCCCGTCCATAATTGTATATACCACCTAACCGTGGTTTTTTTTTCTTTCTTTATACATACATACTAGTTACGAGTATACTATCTCTTTATCAACCAGTCTATATATTAGCAGCAGACACAGTACAGTGCGGTAGTTCACGGCTGTGGCTACCTATGTGTCGGCACTCGGCAGCCCGTTCATAATTGTATATACCACCTAACCGTGGTTTTTTTTTCTTTCTTTATACATACATACTAGTTACGAGTATACTATCTCTTTATCAACCAGTCTATATATTAGCAGCAGACACAGTACAGTGCGGTAGTTCACGGCTGTGGCTACCTCTGTGTCGGCACTCGGCAGCCCGTCCATAATTGTATATACCACCTAACCGTGGTTTTTTTTTTCTTTCTTTATACATACATACTAGTTACGAGTATACTATCTCTTTATCAACCAGTCTATATATTAGCAGCAGACACAGTACAGTGCGGTAGTTCACGGCTGTGGCTACCTCTGTGTCGGCACTCGGCAGCCCGTCCATAATTGTATATACCACCTAACCGTGGTTTTTTTTCTTTCTTTATACATACATACTAGTTACGAGTATACTATCTCTTTATCAACCAGTCTATATATTAGCAGCAGACACAGTACAGTGCGGTAGTTCACGGCTGTGGCTACCTCTGTGTCGGCACTCGGCAGCCCGTCCATAATTGTATACTAGTATCCAATCCATCCATCTCCATTGTTTACCTGAGGTGCCTTTTAGTTGTGCCTATTAAAATATGGAGAACAAAAATGTTGAGGTTCCAAAATTAGGGAAAGATCAAGATCCACTTCCACCTCGTGCTGAAGCTGCTGCCACTAGTCATGGCCGAGACGATGAAATGCCAGCAACGTCGTCTGCCAAGGCCGATGCCCAATGGCATAGTACAGAGCATGTCAAAACCAAAACACCAAATATCAGTAAAAAAAGGACTCCAAAACCTAAAATAAAATTGTCGGAGGAGAAGCGTAAACTTGCCAATATGCCATTTACCACACGGAGTGGCAAGGAACGGCTGAGGCCCTGGCCTATGTTCATGGCTAGTGGTTCAGCTTCACATGAGGATGGAAGCACTCAGCCTCTCGCTAGAAAACTGAAAAGACTCAAGCTGGCAAAAGCACCGCAAAGAACTGTGCGTTCTTTGAAATCCCAAATCCACAAGGAGAGTCCAATTGTGTCGGTTGCGATGCCTGACCTTCCCAACACTGGACGTGAAGAGCATGCGCCTTCCACCATTTGCACGCCCCCTGCAAGTGCTGGAAGGAGCACCCGCAGTCCAGTTCCTGATAGTCAGATTGAAGATGTCAGTGTTGAAGTACACCAGGATGAGGAGGATATGGGTGTTGCTGGCGCTGGGGAGGAAATTGACCAGGAGGATTCTGATGGTGAGGTGGTTTGTTTAAGTCAGGCACCCGGGGAGACACCTGTTGTCCGTGGGAGGAATAAGGCCGTTGACATGCAAGGTGAAAATACCAAAAAAATCAGCTCTTCGGTGTGGAGGTATTTCACCAGAAATGCGGACAACAGGTGTCAAGCCGTGTGTTCCCTTTGTCAAGCTGTAATAAGTAGGGGTAAGGACGTTAACCACCTCGGAACATCCTCCCTTATACGTCACCTGCAGCGCATTCATAATAAGTCAGTGACAAGTTCAAAAACTTTGGGTGACAGCGGAAGCAGTCCACTGACCAGTAAATCCCTTCCTCTTGTAACCAAGCTCACGCAAACCACCCCACCAACTCCCTCAGTGTCAATTTCCTCCTTCCCCAGGAATGCCAATAGTCCTGCAGGCCATGTCACTGGCAATTCTGACGAGTCCTCTCCTGCCTGGGATTCCTCCGATGCATCCTTGCGTGTAACGCCTACTGCTGCTGGCGCTGCTGTTGTTGCCGCTGGGAGTCGATGGTCATCCCAGAGGGGAAGTCGTAAGCCCACTTGTACTACTTCCAGTAAGCAATTGACTGTTCAACAGTCCTTTGCGAGGAAGATGAAATATCACAGCAGTCATCCTACTGCAAAGCGGATAACTGAGGCCTTGGCATCCTGGGTGGTGAGAAACGTGGTTCCGGTATCCATCATTACTGCAGAGCCAACTAGAGACTTGTTGGAGGTACTGTGTCCCCGGTACCAAATACCATCTAGGTTCCATTTCTCTAGGCAGGCGATACCGAAAATGTACACAGACCTCAGAAAAAGAGTCACCAGTGTCCTAAAAAATGCAGCTGTACCCAATGTCCACTTAACCACGGACATGTGGACAAGTGGAGCAGGGCAGGGTCAGGACTATATGACTGTGACAGCCCACTGGGTAGATGTATGGACTCCCGCCGCAAGAACAGCAGCGGCGGCACCAGTAGCAGCATCTCGCAAACGCCAACTCTTTCCTAGGCAGGCTACGCTTTGTATCACCGCTTTCCAGAATACGCACACAGCTGAAAACCTCTTACGGCAACTGAGGAAGATCATCGCGGAATGGCTTACCCCAATTGGACTCTCCTGTGGATTTGTGGCATCGGACAACGCCAGCAATATTGTGTGTGCATTAAATCTGGGCCAATTCCAGCACGTCCCATGTTTTGCACATACCTTGAATTTGGTGGTGCAGAATTTTTTAAAAAACGACAGGGGCGTGCAAGAGATGCTGTCGGTGGCCAGAAGAATTGCGGGACACTTTCGGCGTACAGGCACCACGTACAGAAAACTGGAGCACCACCAAAAACTACTGAACCTGCCCTGCCATCATCTGAAGCAAGAAGTGGTAACGAGGTGGAATTCAACCCTCTATATGCTTCAGAGGTTGGAGGAGCAGCAAAAGGCCATTCAAGCCTATACAATTGAGCACGATATAGTAGGTGGAATGCACCTGTCTCAAGTGCAGTGGAGAATGATTTCAACGTTGTGCAAGGTTCTGATGCCCTTTGAACTTGCCACACGTGAAGTCAGTTCAGACACTGCCAGCCTGAGTCAGGTCATTCCCCTCATCAGGCTTTTGCAGAAGAAGCTGGAGGCATTGAAGGAGGAGCTAACACGGAGCGATTCCGCTAGGCATGTGGGACTTGTGGATGCAGCCCTTAATTCGCTTAACAAGGATTCACGGGTGGTCAATCTGTTGAAATCAGAGCACTACATTTTGGCCACCGTGCTCGATCCTAGATTTAAAGCCTACCTTGGATCTCTCTTTCCGGCAGACACAGGTCTGCTGGGGTTGAAAGACCTGCTGGTGACAAAATTGTCAAGTCAAGCGGAACGCGACCTGTCAACATCTCCTCCTTCACATTCTCCCGCAACTGGGGGTGCGAGGAAAAGGCTCAGAATTCCGAGCCCACCCGCTGGCGGTGATGCAGGGCAGTCTGGAGCGACTGCTGATGCTGACATCTGGTCCGGACTGAAGGACCTGACAACGATTACGGACATGTCGTCTACTGTCACTGCATATGATTCTCTCAACATTGATAGAATGGTGGAGGATTATATGAGTGACCGCATCCAAGTAGGCACGTCACACAGTCCGTACTTATACTGGCAGGAAAAAGAGGCAATTTGGAGGCCCTTGCACAAACTGGCTTTATTCTACCTAAGTTGCCCTCCCACAAGTGTGTACTCCGAAAGAGTGTTTAGTGCCGCCGCTCACCTTGTCAGCAATCGGCGTACGAGGTTACATCCAGAAAATGTGGAGAAGATGATGTTCATTAAAATGAATTATAATCAATTCCTCCGCGGAGACATTGACCAGCAGCAATTGCCTCCACAAAGTACACAGGGAGCTGAGATGGTGGATTCCAGTGGGGACGAATTGATAATCTGTGAGGAGGGGGATGTACACGGTGATATATCGGAGGGTGAAGATGAGGTGGACATCTTGCCTCTGTAGAGCCAGTTTGTGCAAGGAGAGATTAATTGCTTCTTTTTTGGGGGGGGTCCAAACCAACCCGTCATATCAGTCACAGTCGTGTGGCAGACCCTGTCACTGAAATGATGGGTTGGTTAAAGTGTGCATGTCCTGTTTTGTTTATACAACATAAGGGTGGGTGGGAGGGCCCAAGGACAATTCCATCTTGCACCTCTTTTTTCTTTTCTTTTTCTTTGCATCATGTGCTGATTGGGGAGGGTTTTTTGGAAGGGACATCCTGCGTGACACTGCAGTGCCACTCCTAGATGGGCCCGGTGTTTGTGTCGGCCACTAGGGTCGCTAATCTTACTCACACAGTCAGCTACCTCATTGCGCCTCTTTTTTTCTTTGCGTCATGTGCTGTTTGGGGAGGGTTTTTTGGAAGGGACATCCTGCGTGACACTGCAGTGCCACTCCTAGATGGGCCCGGTGTTTGTGTCGGCCACTAGGGTCGCTAATCTTACTCACACAGTCAGCTACCTCATTGCGCCTCTTTTTTTCTTTGCGTCATGTGCTGTTTGGGGAGGGTTTTTTGGAAGGGACATCCTGCGTGACACTGCAGTGCCACTCCTAGATGTGCCCGGTGTTTGTGTCGGCCACTAGGGTCGCTAATCTTACTCACACAGTCAGCTACCTCATTGCGCCTCTTTTTTTCTTTGCGTCATGTGCTGTTTGGGGAGGGTTTTTTGGAAGGGCCATCCTGCGTGACACTGCAGTGCCACTCCTAGATGGGCCCGGTGTTTGTGTCGGCCACTAGGGTCGCTAATCTTACTCACACAGCTACCTCATTGCGCCTCTTTTTTTCTTTGCGTCATGTGCTGTTTGGGGAGGGTTTTTTGGAAGGGACATCCTGCGTGACACTGCAGTGCCACTCCTAGATGGGCCCGGTGTTTGTGTCGGCCACTAGGGTCGCTAATCTTACTCACACAGTCAGCTACCTCATTGCGCCTCTTTTTTTCTTTGCGTCATGTGCTGTTTGGGGAGGGTTTTTTGGAAGGGCCATCCTGCGTGACACTGCAGTGCCACTCCTAGATGGGCCCGGTGTTTGTGTCGGCCACTAGGGTCGCTAATCTTACTCACACAGCTACCTCATTGCGCCTCTTTTTTTCTTTGCGTCATGTGCTGTTTGGGGAGGGTTTTTTGGAAGGGCCATCCTGCGTGACACTGCAGTGCCACTCCTAGATGGGCCCGGTGTTTGTGTCGGCCACTAGGGTCGCTAATCTTACTCACACAGCTACCTCATTGCGCCTCTTTTTTTCTTTGCGTCATGTGCTGTTTGGGGAGGGTTTTTTGGAAGGGACATCCTGCGTGACACTGCAGTGCCACTCCTAGATGGGCCCGGTGTTTGTGTCGGCCACTAGGGTCGCTTATCTTACTCACACAGCGACCTCGGTGCAAATTTTAGGACTTAAAATAATATTGTGAGGTGTGAGGTATTCAGAATAGACTGAAAATGAGTGTAAATTATGGTTTTTGAGGTTAATAATACTTTGGGATCAAAATGACCCCCAAATTCTATGATTTAAGCTGTTTTTTAGTGTTTTTGGAAAAAAACACCCGAATCCAAAACACACCCGAATCCGACAAAAAAAATTCGGTGAGGTTTTGCCAAAACGCGTTCGAACCCAAAACACGGCCGCGGAACCGAACCCAAAACCAAAACACAAAACCCGAAAAATTTCAGGCGCTCATCTCTAGAAAGTACACGGGGACCTGAGATGGTGGATTCCAGTGGGGACGAATTAATAATCTGTGAGGAGGGGGATGTATACAGTGAAAGGGGTGAGGAATCGGAGGATGATGATGAGGTGGACATCTTGCCTCTGTAGAGCCAGTTTGTGCAAGGAGAGATTGATTGCTTCTTTTTTGGTGGGGGCACAAACCAACCAGTCATTTCAGTCACAGTCGTGTGGCAGACCCTGTCGCTGAAATGATGGGTTCGTTAAAGTGTGCATGTCCTGTTTATACAATCTAAGGGTGGGTGGGAGGGCCCAAGGACAATTCCATCTTGCACCTCTTTTTTCTTTCATTTTTCTTTGCATCATGTGCTGTTTGGGGACAATTTTTTGGAAGTGCCATCCTGCCTGACACTGCAGTGCCACTCCTAGATGGGCCAGGTGTTTGTGTCGGCCACTTGGGTCGCTTAGCTTAGTCACACAGCTACCTCATTGCGCCTCATTTTTTCTTTGCATCATGTGCTGTTTGGGGACTATTTTTTTGAAGTGCCATCCTGCCTGACACTGCAGTGCCACTCCTAGATGGGCCAGGTGTTTGTGTCGGCCACTTGTGTCGCTTAGCTTAGTCACACAGCGACCTTGGTGCGCCTCTTTTTTTCTTTGCATCATGTGCTGTTTGGGGACAATTTTTTGGAAGTGCCATCCTGTCTGACACTGCAGTGCCACTCCTAGATGGGCCAGGTGTTTGTGTCGGCCACTTGTGTCGCTTAGCTTAGTCAAACAGCCACCTTGGTGCGCCTCTTTTTTTCTTTGCATCATGTGCTGTTTGGGGACAATTTTTTTTAAGTGCCATCCTGCCTGACACTGCAGTGCCACTCCTAGATGGGCCAGGTGTTTGTGTCGGCCACTAGGGTCGCTTAGCTTAGCCATCCAGCGACCTCGGTGCAAATTTTAGGACTAAAAATAATATTGTGAGGTGTGAGGTGTTCAGAATAGACTGGAAATTAGTGGAAATTATGGTTATTGAGGTTAATAATACTATGGGATCAAAATGACCCCCAAATTCTATGATTTAAGCTGTTTTTTAGGTTTTTTTTTTAAAAAACACCCGAATCCAAAACACACCCGAATCCGACAAAAAAATTTCAGCGAGGTTTTGCCAAAACGCGTCCGAATCCAAAACACGGCCGCGGAATCGAATCCAAAACCAAAACACAAAACCCGAAAAATGTCCGGTGCACATCACACTTTTACCGCACTCGCTCCAAAGCTGCCATTACAGCACATGGCAATCTGCAGTTCCTCAGTTACATATATGGGATCTGTAGCTGGATGGAATGCTGATCCTTGTAGTGCCATATCGGAGAATCCTGGGGTACCTCCCATTGAGTTGGTTCTCAGTTTAGAAAAACACGAATATATGACCCAAAGTGGTGCTATTCACATCTCCCTTCCTGTGTACCCAGGCCACTGCACCCGTCTGTGGGGTACAGGAGAACGGAACACTTTGTTGTCTCTGAGTCTCTCTCTGTCCACAGAAAATAGCGACACAATCTTTAAAACCACTTAACTGACGATTTTCCCATCAAAACCGTTCATACATTTTGTTTTTTTTTATTATTTTTTTAATTAAATTTAGTTTTAAAAGTATGTTGAAAAAATATTTAAATATTATTATGCACATCTGCAGAACGGATCTCCTCGTCAAAAAGTGGGTGACACAGTGGGGCGGCGCCATTGCATGCGATCTGACCATGCCAGTTAAGTGGTTAATTCATGAGACCATTTTATACAGTTATAAAACAAAGACTTCCAAATGAAATCTTCCCTTTAAAAGCATTTCCATCTTATTACAGTTGCGCAGCTTAAACACTTCCTTGCAATGAGCCCCCGCGATCTAGTGTGACATTTTATTGGATTAATGAGGAACAAGAAAATATGAACAGCTGAAACTATCCGCATAGTGTCAATTATGGGCGAATCCCACCTGTCTGGCAATTGTTCTCATTTCCATATGTCACCGAGACCCACAATAACATCACAGAACCCTTTGTGCGCCGCGTCTAGTCCGGCTTCTCAGGTAGGGATTATAGTCTTCCCTGTGACTGACTGTTACCAAATGCTACAACTGTTCTAGTCATTTCTGCCAAAGTAACAAATGCTTGTCTTTACTGAAGCAGGAACTTTCCAGCCCCCTCTGCCACCCAAGGTGGCACTTGTAGGGTGCTGTTGCCACCCTGGCACCCTAGTCCCTGGAAGAGTTGGGGCAGGAGAAGACAAATACGTGTTGTTGCAGGTGGCAGCACAAGATATTATAATGACTTACTGACTGGTGCCCTGGGGCAGTTGGGGTGAGGTATGTTGTCTGAAATCACTTATCTCTGACACACTAATGGTGGTGCCACTTGAGGGAAGGTTGTCAACTCACCTTGTGGGAGGAATGACCCAGCCAAGCATACTGACATTATAACCATGATGACAAAATATAGCACAGCACCTGGGGAACATGCAAACTCCACACAGATGGGAAATAAAACGCATGACCTCAATGCTGTGAGGCAGTAATACTAACCATTATACCAACCGCACTGCCCCTGAAGAAACAATGGGAGTCATTCCGACCTGATCGCACGCTGCCGTTTTTCGCAGCGCAGCGATTAGGTCACTACTGTGCATGTGCAGGCGTGTCGCACGGGTACAAAGCGGATCGCTGCTGAGCGATGGATTTTACGAAGAATCCATTCGCACAGCCGATCGCAAGGATATTGGAGGGAGTTTATGGGTGTCAGCTGACCGTTTTCTGGGAGTGGTTGGAAAAACGCAGGCGTGTCCAAGCATTTGCAGGGTGGGTGTCTGACGTCAATTCCGGGACCGGACAGGCTGAAGTGATCGCAGCGGCTGAGAAAGTTCTGGGCAACTCAGAAACTGTGCAAACTGTTTCTGTACCGCCCGGCTGCACATGCGATCGCACACTTGCAAAGCAAAAATACACTCCCCTATAGGCAGCGACTATCTGATCACAGCGCTGCAAAAAGTAGCTAGCGAGCGATCAACTCGGAATGACCCCCTATGTTATAATAGCAGGATCAGAGGGCAGTCCAAGTTATAATTTTCAGTAACTACTGTAGTGCCCAGATTGATTGAATCTCAACGATCAGAGGCCACCGTACACCCTATGTATTATCACAGAGGTTTGAATGTCCTTTTATTTATTGTACTTTTTGATATAAATCGCTTTTTTTGTGTGTGCGCATCTCAGATCCTTTGTAGAAACTGCTGGGAAAATATGGTGGTAATTTAAGGAACGAGATAAGGGGTGAGGTAAAATGCTGTCGGCCTTTTAAAGCCTTCTACAACTAAAGAGCTGAGACGTCTCCTGCTGTCTCGCTGTCCGCCATCCGCTGCTGCCCATCTGCCTCCTGATTGGCAGTAAATTCCAAATGAGAATTACATCTCATTAATCATGTCACATCACAGGGACGAGGGGAAATAAAACTTTATGCATCACAGCAGACAACCAGAAGCTGGGAAGACAATGCAAGGAGTGTGAGGGAAATACTGAAGCAGCATTCAGGGGCGCAGCTGCCTAGACCGGGCGCGGACTACTTTCTGTGGCACTAGATCAGGGGTGGGGAACCTTTGGCACTCCAGCTGTTGTTGAACTATACAAACCAGCATACCCTGCTACGATTTTGCTGTTTGGTCATGCTAAAACTGTTGCGGGGCATGCTGGGATGTGTAGTTCAGCAACAGCTGGAGGGACGAAGGTTCCCCACCCCTGCACTAGATTATAGACTGTGTGCGGCTGATTTCTGCCTCATCACTATCAGCGCTTATACACACCAGCCCAAACCTTGCTGCCAGAGATCTGACATAGCCGGATCTTTGCATATGCTTACCTGTGAATAGCCACACCAGCTGCAAATGTGGGAACACCGCGTTGCTACGTAAGAGGCGAGTGTCGGGGTATACGCCCGCTGCCGTACAGGTGTAGTCGGGAACTTACCTCAAACCCCACTTACACCTTCAGGTCGTCGATGACACTTCGATAGGCTGTCCTGGAACTCAGGCCGGACACGGCCGGTGAAGGATCGCCCTACCCTGTAAGGGAAGGCAGACGCTCTGAGTGTCTGCAATGGGAAGCAAACCTACTGAGTATGGATGACTGCCATTGGGTTCAGTGGATGGGGTCAGCACTGTCACTCGTGCAAGGGAGGCACTGGTGTACAACCTGAATGGAAACGCTCAAAAGGGAAGGGGCAACACATAAAAGACACAAAGGGTCTAATTCTGAGTTGATCGCAGCAGCAAAATTGTTCTTTAATGGGCAAAACCATATGCACTGCAGGTGGGAGCAGATGTAACATGTGCAGAGAGAGTTAGATTTGGGTGGATTATTTTGTTTCTGTGCAGGGTAAATACTGGCTGCTTTATTTTTACACTGCAATTTAGATTTCAGTTTGAACACACCCCACCCAAATCTAACTCTCTCTGCACATGGTACATCTGGCCCCCAGCATTGCAACATGGTTTTGCCCATTAGAGAACAATTTTGCTGCTGCGATCAGGTCTGAATTAGGCCCAGAATATACTCACTGGACGTGAACTTGATTTTGGTACCTGCAACTAATCACAAGACAAACAGATCCCCCACCTGGGTACAGTACACTCTTGTTTTCCTAGCGTGTGCCATCCACGGCTACTTGTCTTCTGTACAATGTCTCAGGGTCCTAGCACCAGCTGACCCGGTGAGCAATGGTGTACTACAGGTAGGGTGTTGTGTGCGCCCTAACACATGCTCCCCCTAGCTGACACCGGGCACTGTATTAGACATGACACTTTAGTACAAATAATACTGTGAAATGAGCCGTACAAGGAAGAACCACTCAATGTGCTACCTTGCCCACTGCCTACCTTTAATGGGGGTCTAACTGTGTGGGGGTGGGGTGACTGGCTCATGGGGTCTGTTAGCAGGAAAAGATCAACCAGTGGCAGGCCACGTGCAGGGCTGGGCGTGGCCACCTGCCCGATGACCAGGGCAAGTACAGACCACAGCTTATCGCAACTCAGGCCTAATACCTGCACAACAGTACACACCATCCTATGGGGCCTAACGCCCAACAATGACAGTACCGGCGGCCTAGCGCTGAGTAAACCTTGCCCGCAGCCTAGCACTGAATTAGACAATGCCCACAGCCTAACACCATATTATACGATGCCTACGGCCTAGGCCGGCAGTGCTGTTGTAGTGGGGCGAAGTGAAGGTGGGTGCAGTTCAGGCCTATGGCCTGCCTAACCAATGGAATGTGAGGAGATGTCCGCAACGCCCTCACTGTCCACGTGGTCCATCCGTGGCTGGGCCTCTTCTGGTTTCTTTTCCTACACTAGTCCTGGATGCAGGGACCACCCTGCTCTGGTGGTGCTGGTACACTACTCCACTCCGGGCCGCACGTCCCAGCCTTATCTAAGGGGCCTGGGTCAGCTATGAAGGGGGCAGAATTTGGCGCATAGTTTTTTTTTTTTTTTTAAGAAGCTGCTGATACCACACCTCACCATTACCTGGGCCCCCCCATTGCTCTCTACGGCCCTGGTTTCTGCATCAGTGGAGCTTACAATCTATATTCCATGACATAATGGACACACATAAACAGAGAGGTCAATTTCTATTTTCAGAAGCCAATTAACCTAGTAGTATGGGAGGAAACATGAGCCCTCATAGGAAGCAAACACGGACACAAGGAGAATATACAAACTCCACACAGATAGCAACTCGGTCTAAAATTGATGTGATGACCTCAGGGCTGTGAAGTAGTAATATTAACTAATATTCCAGGCTTGCTGCCCAGGGACACTCACTTAGCGCCAATCAGACATCATACCTCCCAACGTTGCTGCTCTAAGACCCAGGACCCTGCATGTCCCAAAAAAAGGGGTGGAGCATTGCGACATGGGGGTCTCAGTGCACCCCTGTTCACATCACTGTGGGGGTGTGCTGAGCTACATTCAGGCCCTACCTGCACTGTGAGTAGATACTATGCTGTGCAGAGCTACGGTGACGGCACTCCCCCCACTGCGGTCCTCGGGTGGGACGGCGGGACAGTTGGGTGGTATGAGAGATCCAGGTCTTCTCTGATAAAGTGCGTTGAGATGCATATGTCCACCTTGGGCGACCTTGTACGCATGGGCAGTGTGACAAATTGCAGATATGGCCGCTTTGTGCGTTACCCAGTATTTCCCAAGCAAAAGAACAGATCTATAAATGCTGAGTAATGTTAACTTGATACTTAGGGCCTAATTCAGACCTGATCGCAGCAGCAAAATTGTTCTCTAATGGGCAAAACCATGTGCAGTGCAGGTGGGGCAGATGTAACATGTGCAGAGAGAGTTAGATTTGTGTGGGGATGTTTAAACTGAAATCTAAATTGAAGTGTAAAAATAAAGCAGCCAGTATTTACCCTGCACAGAAAAAATATAACCCACCCAAATTTAACTCTCTCTGCACATGTTACATCTGCCCCACCTGCAGTGCACATGGTTTTGCCCAACTGCTAACACATTTGCTGCTGCGATCAACTCTGAATTACCCCCTTAGTGAGTCCGTACCCACTGTATAACCCAGGCAGTGTCCCATGAACACAGCGCTGAATTTCAGTAGTTTAACCACTGCCCCAGGTAAACAGACGGCTCAAACTTCTGTGAATACACGTTACTGAGCTCAACGCTGACAGAGCCTGTGCCCACTGGATAAACCAGGCACTGCCCCGGGGTCACGACGCTGAATTCCAGCAGCTGACACATTGGGGGTAAAGCAGATCTGATTGCAGCAGCAAATTTGTTAGATATTGGGCAAAACCATTTGTACTGCAGGGGGGCAGATATAACATGTGCACAGAGAGTAAGATTTTGGTGGGTTATTTTGTTTCAGTGCAGGGTAAATACTGGCTGCTTTATTTTTACACTGCAATTTAGATTTCAGTTTGAGCACACCCCACCCAAATCTAACTCTCTCTGCACATGTTACATCTGCCCCACCTGCAGTGCACTTGGGGGGTAATTCAGACCTGATCGCTCGCTAGCATTTTTTGCAGCGCTGTGATCAGGTCACAACTGCGCATGCGTATGCACCGCAATACGCAGGAGCGTCGCACAGGTACAAAGCGTATCGACGCTCAGCGATGGGTTTGTGCGAAGAATCCATTCGCACGGACGATCGCAAGGTGATTACCAGAAAGAGGGCGTTTGTGGGTGGCAACTGACCGTTTTCTGGGAGTGTTTGGAAAAACGCAGGCGCTCCCAAGCGTTTGCAGGGCGGGTGTATGACGTCAATTCCAACCCTGGACAGGCTGAAGTGATCGCAGCGGCTGAGTAATTCCTGGGCTACTCCGAGACTGCACAAACTCTTTTTGTACCGCTCGGCTGCACATGCGATCGCACACTTGCAAAGCAAAAATACACTCTCCTATGGGCGGCGACTATCTGATCGCAGCGCTGCAAAAATCTCTGCCTTAGTGATCAGGTCTGAATTAGGTCCATTGTTCCAAGCTGACGGACAGATGAGACTTCATAGAGAGCATGAAATGACAATTGTCTGTGGTTACTGCACTGAGATACACTGCTATCCCTCACATCCAGCCTTTATAGACAGCGAGAACATTAATAATGGGAACATTTGGGGAAGGACTGGATAACTTTTTAAATACTCCGAACCTTCAGGCCAAACTCTCCAGAGACGGTCGCTGTGTTCTGTAGGACAGCTACTGATTTACTTATTCTTACCAAGGTAAAGTAGAAGCTGCTCTAATTCAGAAGCGTGACTGAGCGGCTGAACGCGGGAGGACCAGGAATATATTGTGTACAGGAGAGAGACACTCTCAGCCTTGGAAGGAGGCCAGCTTATTAATGGAATCTGACCATGCAAAACTGGTTCAATTCCCTGTGGCCCATCAGCTGCCATATTTTAATATATTTAGTAAGGAGCCTGTCATCCACCCTAAAACGGAGTTCAGACTTCTGTTCTGGATGCACATGGCCATTACATTCTGAGTTATGGCCTCCTTTTTATTCTGTCGTTTTATAAATAAGTTTCTGTAATTCCCCTAAAACAGATGGTGGGAAAAATCTAAATAAAGGGAATAAATGAATGATTGCATTCAGGTCTGGTTTACCCTGTGAGTCTTGGGTGTAGACTGTAAATACATCTCATATAATAGATTCCATCACTTGCGGTGCCTTGTATAAGGTATCATACCGTGCGCTATACAAATACTGTTATGGGATTGTGTCCAGCCGGGAGATATAGCAAACCTTGGTGAGTGATAAAGTGGATGGAGATAAAGTACCAACCAATCAGCTCCTAACTGTCATGTTGCAGGCTGTGTTTGAAAAATGACAGTTCTCCCTACTTTATCTCTCTCTCCAAGCTTTGACACATTGATATTGTCAAGCGAGGAAAAAGGGTTAGGTGAAGTGATCTCAAAATATTGAATTAGTATATCTGCTTTATGATATAACTGAATAGATTGGTTAGTCGTCGTCGTCGTCCCCCCCCCCCCCCTTAAAAAAAAAAGGTTTATTAAAACTGTCCACACATAAAACACAAACTGTAGACACAATTTAAAACAAACAATCTAATTCTCAATAGGAATAATTAATTCTGCAAAAAATGTTGATACATATAAATATTAATGTTGCGTCTGCCGGATAATATCAATATGAGCTAATTATAGTCCCTTAAGGAAAATAGCAGAGAAAGAGCAGAGATCATTAGCGGGTGGTGTCGGTATCCTGACGGTACAGGGTGTGGTATGGAAGGTCAACAGTCTCTAGGTCAACAGTAACTAGGTTGACAGGGTCTCTAGGTCGACATGATCTAGGTCGACAGGTGAAAAGGTTGACATCCGTTTTTTCTTTTTGTTTTTTTTGTGTCCTTTACTCTGTACAGTGACCGGGAACCCCAATTAGTGCACCGTGTCCCCTCACATGGCTCGCTTCTCTCATCATGCTTCAGGGAAGATTACTATTCCCAATCATAGTCCGTGTGGATCATTAAGTATGAAAAAGTAAAAAAAGAAAATAGTGAAAAACTCATGTTGACATTTTGACCTGTCAACCTAGTTAATATCGACCAATAGTGGTTGACCTAGTAACTGGATCCCGTACAGGGAGCTCTGATCTTAGGAAGATCCCCTCCAATATATAGTTAGCAGGAGCTATTGTGCTTCCACTACTTGGCTGGTTTTCGATGATGGTCCTGTGTGTTTACCAGTCATCCCTCTCATTCCCTACATCCATCCCATTCAGTTTCCACAGTCAGCCAGAGCAGTGTGGAAGACAGAGCGGCGCAGATGGTGAAGAGGGAGTGGTGCAGATGGTGGACATAGTGGTGCGGATGGTGGTGGAAGACAGAGCGCTGCGGATGATGGAAGACATAGTGGTGCGGATGGTGGAGACAGAGCGGAGTGGATGGTGGAAGTGATTATGTCTAAAGACGCAGTGTCTTCCATAGGCATACAGTGACCACCATACAAGGGGTGTGCAGTAACGTTCTGGATGTGCAGTACATAGGTAGAGTAGACACAATCTGATTGTCTGGTTGAGACCTGTAACCTCTGACTAAAGTTCCTGTGAAATGTCAAAGCACAGACCCGCACAGCAGGAGAGTTTTGACTGACTGTGAGCTGCTTTTGGGTAGGAAGCACCGTCCCGCACCACTGTGTTTGAATGTTTCAGAATTTCGACAAAGGAGATGGTCCCTGGAAGACGAGGAGCGCTGTGGCCAAACTGTGTCCGCCATCACCGTGGACAATCTGGCTGCCGTGTGGACCATTGTTGAAGTGGACACCAGGGTGACCATGGCCCAGTCAGAAAAGGAGAAAGCCCTCACATCGGGATCCTTCCATTTAATACTCCACAAAAAGCTTGGCCTGAGCAAGGTTTCTGCACACTGGATGTCCCCTCAGCTGACTCGAGAGAAGAAGGAGGCTTGGGTGACTTGGTGCCTCAACATGCTGTCCAAGTTTGATGGCGGTCACTCAAACTCTGTCTGGAAGATCATCAGTGGCGATGAATCCTGGATTTACAGTTTTGACCCCGAGACCAAACAGTTGGCCTAGTGGACCCCAGTTGGAGGTACAGTCCAGACCCAGACCCCTGCGACTTCTATGTGTTACCACAAATCATGTGCAAGATGCGTGGGATTGGTTTTGAGTCACCGGAAGCGGCAGTGGAGACCTTCATCCAGTATGTAGAGGACATACCTGCTTCTGGACGGGTTCAGCTGCTTCACCACATAGGTGATCATTCCGAGTTGATCGCTTGCTAAACGTTTTTAGCAGCCTTGCAAACGCTATGCCGCCTCCCACTGGGAGTGTATATTAGCTTAGCAGAAGTGTGAACGAAAGGATTGCAGAGCGGTTACAAATTTTTTTTGTGCAGTTTTAGAGTAGCTCAAAACCTACTCAGCGCTTGCGATCACTTCAGACTGTTCAGTTCCTGTTTTGACGTCACAAACACGCCCTGCGTTCGCCCAGCCACGCCTGCGTTTTTCTGAACACTCCCTGAAAACGGTCAGTTGACACCCAGAAACGCCCCCTTCCTGTCAATCACTCTGCGGCCAGCAGTGCGACTGAAAAGCTTCGCTAGACCTTGTGTGAAACTACATCATTCGTTGCAATAGTACGTCGCGTGTGCGCATTGCGCCGCATGCGCAGAAGTGCCGTTTTTTTTTTGCCTCATCGCTGCACAGCGAACGAAAGCAGCTAGCGATCAACTCGGAATGACCACCATAGTTTGAGCGCATGCTACTTTGCATAGACTCCTCTGGTGAATGCTTTGAAAAAATTTAATGTTCGATTTGTTTCTAAATATAATTTTCTTTGCACATCTGGAAACTTATTTTACACCCTTGATACAGTACATCACAGCAATAGGCTGCACAGCCTCTACAAGGAATGGAAGAATTTATTTATTATTAGTTATTTATATAGCGCACACATATTCTGCAGCGCTTTACAGAGAATATTTGCCCATTCACATCAGTCCCTGCCCCAGTGGAGCTTACAATCTATATTCCCTACCACATGTACACACAGACACATTCACGCTAGGGTTAATTCTGTTGGGAGCCAATTAACCTACCAGTATATTTGTGTATTGTGGGAGGAAACCGGAGTACCCGGAGGAAACCCACGCAAGCACGGGGAGAATATACAAACTCCACACAGTTAGAGCCATGGTGGGAATCGAACCCATGACATCAGTGCTGTGAGGCAGTAATGCTAACCACTACACTGTCCGTGCTAAAATAATATGTATTATCTGAGTGGTGGTCAGCCACAATCTGGCCACCCACCTGCCTATCTGCCCGTCCCTCTTCAGTTCCTCAATACTCAGACCGCAGCACCCAGCAAAAAAAAAAAAACATATAAGGGAGCTTCTAGCTGACTGTGGATTGACTTTCAAGGTTTCTTCAGCAATGGTTCCCTGTACCCCTCATGGCTACTTCACTGGGCAGTCATACTGTATTACTTTAACTTAATTTTATCTTTAATTTGATGCACCTGACAATACATCTAAATCAAAATACAGTACACATGTAAGACGGTAGACCACAAGCTCAAAACCCTACTTGTACATCACCATTTATTGCTTACAGTAACTATAAATCAATGTCATGTAAAGTAGTGTTTTCAGGAGCTATCCAAATTATTGTTACCCATGTGGTTCCCTACAGTGCATAAAAGACACACCTGTATTTGTTCACCAGTTGACTATTGGAATGACTTGTCATTAAAATAACTACAGTCATTTCAAAGAGAGGGGGGTTTGCAAAACAATCAAGGTAGGACTTGAGGAAGAGACCTGGACAAACCATGTTGCAATGAAAGGGGTACAAACAAATACATGTATTGTTTTTGCATGCAGGGTAAAAAAAAATGGCCCACAAATGCTGGAATGCTTTATTCTTATATTGCAGCGACCAGCAACAGTAAAGAGTCAGATCACTCCAGTGACCAGCAACAGTAAAGAGTCAGATCACTCCAGTGACCAGCAACAGTAAAGAGTCAGATCACTCCAGTGACCAGCAACAGTAAAGAGTCAGATCACTCCAGTGACCAGCAACAGTAAAGAGTCAGATCACTCCAGTGACCAGCAACAGTAAAGAGACAGATCACTCCAGTGACCAGCAACAGTAAAGAGTCAGATCACTCCAGTGACCAGCAACAGTAAAGAGTCAGATCACTCCAGTGACCAGCAACAGTAAAGAGTCAGATCACTCCAGTGACCAGGAACAGTAAAGAGTCAGATCACTCCAGTGACCAGCAACAGTAAAGGGGCATATCACTCCAGTGACCAGCTACAGTAAAGAGACACGTCACTCCAGTGACCAGCAACAGTAAAATCAGAGCACTCCAGTGACCAGCAACAGTAAAGACCTACATCACTCCAGTGACCAGCTACAGTAAAGAGACACGTCACTCCAGTGACCAGCAACAGTAAAATCAGAGCACTCCAGTGACCAGCAACAGTAAAGACCTACATCACTCCAGTGACCAGCTACAGTAAAGAGACACGTCACTCCAGTGACCAGCAACAGTAAAATCAGATCACTCCAGTGACCAGCAACAGTAAAGACCTACATCACTCCAGTGACCAGCTACAGTAAAGAACCTCATCACTCCAGTGACCAGCGACAGTAAAGAACCTCATCACTCCAGTGACCAGCTACAGTAAAGGGCCACGTCACTCCAGTGACCAGCTACAGTAAAGGGCCACGTCCAGAGGCAGAACTCTGGGAGGCAACGGAGTCATCTGCCGCCGGGCTCCTGCTCTGAATGGGGGCTCTTCTCCCCCCATTCTGTGACACCATTGAAGTAAGTTAATTGATGGCTGCCGCTATCTTTTTACTATATGAAGTTACTTCTCTGACAATTGCACATAACTTCATATAGTTACAATTCTCATGCTTCCTGTACTGGAGCATATTAGCTCCATCAGTAAAGTGTCAGCTGTCAGTGGGTTCTAATCCTGGGTAGGACTGCTAAGAAATGTGTGATTTAAAATAAAAGACAATGAAATCTATATATACAGTATATAAAAAAAAAAAAATCAGAACACTCCATACACACACACACACACACACACACACACACACACACACATATTTATCTAAATATAAGGGGGGGGGGGGCAACTTATATGAACTTGCCTCCGGGCAACTGTGACGAACTTACGCCACTGGCCACGTCACTCCAGTGACCAGCTACAGTAAAGGGCCACGTCACTCCAGTGACCAGCTACAGTAAAGAACCTCATCACTCCAGTGACCAGCTACAGTAAAGGGCCACTATAGTGAGTACAGCAGCGTGGTGAGCCCTGAACCTGTGTTGTTCTGCATCTCTAATATCACTCACAGACACTGAGACAACTAGTAACCTTTTAAGTCTGTATATTCCTGGGAGCAAAGCTGACTTTGTATAATAGCCATTATACACTGTTCTTACTAAAACCCTACCAACCTGACATTTGGGAACTGGGATTATAAATCCATTTATATGTTATTGAATAGACGCTGCACCTGGACACACCAAATAGGGACAGTTGTGGTTTACTGACAATTATTGAAAAAGACAGTAGTTATACTGAACCGTTATTTTGTAATTGTTGATATATTGTGTTATACAATATTGATTGATCTAATAACTGTTATTTGTGTGCTTACGTAGCTTTTGAGTATCCATTGTATTTGTACAGACCTGAGAATTATTTGCATTACAGCATGTATAATTGATGCAGGGATGTACTTAGATGTTCCCTGGCTAGAGAACTTGAAGTGAACCTTGTTATTGTCAGAGGGAGTGTATTGATAACCAACTTGCTAGCATACAGTTGCCAATATCCAGAGATCACCGTCCTCATTAATAAACAAGTTCTTCGAGGAGGCACCTGCTTATAATACCCTTTGTGTGGTCCCATCTTCCTTACCTTTCTGAACCATTCCCAAGAACCCGAATCAGATGAAGAATTCAGACACCAGGTAAAGCAGAACGTCGCTCGTATAAATCAAACCGCCACCATCTCATACAATATGTAGAGATGTGTGGTGGGCACTTTTCGTGTTTTGGTTCTAATTCCACTTTTGTGTTTTGGTTTTGGCTTGGTTTTGCCAAAACCACCCTTTCGTGTTTTGATTTTGGATCTGGATGATTTTTGAAAAAAACATAAAAACGACTAAAATCACAGAATTTGGGGGTAATTTTGATCCTACGGGATTATTAACCTCAATAACAATAATTTCCACTCATTTCCAGTCTATTCTGATCACCTCACAATATTGTTTTTAGGCCAAAGGGTTGCACCGAGGCTGCTGTATGACTAAGCTAAGCGACCCAAGTGGCCGGCACAAACACCTGGCCCATCTAGGAGTGGCACTGCAGTGGCAGAAAGGAGGGCAGATATAAAAAAAAATGCCCCAAACAGCACATGATGCAAAGAAGAAAAAAGGTGCACCAAGGTCGCTGGATGGCTAAGCTAAGCGACACAACCACCTGGCCCATCTAGTAGTGTCACGCAGTGGCTGAATGTCGAGAGTGGGACTAATACAGCAGTACCCCTGGACTCATACGGCAGTGTCACACAGGATGGCACTTTTCAAAAACTAGGCCCCACACAGCACCTCATGCAAAGATGTCGAAGAGGTGCAATGAGGTAGTTGTATGACTAAGCCAAGCGACACAAACAATTCCAACTGGAATTATATGTCCAAATCACTGGAACTAAATGGCAAAATCACTGGAATTATACATCCAAATCACTGGAATTAAATGGCAAAATCACTGGAATTATACGGCAAAATCACTGGAATTATACGGCAAAATCACTGGAATTATACGTTCAAATCACTGGAATTATACATCCAAATCACTGGAATTATACGGCAAAATCACTGGAATTATACGTTCAAATCACTGGAATTATACATCCAAATCACTGAAATTATACGTCCAAATCACTGGAATTAAATAGTAGAGATGAGCGGGTTCGGTTCCTCGGAAACCGAACCCGCCCGAACTTCAGTTTTTTTTACACGGGTCCGAGCGACTCGGATCTTCCCGCCTTGCTCGGTTAACCCGAGCGCGCCCGAACGTCATCATCCCGCTGTCGGATTCTCGCGAGGCTCGGATTCTATCGCGAGACTCGGATTCTATATAAGGAGCCGCGCGTCACCGCCATTTTCACACGTGCATTGAGATTGATAGGGAGAGGACGTGGCTGGCGTCCTCTCCGTTTATAGAGAAGAGAGTGAGACTAGAGTAGAGAGAGACACAGTATTTACTTTAGTAATTTTGGGGAGCATTAGGAGGAGTACTACTACTTGCTGAAGTGATAGTGTGACTGTATATCTGTCTTGTGGGGGAGACAGTGGGGAGCAGTTAGAGTCTGAGAGCAGGAGTACATATTTTAACGTACAGTGCGCACTTTTGCTGGCACTCTGCTGCCAGAGTGCCACACTGCCATTGTGACCACACTGACCACCAGTATATATTGTGATTGTCTGCTTAGGAGTACTACTTGCAAGTTGCTGATAGTGTGACCAGTGACCTGACCACCAGTTTAATTAATCACCACCAGTTTAATATATATATATATATATATATATAATTGTATATAATATATATATAATATATATATAATTGTATATGTATACCACCTACCCGTGGTTTTTTTTTTTCTCTTTCTTCTTGATACATACTACTATAGTAGCTTACTGTAGCAGTCTGCGGTGCTGCTGAGCTGACAGTGTCCAGCAGGTCCGTCATCAGTCATTACATAATAAATATATATACCTGTCCGGCTGCAGTACTAGTGATATTATATATATATATATATATATATATTAATTTCATCTCATTATCATCCAGTCTATATTAGCAGCAGACACAGTACGGTAGTCCACGGCTGTAGCTACCTCTGTGTCGGCAGTCGCTGGTCCATCCATAATTGTATACCACCTACCAGTGGTTTTTTTTTTTCTCTTTCTTCTTGATACATACAACTACTATAGTAGCTTACTGTAGCAGTCTGCGGTGCTGCTGAGCTGACAGTGTCCAGCAGGTCCGTCATCAGTCATTACATAATATAAATATATATACCTGTCCGGCTGCAGTACTAGTGATATTATATATATATATATATATATTAATTTCATCTCATTATCATCCAGTCTATATTAGCAGCAGACACAGTACGGTAGTCCACGGCTGTAGCTACCTCTGTGTCGGCAGTCGCTGGTCCATCCATAATTGTATACCACCTACCCGTGTTTTTTTTTTTCTCTTTCTTCTTGATACATACAACTACTATAGTAGCTTACTGTAGCAGTCTGCGGTGCTGCTGAGCTGACAGTGTCCAGCAGGTCCGTCATCAGTCATTACATAATATAAATATATATACCTGTCCGGCTGCAGTACTAGTGATATTATATATATATATATATATATTAATTTCATCTCATTATCATCCAGTCTATATTAGCAGCAGACACAGTATGGTAGTCCACGGCTGTAGCTACCTCTGTGTCGGCAGTCGCTGGTCCATCCATAATTGTATACCACCTACCCGTGGTTTTTTTTTTCTCTTTCTTCTTGATACATACAACTACTATAGTAGCTTACTGTAGCAGTCTGCGGTGCTGCTGAGCTGACAGTGTCCAGCAGGTCCGTCATCAGTCATTACATAATATAAATATATATACCTGTCCGGCTGCAGTACTAGTGATATCATATATATATATATATTAATTTCATCTCATTATCATCCAGTCTATATTAGCAGCAGACACAGTACGGTAGTCCACGGCTGTAGCTACCTCTGTGTCGGCAGTCGCTGGTCCATCCATAATTGTATACCACCTACCCGTGTTTTTTTTTTTTTTCTCTTTCTTCTTGATACATACAACTACTATAGTAGCTTACTGTAGCAGTCTGCGGTGCTGCTGAGCTGACAGTGTCCAGCAGGTCCGTCATCAGTCATTACATAATATAAATATATATACCTGTCCGGCTGCAGTACTAGTGATATTATATATATATATATATATATATTAATTTCATCTCATTATCATCCAGTCTATATTAGCAGCAGACACAGTACGGTAGTCCACGGCTGTAGCTACCTCTGTGTCGGCAGTCGCTGGTCCATCCATAATTGTATACCACCTACCCGTGGTTTTTTTTTTTCTCTTTCTTCTTGATACATACAACTACTATAGTAGCTTACTGTAGCAGTCTGCGGTGCTGCTGAGCTGACAGTGTCCAGCAGGTCCGTCATCAGTCATTACATAATATAAATATATATACCTGTCCGGCTGCAGTACTAGTGATATTATATATATATATATATATATATATATTAATTTCATCTCATTATCATCCAGTCTATATTAGCAGCAGACACAGTACGGTAGTCCACGGCTGTAGCTACCTCTGTGTCGGCAGTCGCTGGTCCATCCATAATTGTATACCACCTACCCGTGGTTTTTTTTTTTCTCTTTCTTCTTGATACATACAACTACTATAGTAGCTTACTGTAGCAGTCTGCGGTGCTGCTGAGCTGACAGTGTCCAGCAGGTCCGTCATCAGTCATTACATAATATAAATATATATACCTGTCCGGCTGCAGTACTAGTGATATTATATATATATATATATTAATTTCATCTCATTATCATCCAGTCTATATTAGCAGCAGACACAGTACGGTAGTCCACGGCTGTAGCTACCTCTGTGTCGGCAGTCGCTGGTCCATCCATAATTGTATACCACCTACCCGTGGTTCTCTTTCTTCTTGATACATACAACTACTATAGTAGCTTACTGTAGCAGTCTGCGGTGCTGCTGAGCTGACAGTGTCCAGCAGGTCCGTCATCAGTCATTACATAATATAAATATATATACCTGTCCGGCTGCAGTACTAGTGATATTATATATATATATATATATTAATTTCATCTCATTATCATCCAGTCTATATTAGCAGCAGACACAGTACGGTAGTCCACGGCTGTAGCTACCTCTGTGTCGGCAGTCGCTGGTCCATCCATAATTGTATACCACCTACCCGTGGTTTTTTTTTTTCTCTGTCTTCTTGATACATACAACTACTATAGTAGCTTACTGTAGCAGTCTGCGGTGCTGCTGAGCTGACAGTGTCCAGCAGGTCCGTCATCAGTCATTACATAATATAAATATATATACCTGTCCGGCTGCAGTACTAGTGATATTATATATATATATATATATATATATATATATTAATTTCATCTCATTATCATCCAGTCTATATTAGCAGCAGACACAGTACGGTAGTCCACGGCTGTAGCTACCTCTGTGTCGGCAGTCGCTCGTCCATCCATAAGTATACTAGTATCCATC